>NC_142471.1:81188000-81815666 GCF_049115385.1 Moschus berezovskii
CTGGTCATCAAACTTCAGGTCTGTTATTACCTTGTAGATCAAATTGGCTAATAGAATAAAGAGCTTCTAACAGATTCTTTTTTCCTGTATGTCTTATCTTTCAACTGAATGCCAGTAACAAACTCCACTGTTATGATTTTTTATAATATTTTACAGAGCACACTGACTACTTCCCTCTTCTGAAAATAATGCCAAAATATGATTTGATAAGATAATGTGTACCAGCATGGACATAGGAAAAATTGGAAGGAAAAAGACCCCTGTGGGCTTGAGCCATAGACGATAGGGTCATGGATCTAGGCTCTGAAAGACCCTAAGGTGAAAGCGACATAGTCTGTGCCCGTGAAGCAGGCATGCAAGAGATATGCCTGATGAAGCTCGATCCATATTGAGGAAGAGTTCGGAGCTGCCCTGTGTAGCCCAGGGCTCAAGGAGGGCTCCTGTAGAGACCAGCCTGTGAGCTGCCAGCTGCTGGGGAGACTCTCAGCCAGCTCTTCTGGCTTCCTATGGCTGGTTTGTCGCATCCACTCGCTGACACTGGGGTGTGACCACCTTCAGGGACCCACAAGTCTGCTGGGTCCTCTTCTTTGCAGAACAGTCACTCTAACACAGAACCAGGCCCTAGGAAAGGGCTGTCACCATATCCTACTCAGAAACTGGTTCACTGGTAGGACCTGTGAGCCACTCAGTCCATCCTGATCATTCTTACGAGAAGACTCTGAGGCCAGACGCCCACGGGCATTCCCATCGCTAGGTCTCCTTTTCTCCCTTCGAATCAGAGTTTGGAGCACGTGATACGCCAGAAAGTCAAGACTTAAGGGCCTTTCCCAGCAGGAAGAAGCGTGGATGGAGGATTCTTCTTCGTGTGGTGGACAGGCTCTCTGGCAGCCTGGAAAAAGTTGACACCCCATCTGGCAGCCAGCCCAACAAGGAAAAGATAAACTGGCTTTCTTCCTTCCTCGTTGTCTTCCCATTCTTTCCTTTTTCTGAGTTCTATGTCTTCAGAGTCCATTCTGATTATGCTGTGATGTCTCCTTCTCCCTCTTCTCTGTTAGAGATGGAAAGACAAGGAAGCTGCTTACCTTTTGCTGAACAAAGAATGAAAGTATAAGAACTGATAGTAAAAATGAAAGCATAAATTAGGCAGTATACTAATAGCACGGAGAAGATACTTGACTCACTTAGAAATTGACAGGGACGGAAAAAGAAAAGAGGGATGAGAGAACCAAAATAATAACCTAAATGACTTATTTGTTAGGAAAATAACATCAAAGAAAGTTGATAGTGTTTATACTCATGTATATTTCTATAGAATAAAATTGATGGAGATCATATCTGATCCTTTCTGAGTAAAGAGACCCACAAGTAGAATGGAAATGTGAAACCATAGCAGATGCTCTATCTACCCGGAATGGTTATTCATCTCCTCTAAACTATGTAGTATTTAGGACTCAGCTTTAATGTAATTAATATACATAAGCTGTATCTACATCTAAGCTTATATACTATGTAAATTTCAAAATGTAAACTGGTGCAGCCACTGTGGAAAACAGTATGGAGTTTCCTCAAAAAATTAAAAATAGAACTAACCATATGATCCATCAATCTCACTTCTGTGTGTATATCCAAAGGAAATTAAATCACTGTCTCAAAGAAATACCTACACCTCCATGTTCACTGCCGCATCATTTACAATATTCAAGACATGGAAACAACCTAAATGTCCATCGATGGATGAATGGACAAAGAAAATGTGTTATATACACAATGAAATATGATTCAACCATAAAAAGAAGGAAATCCTGCCATTTGCAACAACATGAATGGACTTCGAGAGCATTATGCTAAGTGAAAGGAGTCAGACAGAAAGACAAATAGTGGCAAAATACTTCTCTCACTTATGCATGGAACACTGAAAGACTGAACTCGTAGAGACAGAGAACGGATTAGTGGTTGCCAGAGGCAGGCTTGGGAGGCAGAAGAAATGGATAAAGGTAACAAAAGGTATAAAGTTTTAGTTATACGATAAATAAGTTCTGGAGGTGTAATGTGCCGCATCATGGTGACTACAGTTAACAATACTGCGTTGTGTATTTGAATGCCACTCAATAAACTTTAAAAGTTCTCATCATAAGAAGAAACATCTGTAACTGTGTGACGTGCTAGGTGTTAATTTACTGTTGTAATCACTTTGCAAAACATACAAATAAATCATCATACTACATACCTTCAATGAATATGATGTTAAATGTCAATTATATCTCAATAAAACTGGGGGGAAAGACTATAAACAGAGAATGAGAGCAAGAGGGAGCAGGCAGTTCCTTGGCAGAACACCCAGGATTTCTTACTACTCAGTCTCTGAAATCACAAGTGTCAGATGAAAAAGAAAAAAAGCAGCTCTGTGACAGAGAAGCGTGGTGTTCTAAGAGGTTTACAATGTGCTGCTGACCCATCTCCACCACTGAACGTCTTCCCAGTGTTACACAGCAAAGGATCCTGGTCCCAGGAAGTGTTAAATTGCATATCTGTAACATAAAATACAGGATATCAAAATGGGCTATGAAGCCACAAGCAACAGTAATTAAATCTGAACTGGCGCAGGGGGGAAAGAAACAGATCAATGAGGCAGACATCAAGTCCAGGAATAGACTCAAATGCATAAAGTAATTTAATATAAAACAGAGCTAATATGGTGAACCAGTGGAAGAAAATTGACCATGGAATAATTGATATTGAGATAATTGCCTTGTCACTGGGAGAGAAGAAAGCTTATTCTCTACCTCATCTCTTATACTAAATGAATTGGAGATGGAGAAAAGACATCTATAAGGAGGACATGACTACCCACGCCAGTATTCTTGCCTGGAGAATACCATGGACAGAGAAGCCTGGCAGACTACAGTCTATGGGGTTGCAAAGAGTCGGACACAGCTGAGTGATTAAGCATGTACGCAGAAGACACCTATATAGGCTAAATACTTTGAAAACGTATATTTTTCAATATCTTCTGGACCCAAGCATGCCACTGATGAACTAAAGTTGCAGAACTGTAAAACAGATCCAGTTTATTTTATGAATTTTTTTTAGAAGGTCTGGGTGTCATTTTTTGTCACACATTTGTCTTTTAAAATTTTTTTTTAAGTAAATTTTTTTTACTTTAAAAATTATTGAGATATAGTTGATTTGTAATATTATATAGTTTCAGGTGTACAACATAGTAATTCACAGTTTTTAAAGTTTATACTCCATTTATGAAAGTGAAAAAGTAAAAGTCTTTGTCGCTTAGTTGTGTCTGACTCTTTGTGACCCCGTGGACTGTAGCCCACTAGGCTTCTCTGTTCATGGAATTCTCCAGGTGAGAATACTGGAGTGGTTAGCCATTCCCTTCTCTAGAGGATCTTCCTGGCCCAGGGATTGAAGCCACATCTCCTGCATTTCAGGCAGATTCTTTACTGTCAGACCAACCAGGGAAGCCCCATACTCCATTTATAGTTATAAAATATTAGTGTATTTTTTGTGTTGTACAATATATCCATATTGCTTATTTATTTTATACATAGTAGATTGTATCTCTTAATGCTCTACCCCTATCTTACCTCTCCACCCTTCCCTCTTTCTAAAAAGAATTTTATTTTTAACATTCTAGCACTGACTCCCTGAGTGAGCATTAATATGGAAATTGGCTTATCAAATGCTGAACTCAACTTTCCCATTCAATATAGGAACTTATTATATTTTAAAAAACAAGTGGTGGACCAGTTTCTTTTTTTCAACCCTGTTAAAAATAAACATTATACCTGAAGGACCAGGAGACTGACAGTTCTTTGCATACAGGGGATCAGAGTTAAAGTTAGCTAATTCTGACATCTATTAACACCAAGAAAAATTAGTCGAGTATACTGCTTAGATGCTTTTATTATTAAATATATTTACTGAACCAACAGATGCAGTTTATATTGGGAATTTTTAGCATATAAAAATGATCTTGGCTTAGCCTCACAAAATAATAATTTCATTTATGTTAACTATTTTCCTCAACAGACTGATTTTAGTTGCTTAGATAAAATATATACACACAAACACAGACATTTAGAAATTATATTAAAATTCAGTCCTAAATGTCAAACAACCTAAATCCTAACAACTGACATGCATATAAAATTTGTACTTTTGTGTTTCAAAAATTATTCATAATGTAATAATGATTTCCTGGACATGACGCCAAAGGCACAGGCAACAGAAGAAATAAGACAAGTAGGAGTTCATGGAAGTTTTTTTAAATTTTGTGCAGCACAACACTTTCAACAAAATAAAAAGTCATCCCACAGAATGGGAAAGAATGTTTGAAAATCATACACTTGATAAGAAATTAATATCCAAAATATGCAGAGAATTCCTAAAACTCAATGACAAAGAAATAAATAACCCAATTCAAAAATGGGCAAAGGACTTGAAGAGACATTTCTCCAAAGAAAGCAGTCCAATGACCAATAAACACATGAAAAGATGTTCAGCATCACTAATAGCAAGGGAAATGTAAATCAAAACTACCATGAAATGCCATCTTATATCCATTGCTGCTGCTGCTGCTGCTAAGTCACTTCAGTCGTGTCCGACTCTGTGTGACCCCATAGACGGAAGCCCAGCAGGCTCCCACCTCCCTAGGATTCTCCAGGCAAGAACACTGGAGTGGGTTGCCATTTCCCTCTCCAATGTGTGAAAGTGAAAAGTGAAAGTGAAGTCGCTCAGTCGTGTCCGACCCTTAGCGACCCCATGGACTGCAGCCTACCAGGCTCCTCCATCCATGGGATTTTCTAGGCAAGAGTACTGGAGTGGCTTGCCATTGCCTTCTCCGCTCATATCCATTAGGATAGGCATAATATATCCTCTGGATATATAGACATCCTATATCCTTATATCCATAAAGATATCCTTATATCCATAAGGATCCATCTTATATCTGTAAGAAATCTCATATCCTCTAGGATAGACAAAGGCAAAACCAGAAAATAGCAAGTGTTGTCTAGTATATGGAGAAACTAGCTTCCTTTTGCACTGTTGGATGGGAATGTAAAATAGTACAGTTGCCGTGGAAGACAGTGTGGAGGCAGCTCAAAAAACTAGAAATAAAGCTCCCATATGATTCAGGAATTCCACATCTAGGTATATACACAAAAGAATTGAAAACAGAATCTTGAAGAGATATCAATGTACCTGTGTTCATAGCAGCATTGTTCACAATACATAGCTAAAATGTGGAGGCAATCCAAATGTCTGTTGACAGATGAATAGATAAGGAAGTGAAGTGAAAGTGTTAGTCACTCAGTCATGTTCAACTCTTTGTGACCTATGGACAATAGCCACCAGGCTCCTCTGTCCATAGCACTTACCCAGGCAAGAATACTGGAGTGGGTTGCCATTCCCTTCTCCAGGGGATCTTCCCAACCCGGATCAAATCCATATCTCCTACATTTCAGGTGGATTCTTTACGTCTGAGCCACCGGGGAAGCCTCCCTAATATATGCAACCACATGGATGAAACATGAAGGATATTATACTAAGTGTAATAAGCTCGTCACAAAACCCAAGTGCCGTATGACTCCCCTTATTTGAGGGACTTGGAGTAGTCAAAGTCATAACAGAGAGAAAGTGGAGTGGCTGTCACCTGAGGCCGCAGGGAGGGGAAAGCAGACATTACTGTTTAGTGGGCACAGAGTTTCTGTTTTACAAGATGAAACAAGTTCTGAAGACGGGTAGTGGTAATGATTGCACAATGTGCTTAACATCACCGAACTGTATTCTTAAAACCCACTAAGATAAATACTATGTGTATTCTACAATTTAGAAAATTGTAAAAAAAATGCTAGTAAGAAAAATATCAGTAGTTCCACAATCAACCCTAAGTTACCTAAAGGAAAATTAATGCGGTTAAAGACTCAAAATGACATGATGAAATATACTCAAAAGGGTGGAATAAAGTAATAAAGAATAATAAAGGAAGGATTTCCCTGGCAGTCCAGTGGTTAAGATACCATGCTCCCAATGCAGGGGGCATGGGTTCGATCCCTGGTCAATTAAGATCCAGCAAGCTGCCTACAGCAGTCAAAAAAAAGTAATAATAATAAATGAGGACATTGGGTCACAGGTGCCATGGGGGCTGGGAAATACATTTGCTTTTGAATGAAAGAAAAGGATAAGACTAACACACAAAAGTACCACAAATAAATAGCTAAGGTCTTACAATACAACCATTCTGATCTCTTGGCATTCATTCACTCATTTCACTGCCCCTCTGGGGGAAGCATTATCATCCCCATTTAATAGATGAGGAACAGACCCAAGGTGGCTGAGCAACCAACCCAATTTTCATAGCTGATGTGTGGTGGAGGCAGGATTTGAACCTGAGAGTTGACTTGGTTCCATGTTTTCAATCATTGCACTAAAGTGAGTATCAAGCTTGGCAGAAGCGGCCCAAATCTGCCTCTGTGTTTTCCAGTAGCCGAAACAGAAAGTGTGATCAGATCTCACTTTAATTAAAAAAAAAAAAGAATCTCAAGGCAGAGAGCTAGTGTCTGGATGAACTCTCCCTGCTAGTGTGTGTGTGTGCATACTAACCTCACTGATATTTTCCAGCTGGCCTATGCATTTTTGCTCTAATATCTTACAGATTAAAAACAGTCAGAGTTAAGGTGTGGTTTCCAGGCCCTGAGGTTGAGTGAGTTTTGTTTTGTATTTTTCCTTTAGACTATTTTTTGGAACAGTTTTAGAATACAGGAAAATTGAGACAGCAATACAGAGCTCCCATGCACCCCATCGGTGTCCACCATTATTGACATTTTACCTGAGTGTGCTACATTTATTACGATTAATGAACCGATACCGACACATTATTATTAGCTCAAGACCATCCTTCATTCAGGCTTCCCTGGTGGCTCAGGCGGTAAGGAATCTGCCTGCAATGCAGGAGACGTGGTTTCGATCCTAGGTTAGAATGATCCCCTGGAGAAGGAAATGGCAACCTACTTTAGTATTCTTGCCTGGGAAATCCCATGGACAGAGGAGCCTGGCAGGCTACAGTCCACTGGGTTGCAAAGAACCAGACACGACTAAGTGACTAACACACACATCCTTCATTCATATTTCCTTATTTTTTACCTAATGTCCGTTTCTCTTCCAAGAACCCACAGGATGCCCTGTAACGTTTGATTTTCACAGCTCCCTAGGCGCCTCTTGGCTTGGACTGAGTTTTAATCTGCCTTAGGCAAAGTATGAGGACGTTAGTTTCTTTGAAGCATCACAACTCCATATTTCCATGCAGTGAACAAACAGCCTCATGTTATGATGGCTCATAACAGTGTTTAAAGGTACTAAACATCTCTGTTTTCTGTGCCAGATGAAAACACTGCTGCTTATTCTCTTGCCAGATGACTAACTGGGTATGCTAGAGCATTTTTCCAGGTAAAGTGTATTTCCTGGGATTTCTTAAGATGCAGCGGTAATATGCAATAAGCATCCAGTTACAAGACTTACGTTCGCATTTCATCCATTCTCTTCTCACTGACTGTATCTCCAAATTTGAAAAGTGTGGTTTTAATCACTCAGAAAATTTAACGTGATTGTAATTTTCTTTTTTTCCCCATGAGCTTCCCCTCCATCAACTCTTTCCCTTTTGCCGTTGTGCTTATAAACACACTCAGGATTCTCCAAGCTTTAAAAAGCAAAGACAAAATTCCCTTACCCTCCAGTTACTGTCTGATTCTCTTGTACCATTTATTGCTGGAATTCTTGACAGTCTAGCCTATATCATTGTTTCCACTTTGTTCCATCAATTTTTATTCCTTAATCTAGGATAATCAGGCCTCCTTCCTCACTGCTTGAAACTTCTCTCTGAGGGTGACTAATAAGCTCCACATCTAGTGACCTTTTCTTGGTTCTCTTCCTTCTTACGCTCTTGGAGCATCTGACTGTGTTGTTTATTTTCTGCTTTAAAGCGTCTCTCACTTGGTTTTCAGGATATGAAGTGATGAGGTTTTTTAAATGCCCTCTCCAGCCACGCCATTATCTTTTCAGCTTCCGTCCCCCTCCTCTTGTCCTCAATGTCATTTTTTCCCAGGATCAGCCTCACCTCTTTGACTTCCCGAGCCCATCCTGTCCACACATGTCTTTATCACTTTATTATATCTATGTCAATTACCCTGGTCTTTCCCTAAAGCCCCAGTCTCCCATTATCTCCCATTACAAAAGTCCTTAGGTGTTTCCAATTGAATATCTTTCTAATATATTCAGCGTTTAGCCTGTTGAATACTTAACAGATAATCTTTCCCATCAAATCAGTTCTGCTTAAGCTTTCCCTGTCCTATTTATGATACCACACTTCTAGGAACCCAGACCTGAAACTGTGAATGTTTTCACAACTTCCCTCTTGTCTCCCATAATCAATCTGCAAATGCTGTCTATTTCCTTGAAAAAAAATCTGTATTTCCTTTCCTATTATAATTCACTCATTCAGCAAACATTTACTGAGTGCTTCAGTTCAGTTCAGTTCATTTCAGTTGCTCAGTCGTGTCCGACTCTTTGCAAACCCATGAATCACAGCATGCCAGGCTTCCCTGTCCATCACCAACTCCCGGAGTTCACTCAAACTCATGTCCATCGAGTCAGTGATGCCATCCAGTCATCTCATTCTCTGTCGTCCCCGTCTCCTCCCACCCCCAATCCTTCCCAGCATCAGTGCTTACTATATACCAAACATTCTGCCAGCACATTTTTGTTTTGCTTTGTTTTTCCTGTCTCTAGTCCATCCCCTATCAATTAACTCAAAAGTCCTACCAGGTGTATATTCAGAATATTCTGTTCTGATTGTGCCATCTCCATGCTTAGAACAGATGAACCTATTTGCAAAGCAGAAACAGAGAAGCAGACATAGAGGATAAACGTATGGATACTAAGGAGGGAAAGTGGGGGTGGGATGAGTTGGGAGATTGGTGTTGACATGTATACACTCTGTACAGCACAGGGAACTCTGCTTAAGGCTCTGTGATGATCTAAATGCGAGGGTAATACGAAAAAGAGGAGATATATGTATACATATAGCTGGAAAAGACTCTGATGCTGGGAGGGATTGGGGGCGGGAGGAGACGGAGATGACAGAGAATGAGATGGATGGATGGCATCACCAACTCGATGGACATGAGTTTGAGTGAACTCCGGGAGTTGGTGATGGACAGGGAGGCCTGGCGTGCTGTGATTCACGGGGTTGCAAAGAGTCGGACACGACTGAGTGACTGAACTGAACTGATAGCTGACTCACTTTGCTGTACAGCAGAAATTAACACAACACCGTAAAGCAAATCCAGTCCAATGAAAATTTTAAAAAAGAAAAACATTTAATGACTACCCTTTGCCTACTGCAAAGTACAAAGGTACTCGCAGAGTCCTAAGAGTTCCATGGGGCTCCTTAAAGGCACAAAAGTATGCGAGTGTAATGAGAAGAAACACTTCAGCCATAGCAGCTCCATCTGCCCCAATTAATAATAATTTATAATAATAATAAATAATGAAATATTAATCCTAATACTGTTAATAATAATAATCCTTAAAAGCTCAAAAAAATGTTCTCAACACTGTTTTAGACTCAGCCTGACACTTAGTTCCCTCTTCAATCGAACTCTAAATGACTTTCCAGCTTAATACAGGACTAGCCACCCACAGACAACCCACTTTCTAACCAGACTAGACTACTGAGTTGTCACCTGTGGAATCAAGTCATCCACCAACCCTCCAAGCCTTCATCCCACCATTGCCTTTTCCTGGAACATCCAGTGCTCATCTTCCCATGCTGAATTCCATAGCTGACTTTTAAATGCTAGCTCAAATTCCAAGAACAGTTTCCTTTTTCTGAAAATCCATAAACTTGGTTTTACAAATCTTTTTGACACAATACTTTCTTGATTTTGTTCTTTGTAAATTCATGCCTTACTTGCCTTTATGTGATTTTAGACTCCTCAAAGAGTTTTAGACCCCTTGAAGGCAAAAGCGATGTTCTAGCTTCCCTAGTAGCTAACATATTATACCTTATCTATCAAAAGCAAGGGATAGATGTTTATAGAATGAACAAATCTATTTCCCTATGGTCTTGCCATGAAGGATCCTGTCAAAAAGAAGAAAATTGTAGTCTGTCTTGTGTGTGTTTTCATGTAAAGGAGACCAAGAGAAAAGAAAAAGAGGAACCATGAAATTGGGGGTCAAGTAAGAATAAAATGCAGAAAAATCATCCTTTCTTATTTAATAGTATCCAAGAAGCTTAACTGGGTACATAATAATCTTTCTTCACTTTGTATTTAGTTCGTGGTTTTTGCACCTTAGTTTTGGTGAATTCACATAGCAGACATTGGCTCATTAAACTTTCTAGTATCCCTGTAGATAAGAAGGGCTTCTGTGTCCATTATATAGATGGTCTGGCTCATCATCACTGACTTAAATAGGGACTTGCAACATAGAAATGAAGTGTAAACCTCCAGGTGCTGCTGATAGGACTCATATTCCCAGCTTGTGACCCGTCACATTTTGTCTCTCTCCCCAAAGTTATGATCTTCTCATGTGCAGCAGAAAATCATGTTTGTTTCCTGCAATCCTTAGGGTTATAACAGCCCCTGTAAAGGCTGTTATACATTCAGTAACATCAGCAGTCTTGTTCTCTGAGCATGTCCTAACCGTTCATCATGATGTGCACACACGGTTCCCACTTCAACACAGCACTGTACTCTCAGCAGGTCCCACCAGGACCCCACAGAAGCCGGTGGCAGGAATAGCTATGCACCACCATGCTGATCTTGAGCACTCAGAGGGTGCACATGCTTCCTTTCATCATTTTTTGCCAACTTATTTATTTTGCCTATGGAGGAGGGGCTCTTGCATCCATGTTATATCCATGTAATGTCGGACTGTGAGCATTACTTGGCTTTTTCCAAGCGGAACTCATAGCTGATGACAAGCTGGTGCGGAGAAAATGAAAATTTTTCTAAATTCGGTTCTGCATGGAAACAGTTGACCAGTTTTCATTGCTGTAATGTGGCTCTTTTGCTCTCGGTTGATTGTGAGTAATAGCTTCGCTGCTACAGAAAGGAGATTTTATTTGAAGTTCATTCAGAGATTTGGTTCAACAAACTGGACTACAGTTCTCAGAAAATGTCTTTTGAACCTTCCAATAATAGACTTTCGCATCTATTATTCCTGGAACACTTTATCCTCCACAGCCAAGCATGTGGCTGGCTTTGTTGCTCACCGTGTTCTGTGTTTGCCATTATGACCTACATTTTCAACTTGGGATACAAAAGCATACAATTTCTTTTTATTTTTCTGAGTAATTACTTGATTTCCCAGTTTCCCTCCTCAGCAGGAAGTTCAGCATCTTCTTGAGAATGTCCTTTTCTCAATCCAGGAACTTACTTGTTCTGTAAAGTGTCAGTCTTATTTCTAAATATCCGGGGGGAAAGAACTATAGCCATTGTTATCCACAAAGACTCACTTTGGAAAACTGCTCCTATGTCGATCTGTGGACCCATATCCTCTTGATGATGGCATGTTGAGCAGGCAAGTTTCCTGTTCGAGCTGCAGCTGTGCTCCTGTTGAACTTACAAGTTACAGCAGGCATTGAATAATCAACCATCAGCCACTCATAGAGCAGTGGTGTGTGTTAGTCGCTCAGTCGTGGCCATCTCTTTGCAACCCCATGGACTGTAGCTTGCCAGGTTCCTCTGGGATTCTCCAGGCAAGAATACTGGAGTGGGCTGCCATGCCCTCATCCAAGGGATCTTCTCAATCCAGGGATCGAGCCCAAGTCTCCCACATTGCAGGCAGATTACTGTCTGAGCCACCAGGGAAGTCCTGTTTAGTTGCTAAGTCGTGTCCAGCTCTTTCATGGCTCCATGAACTATAGCCCACCAAGCTCCTCTGTCCATGGGATTTTCCTGGCAACACTACTGTGATGGGTTGACATTTTCTCCTCCAAGAGATCTTCCCAACCCAGAAACTGAACCCACATCTCTTGCATTGGCAGGTGGATTTTTGACCACTGAGCCACTAATGAAGCCCTTGCTAGAGACTAGCCGGAGAAGGCAATGGCAAGCCACTCCAGTTCTCTTGCCTAGAAAATCCCATGGATGGAGGAACCTGGGAGGCTGCAGTCCGTGGGGTCGCTAAGGGTCAGACACGACTGAGCAACTTAACTTTCACTTTTCACTTTCACACATTGGAGAAGGAAATGGCAACCCACTCCAGTGTTCTTGCCTGGAGAATCCCAGGGACGGGGGAGCCTGATGGGCTGCCGTCTATGGGGTCACACATAGTCGGACACGACTGAAGTGACTTAGCAGCAGCAGCAGAGACTAGCAGCTTGTTATTAGTCCTGAGTAACAGCCCTTTCCAGTCCCTATGCACATAGTCAGTCCTTTTATCCCCAAGAACCCCCACCACACTGAAGTGGCTGAATCTGGAAGAGCCTCCAGTCTGGACCACATGCGGTACCAGAACCTGCCCACCTCCAGAGCTGTGGAAAAGCTGGGCCACTGCTCCCAATACCCTCTTTATTCAAGGTCTTTTATTTCACCAATATGTTTACTTTTATCAGCCAGGGGATTATTTAGGATCTTGGGGAGCAGAAATCAAGTTCCTTTACCTCCAGAATGTCCTGTACTAGTGTTGCCAGGCTGCCACAACAAAGTACGACTGGGTGGCTTAAAACAGGGCTGGCTTAAAACTTTTCTTTTAAAAGAAGAATGACACAATTGGGATTAAATTTTGGAAGATTAATCTGTAGGGTATATTCAAAGGTGATAGAGGAGAATCAGAGGCCCATTATAAAACCAGTAGGAAAGTTCAAGAAAGAATGAGATAAGGACATTGGTAGGAGCCAAAGACATTATTTTGCCAACTAAGGTCCGTCTAGTCAAGGCTATGGTTTTTCCAGTGGTCATGTATGGATGTGAGAGTTGGACTGTGAAGAAAGCTAACGCCGAAGAATTGATGCTTTTGAACTGGTGCTGGAGAAGACTCTTGAGAGTCCCTTGGACTGCAAGGAGATCCAACCAGTCCATTCTAAAGGAGATCAATCCTGGGTGTTCATTGGAGGGACTGATGCTAAAGCTGAAACTCCAATACTTTGGCCACTTCATGCGACAAGTTGACTCACTGGAAAAGACTCTGATGCTGGGAAGGATTGGGGGCAGGAGGAGAGGGGGACGACAGAGAATGAGATGGCTGGATGGCATCACCGACTCGATGGACATGAGTTTAAGTGAACTCCAGGAGTTGGTGATGGACAGGGAGGCCTGGTGTGCTGTGATTCATGGGGTCGCAAAGAGTTGGACACGACTAAGCGACTGAACTGAACTGAACTGAGGAGCCAAAGATGGTTCCAAGATTTGAGCCTTCAGGAGACAGTGCATCTTTTAAAAAAAAAATGGCTGGTCTGGGAGGGAAAGTGAGTTCAACATTGGAAATATAGGGCATAGTGTCCTGATTATGTGTTTTAAAGAGATATCCCATTTATTCTTTCACAATTCTGGAGGTTAGAAGTCCAAAGTCAAGGTGTCAGCAGGGCCACACTCCCTCTGAAACCTGTAGAGGAGAATCCTTCCTGGCATCCGGCGGTTTGCTGGCAATCCTTGGAATGTCTTGCCTGCAGCCCTTTAGTCTTGTGTTCTCCTCCCCAGTGTCTCTGCATCTCTCCTAAACTTCTTATAAGAACAATTGCTATGTTGGATTAAGCACCCACCCTACTCCTGTGTGACTTCATTTTAATAATCCCGTCTATGATGATGCTATTTCTAAATATGGTCACATCCTTACTGAAGTTAGAACTTCATCGTATCTTCTGGAGAGACACAATCCAACCCGTAGGAGCTCCTATACTAGTTTGCAAATACATACACCTCCCCTTCTCAAAGTTCTTCATAATTGGAAGCAACTCCTATACCAAGAGGCAAAAACACCATGTTATATAATCCTTACCTAAGATAATAGGTCGCTGCTTGGCTGTACTTTCATAAGCCACAGAACCACCCAAGAAACTCATTATAAGACAAGGAAGGTCCTCCCCACAGGGACTTTCTGTTACTGCCTGTACAGAGAGTTTCTCTTGGGAGAAAACTAAGTAAATTTTACCCTGTTATCATAATTAGACTTGTTTGCTCAAAGAAACTAGTTATATGAATGCAAGGCCTCTTGTACCAAATGGGAGATTTTCCTTGCTTTTCTGCCCCAATAGCATCCAGGGAAACTGTCAGAACTCTTGTCTTTAATTAAGAAAATTAAGATTCAGAGAAGTGAAGTGGCTGTCCAGGTCACTCAAACAATAAGTGATAGAACTGTGATTAAGAATCTTCACATCTTCATAGCTCTGATCACCAGACCATGTTGAATTCCATCCATCTTTTCCAAAACCCAGATGAAGACTCTGAAGTTTGAAGACAGTATTTTTTGCTTTCCATTGATGGATCGTTGATCTAGGAAAGTGAGGTTAGCATAAGATCATAAAAGGCTTGAATGAGAGCTGGAGGAGCTTAGATCATATTTAGTAAGCCATGAGGACTTTTCTTTTTAAAGAAGAATGACACAATTGGGATTGAACTTTTGGAAGATTAATCTGTAGGGTATATTCAAAGGTGATAGAGGAGAATCAGAGGTCCATTAGAAAACCAGTAGGAAAGTTCAAGAAAGAATGAGATAAGGACATTGGTAGGAGCCAAAAATGGTTCCAAGGTTTGAGCCTTCAGGAGACAGTGTGTCTTTAAAAAAGGAAAAAAAAACCAAAATGGCTGGTCTGGGAGGGAAAGTGAGTTCAGCACTGGAAATATAGGGCATGATGTCCTGATTATGTGTTTTAAAGAGAAAACCCATTGAAAGTATTTGCCTTTTAAAATGAGGAGATAGAGGGACTTCCCTGATGGTCTGGTGGTTAACACTGCACCCTTCCACTGCAGGGGGTGTAGGTTCTTGAGGGTTTGATCCCTGGTCCTGGGATCCCTGGTCTTGCATGTTCCACAGCCAGAAAAAAAAAAAAAAAGGGGGGATAGAGGTTCTAATTTTGGTCTTTCTTTAGTAGGCGCATCCCGCAGCACAAGTCCAAATGGCACATAAACCCTCATTGGTGTGCTGGGATCTCTTCACTTGCTGAGTGGCAGTTCACCAAGTACCATGTACTTTAGGGACTGAGGATATGAAAATGACTAATACCATCCTAGGTCTCAAAGTTGAATAGATGATCTTATGGCACAAGGGCTCTGATGGAGATGAACAGTAGGCGCTGTAGAGATGGGTAGAAAGTGGTGCGACAAGGGAGTCCAGAGACGCTTCCAGGGAGGAGGTGACCCTGAGCCAGATTGTAAAGGGGGACTCAGAGCTTTGTTGGAGAAGAAGTGAGTGAGGGTCTCCCACATTGAGGAAACAGCATCAGCAAATGCAGAGAAGGAGACGGGATGGATACCTGGGAAACTGCAGGTGGCACAATGAGGAGACCGTTGTTGTTTAATTGCTCAGTCGTGTCCAACTCTTTGCGACCCCATGGATTATTGCCCACCAGGCTCCTCTGTGCATGGGATTTCCCAGTCAAGAATATTGGAGTGGGCTGCCATTTCCTTATCCAGGAGATCTTCCCAACCCATGAATTGAACCTGTGTCTCCTGTATTGGCAGAAGGATTCTTTACTGCTGAGCCTTCAGGATTCCTGGTGAGGAGACTGGGAGGGTGCAAAGGCCAAGGTGAAGACTGGACCATAATGAGAACAAAAAAACGGCTCCAGATGAAGTGAGGGAGTGGGAGACCAGGGAGGAAGGGAGGGAATCAGAAATGGAATTTCAGTCTTAGAGAACGTAAAGTTTTCATGCTTATAGTAGCCATCAAAGGCCATTTTCCTCCAGCCACCTTGATTTACAGATAAATAAAGCCCAGAAAGTTTAGGTGGTTTGCTCAAGGTCACACGGAAAAGCTACAACTAAAGTTCCCAGATTAATGTCCAAGTTCCCGTGTCCTCGGTGAAGAAAACTAAGACTCAGAAAAGAAGAGTGACTTACGCGAGTCACCCAGTTTGTTAGCATGTTTAGATCCTTGGTACTCTTTCCTCCACCCCACAGATCACTGCTGCAGACTAAATCTATCCCCCCAGTATCCATATGTTGAAACCTAATCACTGTGATAGTATTTGAAAGTGGTGCCTTTGGTGGGTGGTTAGGACATGAGGACAGATGCCGAAGTTGAAACTCGAATACTTTGGCCACCCGATGTGAAGAGTAGACTCACTGGAAAAGACCCTGATGCTGGGAAAGATTGAGGGCAAGAGGAGAAGGGGGCGGCAGAGGATGAGATGGTTAGATACCATCACCGACTCAATGGACATGAGTTTGAGCAAACTCTGGGAGACAGTGAAGGACAGGGAAGTCTGGCAACATGCTACAGTCCCTGGGGTCGCAAAGAGTCAGACACAACAACTGAACAACAAGGTAGGTCATGAGGGCACAGTGTCATGAATGGGTTCATGCCATTAAAAGAGAGGTCCCAGGCGCTCCCTCACCCCTTCGACCACATATGAACCAGGGAACAGGCTCTCATCAGACACCAAACATGTAGGCACTTTGATCTTAGACTTCTTAGTCTCCAAAACTGTGAGAAATAAACTTCTGTTGTTTATAAGCCTATGGAATTCTGTTATAACAGCCCAAACAGAACTAACATAATCACAGAGGTGGAATGGCTCTGAGAGGTCATGAGAACTATACCACAGGCATGCCTGTGATGTGACTGACAGAAAAGTGAGAGTCAAAGTAGCTCAGTCATGTCCAACTCTTTGTGATCTCATGGATATAGAGTCTATGGAATTTTCCAGGCCAGAACACTGGAGGGGGTAGTCATTCCCTTCTCCAAGGGATTTTCCCAACCCAGGGACCAAACCCAGGTCTCCCACATTGCAGGCAGATTCTTTACCAGCTGAGCCACCAGGGAAGCCCAAGAACACTGGAGTGGGTAGCCTGTCCCTTCTCCAACAGATTCTTCCTGACCCAGGAATCAAATCAGGGTCTCTGCATTGCAGTGACTGACGGAAGGGCAAGCTAAAGGTGCTGAAAATGAAGAGTCTGATGAACTATGAGCCCAGGGTGTTTGGGGAACACGATTAGCACCGATGTTGGAAAGTCTTCTAGAAAAACAGTAGAGAAAAAGACTGTGAACCATGCTCTGGGAATCATCCAGGAAGATGAGAAAGGATTCCAGAGGTAGAAGAGAACAGGGAATGGGTGGAATATGCTGATGAGGATGATGACTAAGAGCAGTCGTGATTGCAAATCAGAGGTGGGAGGAGAGCCCGGAAGGGGTGGTGGGAAACTAGGTCCGCCGAGGTCTCCTAAGGCGAAATTGACAAGGCTGTCATAGAGAGGAGTTAGAAACACCGAGAGGGAAATCTCAGGACACAGAGTATGAAGTTAGAAGCTCTGACTGGGAGAACATGAGGAAAGGTGCTGATGAACCCAGAAGGAAGAGCATGTGGCTGAAGGTGGCAAGGGAGAGGGGGCTAAGTGTAGCATGGTAGTTTCTTGAATGCAGAAGAGAAGGAGGCAGAATTCGGGGAGTCACTGGATGCCTGTGCTTATGACCAGTGTGCCATGACTATGTGCCAGTTACTGGGCTAAGTGCCTGAGAGGCTTGTCTCTTCCTCTTCGCCAGGTCCCTCTGAAGCTGGTACAGTTATCCTCATTTTTCAGATGAGGAAATAGAGGTACAGAGAGGTTAAATAACTTAATATTGTAGACCTGGTAAGTGGCATAGCCAGGTTTTGAACCCCATCTGACTCTAGAGTCCAAGCTTGTGACTCTGTGCTTTATATTCTCTACCAAAGGGGTCAGCCCAAGAGGAACTGAGGTGATGGCAGTGACCAGCCCGAAAGTTGCGGTCGTGTGTTTAGTGTCTGTAAAACTGACTCAAGACTTGAAAAGATAATGAGGGTTTGCGTCCCATCTCTGCTATTAGTAGTTTAGTGACAGCATAAATTTTTTAACCTTACCGAACTGACCTTTGCTTTCTACAGAGATGCTGTAATGAAGGTACTAATCAAGGTACCAGTTTTAGCAGAGCACCTGGAGTGTTTCTATTAAAACATAAATCACATCCTGGCATTACTCTGCTCAAAACCATCCAGTAGCTTCTGAACTCAGAGTGAAAACTGATCTTTACCACCGCCAGCAAGACCCTAGACTGTCTAGTCTTTGACCTCACCTGCTGTTTCTAGTTCTCTCCCTTGCTTGCTCCAGTCACATTTGGTTCTCCTAGCTGTCCCTCGAAGACACCAGGCACTGTCTTTGCCTGGGACGCTTTCCCTCAGATGTCCTAGTTTGTTCCCTCATTCCCCAGTTCACTGCTTGAGTGCCTCAGTGACGTCTTCTGTCTCCCCCCAACATGAAATTGCACTCTAGACCTTTATCCCCACTCTAGTTCTTTTTGGCCATGTAACAAGTCTTCCCCCAAATTTAGTGGGTTAAAATGTAAACAAACATTTTATTCTCATGGTTTCTGAGGATCAGGAATTCTGGAAGGGCTCAGCTGTAGGTTCTGCTTTTGGAATCCCTTATATGGTTGTAGTCAGATGGTGGTTGGGGCTTCCCTGATGGCTCAGCAGGTAAAGAATCTGCCTACAGTGCAGGAGACACAAGAGACACAGGTTCGATTCCTGGAAGGTCCCCTGGAGGAGGAAAATGGCAACCCACTTCAATATTCTTGCCTAGAGAATCCCATAGACAGAGGAGCCTGGTGGGCTATGCTCCAAAGGGGTGCAAAGAGTCAGACACAACTGAGCAAAGAAGCACACACAAATGGTGGTTAGAACTGTAACAAAGCAGGGTGCAAGTAACAGGGGACATCTGCCTATCTCTGTCTCTCTCTCTCCATACAATTTCAGCGCCCTTCCATGGGGTCTTTCCTTGTGGGCTAGCTTTAACTACGTTGCCTCATGGTGGTCTCAGGGCAGTGGGCTGTTTATATGGTGTCTGAGGCTTTGTAGGTGAGTATTCCAGTAAGTGAGGTGGGAGCTGCATTGTCTTTTATGATCTAACCTCTAGCCTTGGAATTCACATAGCATTGCTGCCACATCTTCTATTCTATTGGTTGAAAAGACAGAAACCCCCATCCAGTTTAAAGGGGAGAAAACAAAGAAGCCATCATTTTGTTGGAGAAGAGTCCGAGTAACATTGTAATAAGATCCTATGACATGGGAGATATTGTTGACACCGCCTATCAACAATTTAACTGGCCACCTCTCCTTTGCTTTTTCTTTCTCACTTAGCATGCTACTTAATTGACTTATTTGTCTTCTATGCTGCCTGTCTTCCTACACTAAAATGCCAGCCTGTTTTGTTCAGAGCTCTAATCCTGGAGCCAAGAACAGTGTCTGGCACACAGTATTCAGTAAGTGCTTATCGACTGAATGAATTGATGTCTACCAACCCTAACAATAGGTCTCCAAATTAGATATTAACGCAACCATTTTACAGATGAGCAATATGAAGTTCAGGAAGGCTTGGTAAATTTGGTAGGATCACTCAGCTATAAAAAGCTGGCATTCAAATGATGTCTGGCTCTTTCCACTGTTTCAGGCTGCCCATCACTCAACAGCATCTCTCTGGATTCCTCTTCACCCTCTACCCCCAACCCCTGCAGGAGACACAGGTGTCCACAGTCCACCACCAAAATTCAATTTGTCCCCAGTTGGTTGCACTGAAGCTGAGAGCAAAGCAATTGCACTTTAAATCCTCTTAGAGCAGGTATTTCAGAGCATATTCAGGGCAACCAGAACACGTTGCGTTTGAATCTGATGTCTGGTTTGCTGCAGAAAGGCAATTAAATGAAAGGTTAGGTGGTTTTTTAAGTGGCCAACTCAAACTTTTGGCTTATTTTTTGCCTTGATGTCTTTATAGGCATTTTACCAATATTTATCATAATTTCCCTCAGGGAGCCCTCAGATCTGTGATATTTGAAATAATAAAGCCTCTCCGTTGGCCCTTTAAAAGGTTCGTGGTAAAACTGCACCACTAACATTCACAGTTCCTCATTTATGAGGCCGGATTGCACTTATTTCCATATTCCTCACTGTTTCTCCGATGAGGATTTCACATAATAGTGTTTGAAGGCTAAGGACTTCAAAGCAAATTCTTTACCATTTTTATCTTGAAAAATATTCAATATTTGTATAATTAAAGTTAAGTCTTCTTAGAGAAAATGACAACTCGAATAATCTTAAATGTACCTCCAAGAAAGAAACTGTCAAAATGACATTTACTTGTACAGTCACATTCTCTAAGGCCTTCGCTTCTCCTCCTGATTTCTTGTAATCTTTGAAGGTTATGTCATGGCTGACTTAGATCCCTTTTTAAATTATAGTGACCTCCTTTCAATGTGCGTTCTAAGGGTGAGGGGCTCTGTCTTCCCTTTGTTTCAAATTTTGTCTATTGCATTGTCACCAAGCAGTAAAAACAAAAGCCGAACGCAAACCAAATCCTCCGTGCTAATTTCCCCACTAGCTGCCATACTATTTCTCTTTTCCTTGGCACTAAAGATTTTTAGCAAGTCTGTGCACACTCTGTCTCCATTTTCTCATGACCATACTTATATGACAAAGATTTTCCAATGACCTCCAATCTCACTGGCAAATTTAAAGGAATTTTTCAAGTTTTCTTTTTAATTGATGTCTCCTGCCTATGTTCCCAGTTTTTATGCCATGCTTTTCACTTTGCACTCTTATCAGTACTCAAGAATCCCTTCATCTAGAATGTCTTCAGATTATTTGGACATTTAGTATCATAATTCATGTATTCTTGTATATGGACTTGCTAAGACATTGATGGAGAAGAGAAAGCTGAAGTTGATCAAACCAAAGCTAGGGAAATTGACTCATCTCCCATGTTGGGGACCCGGCAGCTTAACACTTTGTATTCAAAAGGTCTTGGAAAACTTGTGCTGGACTGGGGCCAATACTCCTTCTGGGGGTCCAATCCAGTCAGTGTCCAGTAGGCATTTCCAGGTAATACCTCTATTCGTTCAAAGAGAATTTACCACATGTCAATTTCATGTTAGGCATTGTGCTAGGCACACGGGATGCTGGGAGAATTAGACTCAGTAGCTTTCCCAAAGTTCCTGACAGGGAAAGTAAAGAGATGGAAAAGTGAACAGAAAAATGCGAAAAATATATATAGAAAAATGCAATGCGGCAATGGTGTTTATGTTACAGTCCACGGAGGTCAACATTATTAACTTTTTAAAATCAGATGTTCTTGTTTGATATGGGACTTACTAGATATTTTATTGGAGAAGTGCTATTGCTTTTCACAAACACATGGATAAATTAAATGTTTGGCATTTTTATAAATAGCTGTTAAGAGCTACTAGAAACCCAGAAACTCTTAGACTCCAGCCTCACTACTTCTTTTAAGACCTTTTATTTTATTTTGCACATTTCTTTACCCACACAAACACTGTTGTTTTCTTCACTGCTTAGTTTTTTAAAACCTCACATCCTTCCATCATCTCTTAATTATTCATTCCTATCCGTTAATTCTCCTGACCAGAATGAAACAAAAATAGCAGAATGTCCAACCACGGAGAGTAGATTTTTGATAGACAGTATTCAGAGGGAGAAGGAAATAGTCAAGACAGACATGGTGAACGACAACACAAAACTAATAATTTTATAGCATGACAACTTCCAGCCATACATGTAAAAACATTTTATGACTTCAAGAGATGTGTCTGAAAAGGAAAAAAGAAAAACTATAATAAACAATTTAGAAAATAGCAAGAACAGTGAATGTTTAACTTACTGGATGTGGTCAAAGCTGTGCTTATTGTCAAACTCATAATCCTAAATGCTTTTATAATTTAAAGCATAGATGGTAGGATTAGTTAGACCTGGATTCAGATCCTAATAAAGCCACTTGCTGAATGACCTCAAATGACTTTGCCTCTCTCAGCATCTGTTTCTCCACATGTAAGATAGAATAGTAATGGTTTGCATTGAGGAACAAACTTATGAAGTGTCAAGATAGAGTCTAATATGAAATAGGTACTTAACAACAACAGCTGCTATTGAAGGTTTATTTAAGAGTTATTGTTTTGTACTACAAATTATTAAATATTTAAAAACTAAAACCCATAAATATTGTTAATGATTCAAAAGCTTTGCATTAATCTAAATGTGCATCTCGGTCTTCATCTAAGAAATTCATCTTTGTTCATTTATTTTGACTTGATATGAGTGCTTCTGGCAGTTCTTAATTAAGCCCCCACAGATTTTATATCATTATTTATGTGATAAACACATTATTTGGTGAAATAGCATTCTTGCTTCCTTTTGGGGAATGTCCTCCACTGAGACAGTTTGTACACAGCAATATTAAGCATCAAATCTGATTGGCAACAGTTTCAGATGCTTTAAAAGGATTTTAACTTGTGAAGGGGTCCATTTGGGCTATTTCGATTCGGAGAACTGAAAGTGCTTTGTGAGTTCTGTTTTTCTAGCATCTGGGAGAGGAGGAGATATGAATTCAATTAGCACCTTGGTGTTTTCTTTATCCTTCATTTCAATACCAGAGAAGCTTCACATGCATAGTGGTGTCAGGTTACATCAAAACAGGGGGGAACAGTTTCTTGGTTTTTAATTTTCAACTGAGAAAGAAAGGCACCCATTTTGTTCTGCTCTAAACTAGTGTGAGAGCCAGTGCATGACTCTTTTGAGAGCCGGCAGATGCTTTGAAGGCAGTGTGACACAGGTCTTCATCAATCTCCGTGCAGGATTTTTGCTTCTAAACTTTGAGGCTGGAGATCACAACTCTCAGGAAGACAGACAATCTCGAAGCCCCCACAAACCCACCCAGGGTTTAAAAAGAACAAGTCAAGATGGTTAGAAAATAGCATTCTCACCATCTCCCACTTCCTTATACATCAGAAAAACAACACTGATGATTTTAATTGGAATTCAGAAATTTTTAAACATTTAAAGTCAGTGTGTGCTAAGTCACTTCAGTCATGTCCGACTACTTGAGACCAAATGGACTGTAGCCCACCGGGCTCCTCTGTCCTTGGGGATTCTCCAGGCCAGAATACTAGAGTGAGTAGCCGTTCCCTTCTCCAGGGTATCTTCCCAACCCAGGGATTGAACCCAGGTCTCCTGCACTGCAGGTGGATTCTTTACTGTCTAAGCTACCAGGGAAGCCCTGAACATCAGTAACAAACTTAATTATAAAGACGTTTACTGTGAAGGCATTGAGATTAACTAGTTCACCAATCCCTCTTCTGGAGGAAACCAGAAATGGAATCAGGTAGAAGTTCACTCCACCATCAAACGCTTGCTTCTCTAATGAGGAAACAGAGGCCAAGGCTCACAGTGGTAAACTATGGATTAAATGACTAGGTAGAGCTCTGGTCCTTTTATTAAGCACTGAAGTCGTGACTCGGTATTAAATTTGTTTATTGAAAGAAGCTCCCCTACCCTATTGGTTCTAACTGGTGTTCTCCCAAGGGCTTACACATTCTGTGCACACATCTGGAGGGAATTTCACCTCCACTGCTCAGAGCTGTAGTTGTTCAGTAGATAAGTTGTGTCCGACTCTTTGCGACCCCATGGATTGTAGCACACCAGGCTCCCCTATCCCACAGTTTGCTCAAATTCATGTCCATTGAGTTGGTGATGCCATTCAAGCATCTCATCCTCTATTGCCCCTTTATCATCTTGCCTTCAATCTTTCCCAGCAGCAGAGTCTTTTCCAATGAGTGGGCTCTTCACATCAGGTGGCCAAAGTACTGGAGCTTCAGCTTCAGCATCAGTCCTTCCAATGAATATTCAGGGTTGATTTCCTTTAAGATTGACTGATTTGATCTCCTTGCAGTTCAAGGAACTCTCAAGAGTCTTCTCTAGCACCATAATTTAAAAGCAACAACTGCCAAGAGAGCAAAGCCTACAACATCATGGGTGACATTCTGTGGCTCTTGTCCCAGGCGCACTCACGTAACTGAGCTTCAGCAAGGCCACCTGGGGTCTGTCTTGCTCAGATGCTCCATCCCTCTCATTCACTGAGTACTTCATTGTAGCTAACTGAGCACCTGCTTTATCTATAAGCTGCCATGCTTCCCTTGTGGTTCAGCTGGTAAAGAATCCACCTGCAATGTGGGAGACCTGGGTTCGATCCCAGGGTTGGGAAGATGCCCTGGAGAAGGGAAAGGCTACCCACTCCAGTATTCTGGCCTGGAGAATTC
Organism: Moschus berezovskii; assembly: GCF_049115385.1. Classification (NCBI taxonomy): domain Eukaryota; kingdom Metazoa; phylum Chordata; class Mammalia; order Artiodactyla; family Moschidae; genus Moschus; species Moschus berezovskii. Next base: position 81,212,289 of record NC_142471.1, read on the forward strand.
CATGGACTGTAGAACCCATGGGGTCTCAAAGAGTCAGACACAAGTGATCAACTTTCACTTTCACGGAGATGCACAAAGATTCATCAGAGATGAATGAAGTCCTGAGATTCCACCATATCCTATAAACCAACAGGTTGGGAAATTTGTAAAATGTGCATAAGCTCCAGGGCTTCTTTAGGCTAGAAGTCACCAACTCAAATGCTTGCAGAGGCCCAGCTGACAACAGAAACGAGTGATTTGGGCTGGATGTAAAACAATTATAGGCCAGTGGGTGGGGCGTGAGGGCTGATTCCAGCTGGAGAGCACGCCTGCTTTAAAGGGGCAGCTGCTTCTCATTTTCCAGCCAATTGTCTTCCCATGTAGAAACGCTGGCTGGGGGTGGCCAATACCGATGATTTCTCAAGAAAAGCCAGAAATCTTGATCTTTGTGTAAAATCTCTTAAATTTCCAAAAGGACCGTGCAGGCCAAATGTACCCAGCTCCATCTTCAGGCTCTCACTTAGCCGCGTGCAGGATGGCACAGACAGCAGCACACAAAGCCCTTGTAAGCATTCCCTTTCCTTCCTCCCTCCTGCCTCCCTGTGACCTTTCTTCTCCCTGCAGCCCCCTGAGGGCTCCTGTCCAGTGAGCATTTCGCAGAGGAACACTGGGTGTTATTTGCGGGAGCAGTATAAACAACATTGAGATGCATGACTTTTGGTAAGCACCACACTGTAGATTTTTAATTTTATAAAAGGCAATATTTATGATTTGTTTCTTTCAGGGAAGAGCTCTATCGGTTTTGATAAACACTTCGAGGCTGAGATGCACTGAGAGAGTTGTACAAGAATGCACAGTAACAAATTCCATTTTGAAATGAATGAAAAAAAAGCATCAAATGCCACATGAAAGTCACTGCCTGAAGGGTTACATTAGTATTAAAACTGGGTTATAAACATTCTAAAGGGACTTATGGGCCAGCCATGAAAAGACCGGCATGTGACCTCTTCCTCCCTCTCCTTCCCCCGCTGTTTCTCAAAAAGATGAGTAAGAGTGCAGACAGACAGTTGTCTGTCATATTTAAAATTATACAGGTAATCAGGAGCTAAGGCTTCGTAGGTGGTACTAATGGTAAAGAACCCACCTGTCAATGCAGGAGATGCAAGAGATACAGGTTCTATCCCTGGGTCAGGAAGATCCACTGGAGGCGGGCCTGGCAACCCACCCTGTATTCTTGCCTGGCAGGCTACAGTCCGTGGGGTTGCATAGAGTTGGACATGGCAACTTAGCATGCACAGGAGCTGAAGGTTGCTGCTGCTGCTGCTAAGTCACTTCAGTTGTGTCTGACTCTGTGTGACCCCATAGACGGCAGCCCATCAGGCTCCCCCGTCCCTGGGATTCTCCAGGCAAGAACACTGGAGTGGGTTGCCATTTCCTTCTCCAATGTGTGAAAGTGAAAAGGGAAAGTGAAGTCGCTCAGTCGTGTCCGACCCTTAGCGACCCCATGGACTGCAGCCCACCAGGCTCCTCCATCCATGGGATTTTCTAGGCAAGAGTACTGGAGTGGCTTGCCATTGCCTTCTCCGAGCTGAAGGTTAAGAATATCCATTGTGGGAGCACATTAGAAGTCAGTGAGAGATGGGTAACAGGAGGAGTGAAAGTAATCAGAGGAAGAGATTGGGTCCAGAGACCCCCAAGCAGAGACAGGACAGTAGAATCAGCAGAGCATCAAAGCGCTTGGAGTCGAAGGGTGGTGCTACATGTTGTGAGAGCTGACTTTGGGGTACCAAACAGGAAGGTAAATGATGCCAATAGGGGATGATGGGGAACAGGTGTGAAGGGATTCTTATGATGTTATATGTAAACACACACAGCGTGACACTGGAAAATGGTTAGCACCTGGCTTTCCTATGTATGGAGGGAAATCCTGACTTGCAGCATTTTTTATCTTTGTGGTATAAATATTCCTGCTATGACTGGTTTCAAGCTATCGCCCTGAAAGCAGAGCTGGGAAGAGATTGCACACGACTGGTTCCCAGCCAAGGAGGAAGGTAAGAAAGGTGAAATCAACAAGGTCAAAGAAAATTCCAGATCCCGAGGTGCCTCAGGTCTGAGGGATGATGAACCACTACAGGATGGCTGTGCCAAGGGTGGGTGTAGGAGTGATTGCAGAGGCTATGAAGCTGACGAGGTGGAAACGGAGGTTAGGAAGATCCCTAAATCTATGTGGATGTGCATAGATGGGGTGGATGATGGAGTTTATAGAAGCCTTCTATGGCTTCCAGGTCCAGAAGCCATAAAGGACGTGTGACATGGTGCTCGCGACCAGTGGATTTTGGAGACAGACCTCTTGTGATGTCACCATTATTCATCACCTGTTACTGAGCCTCTTCTATGGGTCTGACACTGTGTGGATTATAAAGATGCAGAAGACACTCCTATCCAGTTAGTAGGGAATGAGGCCAGTGCACCAGTAATATGGAGTGTCATGTGGCTGCTACAGACAACATGTGCACGCTAAGTCACTTCAGTCATATCCGACTCTCTGTGACCCTATGGACTGTGGCCCACCTGGCTCCTCTGTCCATGAGATTCTCCAGGGAAGAATACTCGAGTGGGTTGCATGCCTTCCCCCAGGGAATCTTCCCAATCCAGGGATCGAACCCACGTCTCTTGTATCTCCTGCACTGGCAAGTGGGTTCTTTACCACTAACGCCACTTGGGAAGCCCACAGATAAGGCGTACTATGGATTAAAAGATGAGACTCTTAATATTAATGATAGATGCCATTTATTAGAGTCCTCAGAATGTGCCTGACATTGTGTTAAGCACTTTCCCTGCATTCCATTTAATCTTTAGACCAGCCCAGCTCATAGATGAGGAAATTGAGTCCAAGGTCACATACTTGGCAAGCGGCAGAACCAAGCCTGGAACATGGGTCTTTCTAATGTCCAAAAGTCTGTCCCCTAACCACTGTGCATACTGCCCTCCCCACCCATACAGATAATACTCTGATGGAGGTGCAGGATGGTGTAATAGGAGATTTGGAGTTTCTTTTTAAAAAATTACTCAGCTGGCATATTCCTAAAGAGTCAATTCATGTTAAGAAATAATTTCCCTTGTGCTCGCATGTGACATGTATTTTTAGGATCTGCTGTTAGCAAGTGTATTTTTGTGTGATTGAGTGGGAGAGTGGGAAAAGTTTTGCAGAGCTGTTTAAGCCAGAATGCAGGGGGCACAGCAGAGAATATAAAATTGCTACCATCTAAGGTCTCGGAAAAACCACAGAGAGACGTGCTCTCATTTTATTATTCTATGTTCATCCCCAGATGAATGACTAGCTAAAGGTATTGTTAAAGCATTTTAAATGACCCATTTCCAGCAGTGAACAAAATCACTTACTGTGCCAAGCCAACTGGCATATCTGAGATTATAAAACCACAAAGTGAGGAAAACGTTAAAACTGCTAAAGCAAAAATGATACACAGTAGTGAAGAAGGATAAAAATTGAGCTCTATTGTCTGCAGAGGCAGATGACTGACCACTAGGTGGGCCTCAGTGTAATGTCCAGGGTAATTGGCTGCTGGGGTTTTTTGGCGAGGATCATTCAGACTTCAGCTTGGGACACAGATCCTGGCTCTTTCTTTCTTACGCCTTGCTCTCACTCCCACAGCTAGATCGGTGGATCCAAACAAGAAATTGAAAACAGAAAGTTACCTTTACTTTTAAATGCTTTTCTGGAAATAACGATGTGAAAAGTAATTAAGGACCGGATTTCCTACCCATCATTCTCTTCTGCACGTACAATTATCTGCAGATATAAAATTGCCAGCTTTGATAATTATACCCTCCAAATGAGGGGCAAGTGGCTAATTATGCCCACATGTGGCCGATTGCTCTCTCCATTAGCCAATTATGTGCACAATCGTTTGTGCACATAAATAATTGTGCTCATGGAGAATAGCGGCCCTCCTTTCAAATCCTCCTGCTTGGAGTGGCTGATGGAGTAATGGCCACACTGGAAATATTCTTGGTGGAGGATGAGAGAGTGTCAGATACCAGGAAACACGTAAGTGACCAGAGCTTGCAGATATGCAGAGAAGCAGATGTCATTAGGAGTCAAAGAGCAGGAAGGAACTCACAGGCCAGCCTGTGAGTTAGGGAACCGGCTTCTAAAGATGGCTGAGCTTCTCACATGTGCTGACCCTGTGCGAATCCTTACCCTTCCTCCAGTTCTACTCCTTCTACACACCCAATGAGGGTGATAACAAATCCCAACTCCTCACACTGTTGTAGGATGGCTCAGACGATTCAAGAGGATTTGCAGTCTATTTTGGGATAAATGCACAAATACATAAATAAGCATTTTCATGTCCATCAGCTCATTTCCAATTGGTAAGGAAAGGTTAGCATCCTCATAGCAAAGCAGGATCCCTGGGTTGGAGGCTGGTGAGGTCTGAGAAGACCCTGGGCCCTAGTGTTTCCACTGATGAGAAAACAGAAAGTGGCACATAGTTACACTGAATTTGTTCATTCATTCCACAAACTCCTGTAGAACTCCTGCTCTCTCGTGGGGATTTAGAAACATTTGTCTTGCCTTAGGAGGTCACTGGTACCTTGGCCTGGGTCAGCCATTTACTTGGACCTGCTCTGATTAGTAAATGAGAACTTTCACCTCACATATGGAAATCTGATATGGGTTTTCAAGGTTCAGTTGTTAGGTAAATTCAATGCCAGTGACTGACTGGGTATGCTTACTTTTATTAACCTAAGAACTGTGGTTTTCATTCCAATGCTGCCAAGTGGTAGATGTCACAGAGATATTGGAAGGAGGACCCATTCCAGGGCCTTGTCTAACTCTCAGAAATGAATTGTTCAAGGAGACACACATGGTGACTCAGCAGATTTTACTGGGAAGGGGCACCCAGCTAGAGAGCAGTAGGGTTAGGAAACCGGGAGGACTGCTCTGCCATGTGGCTGACAGTCTCAGGTTTTATGGCAATGGGATTAGTTTCCAGGTCGTCTCTGGACAGTCATCCTGTTTGTGCCCCTATTTGGTCCAATTCAGGCCCCTCCTGGTGGCACGTCATCTCTCAGCCAAGATGGATTCCAGCGTGAGGGTTTCTGGGAGGTTGGCAGGACATACTTTGGACTGGCATCTCCTCCCTCCTTTTGGCCTCTCCCAAATTCTCCCGGTTAGTTTTTTTTTTTTGCAGCAGCAGCACTGTGTTCCTTATTGGGACCTCCTGTTGTGAGACAACTCAGGCAAGTAATTATTAATTCTCCTGGCCAGGGTGGGCAGTTTTGGTCAATGGTTCCCTAATAACAGTGTCGTGGGGAGGGGGAGAAGCAACATGGCAGCTTTGTCCCTTGCCTGTGCCCTCATCTCTCTTCTCACTCACAGTGAAAAGAAGTATTCTACTTCACAGGGGGTGAGGAAAGTGTTCACAGAGGCAGAAGTGCTAAGTTAGTCTTGTAAGAAGAGGTGTTGGCCTGGCAAATGGGACATGGGGGCTGTGCTCACATTATAAAAAGCCAGGGTATGAAAACAGACTTATCTAGGATTAACAGTGTAGACTCTGAACCCAGACTCTGCCTAGATTTGAATCCTGGCTGTGTGATCTCAGGCAAGTTTCTTAACCTCTCTATGTTTTTGACCACTTTTCTATGAAATGGAGATTGTAAATATACTTCTGCCACAAAGTTGTCATAAGTGTCAAATTAGTAAATATATAAATGGAAGTATTTAGAATAGTGACTAAGCACTGATTGCCACTATTGTTATTATTTGACAAAAAAAATAGACAAAAAGTCTGTCCAAGAAAAGCAATACCATGGGTTCCCAAACTTGACAGTCACAAGGGTAACATCTCAAATAAAGCAAAGTCCTGGGTTCCATCCTGAGAGATTTTCATTCACTAGGTTGGACTAAAGTCCAGGGCGGGGCTTCCCTGGTGGCTCAGCTGGTAAAGAATCTGCCTGCAAAGCAGGAGACCCCAGTTCGAGTGCTGGTTTGGGAAGATCTGCTGGAGAAGGGATAGGCTACCCACTCCAGTCTTCTTGGGCTTCCCTGGTGGCTCAACTGGTAAAGAATCCACCCACAGTGTGGGAGACCTGGGTTCGATCCCTGGGTTGGGAAGATCCCCTGGAGAAGGGAACGGCTACCCACTCCAGTATTCTGGCCTGGAGGATTCCATGGACTATAGTCCATGGGGTCACAAAGAGTCAGACACAATGAGCAACTTTCACTTTCAGAGCCCAGGATTCATCACTCTAAACAAGCATCTCCCACCCCCACCCCATGTGATTCTAAGGACCAAGCTTTGAGAAACAATCAGAAGGAAGCACCTCGTTTGGTATATCTGTAACAGGAGAGAAGAAGGTTTGATGGCCTTTGGTCAAAGGTGTTTTTCTGGGATTTCTGGGATTTGGGCCTCTTCTGTGACAGGCAATGAGAACCCTGAGTAGCATGGGAGTCTCCTCAGAAGCAGGGCTGTGTGTCCCTGTCGTGGGCAAACATGGCTCTTGTTGGGAACACTTAGCACCTTCCCTCTCAAACTCTTCAGTAGTTTCAGGAGATGAATTTTTTTAACATGAACATTTTTATTATGAGATGAATCCCATCTCACTAATTCTGAAAATAAGGAAAAATTCTAAACACTGCACTTAGAGGAACAAGTTAGCAAAGCTGAAAGTTCTCAGCTCCAAGTGATTCACGGCAGTGGAGATGGAGGTGGATTGTGATCACAGGGCAAAAATATCAGTCGGTTGTGGGACGCTCTGCATTTTCCAAAAAGAATTGGTTCTGTCTGCTGTGCTTCAGTGCTTAAGGTAAGTGGTTCTTCAAAAGGCTAGATCTTTTAGCCTAGCTTCCTTAAGTAGGAACATTCTACTGTGGCAAAAATAAAAAATGCATCTAAGTCAAAAAGCTGGGGAGGGGAAGGCAACCTACTCCAGTATTCTTGCCTGGAGAAGTCTATGGACAGAGGAACCTGGTGGGCGACAGTCCACGGGGTTGCAAAGAGTTGGACACAATTGCGTGACTAACTGACTGAAGTTAAAAGGGACCCGGGCACGATGATTGCCACGTGACTTTCTCCTTAGATCGTGAAGATGATGGGTGCCTATGTATTTCAAAATATCTCCCAGGGTCCAAGTGATGAAGCAATTGCTGAAAAGATTCTGTGCATACTTGACAGAGGCATTTTCTTGGCATAAAAAGAAATATTTACCAGTTATAATAAAAATTGTCTTCATTATATATTACCAAAAAATAAAAAGATTTGCTTTCTGCAGATCTATATCTTAAATTTTCATGAAGCCAATATTCCACTAACACCAGGAAGTATGCTATGGTTTGTAATGTATTCACACAGATCTCATTAACTCTCAGGAATGGCAGAGATAGTAAAGATCATCTTCTCCCCATCTAAGGGGTATTCCCTACATGAAATCCCTAAGAATGGCTTCTAGCCCCTGCTGGAAGGCAGGTTTAGCTGCCAGCTGGTGGTGGCCATGGCCTCAGTCTTACCCTCATCAGTTTTTATCTATGGCTTTCAGATGAGAACATTGGAGACATAGTTATCTGAAAAGAGCTTCTCAGGCAAGAAGGAGGAAATGAATCCAATAATATGATACATGATGAGGATAACTGTGTAACCAGACTCTAGACCCAAAGAGTCTTACATCATAGTTTTGAGAGCAGCAGAGTTAAGCTTTGGTTGATGAGAACTTCTCTTCTGGGCAAAGCAGCCCATTCCATTTGGACAGCTGGAAGTGCTCACCTGCCCTCCATTCTTGCCGTGGTCTGGAAGGCCTACGTGCCCTATTCCTCCTACCTCTCCCTCTGCATCTTAGTATGTGTTCCCTTCATGGCTTAACCTTCTCCCCCCGATCACTCCATCCCAGCCACACTGGAGCCTCTTCTCTGGTCCTTAACAAACCAAACCACTTCCTGCCTCCAAGCCCTGACCCAGCTGTCCCACCTCCTTCCAAAGCCGCCTCCTTCTCATCCTGTGGGACTCAGCTCAGCTGTCTTCTCACCCTGCTTCAAGTGACCCCTTCACTCTCACCCTTTTTACCCTGTAAATTTCCTTCTAGCGCTCACCATAACTTATATTTATTTTAATTTTTAAATTACATTTGTTACTTGTACGTGGATTCCCTCTCCCGTGTCTTCCTTGTCTCTGTATGCCTTCATAAGCTAGTAATTTAAATTCAGTTAATTTTTTTTAAGATTTTTATACGAGGACCATTTTTAAAGTTTTTTTAAAAATCTGTTACAATATTGTTTCTGTTTCAGGGTTTGAGTTTTTGGCTGTGAGGCATGTGGGACCTTGGCTCTCCCACCAGGGATTGAACCCATATCTTCTGCATTGGAAGGCAAAGTCTTAACCGCTGGTTGGCCCGGGAAGTCCTTAAAGTCAGTTAATATTTATCTGACATGCTCCTGTAAATAACTGTATATAATTTTGGTTCATCCTGAGTTGACAAATTTAATTATATTATGGTATGAAAAGAACAAGAGCATTTGTTCATCTATTCTTACCTATTGATGTACTAAATGATTCAAGGACTTCCCTTGTGGCTCAGCTGGAATCTACCTGCAAAGCAGGAGACCTGGGTTCGATCCCTGGGTTGGGAAGATCCCCTGGAGAAGGGAATGGCTACCCACTCCAGTGTTCTGGCCTGGAGAATTCCACAGACCATATAGTCCTTGGAGTCGCAAAGAGTCAGACACGACTGAGTGGCTTTCACTTTCACTTTCAAACGATTCAAAGCAGACACTATGGGAGGTCTGATGTGTGTGATGACTGGGCAGTTTGCTGTTCCTACACACCCAACTCTCTGGCACACACACTCCAGCCTGGCCACCTCAGGTCACGGGTCCTGTTCAGAGTGTGTGGTTTCTGAAGCTGTGACCCCCACCCTCCCCAGGATTGCCATGTAGATCAGGATTCACCTGGTTGCCTTTAACGGTCCTTGCACAGCAGCCAGCTCAGTCCTGATTGGTCAGTTGGCTGGAGCTCTCAGAAGCCCACGGGGTGCGGAGCGGCTGCTGTGAGCGCCTTTCACAAGGACTGCCAAGTAGCCATCAGACAGTGTTAGCGACTTTTGATTTAGGTTTGAACAGAGCAGTCCCCGGGGCCACTCACTATGCTGTATCATCCTCTTTGGAAAATGCTCTTCGAGTAACTGCCCAGCAGACTGAGGTATGCTCACAGAGGAGAAAAGCACGGAAAGTCTGACTTCTCCTAACACGGTGTTTCAGTGTAGAACTGCAGTGTGAAAAGAGCTTCCCATCTTCTCTGGGCATTGCCGGAAACGCATTCCACCCTCCACCCCGCTCCCACCTGCCTGTCTTGTCTCCTGCCCCACACATGCGCACATTTACTGCTTCACTGCCAACAGTAAGAGAGTTGCTTCTCTCTCTCGGAAAGAAACCTCATTCTGATGAAAACCATGCCGACTAACCTTGCTCTTAATGGTGACGACAATGCTTTACGCCTTTATCTTTACTCAGCTGGAAGATCTCTAGAAGCAGTCCTCCAAATGAAATAAAATAGAAGGATTCCTGCCAAGAGTTGGCAATGCTGCTGGTTTCTCTCCCTATCCCCACCCCCACCCCACAGATTCTGAAGCAGAAAGGGAGTTTGGGTGAGGGTCACCCATGGGCAGGGCCACTTGAAGACGTGATGGGTGATGAAATATGTGTGGAGGTCAGGCTATGGTGCTGACCATGAAATAAAGGGTCTACCCCTCTAGTAACTGCTTTGTCACTTTGGTGACTGCTCTGAAATAACTTGGCAAAATCCACAAGGACCTATTGTATTAAAAGAACTTCTTAAGGTATGAGGTATATTTATTCCTGCACAGACACATGGATTGCTCAGCATTCTTGCTCTGACAATGGTGGAGGGAAGGACCAGAGGACATGGCTGTCCTCCCAGAATTATAATGAAGGTTACGTCTCCTGGTGTCCGCTGTGTGCCAACTGCTGTGCTAAGTGCTCCACTGTCTAATCACATCTAGTCCTCTCGGTTACCAGAAGGGGGTAGAGATGGATCAAAAACAATAAGGACAATCTAGAAGAGGTACCCCTGGTTTCCCTGGTGGCTAGTGGAAAAGAATCCTCCTGTCAATGCAGGAGACGCAGGTTCGATCCCTGAGTCAGGAAGTTTCCCACTCCATTGGAAAGAAGGAAATGGCAACCCACTCCAGTATTATTGTCTGGGAAATCCCATGGACAGAGGAGGCTGGTGGGCTACAGTCCACGGGGTATCAAAGAGTTGGACATGACTTGACAACTAAACAACAACAGGAGAGGTACCCTCTTCAGATCCCTGCAAACATAAGAATGTGTGTTCTTATCTCCAAACCCCACCTACTGCTTCTAGGTCTGAGATATTCATTATAGAATGGAGATTTAGAAAGTGATTGTGTATCAGGGTGCTAGTCAAGACAGTGATCGAATGATCAAATGTGGTGCTTATTGAAGGCTGGGTTAAAAATCCCCCTCTTCTCCAGCATCCCAGAGTGTAGATGGCCTGGCTCAAGGAAAAGCCAGGGAAATGGCTTCTCTTTGTTATATGAAGGTTGGATGAGCAGGCTTCAAGAAAACTGTAAAGAGATCTTTGTGTTTTCTGGCACTCAAAAGGCAGCCTCAGTCTTTGGGTAAAGGATGGCCAGGTAACAACTGTCCAGGTAAAGGGGACCTGTTTCATCTGGTTCTGTGAGGCAGACACTGACATGGGATTGACACTTGAACCCCATACGCCCTTGACTTTGAGCTGTAAGAACTAAGCACTAGCAGCTGTAACTTTCAGAGCAACTGTACACATTGTTGGCTAAGGTGAGCTCCAGCAGAGAGGGCTATACTTTTGTAAATAATCATTGCATGTGTGCTTCCATCTAGGTTAGAAAGGGCATGATCGGACTAGTAAAAAGACATTATGAGAGGGACTGTTGCGCCTTGTAAAAGTGGTGCCCCAAAGAGTCTCTATCTCCTTTTGGTGTTGGAAGAAGACTAATTGATCTTTGTGTTCAGCAAACCCAGTAACTCCTGGGAGAAGGCAGTCTAATGAGAAGTTTACTGCACCCTCTGGGATGTTGGGTCGGGGAGAGGAAGGGTGAGCACTGCTTCAGGAGGTCATTCAAGAACCTAGGCTGAAAGCAAAGCTGCCATTTGACATCTGGTTTCCAAGGTGACTCTGGTCAGTGACATCTCTACTGTGGCCCTGATGAAAGAGAAGGTGGCTTGGAGGAGTATGTGTGGGAATTTTTATGAGCCAGACCTGAAATGTGTGTATTCCATTTTTGATCATACCTAGCTGGAAAGGAGGCTAGGAAACATAATCTAAGGAAGGTGGATTTTTTGGACAGTTAGTAGTTTCTGCTACCTAGGATATGGGGAAATCTCAAGAAGCTAATGAGAAAAATATGATGAAAAATGGTGATAGCTAACATTTATTCAGAACTTTATATAGTTGACCCTCTTGAACAATATGGGTTTGAACTGTGCAGGTCTACCTGTAGGTAGCTTTTTCCAGTATTTAACATTATAGTACTACATGATCCAACGTTGGTTGAACCCAAACTCCATGAATTCTGATGTGAATTCAGAACCATGGATATGGAGGAAACTTGGATACAGGAGAACCGGGCCAGCGGACTATAAATTATAGGCACATTTTCGACTGTGAGGAGGGTCTGGGTCCCTCACCTCCTGTTCAGCGTCGTCTGTAACAGATGTGGATTAAGTCATTGAATCCTTACAACAGCCCTGTGAAGTCAGGGCTGTCATAATCCCTATTTTATAGATGAGGAAACTGAACTGCAAAGAGGTTTGGGGGAGAAGGGGCCATATTTGTACCCTCGGTTTTTGAGCAGTTACTACAATATCACCTGGAATGTGGTGTGCCAAATCGTCTAATAAGGTGTGAGCAAGGGCGCTGAGACTAAGATGGGCACTTGGGGATGGATGGATGGAGGGAGGGATGTTTGGATGGACAGATGGATTGGCCTTAAAGTTTGATGGAGAAGGTGATGCTTCACAACTTTTGTGGAGCCTTGAAAAGTATGAGGGACTTCACAGAAACTGGTTGGGTAGGGCAGAGGAGTGGAGGAGGCAAGGAGGCACAAGAAACCATCCTACAGTGGAGAAACCGAAGATGCTAGAGCATGTTCAGGATGTTAAAGGATAATTTTTAAAGGTCAAATCATGACCTTATACAAGTGTAAAATGAACACTTGGCAAAGATTTTATTTATTAATTTATTAATGAGGAACCCCAGTAAGATTCAACTAGTTCAAATGGTTCAAGTCATAACCAGTTCAAAGGAGCATTCAAGAACTATTCAAATACAGGCAATGAGGAATGCTGAAATGAATTTGCAAATGGATGCATAGCTGGTTTATCCGTAGAACAATAACCAATCACATTCCATGAGACGTGATTCTGTTACATTTCTACAGTCAGGGATTATTTGCATCATTATCAATTTTCTACAACTAATGGAGTTGTGCAATAGCTCAAAAGCAGTGAAAAGCAGAGATAAGACAGAAGGGTATGCTAGACGGGACACTCAGGATTTTTTTTCTCATTTCAAATTCTTTCACAATTTTTCAGTTGTATCATTGATTTTGTGTGGCAGGAAGTGAGACTGGAGAAAGAGTTGGGCCAAGTTTTAAGGAGAAAGAGTCACATGAAAGTTTGTGGACACTATCTTACAGGTCAGCGAGTCTCTAATTATTAATAGAGTGTATAAGGAACAGTCGTAGAGTTTGTTATAAATTCATTCCCAGGCTTGGTTCCAAAGGGGTCTGATAAAGTACACTATAGGGGAAACCTGCAAGTCTGCAGTTGTATAAAAAGCAGCCCACAGTGATTCTGATGTATTTTGAGACATACAGGGGAAATTAATAGAGAGACATTGAAGGTTTCTAAGCAGGGTGGGGGCTTCCCAGGGTGGGGGTGCTAGTGGTAAAGAACTCTCCTGCCAATGCAGAGGACACAAGAGGCATGGGTTTGGGCCCTGGATTGGAAAGCTCCCCTGGAGGAAGTTATGGCAACCCAGAGGAGCTTGGCAGGCTACAGTCCATGCACGCTAAGTCACTTAGGTCCTGTCTGACTGTTTGAGAATTCCATGGACTCTAGCTCACCATGCTCCTCTGTCCATGGGATTCTCTATGCAATAGTACTGGCATGGATTGCCATTTCCTCCTCCAGGGGATCGTCCCAACCCAGGATCAAACCTGTGTCTCCTGTGACTTCTGCATCGCAGGCGGATTCTTTACCACTGAACCACCAGGGAAGCCCAGGCTACAATCCAGGGGGTCGCAAAGAATCCGACACGACTGAAGTGACGTAGCATACACATAAGCACAGTGGAAATCGGAGGACATCTGTGTTGCAGAAGAGGAAATTTGGTAAGATGTGGGAGAAACTGGGGGGGTCTTTAAAGACTGCTAAACAAAAGCAACAACAGTTTACATATGAGCACTTGGGCTGGCCAGGGAATGAGTGAGGGGTCAGACGCGGTGGAAGCCCGAACTAGTTCAGTGTCTGTGGCGTGAAAGGGGAGGCTGGAATGACATTTCACCGGATCTTGACAGCTCAGCCTCCTCCCAAATTCACACTCAATGAGGCATCTATGGATGTGCTTCCAGGCTCCTCCTGGGCCTCCAGGGACTGGCCTGAGGTCCTAATACATGGGAACTTTCCCAGCAGTGTAATGCCTAGGCCCTGGAACTCCCTGGATGTTGCTCATGTAAACAATCCAAGTTCCTCAACTCATAAAGCCACTCATCATTTGGAAGGGGTAAAGCACCCGTGATGAAATGGAAAGCACTATTTTCAGTCATCCGTGAAATGAACATTCTGGGAGGTACAGTAAGTTGCTGCATCACCTGGAGCAGGGCAAAATGAGTGCTCGCCAGGCATACACGGCATTTTCCAAGGATGGCAAAGGGAAGAAGACTGGGGGTGGGGCAAATGCTTCAAACACGTTTCCCCCAATCATACACTGCAATTGAAGACAATCAAATTATAATTTTAATTAAGTACTCTTGAGCCCTTATTATTTGAAAATGAATTGCCTCCTGTTTATGTGCAAATCCAATACATTAAACTAAATCTATTTGAATAAAGCATCAATTTTCAGAAGCCCTAGGAGGTTCTCCCAGGTCACGTTTGATAAGCCATAAAAAACAATGTCAACTCATATTTTTTCCTGTGATAATGGGAAATAAAGAGAAATGAGTAATTCAAACTAATGGTTTACTTTTAGCCATAGCTTGACTCTTCTCCTCTCCTTTCCTCTTGCCTAGGTCATTGTCCGGTAACCACACAGGTTGGCTTGAGTCTCACAGTTGTGTTCACCGTTTCCCTGGCCCTCCTGTGCAGAGGCTTTTCATCTGTTAAAGAATGATTATGTAACTAGGGCTCTCCCGAGCCAGGATTTCCAAAGCCTGGGTTCTGATTCTCTCTTTACTGTTAAGTCTACGAATAACCTTCAGCAAGACACCTGAGGTGTGAACAGAACTGCAGGCTCGTCATCTTTAAGGTGGAGTTGATAAGTTGATAATTCTCTCTCTATCCTAAGCCCATACTGGGAAAAAGATTACATGACTGTATGTAGTTACTTAAGGGCCTCGTGGAAAGATGTCTTATAAATATTATAATATATGTTATCCCTAAGTATTGCTTCAATGCAGATCTTCTAAGTATAAATATCAGCTGAGTAAGAAGTCAGTTTTCCCTGAAACAGAAATGAAATTTGAAAATGCTAAGTTTGGTGGCTTATTTTGCCTTATATGATCCCAAAGTTTGTGCAACACATATGTAATTTTTTCCTGCGTGGAATATTGACAACAAAATTTGACTTAAAATTTTTGTTTCCAGGAATGTTCAGAACCTTAATAATAAACCCCAATGAGAGGCTTTTAAAATTAGTCATTAGGTATTTACCTAATGACAATTAACTTTTTTTTCTATGAAATATCAGTTCACACAAAAGCTCAGAACCACCACACATTGATGGATTAAATGTCAGTTCAGTTCAGTTCAGTCACTCAGTCGTGTCTGACTCTCCGCGACCCCATGAATCACAGCACGCCAGGCCTCCCTGTCCATCACCAACTCCTGGAGTACACTCAAACCCATGTCCGCAGAGTCGGTGATGCCATCCAGCCGTCTCATTCTTGGTCGTCCCCTTCTCCTCCCGCCCTCAACCTTTCCCAGCATCAGAGTCTTTTCCAGTGAGTCAACTCGTCGCATGAGGTGGCCAAAGTATTGCAGTTTCAGCTTTAGCATCAGTCCCTCCAATGAACACCCAGGATTGATCTCCTTTAGAATGGACTGGTTGAATCTCCTTGCAGTACAAGGGACTCTCAAGAGTCTTCTCCAACACCACAGTTCAAAAGCATCGATTCTTCGGCGATCAGCTTTCTTCACAGTCCAACTCTCACATCCATACATGACCACGGGAAAAACCATTGCCTTGACTAGACAGACCTTGGTTGGCAAGGTAATGTCTCTGCTTTTTAATATATGTATATATTATTAATGAGAACATTAATTTAGTGTGTGTAATAAACATTTATACGTATATGCACAATATCACCTTTTGCCTGGTTAGTTTAGAAGTCAAAATAAACTATCATAATATGTGGTGAACGCTGCTGAAGTGGCCAAAGTATAGGGCTAGAAGTCAGAACCCTTGGGCTCCCAGGAATTAACAGGCTGCATGGTACACTCAGGAGTATTCAAAGTGGGTGCCCAGACCAGCATCAGGGTCTCCCCAGGAAACCTGTTGGAAATACAAACTCTTGAGTCTGATCCTAACCCCAGTGAATCAAAATCGGTAGGTGTGAGCTCTGAAATCTCTCTTTTCATAGGCTTTCCTGTGCTTCTGATGTGCATTAGAGTTTGAGAAGCATTGTGTAGTTGATCCTAACTTAGACACACTAGTGACTCAGATGGTAAAAGCGTCTGCCTACAATGTGGGAGACCCGGGTTCGATCCCTAGGTCGGCAAGATCCATTGGAGAAGGAAATGGCAACCCACTCCAGTACTCTTGCCTGGAAAATCCCATGGATGGAGAAGCCTGGTAGGCTACAGTCCATGGGGGTTGCAAAGAGCTGGACACAACTGAACGACTTCACTTTCTAGACACACTAGAGATACGATCTTTGAAAAAATTACATAATCTCATTGAGTTCGGTTTCCTCGTATTTAAAAAAGGCCCAATTCTATTTATTTCATAGGATTGCTTTGAGGATTAGCTACAATGTCCATGTTTAGTCTATGGTTGACATTCAACAAATGGTAGTTTCCTTGTTTCTCTGCTCTGCCATATCGTAGCTGGTTAAGTGTGAGTAAGTAATTTAGCTGTTCTCAGTTTAGTTTCTCCATCTGTAAAATGAGGGAAATATCTATTATATTCCATGCATAAAGTGATTTAAAAAATCAGTTGAAATTATATGCACAAGGGCTCTTTGTACACGCTAAAAGATGAGGAGATTAATGAGACTGGGCTGGTGATTTTTTAACTTAAGTGGGTAGTAAGATTGAGCTTACTAAACTTTTCTGTGTCCACATAGAAACTCTAAGAAATATGCACGTTTGAAATAGAGGCACCATTTGGGTGTACCTTCAGTGGTGTGCTGGAGCCAGCTTGTAGAAGCTCATGAGAGCCAGTTGTTAAATTTTCAGAAATTTTGTAAACTGGTTGCTAAAAAGGGGGATTCTTTGTTTGCTTGCTTTGTCTTCATTTTGGCCGTGTAGCATGTGGGATCTTAGTTCCTCAACCAGGGATTGAACATGTGCCGCCTGCATTGGAAGCAGAGTCTTAACCACTGGACCACCGGGGAAGTCTCAGAACAGTTACTATTTTAAATTAACTTATCTAAATACATTTATTAAATAAAAACCAAAGCAATGGTTACTCCATACTCTTCCTTTCCTAATTACTTTGCTATCTATTCCTCAAGATTCTTTACATTTGTTGTACACATATGGTTATCATATTTTATAATGGGGTTCTCTCCATAACTCCACATAAACTAACATTGGGCTAGTAGCTGGAAATTGCCCCCAGTAGAAGTGTGAATATTTGCACCATGGAGCCTGGTGCTTTTTTTTTTTTTTCCTGGAGTGCTATCTGTTAAAATTTGCCAACACAAATTTAGTGATTAACTTATAATAGGATACAAAGGCTTTCTCCCATTACAAGAATACATATATTAGTAAAAATTTACCCCAGTTTTGGAAAACAAAGTTGTAGCCCTGACTTTAGTCCAGTAGTCATCTTTTCAGTCATTCCCAAGAAGGGACCACCTATTATTATTACCCCTGGTGACAGAGGGAGAAACATCAGAATGGAATTTGCTTTATGTGCAATCTCAAGGTACACAGGTTGAAGTGCATATATTTAGATATCATCTCTAAGAACAAAAAGAATAAACTTTCATGAGTAGAGACTGGCACTTTATCAGAGGGAAAGTCATTCTAGCTCATTGGTTCTTCACTAGAGGTGAGTGTGACTCCAGGGAATCGGTGGCAAGGTTTGGAGACATTTCTGGTTGTCACTCTAGTTGGGGGGGGACGGGTGAGGTGCTACTGGACCTAGTGGGTAGAGACCAGGGATGCTGTTAAGCGTCCTGCCAAGCACAGGACCGTCTCCCCACAAGGAACCACGAAGCCCCAAATGTCAGTCGGTCCAAAGTTAAGAAACCCTGTTTTCCTTTTCCCTTTTACATCCTAGTCAGTTGTTTCAGCAATTAGGATTCATCCCACAATCAATTGCTCCAGCAGTTTTTGGAGAATTTTTAAAGGGTTGAATCATTTTAATATCACAAGAAAAGAATAAATTCACATAAAAGGATGGATCATTTCACTTAATGATGTCTTTGCCTTTCACATAGCAGAAGCTCAATAAATATTTTTTAATTAAATGGATGAACAGATTAAAATATTGCTTCCATACGGATTTTAATAAGTAACAGGAAAATGGCTACTTAGACGTAGAACTTCTATTTGTCTTGAGTGAATCATCAAATGCAGGCTACATGCAGTTCCCTTTGAATGGATCCAAGAATAATGCTCTTTAAAAGAGAAAGCAAAGTAGCCATTATTTGCTGAGAGTGTAATGCTAATAAAAGCCAGCCACAAATCCAACCCCTCAGATCTATTTAAAGAATTCAAAGAATGTCATGTGGCTTCAAGGTTAATGTGTAAGATTCACAGAAACTGAAAAATATCACTATGACAAAAAAAAAAGTATGAGCTCTCTGCATGCCTTTAAATCAGAATGACAGCCCAAGCCAGTTAATTATAAAAACAGCTAATTTAACAGGTTTTCATATTTGCCTCCTGCCCCACCTTGTATTTAATCAATAAGCCTTAAAGAGAAATAATGAAGATTGGGAAGCTGTGAACCAAATTTTCTTTATTGTGTACCCTCAGGTCAAACACTTGAGTTTTCCATCAGCAATTTGGGTGCTTCTGTAGTTTTGCCGTCACAGCGAAATGGGAACAGAGGTACAGGAATAACCCCAAACTGGATTTAATTATAAACAGTGACAACAGTTGTGATTCAGTGGACTACAGAAAGAAGTCAAAAGAGGTACTAATAAGGAGCCTCATTCATTATTGTCCTAACGTAAAATCATGGACCCTTAGAAAAACAGATACGATTAGAAATTTTTAAAAATCCAGTTTCTTTAGTTTTCAGCTGGGAAAACAGATGGTCAGAAAGGCTAAATAACTGGTCTAAGAACACAGAGCACAGCTCACCCTACAATGCAAACTCTTTAATTAACATAAACGTGCAAGATTTTTGATGTCCCTCAGTCAGTGCGAACTCATACTTGACAGAGTCTCCTTTCTGTCTTTCTCAGAAGAGTTGCCAGTCTGACTAGTTTGGGAGTTGTTTGAATATCTGTCCCTTCAACTGTATCATAATCCCCTCATTCATCTTTATTCTCCAGTGTCTTAGACTCAATAAATTCTGATTGAACCAAACTGAGTTGAGCCCAGGTTTCCCAATCATAGTCTGGTGCACTGGAAACTAGGATCACATGTCATTTGCCCTTAAGCTTTTTTTGCTTTTTTGTACATATACTTTTTCCATGTGATGTTCTACAAATGTTATTCAAATCTGATACAATGCTGCAGTTAAACTCATCTGATTAGATTTCTTAAATGTGTCACAGTGATCTTTACACATCAAGTTGTTTTGCATTTTGTAATGCAACTGGGTTAGGTCTGGGGATGTGTTAGACACCAAAACATATTTTTGTTAATTTTTATTTTCTGTTTGTTCTTTTTATATAACTTTTATCTTATTATTAAAATAATTCCTGTTCATTGTGGAAACCTTAAACATAGTAAAGGAATAAAATGCTTCAGTTCAGTTCAGTCGCTCTGTCATGTCCAACTCTTTGCGACCCCATGGACTGCAGCATGCCAGGCTTCCCTGTCCATCACCAACTCCCAGAGCTTGCTCAAACTCTTGTCCATTGAGTTGGTGATGCCATCCAACCATCTCATCCTCTGTCATCCCCTTCTCCTCCTGCCTTCAATCTTTCCCATCATCAGGGTCTTTTCAAATGAGTCAGTTCTTCACATCAGGTGGCCAAAGTATTGGAGTTTCAGATTTAGCATCAGTCCTTCCAATAAATATTCGGGATTGATTTCCTTTAGGACTGACTATTTGGATCTCCTTGCAGTCCAAGAGACTCTCAAGTGTCTTCTCCAACACCACAGTTCAAAAGCATCAATTCTTTGGTGCTCAGCTTTCTTTATAGTCCAACTCTCACATCCATACATGACTATTGGAAAAACAATAGCATTGACTAGATGGACCTTTGTCAGCAAAGTAATGTCTCTGCTTTTTAATATGTTATCTAGGTTGCTTCCAAGGAGCAAGCGTCTTTTAATTTCATGGCTGCAGTCACCATCTGCAGTGATTTTGGGGCCCCCCAAAATAAAGGCTTTCACTGTTTCCATTGTTTCCCCATCTATTTGCCATTAAGTGATGGAACTGGGTGCCATGATCTTTGTTTTATGAATGTTAAGTTATAAGCCAGCTTTTTTACTCTCCTCTTTCACTTTCATCAAGAGGCTCTTCTGTTCTTCACTTTCTGCCATAAGGGTGGTGTCATCTGCGTATCTGAGGTTATTGATATTTCTCTTGGCAATCTTGATCCAGTCATAATTGTACCATACATTCTGATTTTATTAAGCCTTAAGTAAATGCTAGGAATGAGCTTCCCTGGTGGTTCAGTGGTAAAAAATCCGCCTGTCAATGCAGGAGACACGGCTTTGATTGCTGGATCAGGGAGATTCCCCTGGAGAAAGAAATAGCAACCCACTCTAGTATTCTTGCCTGAGAAATCCCATGGGCACAGGAGGCTGGCGGGCTACAGTCCATGGGGTCCCCAAAAGAGTTGGACATGACTTAGTGACTAAATAATAACAAATGCTAGGAATTCAGTATAGCATCGAAGGTTACAGTTTGGAGGAGCGTATTTGACTTAAGAAATTATCTAGACTAGGTATCTCCTTACTGGGGTTATTTTGCAGATGATATAACTGAGAAGGTAAGTGACTTGCCAATCTCATGCTAATAAGGGGTTGGAAAGGATATTGGAACACAGATATCTAGTCTCCAGGAAATGGTTAAGAGAGAAGCACTAAAAGCTAACAGTCTCTCTCTGGATGGACATTTATTCTATTAACTACAATAAGCCACATGGTAAGTCCTAAGGGGCATTTTATTCTTCTAATATGTCTCTACTATATGTAGAATCTGATAATGCCACTATTAGAATTCATTTCTTTAAGAATAAAAGGAACCAAGGAACTAAAGAGAGGGTTGGAATAATCCATTAATTATATCTGTTAAGCTTCACTTACAGCTAATAAGGTATATCACATGACCACAGTGTATGTGCTTGTTCTGAACAATAAAGAACAGGAGGAAAGATAAGAGTCGGGACTGAGATGTCCTTCAGCACTATGTAGGTAGTGGTGATGAAAGTCATTAAAAGAAAAATTGATTGAGGTATTTTTAGTAAACAAAAGGATTCACTGCTTACCCATCAGGAAGTGTATTGTGAATATAGTGAGTGCTGTTCAGCTACTGGAAGAAAATGTTTCTTCATGCTTCTCTTTAGCCTAATTCTTATCCTGTCACTTTTCAGAAGAAAAAAAAGATTGAAAACGATGGCCCTATTTCATTTACTTCGAGAGAAACAGGCTGTTGCATTGTGCTTGGAACAGTTTACTCTTGGCCTTGATGTAAGTGTGAAAGGAAGACCATGTAATTGACTAGGCTGTCTCTGGGGAGGCAGCAAATACAGTGTTAAGAAGAGAAACAGGCATGAAAACAATGGCTCTTTGATAAAAGTAAATAATTTCTGCAGCTAACATGTTTTCAACTTATTTTCTTTGATACTGACTTGCTTAATAAGACAATAGCAGAACCATATGTAGCTTGTAGGCATTGCCTTTCTGATATTTTTATTTTGCATTATTGAAATTATAATCACTCATATTTATATTACATTTGGGCGTCACTGAGGATCTGTGACTTTTTATAATAATCTGGAGCATCCAATAGCTGATATATATCTGCAGTTTCTGAAGTCTGAGGACTGAACTAGAACATTCTTGTGAACATTAATGTGTTCAGTTACTCAGGCATATCTGATTATTTGCAACTGCATGGACTATAGCCTGCCAGGCTCCTCTGTCCACGGAATTTTCCAAACAAGAATACTGGAGTGGGTTGCCGTTTCTTTCTCCAGGGGATCTTCCTGACCAAGGGATTGAACCCAGGTCCCTTGCATCTCTGGCATTGGCAGGCAGAAGTTTTACCACTGCACCACCTGGTAAACATCAATATCAAATATCAAAATGGAAGTTTTATCTAAGACTTCCCTGGTGGCTCAGCAGTAAAAAAATCTGCTTGCAATGCAGGAGACACAAGTTCGATCCCTGGGTTGGGAAGATCCCCTGGAGGAGGAAATGGCAACCCACTCCGGTATTCTTGCCTGGAGAATCCCGTGGACAGAGGAGCCTGGTGGGCTACAGTCCATGGGGTTGCAAAGAGTTGGACACAATTGAAGTGACGTAGCACGCAACCATAAACACAATAAAAATACCAGATTCCAAAATGAACATCAGACCACCATACAGATTTTTTTTTGAGTGTGTTGGTGGAATGCGGTGGGGAGAGATGAGAGAAATATCAGTCTTAGAACTTCTAAATATTTCATCCTTGATAAGAGGATGCAAGTGTGGAATTTGGAAATCAGGAAGAGAGCGTTTTTGGAAGAGGTGTTTGTTTGCTGTGAATGAATCCCACCCCTTTTAGAACCCCCCATGGAGATAGGATGGGGAGGCCTGTCCTACCCTTCCAACGTGCTTGGAAAGGGCCTTCAACAGGACTTTCAAGAGCCTACTGTGGGAAAACTGTGCTTCAGGAAACAAATGGCTCTGTTTGTTGACTGTCAAGGAGAAGGAGAGACCCTGACTGGTTGGCTGCTTTGATGGTGGGGTGGAGATCAACTGCACTGGAGCACCTCTTAAACGCTACCTTGGGGCTCTGCTGTATGGCTCAGGGAGATCAGCTCAGTGCTCTGTCATGATCTAGAGAAGTGGGATGGGGTGGGGAGGCAGGAGTGGGGTGTAAGAGGGAGGTTCAAGGGAAAGGGGATATGTGTATATACATATTTATATGGCTAATTCACTTCATTGTAAAGCAATTATACTCTGATAAAAAAAAACTTTTTCAAACATCATTAATTATTTTCAATTAAAAAGTTTCCTTGGGTCTTGGCCAAGAGATGCCCTTAGAGGAAGCAACACACAGCAGCAGAGAGAGGCCAGAAGTAACTTCAGGGCTGGAGGAAGAAGAATGAGTAATCAGTGGGGACTGAATTCATTCACCCCATGTGACGAGGGACTTGAGAAAGATAAGACTCCCAGTCATGGGAAATGGGGATACCTCTAACAATTACATGCACCCCAGACACACACACACACACACACACAAAGCTAGTTAACCATTCAGCTGTAAACACATGCCAAGCCTTAAAAACTCAGACACTAAATCACTACCAGGATACCTGGCAGTAAGATTTTTTTTCCTCCCCTTACTATTTCCTCCTCCATTTTCAGTTTTCTCTAATCTTAGGGTTCACAAGAAGAGGAGAGGAGGCGTAGAAACCCAGGGTGGGAAAATAAGCAGGCAGTTTTCCCTCCTTCCTCAGCTGCAGGTTTCTCCTTTGCCACAGGGTTGCGTTGGGGGAGGGAAAGAAATGTTTGGTTGAAAATGAAAACGTTTTTTCATTTTTTATTTAATTCAAAAGCATTTTATATCTTGATGATAGTGGGACTATTTTACTTATTAAAACAAGACCATGTTTTGAAGCTTGAAGTGATAAAAGAATTCTTTTTATTACTTAAGAGCATATAGAAAATTTGAGGGGCCTGACAGAGTGTTTATGCTGGGGCAGGGGAAGAATGAGGTCCTAGAGCAGATTTAAAGGGTAGAAAGAGGGACTTCCCTGGTTGTCCAGTGGTTAAGACTTTCCCTTTCAATGCAGGGGTTGGAGAGCTAAGATCCTATATCCCCCAAATTCAAAACATAAAGCAGGGGGAATATTGTAACAAATTCAATACGGACTTTAAAAATGGTCCACATAAAAAAAAAATCTTAAAAAAATTAAAAACAAACAAAGAGCAGCGAGAACTTTTTTAAACTTGACATTGTAATTCTTACCTATGCGGACTTATAGACCACAAAAATATTTTTTTTCTATCTTTCCTATCCTTTTTTAGAGAAGAAAGCTCAACTAGCATAAAAACCCAATTCAAAACCCCATGGGTGTATTTGCATATTTAGGTCTAAGACATAATCATGTAAGCACTGAATTATGGCATTCATCACTTCAAATGACAAGCTGTGGGTTTTTTTTTTTTTCCTTCTAATATAACAAATTAATTTTCCTTAGAAACTTTGGTTCAGGTTTTAAGGTTTTAAGCTTTCCTCATGAAAAGATGACAGCATGGGAGATTAAAGCGTGTGATTCTTCTCAAGATGTTCTCAGCCCTGCAAATGCTTCTGTGCGTGTTCAGGTTTCTTTCCTTTCTCATCGCCTGTATTTCTCAATATGCTCTTTATATTCTGTAAGATTTTTTTAAAAGAAAAAGAAAGACTTCTGTGGTTGAAGGACATGTCAAAGAATAGAAAGTACAGTTTTAAATCAGAAGAGGTTTCATGATATGGCTTTAGAAGCTCATTTGACTTATGGCTCATCTTTCCTCGAGGAAGCATTAAATAGCGCTGTACAATAAGGCTGACAGCCTTTCTGTAAAATACAGGTGTTTTTCTTCCTGCTCTAAAGAATATGTATTTCAAAATGTTCATATCAGCAGTTATAAAACCATATATATATATTTACTTCTTTTTCAATGTCCTCGAAAACTGTTCCTAATCACAAATATATTTTTCTCCACAGATTTTTTTCCCCCTTCAGAAGCTTAGATGTTTCTTTGCATGACACCAGGACCAATGTCTTTTTTTTATTATGTAGAGATGAAAAAGGAAGGCCATGTCCCCAACCAGGCATACAAAATTCTGAAGGTCCCTCTTTTTTTACTTTGTTTTGCAAAAAGGCCCTTCCTTTCGGGAAAGGTAATTTGTTATTCACAGTTTCCTTGTCCTCATATTATCAAGGGACAAATTGTAGAAATTTTAAAGAAAGCTCTAGGCAATGTTTTCATTCCTGAATCTTTGGAGAGTTATAAAAGCAAATAGATTACTGAACCTACAGGAGAAACAATCGTGAAGTCATTACATTTAACTATAAGCAAAATTTCCTCTTGGATCATTAAGTTATAGAAGAAGAGAAAGATTGTCTTTTGAGATTCAGATAAAGCTAGATAACTTTAAGTCAAACAAGTAACATATTACAATTCAAGGATATTAACAGTAGTTTAGTTTAATAGACTTCCCCCATTCCAAATTTAAGAAGTCCTTTACCGGGCTAATAGAGGTCCTGCCTTTAAGAAGAAAACAAATAGAACGAACCAACAATTTAAAATTATAATGTGTTTATTTTCATTCTCTTTATTTGCATATATCATGTCAATGTATGGCAAAACCAACCAATATAATATTGTAAAATAATCAGCCTCCAATAAAACTCACCAATCATAGAGGAAAAAAAATATATATATACATTTATTTCCTGGACTGTGCCAGGTCGGGTCTTATTTGTGGCATGCAGGATCTAGTTCCCTGATCAGGGATTGAACCTGGGTCCCCTGAATTGGAAGCACAGAGTCTTAGCCACTGGCCCAAGAAGGAAATCCTTATATGAAAATTTTAAATCCCCACAAGAGATTGAAAGAAGGAGGGAGCAAAAGATCAGTCACTTTTTCTCTCCCCAACCATCTCCTTCAAATCTATGCCTTTTCCTCAGGCGTGTGTGTGTGTGTGTGTGTGTGTGTGTGCGTGTGCATGCGCGCGCGCACTTGCTTTTGTTGCTCAGTCGTGTCCAACTCTTGCGACCCCATAGGCTGTAGTCTGCTAGGTTCCTCGGTCCGTGGGATTCTCCAGGCAAGAACACTGGAGTGGGTTGCCAAAGCTCCTCCTTTCCCTCTGGTTGGTCTGGCCCTCTTTTGCTACCTCCAGACCCCTCGTTCAGAACCAAACGGACTCTAAGACCTAGACCTCCCTCTGGCTTCAGTCCATAAGGCAGGCATTCCTATCCGGTGGGCCTAAACCCCTCAGAAACCCAAGGATCTGCTTGAGTTTCCTTCCAGTCCTTTTCTAATGTCATTTTTCCTTCATAGTTACAGGACACTCCCACACATTTGAATAGCCTGTCTTTTTCTTTAAAGTTACATTATAAGTATTTAATATCATCTCTGTAAACATCATTTTTTTTTCCAATTTTATTTATTTTTTTCAAGTTGAACAGACTAAATTTCTTTAAACAAACTTACTTATACTCCAGAGTCCTTTAAAAACTTAATAGCATTTAAACATTGAAGGTATTTGATTTTCTTGTAACTAGCACTTCAAATGCAACAAGCATTTGAAGCAACAAGCATTTGACCCAACAAGTAAAACTTTCTACAGTTCATAACTTTTATAAATAAAATAAATTAAATGTACAGTGAATAAGTTCTCTGAAATATTTCAATATTTCTGCAGGTTTAGTAACATCGTAAAATACATTTCAACTAAAATTCACAAATCTAAAAACCTGTTAGGCATTATTAGGCATTTTAAGATGGAAATGAAGACCAATGTTACATCGTAATATGCCAATTACAAATAGTACTTCAAATAGCAAATACTACAGTTTGTCCCAAACTTTAAAAACTATTCATGAACTCAACACTGAACTATTGATGGCTATGAGAATTGTTTCCTAGCCTTTTTGAAAATTTCAACCCATTTACGTTTAAGGTAATTATTGATAAGTACAATCCCGTAGCCATTTTCTTCATTGCTTTGGGTTCAAGTTTATACACTCTTTCTGTGTATCCTGTCTATAGAAGATCCTTTAGCATTTGTTGGAGAGCTGGTTTGGTGATGCTGAATTCCCTCAGCTTCTGCTTTTCTGTAAAGCTTTTGATTTCTCCTTCATATTTGAATGAGATCCTTGCTGGGTATAGTAATCTGGGCTGTAGGGTATTTTCTTTCATCACTTAAGTATGTCTTGCCACTCCCTTCTGGCCTGAAGAGTTTCTGTTGAAAGATCAGCTGTTATCCTTATGGGAATCCCCTTATGTGTTATTTGCTGCTTTTCCCTTGCTGCTTTTAATATTTGTTCTTTGTGTTTGATCTTTGTTAATTTGATTAATATGTGTCTTGGAGTATTTCGCCTTGGGTTTATCCTGTTGGGGACTCTCTGGGTTTCTTGGACTTGTGTGATTATTTCTTTCCCCATTTTAGGGAAGTTTTCAACTATTATCTTCTCAAGTATTCTCTCATGGTCTTTCTTTTTGTCTTCTTCTTCTGGGACTCCTATGATTCGAATGTTGGAGCGTTTAACATTGTCCCAGAGGTCTCTAATATTGTCCTCATTTCTTTTAATTCGTTTTTCTTTTTTCCTCTCTGTTTCATTTATTTCTATAATTCTATCTTCTAGTTCGCTTATCCTGTCTTCTGCCTCTGTTATTCTACTGTTTGTTCCCTCCAGAGTGTTTCTGATCTCATCTATTGCATTATTCATTGTATATTGACTCTTTTTTATTTCTTCTAAGTCCTTATTAAATCTTTCTTCCATCTTCTCAATCCTTTTCTCCAGGTTATTTATCTGTAACTCCATTTTGCTTTCAAGATTTTGAATCATTTTCACCATCAAAATTTGAAATTCTTTATCAGGTAAATTCCCTATATCTTGTTCTTTTGTTTGTGTTGGTGGGCAATTATCTTGTTCCTTTACTTGCTGGGTATTTCTCTGCCTCTTCATCTTGCTTATATTGCTTTGCTTGGGGTGGCCTTTCCCTCTTCTTGCAGTTTGTGGAGTTCTCTTTATTATGTAGTTTCTTCGCTGTGTGTGGGGTTGGACGGGTGACTTGTCCGGGTTCCCTGGTTAGGGAAGCATGTGTCGGTGTTCTGGTGGGTGGAGCTGGATTTCTTCTCTCTCCTTTAGAAGACAATGGGCTGCTTTTCTGGGAGCCTGATGTCCTCTGCCAGTATTCAGAAGTTGTTTTGTGGACTTTACTCCGCGTTGAAATGTTCTTTTGATGAATTTGTGGGGGAGAAAGTGGTCTTGCCATCTTATCCCTCCGCCATCTTGTTCCTTCCTCCCCAGAACACTGGATTCTTATATTCCACTTGGTCGTGGAGTATCTCTTCCCAGCTGCTCCAGCAAGGCGCAGCCGCTGTACCTTACCTTGGACGAGGGGTATCTCCTCAAGGCCGCGCCTCCTGCTTTGAATGTAGATCAGCTCCTCTCGGCCCTCCGGTGCCCAAGCAGCCACCGCCTCCTGAACGTGGTACAGCTCCTCTCGGCCACCGCCCTAACCCTGGGCGCGGGGTAGCTCATCTCAGCCACGATTCTGCACGTGGACGGTTGCGCCGGAGCCAGGCGTCTCCCGCGTCTGCGCCTGCTAAACATCATTTTTAATGTAAGAAAATGCTCTCCAAATGGAATATAACAGTTTATTGGGTCATTCTGCCACAAGAGTGAACATCTGTTCTTTCTTCTCAGCGTCTCTCTTTCCTCTCTGGAAATGCCACGCCCCCTCCAGATAAGGTTTTTTTCCTTAACTTTATTTATTTATGTTTATTTTCTGTGCTGGGTCTTCGCTGCTGTATGGGCTTTTCCCTTGTTGTGGTGTGCAGGCTTCTCATTGTAGTGGCTTCTCTTGCTGTGGAGTATGGGCTCTAGGACTGGCAGACTTAGCTGCAGTTCATGGGCTCAGTAGTTGCAACTCTCGGGCTCTGAAGCACAGGCTCAGTGGTTGTGGCAGGCAGGCTTAGTTGCTCTGAGGCCTGTGGGAATCTTCCCAGAACAGGGATAGAACCCGAACTCCTGCATTGGCAGGCAGATTCTTTACCACTGAGCCACCAGGGAAGCCCATGGATAAGATTTTGTTGATCACAATATTTTCATTCCTCATTTTGCCTCACTAAGAGATAAGCAGATGACCCAAGCCAGGACGGTTAGATATGTTCTCCAGATCAGTTCAGTTCAGTCGCTCAGTCGTGTCTGACTCTCTGCGACCCCATGAATCACAGCACGCCAGGCCTCCCTGTCCATCACCAAATCCCGGAGTTCACTCAAACTCATGTCCACAGAGTCGGCGATGCCATCCAGCCATCTCATTCTCGGTCGTCCCCTTCTCCCCCCCCCCCCCAACCTTTCCCAGCATCAGAGTCTTTTCCAGTGAGTCAACTCGTCGCATGAGGTGGCCAAAGCATTGCAGTTTCAGCTTTAGCATCAGTCCTTCCAATGAACACCCAGGATTGATCTCCTTTAGAATGGACTGGTTGGATCTCCTTGCAGTCCAAGGGACTCTCAAGAGTCTTCTCCAGCACCACAGTTCAAAAGCATCAATTCTTCGGCGATCAGCTTTCTTCACAGTCCAACTCTCACATCCAGACATGACCACTGGAAAAACCATAGCCTTGACTAGACAGACCTTTGTTGGCAAAGTAATGTCTCTGCTTTTTAATATGTTATCTAGGTTGGTCATAACTTACCTTCCAAGGAGTAAGCGTCTTTTAATTTCATGGCTGCAATCAGCATCTGCAGTGATTTTGGAGCCCAAAAAAATAAACTCTGACACTGTTTCCACTGTTTTTCCATCTATTTCCCATGAAGTGATGGGACCAGATGACATGATCTTTGTTTTCTGAATGTTGAGCTTCAAGCCAACCTTTTCACTCTCTTCTTTCACTTTCATCAAGAGGCTTTTGAGTTCCTCTTCACTTTCTTCCATAAGGGTAGTGTTATCTGCATATCTGAGGTTATTGATATTTCTCCCAGCAATCTTGATTCCAGCTTATGCTTCTTCCAGCCCAGCATTCCTCATGATGTACTCTGCATATAAGTTAAATAAGCAGGGTGACAGTATACAGCCTTGACGTACTCCTTTTCCTATTTGGAACCAGTCTGTTGTTCCATGTCCAGTTCTGACTGTTGCTTCCTGACCTGCATACAGGTTTCTCAAGAGGCAGGTCAGGTGGTCTGGGATTCCCATCTCTTTCAGAATGTTCCACAGTTTATTGTGATCCACACAGTCAAAGGCTTTGGCATAGTCAATGAAGCAGAAATAGATATTTTTCTGAAACTCTCTTGCTTTCTCCATGATCCAGCGGATGTTTTCCAGATAGTATTGAGCAAAATATCACCCCAGTCAAAGTTTCACTGATGAGCCAACAACTTAAAATGTGTTTTTGTTATTCTCCATATTTACATAAACGTTTAATTTTTAAATTAAAAATTGTGACTGACATTGGGTCATCCCCTTTTTCTTTTCGTGTTTTAGGACTTATTTTTTGAGGAGGTGTTACATATCTTTTAAAGTTAATTTTTATTGGAGTATAGTTGCTTTATATTGGAGTATAGAGCTTCCCTGGTGGCTCAGACAATAAAGAATCTACCTGCAATGCAGGAGGCCTGGGATCAGTCCCTGGGTCAAAGATCTCCTGGAGAAGGAAATGGCAGCCCACTCCAGTATTCTTGCCTGGAGAGTTCCATGGACAGAGGAGCCTGATGGACTACAGTCCATGGGGTCATGACACAATTGAGTGACCAAAACATTTACATGGTTGGTTCACAATGTTGTGTTAGTTTCTGCTGCACAGCAAAGTGAATCACCTGTATGTTTACACATATCCCCTCTCTTTTGGATTTCCTTCCCATTTAGGTCAGCTCGGAGCACTGAGTAGAGTTCCCTGTGCTGTACAGTCAGTTGAAGTTAGGTCATCCTAATTACAGCATCCCTGAGAAACATCATCTGCTAACTTAGATTCCTGGAGTTACCCTGGTTTGTATCCTTCCTGATGCCATTGATTTGAGAAACTACCCAAACTTCTCAATGTTCTTTTTTGCTGAAGATAGAGTTGTTTTCTGTTCTTTGCAACCAAGGAATTCCAAATGGTAAACTTGTTGCTAGGCATCTTTAGTTATTTTTACTATTTCGAATACTTCTCTGATAAACATCTTTGTATGCAAGCTTGTATGTGTGTCTAATGGCTTTTTACATATTTTAAGTAATCTCCTAGAGGTGGAATTACTTAGTCAAAAGATATGAATATTTTTTCTGATTCTTAATATAAATTTGTTAAATGTTTCTTAAGAGGATTATACCAATTTACATTTTGTATATGTTATTGAATGTACTATTGAAAAACACTAGAATAATCTGTTTCTCTGTTCAGAAGGACCTTGTAATAGATAGTATGTTGAAAGCATTTGATGTAGGAACATTGAATGCTTTCAGTTTAACTTTTAAACATTTTATTGAGTTGTTTATGAGATTGTAAAGCATTATGGCAAAACAGGCATTTATAGGTTGATCTGAACCAAAGATAGGATAGTAAACAGATTGCCTTTTAAACGAATTTAAATCTGTAAAAAAGATAGACACTTACTGAACGTTTGATATACACTTTGCAAATGGCTTTGCATTATTCAATGTACTTCTCAAAGTGACATTACTATTATCCCTATATTATAGGTAAGGAAAGGAAGACAGAGAACTGATTGACTTTCCCACAGGTTGTACTGGGGCCAGAATCCAAATCCACGTGACTTTTAACCCCACTGTAAACTGAATCTCAGCCATCTCTTCCTATAGAACCTGGGTCAGAAAACCAGGCTGGACACCTGATTCCACCACATAGTAATCGAATAGCCTTGGGGAATTCACTCAACTTGTGTGAATCTTAGTTTTCTCATCTATAAAACTGAAAGAGTCATACCTTCTCTGCTTACCTCATAGGATTTTGTGAAACACATAGGGATTATGTGGGGAAGTTCTTTGCAAATGTAAAATATTAGCACGGTTGCTTAGAGTAGTGAACACCATGGAGACATCTCTCAGACCTCTGCAGATCATAAAGAGAACTGGGGCCTCAGGATACCCACTCCCCTTTTTCTGCCTTGCGTTTTGAAGCAGTTGCGATACCTGCACTTCTAACCGATGAAACTGAGCTATCATCTGGGTTGGGGGATGGTATGAGTATGACCACAGCAGGCTTCCTAACACTTCATAACTGAATAAGGATACAGACCTACTGACCTGTCATTGACAGATCTGGACACTTTGTGTCTCTCTCACAGGGCAGCGTCTTCCTGCTCAGCGATGGAGGAGAAACTGGCCAAGGACGGGCTACTCCAAAGAGCAGAGCGTGGATGTCTCTGAGCCACAGCTGGTCAGATCCTCCTTACTGAGTCAACAATCAGATTGCTCAGTCTGGACAAAGCCAGTGGGTGGGTGTGGAGACAAAAGGGGCAAGAGTCCCTCCCCATCTTTACCTCCCAGGTGTCTTTATGGGGATATGGAAATCTGAAGTTTGGGAGAAGAAAGTTTCCCTCTTAACAATGAAGAATCACATCCTTATTAGTAATAGGAAAACAAGGATCAGAGGGTATCTTTCCTCAACTCTGCCTCCCACGTGGCTGAGCTGATGGGAGCCATCTGTGGCGGCCGCATATGATTTTGTCAACTTTATAATTCCACACCCACTCTCTAACTCCCCACCATGTGGCCTTCAAATTGTTCCTTTAAAAAATAAAATGTGTTCCTTCTCCTATGAAATACAGACCATTGTCAGGACGCTCATGTCGTTCACTCTCTGATGTAACTCCCGGACAGCCTTTGGGCCTCCTGCTTTCTCTGTGGGGTCCCCTTCAGGTCCGAGCGTGTGCCAGCCTTCTCTAGGCAGCAGACGCCTGTGGAAGGGGCGCTAGGACACAAGACCTGATTGGGGTTTTGTGATTCGGTGTCATGGATCCCTGGTCCCGTCAACAGTGCTCAATAAAGCCACCAGGCCAAGCGTTCCCTTCTGCATACTAATGGCTGGATCAGATTTCCCAGTACAGAAGTACTTTTCAGGCAGTCAGTTTTAGAATGTTAGTCTTAGTTCTTAAGTGGTTAAAATCCCCAACTGGTCTCTTATCCAGGTCCAAAGAAATCTCAGTTATGGCTGAGATGCTGCTATGACATTTTTGCCATTAATATACACAAATCTTTTTCTAGTTTCTTAGCTCCCTGAGTCAGTTATATCTGATCAACTGTCTCTTTCAAGTCTCCAAGAGTGATACATATGTATTCTACCAGGTTTAGAGGACAGGAGAACTTCTAAATGTCTCTCTCCTTGCTCCCTTTTCTTTCTTACTGCTTCACTACCAGTGAGACCCTTCTCTTCACCTTCAGCACTACGATGGCCACTAAGGAGGTCTTCTAGGGCCACCCTAGTTCCTGTCCATCCAGAGGTCTGTTGCACAGCCCTTTCTCCCATTCAATGACCAGCCCTTCCACCATATTCTTATTTTGGCTTAAGTTAACCAGAGTCTTCTTGCAACCAAAAGACTAATAAAACACCAGTCTGTAGTGATCTATGTTGCTGTTGAATTTATGCAGCTTGTCTTTTTGAGTGTATGTTTGTGTGCATGTCTTTTCTCCCCAGATAGAATGTGGTCTTCTCAAGGGTGTTGGTCCATGTTCCATCCATCCGTAGATGTTGCATAACACCTGGCAGTGCCTTTGACAAACGAAGTGTACAATAGACATTGATTGATTTGATTGTTCCATTTTCTCTTTCCTTATCTCCAGCTGCTCCCCACTCACATCAAACATCTCCACAGAGTACCAGAGAAATAATTAGCTTTACCTGAAACTCAGGTTCCATCCCTGCAGCTGCTAAAGGAGAACCGAGAGAGGAAAATGTAATCCTGCCCTGGTATCAGGCCCTCAGTTTTCTGAGGCCCCCTGGCAAGTAGTAGAGCTTGCCTCCTGAGAAATCTGTATGCAGGCCGAGAAGCAACAGTCAGAACTGGACATGGAACAACAGACTGGTTCCAAATCGGGAAAGGAGTACATCAAGGCTGTCTATTGTCACCCTGGTTATTTAACTTATATGCAGAGTACATCGTGTGAAATGCCAGGCTGTATGAAGCACAAGCTGGAATCAAGGTTGCCGGGAGAAATATCAATAACCTGAGATATGCAGATGACACCAACCTTATGGCAGAAAGTAAAGAAGAACTAACAAGCCTCTTGATGAAAGTGAAAGAGGAGAGTGAAAACGTTGGCTTAGAACTCAACAGTCAGAAGACTAAGATCATGGTATCTGGTCCCATCCCTTCATGGCAAATAGGTGGGGAAACAGTGGAAACAGTGACAGACTATTTTTGAGGGGCTCCAAAATCACTGCAGATGGTGATTGCAGCCATGAAATTAAAAGACACTTGCTCCTTGGAAGAAAAGCCATGACCAACCTAGACAGCATATTAAAAAGCAGAGACATTACTTTGCCAACCAAGGTCCATCTAGTCAAGGCTATGGTTTTTCCAGTGGTCATGTATGAATGTGAGAGTTGGACTGTGAAGAAAGCTGATCGCTGAAGAATTGATGCTTTTGAACTGTGGTGCTGGAGAAGACTCTTGAGAGTCCCTTATACTGCAAGGAGATCCAACCAGTCCATTCTAAAGGAGATCAGTCCTGGGTGTTCACTGGAAGGACTGATGCTAAAACTGAAACTCCAATACTTTGGCCACCTCATGCAAAGAGTTGACTCACTGGAAAAGACTCTGATGCTGGGAAGGATTGGGGGCGGGAGGAGAAGGGGACGACAGAGAATGAGATGGCTGGATGGCATCACCAACTCGATGGACATGAGGCTGAGTGAACTCTGGGAGTGGTGATGGACAGGGAAGCCTGGCATGCTGCAGTCCATGGGGTCGCAAAGAGTCGGACACAACTGAGCGACTGAGCTGAACTGAACTGTGGGGGCTATTTTTGATCATCTTCTTTTCTATTCACGCTGTGGACCCACTCTGGACTCTGCAGGGAGTAAATTGCTAGAGTTTAGGAGCCAGATTTAGGCAAAATTATTATTTAATCATAGCAGTATAAATATTGAGTACTCTGGTGTGTGTTTATTGAAAGCCCATCTTTCTTGGTATGAGAGATAAAGAAAAAGTGAAAACTAGATTATCATGTATATTATTCAGAACTCTCTGGTTGCAAATGACAGATACTCAGTTCCAAACAACCCGAGTCATGAAGGAAAATATATTGGCTCACATAACCTTATCACAGAGAGGCCAGGGTGGATAAGACCTCAGGGACAAAAGACTGGGATACTTGGATTAATCCAGGGTGGATTGCCCACCTGCTCCAGAGCTGGTAGGGTGATAGTGGAGGCTTCTTAGAGGAAGGGGTGTATGCTAGGGTTGGGGGTAAGCAGACAAGGGTAAGGGCCACCATACCATTTTTAAAATGGTGCTTTTGGTATCTTCTTAAGTTGTGCAAATACTTCCAACAAAGTAGCACACAGGGAAAAGAACACTGGGACTATACTTGTGGTTGCTGTTCTTGTATCTTGAGCCTCATGCTGGCCTTGAACAGCTCACTCACTGCCTTGCCTGAGGCTATGCCTGTGTGCAAGCTAAGTCGCTTCAGTCGTGTCCAACTTTTTGCGACGCTATGGACGGAAGCCTGCCAGGCTTCTCTGTCCATGGGATTCTCCAGGCAGGAATACTGGAGTGGGTTGATATGTTGCCTGTGAAAAGCTTCTACAAAGTGGTTCCCACACTGGGTTCCTCGTATGGCTCTGCCGCCCTCATTTCGTGACCCCCGGGACTGATGACTTGTTGGCATGAACTGCCTTACTTTGCTTTTGTTTTGATCCCGGAGGGCAGTCTTCAGATTTCCTTAAACCAAATGAACTGTAGCAAATGGGACTAGTCTCCCCCTGCTCCAGCTGGGCCATGCTCCCAGCGGGGGAGCATGCTTAGGTCTAGCTTAAGTCAAGCATTCCTGGATAGGGAAAAACCTAGCTCACAGTAGACATTCTAAAATCTGATTGTTCTTGATATGTAGTAAAAGTTACTCACACTTTGAAACTGAAACATGACCCCACTAAAAGCAACACCAGCCAGACTGCCCCTGAACTGTGTTTGTCACTCAGTTGTGTCCAACTCTTTGCAACCCCATGAACTGTAGCCCACCCCGTTCCTCTGTTGATGGATTTCTCCAGGCAAGAATACTGGAGTGGGTAACCATTCCCTTCTCCAGAGGATCTTTCCAACCCAGGGACTGAACCCAGGACTCCTGCATTGCTGGCGGATTCTTTACTGTCTGCCCCCTACCTGAAGTGAGGGCTAAATATGGAATGTTCTGGATAGCAGTATTTTGGGCACATAATGTATTCTCCAAAAGGTTTGCTTAGGGCACAGCACTGGAAATTAACACCCTAATGTCTGTCATATCCATGGGGTTGGTCTCATGCAACACAGCTTCAGGAGTGAAACCAATCTCTTCTGTTTGGTCAGTCTTCCTCCCTTTAGAAGTCAGCTGTGGTATCTGCTGACTCTCCACAGGAAAAGCAGTGCCTGGATCCTCAAAACCCTCACCTGGGGTAGTAAGTAATCCTGACAGTCCCAGAGAGCATTCAGTGTTCGAGCTGCAGGACCTATGATAGATTATGGGAGTGAAATGAGAAAGCTGAGCTCTTCAGATAAACCTTGTTTTTACAAGTTCCCTCATTTTATTGCATAATTATTCTGAAGCCACTGATAATTTGTACAATTTTCCTGTTAGTCATTCACACACAATTCTCTCTCATGCAGCACTTGGCTTTGCTAATACATATGTATTAATGAGAGCTGTGTTTCTCAAGTGTAAATGTTTTATATGTGTATGGCTCTTGGCTGACATGCAAAGGCTATTGAGTACTCTGATACCAAGATCTTTTCTCTACACATGTCAAGAATTCATGGGATTGCTGAGATAGACTGATTTATACATTTCTATGCTCACATGTAACAAAGGCATCATCAGCTCAGGGGAAAAAAATAAAATCCATACAGTTAAATGAACAGACTGACTTTCCCTGATACAAAAATAAGACAAAAGAAACTGCATGAAAGACAGTATTTCTTTAATCAGGTCATTGAGAGTCTATTATACATATATATATATATGATGACAACTATCTTGATTCCAGTGGTCGGTGATAACCTCTCTGACCTGTTATATTTACATAGAATGGTGGATTTGCCATAAAATCTCATCTAGCATGAGCACTGAAATAAATGCCCTGGCTTGCTTTTAAAAGCACTCTGGATTATATTTTAATCTTTCAGTGAATGAAAGAGAATAAACAAATCCCTCTGTGAGAATACCTCTTCCATCCTTGGGGAAGTCATTCTGCCAGAGTTCTATCTATTAATAGTAGTTACCTTTTCTAATTCATTACATGTTTTCCCAGACCCTGACACTCCTCATTTTTCTCTCATTTGGGATCAACTTAAATACATGGAATTAAGTGTTCAACTTCTTTTTATTTTTTCATTATTTGAGTTTCAGGTATATGGCAATACAGTTCAAAATTTGTAAACAAAAGTTCAGCTTGCCTTCCAGGATATACTCAGCCCTATGTCAAAGATCTAGGGAAGGAACTTAGATTTCTGCAGAATCTCTATCGTCTCTTCCATCACTCAGATTCATTCAATTGCTTATTCTGTCCCCAAGTTCTGGAAGACAGGCAAGAAGAAAATGTTCCTACTCCATTTTCTGTACTGGAAAATGTGTTTGTGGCAAAACTGACTTTACAAAGGTACATTAATGCTGGATGACATCAAGCACACACACACGCACATACAATACTTCTGCAAAACAATGGTGATGGCAGTTTACAGACTGAACCAGCTGTTTCCCAAGAATGTTTTATCCAATATCCTCCATAGACAATGAATCCGAAAAACTTAGGTTGGAAAAGTACATTAGCTTTTGATTAAAGATTGGAAGAGGGCCAGTTAAATTTTTAAATCTGAATGAGCTTGCTGACTCAGGCTCCTTAGCAGCATAATGGACAGACAGTCCTCAAAGCTTTCATTAAAAAGGTTTCTGGTAACTGATGTCTAGAGAAATGAGTTGAAATACAATTCACTGAACTGCTCAGCTTTCATCTAAAACAGAATATGTAACCTCAGAGAAGTCAACTAGTCTCTGAAAATTTTAAGTGAAATTAAATTTAAAGAAGCTAGAGCATAAATATTTTGAAGAAAGGAAGGCTCCAGTGGCTTCTTGACTATATCATTTTTTCCTTTTGCATCCTGTATTTAATTGCTTATTGCATTTCGTGTACAGCTGGAGTCACCAATATCCTGATAACAAAGTCTGGAATCATTGGTGGGAGG
Source organism: Moschus berezovskii (assembly GCF_049115385.1). NCBI lineage: Eukaryota > Metazoa > Chordata > Mammalia > Artiodactyla > Moschidae > Moschus > Moschus berezovskii. The sequence continues at coordinate 81,250,182 of NC_142471.1, forward strand.
TTTTCAGGATGTTTCAGAGGCTGATTTGATTTGAATTTTATTTTTAATTTTGAGCTCCTCTGAACGATGCTTTCTATTTTTTGTCTTTTTAATCCTCAGTAGTAGAAACAAACCGTCTTTGCAGAAATATCCTGGGAGCTTGACTACAAAAAAAACAACTGGAACTATCCTGACCTTGGAGGTGGTTTCATAAATCAGGACAAATAACTCTCATGGGCTTCCCTGGAAGCCCGGTCAGTAAAGAATCTGCCTGCAGTGCAGGAGACCCAGATTTGATCCCTGGGTCATGAAGATCCCCTGGAGAAGGAAATGGCAACACACTCCAGTATCCTTGCCTGGAAAATCCCAGGGACAGAGGAGCCTGGTGGGCAGTAGTCCATGGGGTGGCAAAAAGTCAGGCACATCTGAGCAACTAACACACATAGGCTATAAGTCCAGGGCTGTCAGCTCTCCTCTGCAATGAATGACCCTAGAGGAAAAGGTCTCCCTTCCGTTTCTCACCGCAGAATGTAAATGATCTTAATAGCCTCCTTTCCTATGGTATCTTTTTAAATTTATGAGATTATGGCAGCTTTTCTGGAAGGTGGCTGCCACAGTGGCTACTTTAGAGAACAGCAGAATTCTTTGCAGTCCACTCTGAGTTGAAGGCTCCTTGAATAACTCATCTTCCCAATTAGGTTGTGAGCTCGTTAAGGCAGCCCCCCTATCTCCTACTCTTCCCTGATCTCCTCAGACACTTCTGTGCCACAGGATTCCAACCATCTGTCACCAAGCCATAATAATCTTTTCTCTGAAATTCCTTTTTGAATATCTGCCAGTTTCCAAAGACCACCGTTCTCTCTTGAAATCAGCCTTACCAGCCTTGTTTGTACTATGTGACACATTTGGAGGCAATAACTGGAACACTGATGGACAATGGCCACTAACTGAACCAATCAAATTCTCTCTCTTGGATTTTGAATTGAGATTCAGAAATAGCCATTTAGTCTCATCATGTGGGTAGAACTGAAACATAAACTCAGAGCTGAAGGAACAGAAGATGCTAAGAAGTGGAGAGAGATGGCGAGGAAGTCAGCCTGCATAGAGAGAATGAAGTAGCAAAGAGAAGCAGACATGAGTTCAGAGAAGTCTGATACCTTTCTGGTTAAATTCTAGCCAGTTCAGAGGCCCGGTTGCATTCGCTTCTGGGAGCATCATGATCTGCTTGTATAAATCTTTAATACATCCCTTTCCACCCCCTTTGCATGTTAGTTTAAGTTCTTTTGCTCGTGAAATCAACAGTTCTAAACGATATAAAAATATCTGTTATGCAGAAAGTAGAATGGGGGTAACTAGAGGCTGTGAGGAGGGGAAAATGGGAAGCTGATGGGTATAGTTTCTATTTTGCAAGTTGATAAAGTTGGAGATGGATTACACAACAATGGGAAAGTATTTCAGACTACCGAACTGTATGCTTGAAAATGATTCAGTTCAGTTCAGTTCAGTTCAGTCGCTCAGTCGTGTCCGACTCTCCGCGACCCCATGAATCACAGCACGCCAGGCCTCCCTGTCCATCACCAACTCCCGGAGTACACTCAAACTCATGTCCACAGAGTCGGTGATGCCATCCAGCCATCTCATTCTCCGTCGTCCCCTTCTCCTCCCGCCCCCAACCTTTCCCAGCATCAGAGTCTTTTCCAGTGAGTCAACTCGTCTCATGAGGTGGTAAATTTTATGTTATGTATATTTTTTCACAATTAAAAAAAAAGTCTGAAAGTATGTTATGGTCAGCTTCCTTGTCTTCCTCACTACTACAGTCTTTTCCAGGTTCTGTTGCCCCAAGAATGGACAATTGTTGTTACCAAATTAGTACCCCCCACCCCCTTGAAGCTGATCCCCAGCAATCTACCGTTTGCATGGGGCAAATTATATTCCTCAACCTGCACTCAAACTGTGCCTTTCTCCCAATATACAGACTTTCATGGCTACTCATTGAATTCAGGATCCAGTTCCACTCCCCAATGTGGTAAAAAGAACCTATGGGACCTTTCTGAGCTTCTGACCTACGGATTCCCGATAGTACAGTTCAGTTCAGTCGCTCAGTCATGTCCAACTCTCTGCAACCCCATGAATCACAGCACGCCAGGCCTCCCTGTCCATCACCAGCTCCCGGAGTTCACTCAAACTCATGTCCACAGAGTCGGTGATGCCATCCAGCCATCTCATTCTCTGTCATCCCCTTCTCCTCCCGCCCCCAACCTTTCCCAGCATCAGAGTCTTTTCCAGTGAGTCAACTCGTCGCATGAGGTGGCCAAAGTATTGCAGTTTCAGCTTTAGCATCAGTCCTTCCAATGAACACCCAGGATTGATCTCCTCTAGAATGGACTGGTTGGATCTCCTTGCAGTACAAGGGACTCTCAAGAGTCTTCTCCAACACTACCTAACGCAATTTCCCCACCTTGAGTATCTTCCTCTGCTGATCACATCTTCTCTCTCATTCAAAGCCCATTTCCAGGCCCACCTCTTCCATGAAACATTTTCTGACCACTCTATTTCTCCAAGGACATTTATTAGTAGAATCACACTTCTAATTACTTAAATGCAGTTTCTTATGTATCCAAACTGTGTATTTGCTAGTTTGCAAAGTGTTTGATGATAGGGACTGAGTCTTATATTGTTTGATTTTTCCTAATTTACCTACAGAGGATGAGATGGTTGGATCACTGACTCAGTGGACATGAGTTTGGGCAAGCTCGGGGAGATGGTGAGGGACACGGAAGTCTGGTGTGCTGCACTCCATGGGGTCTCAAAGAGTCAGACATGACTGAATGACTGAACAACAACCTACCAGATACCATGCTCTTAATAGGCTCTTAATAATGCTTGCTGAATAAAATCAGAAGCAACGGAGGGCTGCTTTACCAACTTGCCTCTTCAGGACAAACACCTGTAGAGAAGTAGTAGAACCATTTATTGAACACTCAATATTTGCCAGATACCATGCCAAGCGTCTTACATGGATTATGTGAAGTGTTTAGTTATTCAGTTGTGTCCAACTCTTTGTGACCCCATAGACTGTAGCCTTCCATGCTTCTCTGTCCGTGGAATTCTCCAGGCAAGAATACTGGCGTGAGTAGCCATTTCCTTCTCCAGGGGATCTTCCTGACCCAGGGATCGAATCTGTATCTCCTGCACTACAGGCAGATTCTTTACCGTCTGAGCCACCAGGGAAGCCCTACATGGATTATAGACCTCATTGAATCATTCCAACAACCCTATCCAATAGAAATGATGATTATCCTCCTTTCACAAATGAGGAAATTCAGGCACGTGCAGGTAAATAATTTGTCCGTGATCACATCAGTAGAGGCAGAATAATGATTCTGAGCTGAATCTATTTGGCTCATAATTTCTTAAACCTGTGTTCTTTATATTCTATCACCACACCCTTCATACTCTGTTGTTATTGCTAGCTTTCTTGCCTGATTTTCCTATGAATTATAACTTTCTCGGGGGAGAAATCTCGTCTTAATATGTGGTAGAGGCTCACTAAAAATCTATTAAAGAATGGAAAGATAAATTGCCTGTCTCATGTAGGAAGGGAGGGAGAGAAGCAACTAGGGGAGAAGAAACTTTGGGGCAGAGCTTGTCCTGTTGCTGAACTTGGCAAGATTCAGTCTTGCAAGGGGCTTGGCTAGAAAACCCTGGCTCATCTTTCTGAACCACATTCCCAATGTCATTGATTCCTTTCCTCTGGGGAGTTTTCAATCTTGTGTTCACTGTGTGGGTGATAGTTGATAATAAATATTCTCTTGCCCTGGTCTCTTCGGCCAGGGTTCCTTGGCTTCCAGCCTGCACCTTGCTTGCTTTAAACAGATAGTACATGGCCTTCCTTTCTGCTGGCAAATGCTGAAATTTGGCCTCTCTTGGCCACCATGTCTCCAAATCAAAAGAAAAAGATGGGGATCCCTGCTTAGGCCTGCCTACCCTGTACCCCAACCAGTTATCCATGGGAGCTGTAGAATATGGGTGGTGACATAGTTTTAAGGATGAGTAAGCAGTAGCTACAGGCTTCCCAGGTGGCAGAGAACCTGCTTGCCAACGCAAGAGATGTAAGAGGCGTGGGCTTGATCCCTGGGTCAAGGAGATTCCCTGGAGGAAGGCATGGCAATGCCTTCAATCCAGTATTCTTGCCTGGAGAATCAAATGGACAGAGGAGCCTGGCAGGCTACAGTCCATAGGGTCACAAAAAGTTGGACAAGGCTGAAGCATGCAGGCACACAAGGAGCATCTACAACCCCTGAAATTACATTGTTGAAAATTACTCCTTTGGTTTAAGAGTTTCCTCTTTCCTCTCCCACCTCCTTATATCCCTAATAGAGATAGTAAGGTTGTGATAAGTTTTAAATGTTTTAAAATGTATATGTGCCTAGCACAGTTCAGTTCAATTCAGTTGCTCAGTCGTGTCCGACTCTTTGCGACCCCATGAATCACAGCACGCCAGGCCTCCCTGTCCATCACCAACTCCCGGAGTTCACTCAAACTCATGTCCGAGTCAGTGATGCCATCCAGCCATCTCATTCTCTGTCGTCCCCTTCTCCTCCTGCCCGCAATCCCTCCCAGCATCAGAGTCTTTTCCAGTGAGTCAACTCGTCGCATGAGGTGACCAAAGTATCGGAGTTTCAGCTTTAGTATCAGTCCTTCCAATGAACACCCAGGATTGATCTCCTTTAGAATGGCCTAGCACAGTACCTCCACTCAATAAATAGTAATTACTGTTGTTGGTGCAGTTGTTATTATAACCAATGTGTGTGAGTGTTAGTCACTCAGTGGTGTCTGAGTCTTTGCAACACCATGGACTATAGCTTGCAAGGCTCCATGGGATTCTCCAGGAGAGAATACTGGAGTGGGTAGACATTCCCTTCACCAGAAGATCTTCCTGACCCAGGGATCAAACCTGAGTCTCTTGCATTGCAGGCAGATTCCATACTGTGTGAGCCACCCAGGAAGCCCACTATTTTCAACTGCCCAGTAGTATCATAACCTGGGAAATGTAGCACATTAAGCCAGTATTAGCCATGAGCTACCTCGAGGGGATCAGTTTGCTAGCCTTTTTGTGCCATTTCCCCAATGGATGGTTCATCAAGATGAGAAACAGACAGAAAAGACTTACTGTAAGTCTGGAGTCTGGAAATAAGGAATGCTGGGTATTTCAGGTGCAGTGTGAGGAGACAGGAGAGACCCAGGCAGGGGCAGTGAGAACCCGTTGGCTAATTCAGGCAAGTTCACATCGAAGAAAGCTTATGAAGGGTAACTGTGGGGAAGCACGTGTCTCCTCTCTCTTCCAATTCTCTTGAATTCCACAAGGCTTTATATTCTCTCTTTCTATAAACAGGCTTTTATCCATGATTGTGATGATAACCAACAGTATATCTTTCCAGATCTGTGACCAAAAAGCGCAAGACTGTTTTCCTCCTGGCTTCAAATTTTGAAGAGAATCCCAGGCCAGAACATGCATTGACTCGGCCTGTACATGTCCCACCCTGGCTTCTGAGAGGGAGAATTTAACCAGCGTTGGTAGTTCCACAAGACTCACAAGAACAGAGCAGAGTAGGAACTAGTTCAGCCGAAAACCACAAGCCTCCCCGGAGTTTATAGTACGTGGGTCTAAGAGAGCAGATATCCAGAGCCGACGTGGCCTACACATCTTTTTAGGCAGATGAAAATCCACATTCTTCCAGCTGAAAATATTTCCCTATTCTTCGAGAGGAGTTTCCATGGAGAGGCGCACTTCATGGGAGAGAAGGAAGAAGACAGCTCAAGCTGTTTCTCTTTGGGAGCACCTACCTCCTCCTGCCTGTCTAATGCTGTCCTTCCCCCGACCCACACGTCGTTCCTTACCCTCGTGGCTTCTGAACTTTTTCTCTTCTCTTTGCCTACTGCTCATGCTCCCTCCTCTAAAAGCAACTCTGTTGAGAGGGAGATTAGTCAAGTGGGCTGGCTTGAGTATACTCATAATCATAAACCTGGAAAAGAAAATGTCAGACACTCTTTAATAGTTCAAGATAAAAAACATGGAGACAAAGCAAACTGCAGGCTTTCTCATTGCCCACAGACTAATGGAACAGGCAGGGAAAGAACATGCTGAAGGACAGTACTTAACAGCAACTACTGCTGTTGTTCAGTCGTTAGGTGTGACCAACTCTTTGTGACACCATGGACTGTCCAGGCTCCCCTGTCCTGCACGATCTCCCACAATTTGCTGAAATTCATGTCTGTTGAGTTGGTGGTGCTATCCAACCATCTCATCCTCTGTCGCCCTCTTCTCCTGCCCTCAATCTTTCACAGCATCAGGGTCTTTTCCAGTGAATTGACTCTTCACATCAGGTGGCCAAAGTATTGGAGCTTCAGCTTCAGCATCAATCCTTCCAAAGTAAATCAGGGTTGATTTCCTTTAGAATTGACTGGTTCGATCTCCTTGCAATCAAAAGGACCCTCGAGAGTCTTCTCTAGCATCACAATTCAAAAGCATCACTTCTCTGGTGCTCAGCCTCCTTTATGGTCCAACTCTCACACCTGTGCTTAACTACTGGAAAAACCATAGCTTTGACTATATGGACCTTTGTTGGCAAAGTGATGTCTCTGCTTTTGAATGTACTGTCTTGATTTCCAAATTTCTAGATTTCCTTCCAAGGAGCAAGGCACCTTTTGATTTCGTGACTGCAGTCACCATCCAAGTGATTTTGGAGCCCAAGAAAACAAAATCTGCCATGGTTCCCATTTTTCCCCTTATGTTTGCCATGAAGTGATGGGACTGGATGCCATGATCTTAGTTTTTTTAGTGTTGAGTTTTAAGCCAGTTTTCCACTCTCCACATTCCACCCTCATCAAGAAGTTGTTTATATTTCCCTTGGCAATCTTGACTCCAGCTTGTGATTCATCCAGCCCAGGATTTCACATGATGTACTCTGTGTATAAGTTAAATAAGGAGGGTGACCATGCCAATTGTAGCGATGTCTGATTTTATGTGGGAAGACCACAGTAATGGGGGATAGAAAGAAATGACATTGTCTTTTTTTTTTGGCTGCATCACATGTGGCATCTTAGCTCCCTAACTAGGGATCAAACCTGCACCACTGCATTGGAAACTCAGAGTCTTAACCACTGGACTGCCAAGGAAGTCCCTGACATCAAGTCTTCAGAACAGTGTTTATAGTGAAAAGGTTAAATAATGAGAGAGAAACAAATGAAGTACAATTTCACTGGCTGTTTGATTGGGCCCAGCATGGGTTGTGTCTGTGATGGTACTGTTAACCTGAAGATGCTGGACACTGTCCTTTCCTATTTGGCAAGGGCTTGGTTGAGATAGAAAGAAACAATCACCCTTGTATAGTCTACAAAGCATTTTCCTAGTTTAATCCTCTCAACCAGTTTGAGGAGCAGTAATCATATTTCCATTTCATAGAAGGAAAAACTTTGACTAGATCTCTTGGCTGGTGAGTTTGGAAAGCAGAGCATTAGCTAGCTCTTAACTCTAATGCATAGAAGCACCTACCAGAGTTCTAAAATGGATGTTTCTATTCTCGATTTCCAGGGTGTCCAATCAAATGGCTGATTGGGAAGGGCCCTGGACGCTTGATTTTTGTCCTGTATTCTCACTTCAGTTCAGTTCAGTCTCTCAGTTCTGTCTGACTCTTTGTGACCCCATGAATCACAGCACGCCAGGCCTCCCTGTCCATCACCAACTCCCAGAGTTCACTCAAACTCATGTCCATCGAGTCGGTGATGCCATCCAGCCATCTTAGTCTTGTCGTCCCCTTCTCCTTCCGCCCTCAATCCCTCCCAGCATCAGAGTCTTTTCCAGTGGGTCAACTCGTTGCATGAGGTGGCCAAAGTATTGGAGTTTCAGCTTTAGCATCAGTCCTTCCAATGAACACCCAGGATTAATCTTTAGAATGGACTGGTTGGATCTCCTTGCAGTACAAGGGACTCTCAAGAGTCTTCTCCAGCACCACGGTTCAAAAGCATCAATTCTTTGGCGATCAGCTTTCTTCACAGTCCAACTCTCACATCCATACATGACCACTGGAAAAACCTTAAACCACCAAATATACTTGTGAAACATTGTCCTAGGCACTAGGAGAGGCGGATGTGTAAGAAACCGAAGCACACAAATGATGTGACAAAGTTATTTAACCTTTCTGAGCCTCAGTTTCTTTAACTGAAACACGGACAATAATGATGAAAATAGCTAGGTACGATGCCGAGCCACTTACATATGTCACTTCAGTTAATCCATCCTATAAACCTAGGAAGATGTGCTATTCTTGTCCCCATGTTATAGGACTCAAAGCCTGGTCATTTGTATTCATTCCTTCTTTGCAGAATTGTCAGGTAAATTAGAGGTAATAAAGTGGAAGTACGCTGGACTGGAAGAAGCACAAGCTGGAATCAAGATTGCTGGGAGAAATATCAATAACCTCAGATATGCAGATGACACTACCCTTATGGCAGAAAATGAAGAGGAACTCAAAAGCCTCTTGAGGAAAGTGAAAGAGGAGAGTGAAAAGGTTGGCTTGAAGCTCAACATTCAGAAAACAAAGATCATGGCATCTGGTCCCATCACTTCATGGGAAATAGATGGAAAAACAGTGGAAACAGTGTCAGACTTTATTTTTTTGGGCTGCAAAATCACTGCAGATGCTGATTGCAGCCATGAAATTAAAAGACGCTTACTCCTTGGAAGGAAAGTTATGATCAACCTTGATAGTATATTAAAAAGCAGAGACATTACTTTGCCAACCAAGGTCCGTCTAGTCAAGGCTATGGTTTTTCCCGTGGTCATGTATGGATGTGAGAGTTGGACTGTGAAGAAAGCTGATCGCCGAAGATTTGATGCTTTTGATCTGTGGTGTTGGAGAAGACTCTTGAGAGTCCCTTGTACTGCAAGGAGATCCAACAAGTCCATTCTAAAGGAGATCAATCCTGGGTGTTCATTGGAAGGACTGATGCTAAAGCTGAAACTGCAATACTTTGGCCACCTCATGCGACGAGTTGACTCATTGGAAAAGACTCTGATGCTGGGAAAGGTTGGGGGCGGGAGGAGAAGAGGACGACCGAGAATGAGGTGGCTGGATGGCATCACCGACTCGATGGACATGAGTTTGAGTGAACTCTGGGAGTTGGTGATGGACAGGGAGGCCGGGCATGCTGTGATTCATGGGGTCGCGGAGAGTCGGACACGACTGAGCGACTGAACTGAACTGAACTGAACTGATCCAACACATATTTCTGATGAATGAATGGCAGCAGCTCTTAAAACTAACTACTAAGGCCAACTACTCGGACAATGGAGCCACCACTGAGATGCAGAAGCCGAACCAGATAATCTCTAAGGTCCCTTCCAGCCCTATGAAGCTGTTATCTCAGAATATCGAGTAGTTTCTGTTTAGAGAGATTCCTAGAAAGAATGTGGCAGCAACTTAGCTCAACTATACAAGTGACCTAATTCTTCTTTAAACAGAATTTGTGCAGTTTTAAGAGTGAGCCTATAAATGAAAGCTAGACAGGTACATTGCTGCCTGCAGACATAGAGAACAGACTTGTGGACTCAGTGGGGGAAGGAGAGGGTGGGAGGAGTTGAGAGAGAAGCATTCACACATATGCATTACCATATGTAAAATAGAGAGCTGGTGGGAATTTGCTCTAAGGCACCAAACCCAGTGCTCTGTGACAATCTAGAGGGGTGGGATGGGGTGCGTGGTGGGAGGGAGGTTCAAGAGGGAAGGGACATATATATATCTATGGCTGATTCATATGGCAGAAACCAACACAATATTGTAAAGCAATTATCTTCCAATTAAAAGTACATTTGAAAAACTAGACAGGTATAAAGAAAAATGAGAAATACCATGCTTTGATAGTGCAGTAGGGAAGTAGGGATAGTATTTTTTTTTTTTTTATTTGAACAGCTTGTTTCTACATATGTTAATCTGGTTTCTAGAAGAAATAAAAATTCAGCAGAAAAGTATAATACCCAATTTCTCTCATGCTATTTACAGTATATTTCTTAAAAGTATTTTTATTATAGTCAGCAACTGAAAATCCTCTGTAGAAAGAAAACAGTAAAAGACAGGTATCAGAGGTAAAAGACTTCACAGCCGACAGACCTAAACCTCCTCTGTATGCTCATCAGCCTTGGCTTATCTCAAAATATTAGAAGCAAACTGTGATTCAACCTGCATCCCTTGCACAGTGTCAAGTCGTTTCAGTAGAAAGTTCTCAGAACTATCTGTACCATCATTGTAACATTCACTCAGTTCTTGGGCATTAAATTTAATCTTCTGTTCCTGCTCCGTGTCATTAAACGGTGCTTTTAACTTCATTGAAAAGTCAACTATTGAGACCTAATGCTGTGCTTTTTATGTTGGGCATCAAGCACAAACATTTACGATTCTGAACCTGAGGTTTCCTTGTGTTTAGAGTAGACAGCAGGGGAGCAAGAGTGGAAGTGGGAAAACCGGCTAGCAGCTATTATAACATCCAGGTGAGAGGTGACGGTTGTTTTGGCTTGGATGATAGCAGTAAGGGAGGTAGGAGCTGGATGATAGACATGGCTAGCTAGCTGATTCACTCTACACCCCTTATGTCTAGGGTATGTGGCATATAGTACTTGGCACATAATAGGGACTCGATAAATATTTGCTGAGAGGATGAATAAATGAGAAATAAATTTGGGTAAGGTGACTTCTCCAAGGCTCTGTTTCCTCACCCTTAAAATGGATGTTAGGGGATGGAGCTATTAATAATATCCACCTTTGAGGGTTATCATGGGGACTAAGTGAGCTAATTCCCTTAAAGAGCTTATCACGTTTCTGAAACACAAGCATAGTAAGATGTCTTTATGAAACACATAAATATAAAACATTTGGGGAAGGGTTTATCTTTGGAGAAATGGAGGAGGGTATTATTATCATTCTAAATATAAAGCGAGGAAAAAAGTATTGGAATTATAAGTCATTTTTAATGTCCTTTTTGTGCCTTTCATTGCTTTTTGAAATTTTTCTAAAATGAATGTTGTAGAGATAGAAATGAAATGATAAGGTCATTCAAAATTTCAGGTTTTTAGAACTTCATAAATACAAGACTTTTTTCTGCCTCTTCCACTTGGCCCATTTCTCTGACTCTTTGATTGTATCAATGCTTATCACCTTCCCCTCCTGTCTCTCTTTTCATTTGAGTAAAGTGAGCTATTGAAGCTATTACCAAACAAGAACAATAACCTAGTTCATCCTCAAGGTTTTGAGCCTCATTCCTTCGAAAGAACAAGCACATCCATTTCATGGCTAAAAGTCCCTTGAGCTGAAACGATTCATCATCGTAACTATACTCCCTCTGTCTGAAATTTAAGTTATCACTAAAGAAATGAGACTCCTTGTTGGAATTTATAAATCAAATATCCAAAGAAGGATTTTGGTGCTTTTTAAATGGGGGCACAAAAAGATAACAGCAAGATGCTTTGTTGGAAGGAAAGGAAAAGGCAGAGGTCACCAGGAGACTTGGTTATTAAGTTTAATCTTAGGGCCATATCAAGAAATAATTATGGGGACTTCCTTCGTGGTCCAGTGATTAAGAATCCACCTTCCAGTGCAGGGGACACAGTTCCATCCCTGGTTGGGCAACTAAGATCCCACCAGAGAGACGCCCCCATGCCACAACTAAGACTCAACACAGTCAAATAAATAAATTAGTACTTTTTTTAAAAAGAAATAATTATACTAGAACAAGCTCTGAGATGTAGGCAAAGCAAACAGCATAGCTATGCAAAGAGCATAACTCTTCCTGGGCAAAAAGTCCTCCCTGCAACTTCTCTTACTCTCCTTGACTTTAGCACCTTTTTTCTGTCTGCCTTACTGCTGTTAGTGTGCTGCATCCCCAGGTTTGTCTCTTGCGCACATTCAGCTTCCCTGCTAAGATCCAGCAGTCAGTGGCTCTCAACTCTGATCGTACATAGGAAACTCCTAGGAAAATTTTTTTAAGTGAGTGCCGGGGCCCTATCTAAGCCCCTTTGATTTAGAATCTCTTCCTGCGGATCCTGAGTATCCCTTCTCCTCCTCCCTCCTCTACCCCTTGCCACTTTTTAGGTGTTTAAGGAGATCCAACCAGTCCATTCTAAAGGAGATCAATCCTGGGTGTTCATTGGAAGGACTGATGCTGAAGCTGAAACTCCAATACTTTGGCCACCTCATGCGATGAATTGACTCACTGGAAAAGAGTCTGATGCTGGGAGGGATTGGGGGCGGGAGGAGATGGGGACGACAGAGAATGAGATGGCTGGATGGCATCACCGACTCAATGGACATGAATTTGAGTGAACTCTGGGAGTTGGTGATGGACAGGGAGGCCTGGCGTGCTGTGATTCATGGGGTCGCGGAGAGTCAGACACGACTGAGCGACTGAACTGAACTGAAATGAATGTGCAGCCAAAGTTGAGAACCACACGGATAATTAAAGCTTAAGAGGTGACCCTTTCCAGGGAGAATTTGCTTTTCTTGGGGATTTGGGAGACCAGAAAACTGTTAACACTTAAAAGAATATAAAAGCAATATGAACAATAGCAGTAATAATAGTAATATTATTAATATGAATACTTAATATTTGCTGAGCTTTAAACGTGTTCCCTTGGGCTTCCCTGGTGGCTCAGAGGTTAAAGCGTCTGCTTGCATCTGCCTGGAATGTGGGAGACCTGGGTTCAATCCCTGGGTCGGGAAGAGCCCCTGGAGAAGGAAATGGCAACCCACTCCAGTATTCTTGCCTGGAGAATCCCATGGAAGGGGGAGCCTAGTGGGCTACAGTCCACAGAGTTGCAAAGAGTCAGACACGACTTCACTTTCACTTAAACGTGTTAGCCAATTTAATTGTCAACAACTCTGTGAGACAGTTACTATTATTGTTAATGTGCCCATTTTAATATTACTCAGCCATAAAAGAAAATGAAATTGGGGTCATTTGTAGTGATATGGATGGACCTAGAGTCTGTCATACAGAGTGAAGTGAGTCAGAAAGAGAAAAACAAATACTGTATATTAACATATATATATGGAATCTAGAAAAATGGTACTGATGAACCTATTTGCAAGAAAGAACATAGATGCAGACATAGAGAACGAACATATGGACACAGCAAGGGGAAGGGGAGGGTGAGATGAATTGGGAGGGTAGGATTAACATACATACACACTACTGTGTGTAAAATAAATAGCTAATAGGAAGCTGCTGTACAGCACAGGGAGCACAGCTTTGTGCTCTGTGGTGACCTAGAGGGGTATGGGGGGAGTGGAGGGAGTTTCAGGAGGGAAGGGATATATGTATACATACGGCCAATTCACACTGTTGTACAGCAGAAGCAAACACAACAATATAAAGCAATTATACTCCAATAAAAAATAAATAAATAAAATAAAATTTTAGAAATATACCCATTTTACAGATGAGGAATCCAAAACACCCACAATTTAAATAACTTGCCAAGTAAGTGAGTACTCAAGCTGGGATCCAAATACTGTCTAGGATCAGTGCTTATACTTTACTACAAAGAATGGTCATCTTACTAGACACAGCTCTGGTATTTGTCTCCTCCTTTTTAGGCCTATCCATTCATACTCCAGTGGGCTCTACTTTAAAAGCAGAATGTGGCTAATATTAGTATATGCAACTGCTCTGATATAATTTGATCTAACCAAGAGACTCCATCCCCTGTTTTTAAAGCAATGTCATTTACTGACCAGAATTCTGAGATTCTTTTTGGACTCTAATTCATGAAATAAGCTCACAGCATAAGTTAGAATCATGCATTTTCTATAAATTGCTCATCAATCAGTATGTAATGTAAGATAAAGCAGTAAGCATTTTTCTCCAAAGAATGGTCTTTCTGTTTCTGACAAATTATTCTTGGCAATGTAATTAGCCAGTTGGGTTATTGAAACAGATGGGAGATGTTTCTTCCAAATTTTTAGAACTGAAATGATTCTTATTCTGTTTTGTGATAAATGTCAATTAAAATAGTTTCCCTTGACAGGAAAAATTAAGAAAAAAAAAATAACTTAGGAAGGTATCAACGCTGATTGCCAGGGGAAATTTGTTTCTGCAGTAGAACAAGCAAAACAAATCAAATCCTTAAGCTTAGGAACAGACTGTATTCTGAAGTTAAGTTTACATCTGAAGATTTTTATAAAATTATTGGAACAGTTCTGGGTACCTCTATTTTTAGCAAAACAAAATTTCCTATTATTTGTTGAATGTGATCTAAAATGTTACTTTTAGCTGAGTCCTGACACATTCTAACATGACTGGAAAATATTCTCTGTGTTGACAGAGAAGCAAAGATCTTAAATATCAAAGGCAAAATGGACCATCAATCAGCTGGACACTCTTAAACATTCTCTGTAAACTATGTCTAAGGCCCTTCACCATGGGTTTGATCAACAAGCAAAGAGCTGACAGCAAGTAGTAAAATTAAAGAATTCTTTGTGAGCTCACTGTGTTTATTAATGCTTTTCAAATACACTATCTTAAGTTGCATTTAAAGAATGCTACTTATACTGGGAATTTTTGCCTAAGATGTTTTTAACTATGGCATCAGATGATAGAAATCTAAATAGAATTTATTTAAAATGACCCTGGAATAACTGAATATGCTTTTGTGCAAAATTCTAAGTTTAAATAATTGAAATGTTCTTTCTAATTGCAAGATAACTTTTGGTCATATAGGGGTTTCCACATGCTAAATTTTTAGTTTTTAAAATTAATAAATATGACTTAAAACTCCATTATTTCACAAGTAAACTACTTCTTTTTTTATAGAAAAGACAAGGAAACATCCTCATCCAGCTCCCTAAATCTTGGATGAAAAATATTGACATTTTGACCAACATGGAAAACATTCAAATTTTTTCATAAAAAGAAAAACTTGGATTCATTATCTCTTTTTTCTTTAAATTTATTTTTATTGAAGTATAGTTGATTTACAGTGTCATATTAATTTCTACTGTACAGCAAAATATTCTTTTCCACTACGGTTTATCACAGGATATTGAATACAGTTCCCTGTACTGCACAGTAGGACTTTGTTTATCTACTCTATATATACCAGTTTGCAGCCACTAATCCCAAATTCCCAATCCATCCCTCTACAATCTCCATTTCCCCTTGGCAACCACAAGACTGTTCTCTATGTCTGCAAGTCTGCAGATAAATTCACTTGTGTCATATTTCAGATTTCATATATGACTGCTTTCATGTGGCATTTGTCTTTCTCTTTTTGACTTATTTCACTTAGTAGACTAGTCTCTAAGTCTATCCATGCTGCTGTCAATGGCGTAATTTTATTATTTTTTATGACTGAGCAGTGTTCCATTATATAAATGTACTATATCTTCTTCTAAATGTTCTTCTGTCAATGTACATTTAGGTTGTTTGTATGTCTTGGCTATTGTAAATAGTGTTGCAGTGAACATTGGGGTGCATGTAACTTTTCAAATGAACATTTTCTCTGGTTATATGCCCAGGAGTGGGATTGCAGGATCATATCTTCATTATTTCTTATTCTCAGCATATAGCAGATTTTTATTCGCCTTTTTAGAAAGGATATATTAAACTAGTTTGCTTTCTCGTGGCCCACCGCGGATAAAAATGTAGACTTGATGACTTTACAGAACAATAGAAAATTGAACCATTTCTGAAAATGGCCAAGGTAGCTCTGCAGCAATGCTGGGCATCCTAGTGAGGACCTTGATGTGTTCTGCTTGCACAGAATGAAGACAGTTTAGTGTTTGGTGAGACAGCCTCGGAAGGTGGCATGATACCTATGCTGGGAGTTGCAGCCTGAAAGAGGCGAGCAAGAACAGCAAGGGTTTGCCCTCCCTCTGCTCACTGTCCATGCCCACACCATCCTGGCACATGATGGGAGCCTTTTCTTAAAAGAAGCATGCCTCAGAGTCTTCCTTTCACCCTCCTCTCCCGACTATTGGACCTATTTTTCTAGAATGGATCACATTCCTGGTGGCACTAGTGGTAAAGAACCCACCTGAAAATGCAGGAGATGCGAGTTTGTTCCCTGGGTCAGGAAGATTCCCTGGAGGAGGGCACAGCAACCCACTCCAGTATTCTTGCCTGGAGCAACTTAGCACATATGCATATGTGTGTAAGTAACGAGAAGTATTTATCAGAGAAGCTGGCAGCCTGTCTCTATCCACCTCCCTATTTTTCCTATAATTTTTTCACTTGTGTCCATCCCTCTGCCCCCTTCCTCTTGTCTCTGGCATGTGACCCTGGAGGTGGTTGGAAATGGGGTTGCTCTAATAATGAAGGACTAAAGGAATAGTAAGTTTTCCATTTGTGAGCAAGCTTTCTCTTTGATGTGTAGGGCAATGTCCATGTAACAGGAATTACTGGAATGTTAAAGGAAAAGAATGTATAGATATTAAGTGCCTACTGATAGGGGCTGCTACTGGTTTGATGACATTATGGCCTGGGATCCAGGAATGCTAAAATCCTACCTTAACCTACCTACATCCACCCCTCCCCTTGAAGTTCCTAAAGTGGGATGGATATATGTACAAGGACTATTGGAAAGTCTAGAAAATCAAAGTGCCACTTTATTATTATGTGGGTCTGCTCCCAAAATTCTATGTCAACTTGCTGTTAAAATGGACTGGATTTTAGGGATTTAGAGACAAGACCCAAGGCGGGTAGTATGGGAGGTAGAGAAGGAAATCTCTCTTTCCTTCTCAGCCCAAATCTAAATCTTACAGCCACACCACTGAGATAAAGAATGACAAGAGACTCCAAGCACACTTGGTCAGAGAGGAGAGGGAGATGGTGACCTCAAGGGGGCTGTCCTCTTGTTGCTCTAGCTACTTGATCAGATGAAGCAGGGGGGAAAAAACCCTGCCACCTCCACGCATGCAGTGTTTTACACACACAGTGATCTCGAACACTAGTATAAATAATCCATCAGTGTCCTGGAACCTGATCCATCAGATTACAATTCCTGATTTTTTAAAGGGTGTTGGGAAGTGTGTCAAGTCCCCAGAAGTCTACACTTACTGTATTGATATTTTAAGAATATTATTTTCTATAATCTTTGAAAAACTTCTCTATTTTCACTCTTGAGTGACCTCATCCAGCATTATCTTTTAAAAAATTTTAAATGTAAATGCTAATCTATATATCCTACTCTGGATTATATAATGGATATATGCTGTATTTATATACTTCTCAATTGTATACAATTCTCAAATATACACCTTCATTCCTGATCGGTCTCCTAAGCTCAGCCTCGAATATCCAGCTGCCTAGTCAATATTTTCACTTGGATCTGTGATAGGCATCTCAAACTTGCCATGTCCAGAAGTGAAGTTCTAATCTACCCTCCTAAACTTGCCTTTCCCACAGTTCTCCTCATCCCAGTAAATGGAAATTTCATCCTCCCAGGGTTACTAAAAAAACCTGGGCATTATTTCTGACTTTCTTTCTCAAACCCCACATTCAGTCAACCAGCATATTCTGAAGCCTTTAATTTCAAAACATATCCAGAATGTGATCGCTTTTCTCCACCTCTGGATTTACAATTTTGGTCCATTATCTCTTAACTTGATTATTGTAATAGCCTCCTTAATTTGTCTTCATTCTTCTATCCTTGTGCCTGCTACAGCCTAATCTTAATGAAACAGGTAGAAGGACTGCCTCGAAAACTGTAAAATCCTAAACCAGATCGTGTTATAGGTTTATTAAAACCTCCCTGTGGCTTCTCATGAATGTCAAAGTCCCTGCATTTGGTCTGTAAGACCCTGTGTCATCTGCCCATACCCTCCACCCTTCTGATCTCATCCCCTCTATGCTGTCCCTCAGTTCAATCTGATCCAGGGACTCTGGCCTTCTCTTCAATCATGCCACCAACATTCCTGCCTCAGAGTCTTGGCACTTGCTGCTTTTTGTTTTTCTTTCACCTGGGACCCTCTTCTAACTCTCTGATTCTGTCAGCCCTGTTCAAAAGCCAGTGGGCACTTCCAAGGTGACTCTTTCTAAAATCACAATTCCCTCCTGCCCTCTCCGTTGCCCTTTCTCGACTTCCTTTTCTCATTAGCACTCTGTATATCTTACTTGTTTGTTACCCCCTCTCATTACAGCAGAGAAGTAAAAAAATTGAAGTTTGGATTCATTCACTTGGTCAATTTATGTATCTAGGGGAACCCAGTCTTCTAACCCCAAATCTCTCGAATACACCACACTATTGGCTATAAGGATCGGTGCTATTATTGAGCAAAACATACTGTACAAGGCTTAAATATTAATATATGTAGTAAATCTACAAAGCAAACCAGTGAAGAGTACATTTCTAGGAAAGTGTATTTTCTGCTTCCCAGGGCTCACTTTTCTCCTTTTTTTACTGAGTTATAACATACGCACAGTTTAGTGCTCAAATATTAAATATATATATAGCTCAATGAATTTTTATATTTGTATGCTTCCTTGTAACCCCTGCTCAGACCAAGTTATAGAACATTTTCAGCACTTTCCCCACCTTGAGATTGCCATGAGTTTGATGTCTATACATGCGTCAGTTTTGACCATTCTTTAACTTTATTTAAAAGGAATAATATATGATAAATTTGGCTGTGCCTGGCTTCTTTTGCTCAATATTCTATCTGTGAGAGTCAGCCACGGTATTGCTTGTATCTGTAGTTCCTTTTTTATTGCTTTATAATGTTCCGTGACACGAGTATACCATGATAAATAAATATATATGTGTATATGTATGTATGTATGTAGGTAGGTATTTAAACTACTCTTGTACCAACTTATACTCTAATCAACAAGGTATGAAAATTCTGGTTGCTCAGCATCCTTGGAAATGTTTGATGTCATTGACCTTTTTAATTTTGGCTATTTTGATCACTGCATTGTGGTATTTTATTGTGGCTTCAGTTAGCAGTTCCCTGATCACTGTTGATGTTAGGCACCTTTTCATGTGCTTACTGGCCATTTGGATGTTCTCACTTATGAAATATCTATTCAAGCCCATTTTTAATTGGATTGTTTATGTCTCCAATGTTCACTTCCAAGTTTAATATATTCATTAATGATCTTGAGGAGAGAATAAATATTATAGCATAGATCACAGAGTCATTCACTTATTCATGTAGCTTAACAGATGTTTATCAAGTACCAACTGTCTCTTACCACTGGAACAAGGCAGTCTCTGCCTCTGTTAGGCTCATTGTCTAGGAAAGGAGACTGTATAACATGCAATGATGTAGATGTTATCAGAGAGGTATGTAGAAGACATCATGGGATTTCAGGGTGGGAACACAAGGCAAGGACAGGTGACAAAAACTGGAGAAAATGCTTATAATAGAAGATGTGAAAGTGAAAGTTGCTCAGTCTTTACCATCTGAGCCATCTGGGAAGTGTCTTTAGTAGTTAAGCAGAGCAGCTTCCCTGGTGGCATAGACGGTAAAGAATCTTCCTGCAATGCAGGAAACCCAGGTTCGATCCCTCAGTCAGGAAGATCCCCTGGAGAAGGAAATGGCAACCCATTCCAGTATGCTTGCCTGGAGCCTTCTGTGGACAGAGGATCCTGGTGGGCTACAGTCCATGGGGTCGCAAAGAATAGGACACGACTGAGCAACTAACACATTCATTCATTCAATCAGGTGTGCAAAACAGGGCCGCCTAAATAGGCTTTATCAGTGGAGGAGAATATCAGAAGGATGTGCATGTTAAGTTGCTTCAGTTGTGTCCACCTCCACACGATGCTGCGGGCCATAGCCTGTCAGGCTCCTCTGTCCATGGAATTTCTCAGGCAGGAATACTGAAGTGGGTTGCCATGACCTCCTCCAGGGGATCTTCCCAATGCAGCGATTGAACCTGATGTCTCCTGCATTGGCAGGCAGATTCTTTACCATTAGGGCCACCTGGGAAAGGACGCATGCATGCATGCTAAATCGCTTCTTTTCCTCAAAAGAAGTCGAGGGCTTTATGTCTAATTATAATTATCTATTGCAGATAGGAAAGAAATGGTGGATTACTCAAAACCCACAATTGTGGAAATACAGAAGTACCTACACATTTTACTTAACTAAGTAGAGGATCACACCAAAGATAGAAATTTATCTTGAGATTCTTTGATTCTAAAGAGTCTCAGAAAGGAATAATTTCAATAATATCCCCATGGATCTCGAATTTTTTCTAAACCATATTGGAAAAGTATGCAGACACCATCAAGAACTGTTCAAAAAGTACATCTTAAAAAGTAGTGGTAGCCAAATAAGTAATAAGAAACCATTCTGGTTAAAAGGGTTATAGAAAATATTGTAATAAATTTATGTTCATTTTTACAAAGGGCATGTCCTAATTTTGAATGGCTTCTTTCCATTTTTCTTTATCTCAAAAATGACTGAGCCAGATCAGAAATAAATTAGACAAGTTCAAGTAAAATAATTACAGCTCGTATAGAAAGATAGAACCCAGAGATGAATGGTGAGGAATTTCTAGTCAGGAGAAAAGAAAGCAGAAATCTGATAAGAGCTATAAAATGATAAAGGTTAAAGAGAAGGATAATTGGACACTTTTATTTATGTTTTCTAATAATTAAGGACTAAAAGGACACTTGGTAAAATGAAAAAGCAGAAAAATCTTAAACTAATAAAAGAGTCTTTTTTTTTTTAAACTTAACAATTAACTTTAGAAATTTAATCATGGGATAATTGCTGCAGATAGCTTAGGATGATTTAGCAAGATCAAGCATTCATGTGAATGAGGATAGCATTTGCAGCAACAGAGTTAAAATAAAAATAATGAGCACCAGCAAGTCCTGGGGCTTCAGGGCATACACTGATCAGAAGCCAGAGGAAATGTTTCCACTTGATGTAACACTGTTCACCCAGTGGGACCTTCCGGTACCTTCAAGCCTTCTGAGCATGTGCTCGGGTGCTGGCATCAGCTTTTTCAGTGGTTTCCTTGAGTTACTCTACACTCAAAGACATCATACCAACAGTACTGCTGCTTTGCTGTTTATTCCTACATATTTTTGGTGTCTGGCTAGCTCAGAATGCCCAGATTTTCCCCCTTATTAATGAGGCTGATTTTTTTCTTTATTTTGAGTGATCATTTCCAGTTTCATCCTTTCCAATCTTTCTCTAATAAGTATTTCATTTTGACTAGTCTGCATGTTTAAAAGAAGATCAGTTGAGCCAAGAATCTGTCGGCAGTGATGTTATTATTTATGCAGAGGAGACTTGGGGTAATCTTAGAGACTGACATTTCCTTAAGCATCCTCCTAGCTGTTAAAAATAGTCAGGATTTTTGCTGATGATTCCTACCAGAATCGAGTCTGGGGAGGGTGCTTCCAAGTGAACACCCAACCTTTCATTCTAATTCTTCCCTTAAATTCATTCATTGTGTAGTCAGAGACACCAAAATCCTACTGCTAGTCCAATTTCCATTTAGAAGTCAGTTAGCTACACACCATACAGCCTGTGTAAAATTTTTCATCCAGAGCCACTGTCTAAAATCCCGCCATTAGCATTTAATTCATTTGTGTTTGTTCTCTCATTAGACTTCATTAATTAAAAAAAAAATTATTGACCATGCCACACAGTGCAGGATCTTAGTTCCCTGACTAGGGATCAAATCCATGACCCCTGCAATGGAAGTATGGAGTCCTAACCACTGGACTGCTTTGGAATTCCTTGGACTTCTTTTAAAACATATAAACATTCTCTCCATGGACATTATATATTATATATATCCCCCCCCCACCATCACTGAAAAGCCGAGGTCTGCAGCAAAGAGAGAGTTTAGAAGAGAGAGGAGACAGGAGAACAATCCTCCAGCTCTCCCCACCAGTCCATGGACACCATGTTATACTAAATTGCTAAAGAGTGTTACTATTTTCTTACATTCATTTCCTTAAGAACAGGCTGGGTAGTAGCCCTGTGTGCCATGTGTCCTGAGTAGTGTAGGGAGGGGTGGATGGGGAGATGATACATCTTTATACTTTTCTTATAGTTATTATCAAAACTAGTCTCAGGAATAGGTACAAAGTCATTCATACTAAGATGTTACTGACTGGTACAAACTAAATACCTTAACCTGTCGAAGGCATTTGCATTAGTGCAAGTGCCCAACCAAAAACAAGACCTTGAGCTAAAAGACAAAAGCACTGAGCTTGAGTTCCAGGTTTTAACTGAAGTGTGGGGGTAGTATGTTTTATTCTCTGGACCTTTCCAGCGGTCACTGTACACGTGTGGTCATGTACTTCACCCAGGCATAAGGCGATGGGCTAGGTTATTGCAATGGGGAATCAAGACACTGAGGAGTTACTGTCTTTGCTCTGTGACTCTGCAGTGTCACGTGGCCCCTATGGGTCCCACTGCAGTGTTTGCCCAGAAAGAATAAAAGGAGGCACAAATAGGGCTTTACAGTTTCTAAAAAACTTTGACACTGTATCTCATTTGGAATTTTGATTCTCCCATTAACATTCAGGGATGGCTAATATTTTTTGCTGTTTGACGAATGAAAGAACTGAGAGCAAGTGAGGCACCTACTGTTTGGTTTTAGAGTTTGGGTCTCCTGGCTCTTTATTCCATCCTCTCGGCACCGTTGTGTGCTACCTCCAAAAACTAAAGGGCTGTGTCTAGTAAGGAAGAGCATGGCCATAAAGCATGTCCAAAAACATATGCTGTCAAGTGGATCAGATAATTTAATAAGTACAACTCTTGCATATACTTCCTAGTTGTGGATATAACATTTTCTCTGTTTCCTGTAGAAGGAATTTTCTAGAAAAACATATATCCTCTTCACGTGCAGAAAGTCTCTCCAACTACATTCTGATTTAAAAATAGAAAACTTGGGGTTCTTGCTTAAAATCAGCAATGTTCAAGTTGATTTTTTTTTTCATTGCATTTTAAATTTCACATCAGCTTTGCAGAGGAAGATGGGTGAGGGCCTTACAATAGGAAGAATCATAAGCCTGGTTTTAATTTACTTGTGTACATTTTCAAAATTACTGTGCCTGGAGTCTTCCAAGACTGATGTTTTTAATAAGCAGAATGTCGTGTTATCGGGAGTTGTGGGGCCTGGCTATCATTTGTCAGATATTTTTCTTTTTTTTATATGTGCTGTTTTGTGGTTCTTCTGTGTGTCTGAGCTCTGTTCAAGGAAACCTCGCTGCATCCTGATGGCTTGGTCTCTCCTGATCAGAGTGTCCATAATTCTCTTTTGTGTTCTTTTCCTTGTAAACATAAACATATTTTCTGATGTCAGGACCCCAGCTTTCTAAAGCTAGTATGTTACCGTTCATGTGAATTGTTTATTTTGCTTGGGAACTTTTGTTTTTGAAGTACTTCCTGTTTTTCTTACAGTGACTCACTTTTTCTTAAAACAGAGAGAACATGAAGCAAATCCCAACGTAACTAAGGTTTGTAGAAATTCTACCTAGTTTAGCTACATGTAGACAGTGGCTTAGGAGTGTGTAGCAGTTGTTGGATTTTTCTCACAACTAGAGCAATTCTTTCTATTACTCAAAGTCACTGGTATTAAATGACACTATTTTTTTCAGTGTATGACCTTTCTTAAAGTTGGTTTATTCAGTAAGGTGATACAGCATAATGCAGTGATTACTAATAAGAGTCATCCGGAGAAATCAGAATTATCTATTGGAGAAAAATTATGACTTTTGAAAATAAAAATTATATTTCTTTTTTTGGTTACCTCATTCAAATTGAAGTTTTTAATATTTCTATTAATAAAACAGTATGTTTTTTTTGAAAGGGGGTTTTGTTCTTTTGCGTGAAGGAAAGTACCTGCAAATGAGAGGCTGAGTATGCAATAGAGAAACTTTCCTCTGCCTTCATTCTTTCAACACAGTCTCCAGAAGGAGAAGACGGAGACACATGAGTTATTGTGGAATATTTTGGAGAATCCTATGTTTAGGTGCCCTTTCTTGACGTTTTCTATCGTGGGCCACGCCATTCCTTTCTTTGCTTTCCACCATCTTTCTCAGATCCTTCTCTCATTCAGTAAGTCAAATTCTTACATTTCCATTTTCAAGAGAAATTCTGTTGCTGACGTAGCTTATGTTAATTGCAGCTTTTTTTTTTTTTTTTAAGTGTGCCTGGTTCCTTTCTGGCTTTTCTTCATACTTTGGCAGGACCTTGATTCAGCCAGTTAACTGATACTAATTGATAATCTGTATACTGCAGAGTCTGGATTGGGCTTTCAAGGTCTGCCTTTAGCTCTGCTGGCAACTTTTTATTTGGTTCTAAGTGTTTGATACAGGTTCATTCTTTGTCTGCCCCTTGGTATAGTTTTGCCTCTGATGTCACTGATTTATGTGATGTTGGGCAAATCAGTTAATTTCATTAAAGCCTTGGAAGGCCTTTATGGAGCTAGGTCTGGATGACTAACCTGAAAATTTCTCCTATTAGCCTGAACTTTTAAGGTATAAGACAAAGAAAACTGGACTGCTTTTCAAGTAAACTAGGTTTAGACTAAGCTCCATCACTGTGCGAGTTTGCATAAAACTTCACTTTTCTGGGTCCCAGCATCTCATCTGCAAAATGAAGAACTTGGACTAGATTCATCTTTAAAATAATGCAGTTTTCTTATAGCTCTGCCTCTTTCTTTGTGTTTTTGTATTGACCAAATCTCTCAATAATTATTTCCCTCACATGGGATTAGAATTCTGTTCCTAAAAGTAATTTTTGAGCATTAAATATCAATATTATTAATACATATTACTATATTATAATTTACAATATAGTATATACTATATTAATATATAGTATAACACTGTATAGTACTTTACCATTTATTAGATGTGTTCATATATTATTCTGTTTGGACCATCATCTCAGCTTTGAAATGGGCATTGACAAGTAGTTTGATTATTCCCATCTTACAGGTGACAAAACTGAGTCACAGAGGTTAATGTCACAAAAAGGTAACTAATATATAGGTGGCAGAATTTGAAATCAAACTCAATAGTCTGTGAGTCTTAGGTCCCATGCTACCTTCTTTATTTTCTTTATTATTTCCATATATTTTATAAGTAATTTAAAAATTTTAATCAAGGAGTACTGCAAGTTTTGTAATAAAGTATTGCATCTCCTGCTCCTCTTCCCTATTCCCGAAGAGAAGGTAGCTTTCAACTCTTTTCTTCAGTGTCAGGTACTTATTCTACTACTTCCGTATTTATCAACTTTGAACTTGTAATCATTTCTTATTAAAAAATTAAGATTTAGCACTATCCTTCTTTACTCTGCTCCCATCTTTTTAATATAGACATTTTATAGATTTTTGGTTAAATCAATAGTGTGCGTGCTTAGTCAGTCAGTCATGTCTGACTCTGTGACATTTTGGGCTATATAGCCTACCAGGCTCTTCTGTTCATGAGATTTTTCAGGCAAGAACCCTTCCTCCTCCAGGGGATCTTCCTGACCCAGGAATCAAACTTACGTTTCCTGTGTCCCCTGTATTGCAGACAGATTCTTTTCCTGCTGAGCTATGGGAAAGAAAAGAGTCTTAGTCACTCAGTCATGTCCGACCCCATGGACTGTAGCCCACCAGGCTCCTCTGTACACGGGATTTCCCAGCATGTACTGAAGTGCGTTGCCATTTCCTTCTTTAGGGGATCTTCCGGAGCCAGGGATCTAAGTCAGGTTTCCCACATTTCAGGTAGATTCTTTACCATCTGAGACACAGGAGAAGCCATGGAGGAAGTCCTCAAATCAATAGAGTTTGCATTATTATGACTATGTAAGTATCATTTCCTGCTGAACCATCTCATGTAGGTTTCCTTTTTCTCATTCTTTCTTTTTTTTCTCTAGCCTACAATCGGTTCATTTTGTTCATTTACTTAGGTCTCTGTTGGCTTATTCCATCTTCTACCCAAATACTCCAAGATCTGTCACATATTTTTTTTCCAAAAGCTCCAATGATTTCAAGCACTCATATCCGTTACTTTCCTAGATACCTCCCTCCCCAGCCTCTGCTGGGGCACTGCTGTGCACCATCCTAAGATATCCTTTCAGAGTTCTCTTATGTTCAGCCTCTTGTCCCTTTGTTTCATTCTTCAGGAGTTTCCTAAAGAAGGGTCCCTTAGGAGATACAATTTACGGAGGTTTGTGTGTCTGAAAATGTTTTTATACTTGCGGACACCATTGCATTTGCCTATCTCCTTCCTCTCTCTCTTCTCTGCTGCTGCTGCTGCTAAGTCACTTCAGTCGTGTCCGACTCTGTGAGACCCCATAGACGGTAGCCCACCAGGCTCTGCCATCTCTGGGATTCTCTAGGCAAGAACACTGGAGTGGGTTGTCATTTCCTTCTCCAATGCATGAAAGTGAAAAGTGAAAGTGAAGTCGCTCAGTTGTATCCGACTCTTCGAGACCCCATGGACTACAGCCTACCAGGTTCCTCCACCCATGGCAAGAGTACTGGAGTGGGTTGCCATTGCCTTCTCCCTCTCTCTTCTCTACTCCCCCCTAATATGTGAGACTGTTAATCTCAGTGTTTTAGGAATTTGGAGGCTCAGTCTAGTCCTGGGAAATTTTCTTATGTTGAATAAATTAATCTAGATGATTTTTTTCTGCTCCTACATTGGAGTTGTGCATTAATGAACCACTACATTAATAAATGTACTCATATGATAAATGCTTAATTTATAATCATACATCATCATTAATGAAGCTTCTAATTTTCGTAGTTTTCCCTTTATCCATAAGAAGAGATGCCTTCTTTGCCTTTTATTCTAATTGCTAGATGATTTCCTATATTTATCTACATTTAAAATGCAACTTGCTGTTGCATTTTAACTTTGGCTATCCTGTTTTTTTTTTTTTTATGTTCTCTGAGTGTCCTTTTATGTTTTTAAGACTATGCAGTACTTATTTCATGGTTGCAAAACTTTCTTTTATTGCTTTGTGTTTTCTCTAATTTCTTTTTCTCTGTTTTGGTTTCTGTATTTTATGTCAGATGAACTTTTGCTGTCTATATTTAAGAAAGAGTCATAAGAAAATGGATTGAATTGGGCTTACTGACTAGCAGGCTTCATTGTAGGGTTATGCATTGGGCTTCATTCATTGTAGGTTTGCCATCTGGTTGGGAGACCCCAAATGACAGTATCTTTTCTCTTGGACCCTTCTATTTTTGCAGATAAGCGTCCTTCAGGTTTCTGCCTGGAGGTTATTCAGTTGGATATAGGTGTTCTGGGAATAGGTAGGCAAAGGAGGCAAAGAAATGATATCATTCAATATATAGATTTTCACTTAATCTCTCCATTTTCAACTATGTACCTCCTCACTGTCTCCTTCCATCATCTCTGGTGCCCCAAATCTGAAACCTCTTTGATTTCTTAAGAGCTTTAACCTCCTGTCAGTTGGGCCTGGGTTAGTTTTAGCTGCTTGGGGTGAGGAAGGGTACTGTGGGTCCTTATGTTAGTTAGCCTCAACCATTTACTCTGTTTTCATCCTAAAGCCTCATCTTTACTTTCCATGATAACTCTTGCCTCTGAATCCTGAGACTTTCCTGGGGTCTTCAGGAGAGACAGGCTTCTTATAATTTATCTTTGCAGGAATGTATTTCTCCATCCACTTTCCTCCTTCCAATGAATTGACTCTTCCAAATGCATGGATACCTGTCATTTACTACTTGGTTTTATTCTCATTTTCTTTGTGATTGTGAGCTTATACCTTTAAAAAAAAAATTCTTTTTTCCTCCCATGTTGGTAAAGTTCAGAGTAGGAGTAAATGCATATACTTAGTCCACCATGTTTAACAAGATGTCCTAGCCCATATTTTTATTGAATTGTTTCACAAGAGACACATTTTTGCAACTGAGTGCTGGCAATCAACTTTTTTTTGGGTAACAAGTCTGACTATTTAGGATAAAAAGTTTAAACATGCTCATTTTATTTCCCAGTTTTAAACAAAAATGTATTAGTCCAGCAGAGTATATTTAGAATTGTTGGACTTATTTCCTTGGATTTACTTATAACAATATGTTTGAAATGTGTTAAGTTGAAAAATTGGCAGGATCAGTCTGTATGTGTGTGTTTGCAAGTGTGACAGCAGGAGAAACTGCTAGAAGAAAAGAATGAATCCAAGGGAAAGCAGCATGTTTGATTTTGGTTGTGGAGGGGAGGCGGGGTTTCAGGTCAGAGCCATATCAATATTTTCAATATGATCAATGAGTACTTAAAGGTGACTTTTCCCCCCTATGCTCAAAACTCACAGACCATTGATACTCTATCAGTGTCTTAAAATACTGCCCAATTTGCACTAAGGGTCCCTTTGAACGAATGCGTTTCTGGCTCTTGGGGCCACACTAGCTACAGCTCTCATTACCTTGGCTGCTTTCAGAAGCCTCCCATGAGCCAAATGACGAACAATAACCAGAGTAGAGATCATTCTTCAATCAAGCAACTGAGAAGGGGCTGCTTTGGGTTCGTAAGTTCAAACAGGATCTTTTATTTTATTTTGAATAGCAATCAACAGAGCAATGGATCTATAATTTCTCTTGTTCTTTAAAAGCAAAATCATTTGCATTTCCTTCAACTTGGCAACATGAAGTCTCAGACTTTTGCCTTTTTCTATTATAGACCCATTGTTAGGCGGTATGAATGGAAATGGAACACAGTCCCCCTAATATTTAAAGGTCCTGATATAAGGCTAATTGTTGAGCAAATATACTTTCTTGTCTTTCCCCTTGGAGCAAATTTAATAGATACTTTCAAAATCTTAATAGTTTCATTCTACTTCAGTAAAAGTGACTTTTCCCCCACTATCTCTTTGGAGTAAATTTTCACCTTTCTGCTGGATTTATGACTGCTATTATCAATACTGTGAATTATTGTAGTGTCATGTAGCACAGCTGGGATGCTGACTCTCCTTCTTTGGAAAAAAGAGATAGCATCATGTTGGAGTTTTAAAATTTCTTGATCAAAGAAGATACTGAAACATTTGTCAAGATTCTGGGCAAGTTTTATCACTGACTATTTTGTGAGGCCACTGTAAATCATTTAAGTTTTCTGTGTCTACATTTGTAAAATATGTGACATTCAACTGTATAAGGAACTCCCTATCTAGTGAGCCTAACAAAAGATAAGCTTTTCCAGGGGTAGAAATCATGTTTTATTCATCTTTGTTTTCTCTTGCTTAAATTCATAATAGTTACTCAGTAAATGCTGACTGAAAGAGTTTGAAAGAAAAATAGGATATAGGGCAAGTGAAAACCCTGTGAGATCCTTCTGAGAACAATTTTATATAAATTTAATATATTCAGCTTGATTCTAAAGGCAGTGTTGAGAGGAGGCCTGTAGGGCTGCATGTTCTTCAGTGTAACGTAAAGTACTGAGCTGATTATAGTGGTTAGAAGATTAAAAGATGTATATTTTTAATGGGCAAACCCTTTGCTTAGATAGAGCCTACAGTCAGTGAGTGGCTGAGCAGTGGTCTCTCTTGTTGAAGCGGCTCCTGTGTACCCTTTGAGCTACTCGTGATGATTTTAAGAGCTTGGCCACTTTCCACGTGTCTGAAAGCACCTCTGCATTAGACATGAGAAGGATGTGGTTGGTTTTAAACTTTGGCTGGCATGAGAGGAATGGAGAAAGCCACAAGGGATTGTTCATGCATGGCTAATACTAGAGACTTCTGATTTTGCCTTCATGGAAATTAAAATGTGTGATCTAGAACAATACCCTCCTTTTACATTTTTTTCCCCCAAACGTTCTCCTCTCCTCATTTCAACTAATCTCTAAGGGACAAACTGATGGGGGAAAGTTGTGAGTTGAAGGAGCTGTCCTAATTTTTCGGTTTGAGGAGGACATTTCTGGTTCTGCTACTTTGGGGGAATTGTGATTTGTTATATAAACGAAAATCATGGTTTTCCTTTTCCTTTTTTTTTTTTTTACTTCCAAAGGAGTCACCTCTTTCTTGACCTTTTTTCCCCTCCTTAAGTCATTGCTGAGGTATTTGCAAACCAAGCCAACACTTACATTTTATTCACCAAACTAGAACAAAGCATCTGATAATAGGAACAGCCTGGTAAATAGCTGAAAAAGCATAGAAGTCAGAAGACTTGTGTTTAAAGCACAGTTCATTGACAAATCTTTGGAACTTTTTGAATCTTTCTATTCTCATCTGCAAAATGGGGTTAATGGAGGATTTCATCTACAAAGTGGGGTAACAGAGATTAAAAGAGATGACGTGGGTACATTATGCCCCAAATAAACACAAGTTCAGTCTTAACAATAATATTATCACTGTGTGGTTACAATAAAAACTTTTTCTGCTTTTGCTGTCAGAAATGCCTTTGGTAGATTTCAAATTCTTTTCCATACTGCCTGCTCTTTGGTGGGGATCCAATAACATTGCTGTAACTCGAGTGTCCATAGCTGCATTTCATCTTTCGCAAGGGTTCAAATAGCCTGTTCAGAGAAGGTACGAAGGTACAAAGCAAAAATTTCAGCATTTGCCATCAAATCTTGGAAAGTCATATAAAGGAGGAAAGCCTGCCACCGAGGAAGTAAAAAAAAAAAAAAAAAATCTCTTTTCTGGGCATCATTTCTGCCCTTCTGAGAAAAAAAAAGCCCCGATGTTGCAATATTTTTCATGGCAGAATACTGTCCCAGATGGAGAAGGAAATACTGAGAAGCAGAAAAGGAGATACCTGGGGTTCTGAGGCAGCGTCGGAGGGGGGCGGCGCACCGGGGGGGCTCAGAACCTCGCCGCTCTTTGTTGGGGGCGGGGGAGTCATTATTTCCGTGGAAGAAACGACACCCCTCCCACCGCCCCGAGAGGTCCCTCGGCCGCGGATCCGGCTCCGCGACCCCCGCCATCCCTCGCCCCCGCCCCTCCCAGTTCTTGCGGACCCCTCAACGTGGTCGGACTGCGGTGCCTTTAAGACTTTTGCCTGCTGCACATGCTCAGCTCTTTGTGTGTAGTTGGAGTTTTTCTCTTTTAAGAAAAAAAGAAGAAATAGGCTGGAGGATGGGACGGAGGAAGGGGCGGGGGGAGCGCTGGGGGAAAAACGCTGCACTTTTGCCGCTGTAGACAGTGGCCGGGAAGGGTTTCTTTGCGGCTGAAGCTGCGAAGCCGGTCCCGCTCTGATCTTTCGTTTGGGGGGGGTGTCGCGGGGGTGGTGCGGGGGGGAGATCCGGAGGCGCGGGGGCCGGGTTCCCCGGAGCGCCGAGGGGAAGGGCAGCACGGGCGCTGGGGGCCACCCCTGGGGGGCCAGTCTCCCCTCCCGCGGCGGGCCGGCGGGGTGGGCGCGCGCGCGGCGGGGAGTCCCGGGTCCCTGTAGGGGCGGGGCGAGACCACGCGCAGGGCCCGGCGGGGAGGAGCGGAGGCCCGCGCGCCAGCGGGAGGCGGCCCCGCACCCCCGGGCCCTAGAGGAAGCCCTGGCGTCTGGCTAGCGCGGCACGGGAGAGCAGATGGCAGCTGGGGGGCCGCCGGAGGCCGGCCGGGCGGGACGAGGCTGAAGCCCCGCTTCCCGAGTGCCCCCTCCCGCGGTGGGCGCGCCCACCTCGGGGGGCTCCCGTGGCCCCCCGCCCTCCCGGGCGCGCGCGGCGGGGCGCCCAGGCTGCTGGCCCGAGCGGCGGGCGAGGCGGGGCCGCGCGCGGGGTCCCCTCCCCCTCCCGCAGGTCCCCGCCTCCGGCCCGGTCCGGGGCGCCGCGGCCGTGGGCTCGGCCTGCAGCGGACAAGGTCAGCGCACGGAGAGGCGATGCCCGAGCGCGGCTGCAGGGAGCCGAGCGGAGGCGAGCGCGGCTGGGATCTGCCCGTCCGGACCGGGGAGCGGGACTGGGGCAGGCGCCGGTGAGGAGGAGGAGGAGCGGCGGCGGCGCGGTGTTTTCCTCTCCGGTTGGGTTTCCCCTCTGGAGCATCCCTGTCGGCGCCCGCGAGCGCAGCCCCGCCGGCCCGGGGCGCTGGGGAAGATGGAGCCGGGGGGCCGGGCCCGCACTGGCCCCCCGCAGCCGGCGGCCCCGGGGCCGTGGAGGGCTCGGCCGGCAGGCGGCGGCGGCGGCGGCGGGGGCGCCTCCTCCTGGCTGCTGGACGGGAACAGCTGGCTGCTGTGCTATGGCCTGCTC
This sequence comes from Moschus berezovskii, assembly GCF_049115385.1. Classification (NCBI taxonomy): domain Eukaryota; kingdom Metazoa; phylum Chordata; class Mammalia; order Artiodactyla; family Moschidae; genus Moschus; species Moschus berezovskii. The sequence goes on from NC_142471.1 coordinate 81,282,307, forward strand.
TACCTGGTACTCTACGCGCAGGTGTCCCAGTCCAAGCCCTGCGAAAGGACCGGCTCCTGCTTCTCGGGCCGCTGTGTCAACTCCACCTGCCTCTGCGACCCGGGTTGGGTGGGCGACCAGTGCCAGCACTGCCAGGGCAGGTTCAAGTAAGTGCCTTCGCCGAACCCCGAACCTCAGCCTGGCCCCGCAGCGTCGCGGCCTCTCCCCCACCCCCGTCCCCTCTTGGTCCGGGGTCCCCGGGCTGGGAGCGGCCCCCAGGGCCTTGGTCCGGGGTCCCCTGCCTTCCTCAGGGCCCCGCGCCTCGGCGCCGACAGCCGCGAAGCCCCTCCGGGTGGTCCACCTGTCCGCCGCCGGTCTCTCTCCCTGATGGTCAAAATTCCGCACTCAGCTACGATGCCAAACATCATTTTGTTAGCGGACACTGTTTTTCAATAAAAAATGATGCACGTAAGTCATGAAATACTTGCGCATTGTGAAGCGTTCAAACAGTGCAGAAGTGTAAAGGTTAAAAGTTCTGGTCTGCCCGTATCTCCCTCTTCCCTAGCCTACTCCCTTCTCTAGAGGTAACCCCTGCTAACTTGTTAGTGTATTTAGTAACGGTGATCCTAAGTCGAATTTATGATGACCTTACTATGTGCCAGACACTGGTCTGAGTGCCTTCACCTGGGTTATCTCATTTGTTCCTCAAAGAGTTCTAGGATTCCTATACTGGTTTTACGGAGAGAAATCGTGGTAATGAATTTAAGTAATTTGCCCAGGATTGCACAGTACTGATGGCAGAGTTGTGATCCAAATCAGCCAGCCTAACTCTGGAACGTTTACTTTTAGCCAGTATTACTGTGCTGAATTGTGCGAAAAGAAATCTTGAATTGAGAAATAGAGTGAGTTAGATAAAGGGATGAAATATCTGGACTTTATAGTGTGGTGGAGATAATAGATATTCCTAACTGGTTATTTGACTATCAACTATTGTGTGGAAGCATCACTTCGGCGTTTCGGAAGCTTAAGGCCCTAAAGGAGCTTGCTTTACAGCAGTAAAAATACTTGTCCCCTATTGGTTCATGTGTATTGCGTCGCTGCCTGATATGAAAAGAAATGGATGAGTGTGGGGGAGCAGCAAATAAAATACTTGAGACCAATAGGGTGTCCATCTGACAACTTGTGCAGAACAGTCCTTAAGTAAGTCAACTTCTGTGTCATCCAGATAGTTCAGATCAAGTTTGCTGGCTGGGTTAGTGGCTCAGAATTTGCATTCTGTGGGTTCCTTATTGTCACAGTGATAGCCAGATCTAAGTGGAATGTCTCTTGGGTTCTAAGGCAAAGATGAGACTATGGTTCACCTTTGTTGTTGTTTAGTTGCCAAGTCGTGACCAGACTCTTTGCAAACCCATGAACTGTATATTCCACCAGGCTCCTCTTTCCATGAGATTTCCCAGGCAGGAATACTAGAGTGGGTTGTCATTTCCTTCTCCAGGGGATCCTCCCCACCCCGGGATCAAACCTGTGCCTCCTGCTTTGGCAGATGTATTCTTTACCACTGAGCCACCAGTGAAGCTGATGGTTCACTTTACTTAGGTATCAAAAGAAAATTTCCTGGGAGTTTTAAACAGCATATTTTCCTTTTTTTTAAACTTTCCGGTTAAGACAAGTCCCTGAAACCTTATTGTAAAATGTATTTTTTAAAAGGGGACTTTTTAATTTTAAGTAGATCTTACTGTTTAATTTACAGCAAGATTTTGAAAGTGAAATCTCAGAATGAAGTTTTATGAAATTCTTTTGTAGAAGTAAGTTGAAATGTTTCCTAGCTTCGTAATTTCACAAATTAGGGTAATACTCTTGTTTTTTAAAATACTTCAAAAAATTTAGTAGAGTTACTAATTAAAAGTTTTAAAAAATGTTTCAAGACCCACAAAGATACTGTTTTGAACTGGGCTTGTTAGTAGTCTTTTTTACTTAAGTGTTCTAAAACTTTTGCTTTGGTGGAAACAGCCAGCCCAGCCTCTTTACCTGGCAAGAGAGGATTTTGAACATAGAAACTGGTAGTCAGTAATAAAAAAAGCCACATACATTTTTTATATCCGTTTTTACATAAAGAGAAAGAGTGCCTGATTCATATGTAATTTAGGGACATTGGCCTTTGGTTGGAATTGCTCTGTTTGTCTAAAGAGGAAAAAAATTGGTGCAGTCCTGAGAAGCCTCTGTCTACATTGTATAGAAGTGGAATTGTTAATCAGCTAGATCAGCAGCCTGTAACCTCACTAGCAGATGTTGTCCCAGTTAGTAAGAAAGGTCACAGATCAAGTTAAAACCGGCTTAAATAATATAGAGAGATGGTTGCTGTTCATAAACAATACATTAGTGAGTAAAAGAGGAATAGTTTTTTAAAAATATAGATGTAGTTAAATAACAATAAACCCTGGACTTATCATTGAGTATTCATTTCCTTGGAAGCTGTTTCCTATGATTCATTGTTAGCAAGAACTGATTCTGTTAGCAAGTACTTTTTCATTCTCTGGAGTATCAGCTATTAATTAGAGTAAATATAACTGGTACAACTCTTTGTGTTTTATTATATATACTTTTAGGGTAAAGAAGTATTTAATGTTAAAGGGATGAATCAATTTAGAAGAAAAGATTTCTTCCGGGTAAAGTACCTGCTAAGCTAAGAAAGGTTTCTTTCAGAATGTTCGCTTGTTTTACCCAATATTTGAAGTAATATCACAGTGGGAAAGACTTTTAACTGGAAATTCTCACTTCATTAATTATCTTGAAAATCTTTTACTAAACTGAAGGATAGCAACCTTACACACAGACATCAAAAATGATCAATCTTGGTAAGCAGGTGTCAAAATTAATTGGCTGGTTCCATGGTAACTTAGCTCTTTTTTTCTAGTGTAGGGATTTCACTAGGGAATGAGTATTCTTCAAAAGCGTCTTTAGAAGGGAAGATTGATGGTTGGGGGGAGAAATGCAGCAGCAAATATGGTATCAAAAGTGGTGCTTCAGTTTTCTTAGGATTGATTTCAGCCTTCTGTTTCCATTTGGAAAGAATAAAACTCTCAGATTATAGGCCATTCCTCAGCTAGGTAAAACGGAATGAACACCGATCTTTAGCCAAAGACTTAGGACTGAGAATCAGAAAGGATAGTGCCAATTTGAAATATAATAATCAAGGATATGATATATGAAATATATGCAAATTTGAATTACACTTACTTGGGCAGCATTGTATAACATTAGGCCAGAAAGCATTTTGCTACAAACTCTATTTGAGTGAATAATACTCTGTTATAAGCTAGGTCTTTAGAATTATTTTTGTAGTTGAGATTTATGTTTATATAAATTTATAATTTGAATTCATGCTTGGACATTTTTTTGCTTATATGACTTAGGAACCTAAGACTTCTAATTTCTCTTAGGTAAAGAAAATAGCTGAGATTAATGTTCTGAGATTGGAAAATACCTCATTATATTCTAAATATTTTATAAATTTAAATTTATTATTAAAGTACATTTATTGAATAATCATCTAATCATCTGTTAAATCTTGCTGTATGTCTAATGTATGTAGATTTTTTTAAACCTCTTTGATCAGTCAAATATGGATGATGAATTTCACATGTTTATAATAGAAGTAATCTATTTCTGTTTTAACAGCAAAATGAAGATATACTACCAGGAGTGAGATTGCTGTTGTAAATAGAAAGCAGTAGGGTTAAATGTGTAAATATTTTTCCTAAGTTACTACTAAACCCCCCCAACATATGTGTGTTTATACACATACATCATTTGGAATCCTTTTTAATAATAATAGGAAAGCTATCAGTAATTATGATGTTTAAATTGAATGCTCCCTGTCCACAAGTCTTTATTTCAAACTAAGAGTCTAATGTGTAATTTATATGCATGGGTTCTTTTCATGTTATTAATCTATGAAAATCACACAATGGAATTTTATAATAGTTTAAATTGAGTGTTTCTGAGATCCCCAACTAATAAGTTACTTGGAGTAGCATGGTTTTCAAGACCATGTGTCTGCATAATTTGGTTCCTGTAGCAGATGACTGACTCACTCTTCCAGCTTTCCTGCCTTTTAAAGTGCCTTCAAAGTGCCACATTGCTTTTGGACTCAGGGCATTTCACACATACTGTCACATCTCTCTGAGCCCTCTTTCCTGTGTGGTCTTTGCTTGACTGATTAAGGATCCTTCAAATTTTAGCATATCCTAGTGTCCGAAGGAAGCTTTTCTAACTCTTCAGACTACGTGACCCCTCATTATATACTCTTGTAGCACTGTTTTTCCTTTGTAGCACTTTGAAAATGAATATAGTTGAATTCTGAAAAATTATTTTTAAGAGCTTAATTGAGGTATAATTGACATGCAGTAAACCACAATTTAAAAAGTTTTGATGTATGTATGCGCCTCTTAAACTATCATCACAGTCAAGATCCTAAAAATATTAGTCACTCTCAAAAGTTCCGTGTTGTTCAGTTGCGTCCAACTCTTTGCAACTCCGTGGACTGCAGCATGCCAGGCTTCCCTGTCTTTCACCATCTCCTGGAGTTTGCTCAAATTCATGTCCATTGAGTTGGTGATGTCATCCAATCATCTCATCCCCTGCCATCTCTTTCTCCTCCTACCTCCAATCTTTCCCAGCATCAGGGTCTTTTCCAGTGAGTCAGCTCTTCGAATCAGGTGGCCAAAGTACTGGAACTTCAGCTTCAGCATCAGTCCTTCCAGTGAATATTCATGGTTGATTTCCTTTTGGATTGACTTGATTTCATCTCCTTGCTGTCCAAGGGACTCTTTAAAGAGTCTTGTCCAGCACCATGGTTGAAGACATCAGTTCTTCCGTGCTCAGAATCCGCCTGCAATGCGGGAGACCTGGGTTCGATACCTGGGTTGGGAAGATCCCTTGGAGAAGGGAAAGGCTACCCACTCCAGTATTCTGGCCTGGAGAATTCCATGAACTATATAGTCCATAGGGTTGCAAAGAGTCGGACAGGATTGAGCGACTTTCCTTTAACTTTCAATGACTAATGATGTTGAATATCTTGTCATGTGTTTACTTACCATCTGTAGTTTCATTTGGTGAGGTGTCCAGATTTTTTGCACATTTTAAAAATTGTTTTTTTCTTATTATTGATTTTTATAAATTCTTTACATATTATGCATACTGTTTCCTTATAAGGTATGTCATTTGCAAATATTTTCTTGCATGTTGGGGCTTGTCTTTTCATTCTCTTAACAGTTTTCAATGGATGGAAGTTTTAAATTTAATGAATTACAGCTTCTCAAGTTTTTCCTTTTATGGATTTTATTTATTTTTTTTAGTGTTGGTATCTAAGAAACCTTTGCCTAAATAAAAGATTTTCTTTAATTCTTTTTTTTTTTGTAGAATTTTTGTAGGTTTACGCTTTGCATTTAGGTTGAGTCCATTTTGATTTACTTTTGCATTTGCTGTACAGTAAAATCAATCAGCTATATGTATACATATATCTGCTCTTTTTCTGATTTCCTCCCATTTAGGTCACCACAGAGTTGAGTAGAGTTCCCTGTGCTATATGGAAGGTTCTCATTAGTTGTCTGTTTTATACATAGTATCAAAGTATATATGTTGCTGCTGCTGCTAAGTCGCTTCAGTTGTTTCGGACTCTGTGCAGCCCCATAGACGGCAGCCCACCAGGCTTCCCGTCCCTGAGATTATCCAGGCAAGAACACTGGAGTGGGTTGCCATTTCCTTCTCCAGTGCATGAAAGTGAAAAGTGAAAGTGAAGTCGCTCAGTCGTGTCCGACTCTTAGCGACCCCATGGACTGCAGCCTACCAGGCTCCTCCATCCATTGGATTTTCCAGGCAAAAGTACTGGAGTGGGGTGCCATTTCCTTCTCCTCAAAGTGTGTATTTGTCAATCCTAATCTCCCAATTCATTTTATCCCCCCTCCACTTTTGTACTTTGATTTTGTATCCTTAAATCTTCCTAAAATTACTTGTTTGTAGTAGTGGTAGTTTTTGTAGATTCCTTATGATTTTCTACATACTTGATTATGTTGTCTGCAAATAAAGATACTTTAAGGCCTTTCTCTGCAATCTGGATGCCTTTCATTTTTTTTCCTTGCCTTATTTCCCTGGCTAGAACCTCCATTATAGTGATACAGGTGATAAGGAGTAGTTGACTGTGTCTTGTTCCTGATTTAAGGGGAAAATATTCAACTTTAGATGATTGTGTAAGTTTCTTGTAAATCCCTTTTATCACATTGAGGAAGTTCCCTTCTATTCTTAGTTTTCTGAGAGTTTTTATTGGAATTGAGTTGAGATTGGAATCTGCATCTGTTGAGATGATAATTTTTCATTTTAAGCTTAATATGAATTATATTGCTTAATTTTCGAATATTAAACCAGCCTTACATTCCTGGGATGAACCTCATCTGAAATGATATATTTTTCTTTTTATGTATTCTTTGGATTTGATTTATTAAAATTTTTAAAGAATTTTTGTGTATATGTTCAGGAAGGATATTGTTTTGTTCTTTTCTTGTAGTAACTTTGTCTGGTTTCAGAGTCAGGGTAATGCTGGCCTCATAGAATGAGCTGGGACCTTCCTGTTCAATATGCCAGGAAAGTTTGTGTAGAACTGACATTATTTCTTCATTACATGTTTGGTAGGATTCACCAGTGAAGCCCTCAAGACTTGGAAATAATTCTTTAAGTTTGAATTTAATTTATTTAATATAAACTCAGTTCATTTAATAGTTATAGCTAGAAGTTCAGTTTATTTAGTATGTATAAGGCTGTATGGATAGGACTTAAACTTTATTGTGTAGAGTATTGTTCACTTTGGTAAATATTCCTTGTGCATGTGAAAAGAGTGTGTATTGTGCTATTGATGGGGGAGTGTTCTGTAAATTTCAATTAGGTCAAGTTGGTTGATAGTTTTGTTCAAGATTTCTAAAACTTCTCTGATTTTCTGTCTGTTTCTGTCAGTTACTGAGATGGCATATTGAAATCTTCAATTATAATTCATAATTATCTATTTCTCTGCAGTTATATCTATTTTTGTTTCATGTATTTTGAGCCTCTGTTATTAGGTGCGTGAAATTTTGTATTATATCCTATTGGTAAATTGATCCCCTTTTCGTTATGGAGTGAGCATTTGTTGAAGAGGCTATCCTGTTTTCACTGATGTTTTGCTCCTTCGTTGAAAATTAGTTGGTCATCTCTATATATTTTTCTTGATTATATTCTGTTCCATTGATCCATTGATCCATGTGTCTGTCCTGCTGCTAAGTCACTTCAGTCGTGTCCGACTATGTGTGACCCCATAGACGGAAGCCCACCAGGCTCCCCCATCCCTGGGATTCTCCAGGCAAGAACACTGGAGTGGGTTGCCATTTTCTTCTCCAATGTGTGAAAGTGAAAAGTGAAAGTGAAGTTGCTCAGTCGTGTCCGACCCTCAGCAACCCCACGGACTGCAGCCCACCAGGCTCCTCCATCCATGGGATTTTCTAGGCAAGAGTACTGGAGTGGCTTGCCATTGCCTTCTGGGGATGCCTTTTTTGACTATTGAATCTTTATAGTAAGTCTTGAAGTTAGATAGTGAGATTTCTTCAACTGTTTTTATTTTTGAAAATTCACTTGTTTATTCTAGTTCATTTGCTTTTTCCGTATAAATTTTAGAGTCAGTTTGTCAGTTTCTTAAAAAAAGCTGGAATTTTGATTGAGACTGTGTTGATTCAAGAGATCATATTGGGTAGTATTGACATCTAGATAATATTGAGTTTTCCAGTCCTTCAACAGATATATTTCTTCATTTATTTAGGTTTTCATTGATTTCTTTTCAGATACAGATCCTGAACATATTTTGTTAGATTTGTACCCAAGTAGTTTGTATTCTTTGATGCTGTTATAATTGATAGTGTTTCTTTTAATTTCAGTTTCCATTTGTTCTTTTTCATTATGTATAAATAACAATTGATTTTTGTATGTTGACCTAGTTTTCTGCAATGTTGCTAAACTCAGTTTCAGTAGCTGTTTTTGTGGATTCTTTGGGGTTTTCTACATAGACAGTCGTACCTGTTTTACGTCTTCCTTTCCCATTATATCCCGTTTTTCTTCTTGTTCTGCTGCACTAGCTAGGACCTTCAACCAGATGATGAATAAGAGTAGAAGAGTGGATATCCTTGCCTTGTTTCCAATCTTAGGTGGAAAACATTCAGTCTTTAAACATCTTTAAATGTGAAGTATCATGTTAGCTGCAGACTTTTTTTTTTTTTTTAAATAAATGTCCTTTATTAGGTTAAAGAAATTCTCTGCTGTTCCTAATTTTAAGAGTTGATCATTATACGATAACGGAAAATGTATATTGGTCTGCCTCTGGTTCCTGGCATAGAGTTCTTAAAACCCTTATAATTTCCTAAGTGATAAGAGTACTAGAAGCATCTTGTGTTATAATGTTGTTTTTTTACCTTTATTCCTAACACAGAGCTCCTGAAACCCTTGTAATTTCCCTGGTGATCATGTTGTGTTTTGTTCAGTGAGGTGACTCAGTGTGGTCTCCTGGTTGGCTCCTGGATAAGGGCTGCTGCTGCTGCTAAGTCACTTCAGTCGTGTCCAACTCTGTGTGACCCCATAGACAGAAGCCCACCAGGCTCCCCTGTCCCTGGGATTCTCCAGGCAAGAACACTGGAGTGGGTTGCCATTTCCTTCTCCAATGTGTGAAAGTGAAAAGTGAAAGTGAAGTCGCTCAGTCGTGTCTGACCCTTAGCGACCCCATGGACTGCAGCCTACCAGGCTACTCCATCCGTGGGATTTTCTAGGCAAGAGTACTGGAGTGGCTTGCCATTGCCTTCTCCGGATAAGGGCTAGTTACCAGAAAGACCAAGTCATGGTTTGAAGCTTGGACTCTTCAGCCCTGTCCCCCATTCTCTTGAGAAGGGAGAACGGCTGAAAATAGAGATAATGATCTATGATGTCTACATGGTCAGCCCTCCATAAATCCCCAAAATTTGGGGTTTGGAGAGCTTCTTGGTTGATGAACACTTGGAGGTGCTGGGAGAGTGATGTACCTGGGCAGGGCAGGAAAATTCTGAACCCCTTCACCCATACATTATCCGATGTAGCTCTTCCATCTGGCTGTTTCTGAATTATATACTTTTATAATAAACCGGTGATCTAGTAAATAAAATGTGTGAGTTCTGTGAGTCTCTGTAGCAAGCTGATCGAATACAGGGAGTGGATGTTTGGATCCCCCAGGCTGTGGCTAGTTGGTCAGAAGCATAGGTGTTAAATGGGATTGCAGCTGGCGTCAGACTTGAGGGGGGAGCTTTATAGGACTGAACCCTTAACCTGTGGAATCTGATGCTATCTCCTGTTCAACTCCAGAATTGAGTTGAATTCTTGGACACCCTTCTGGTGTCTGTGAGTTCCTAGGTTGTCTTTGTTGAGTCGCTCAGTCATGTCTGACTCTTTGCAACCCCATGGACTGCAGCACCCCAGGCTTCCCCGTCCCTCACCATCTCCTGGAGTTTGCCCAAGTTCATGTCCATTGCATCGGTGATGCTATCCCATCATCTCATCGTCTGTCACCTCCTTCTCCTTCTGCCTTCAATCTTCTCCAGTGTCAGGGTCTTTTCCAACAAGTCGGCTGTTTGCATCAGGTGGCGAAAGTATTGGAGCTTCAGCCGAATTCCCTGGTATTGGGGGGAAACCTCCATACATTTGGTGACCAAAGTGAAGGTGATGTGAGTAGAAAAGGAGACTTATGGGGAACAATACACAGTGGGGAAGAACTGGATTTTTTTTCTACACAGGAGGAAAGGAACTGAGAGTTTTTCCATTTACAGTCATGTATGGGTATTGAATTTTTTCACATGATTTTTTTCTACATCTATTGAGATAGTCACTTGATTTTTCTTTTGTGTGTTAATATTGGTGAATTAAATTGATTTTCAAATGTTTAATCAACCTTGCATTCCTGGGGTAAACTCCTTGGTTTGCAGTGTATTACACTTTTTATATATTGCTGGATTTAATCTGATAATATTTTGTTGAGGATTTTTGCTTATGTGTTGATGAGAGAGATTGCTCTGTAATTTTCTTGTAATGTCTTTGGTTTCCTTATCATGGTAAAATGCTAACCTTATAAAGTGAGTTAGAAATTGCTCCCTTTTCTTATGTTTTCTGGAATAATTTATGTAGAATTGGTATTACTTTTTTTGTAAATGTTTGGCAAATTCATCAGTGATGCCATCTGGGCTTGGAATTTCTTTGTGGAAGGCTTGCAGCTGTGAACTCAATTTCTTTAATAGGTGCAGGGATATTCATTTTATCTATTTCTTGAATGAGTTTTGGCAGATTGTACCTTAACAAAAATGAGTCCATTTCATCTAAGTTTTCAAATTTATGGACATAAAGTTGTTTGTAATATTTCCTTATCCTTTTAAAGTCTGTGGGGTTTTTAATATTTCTTCTTCAATTTTTGATATTGGTAGTTTATGTTTTTTTCGTTTTTTCCTGCTTAGTCTGGCTGGACATTTATTAATGTTATCAATCTTTTTAAAGAATATGTGTTTGGTTTCATTGATTCCTGATGTTTGTTTTTTTCTTTTGTTGTTTTCAGCTTCATTGCTTGCTGCTTCCTTTTTTTGTGTGTAATTTTAAACCTGGGCCCACAACAGTAAAAACCCCAAATCTTAACCTCTGGATTACCAGGGAATTCCCTGCTTCCTTTGGTTTTAATTTGCTTTTCTTATTCTTTTTTCTTAAGATGAAAAGCTTTGATCATTAATTTGAGATATTTCTTCCTTTCAATAAGAGTATTTGAATGCTATACATGTTCTTCTAAGCACTGCTTTAGCTGAATCTCGCATATTGTGATATGCAGTACTTTGATTTTACTCAGTGTAATTAACTAAGTTATACTTTACCTTGAGACATTTTCTTTGGCTTATGTATTTTGTTTAATTTCCAAATATTTGGGAATTTACAAGATCTTTTTCTTTTATTTATTTCTAGTTTAATTCACTAGGTTGCTTATATCTTTCCTTTTCTCCTTTGCTTTTCGCCTCTCTTCTTTTCACAGCTATTTGTAAGGCCTCCTCAGACAGCCATTTCTCTCTTTTGCATTTCTTTTCCATGGGGATGGTCTTGGTCCCTGTCTCCTGTACAATGTCACGAACCTCCGTCCAGAGTTCATCAGGCACTCTATCAATCAGATCTAGTCCCTTAAATCTATTTCTCACTTCCATTGTATAATCATAAGGGATTTGATTGAGGTCATATCTGAATGGTCTAGTGGTTTTCCCTACTTTCTTCAATTTAAGTCTGAACTTCGCAATAAGGAGTTCATGATCTGAGCCACAGTCAGCTCCTGGTCTTGTTTTCGCTAACTGTATACAGCTTCTCCATCTTTGGTTGCAAAGAATATAATCAGTCTGATTTCGGTGTTGACCATCTGGTGATGTCCATGTGTAGAGTCTTCTCTTGTGTTGTTGGAAGAGGGTGTTTGCTATGACCAGTGCGTTCTCTTGACAAAACTCTATTAGCCTTTGCCCTGCTTCATTCTGTGCTCCAAGGCCAAATTTGCCAGTTACTCCAGGTGTTTCTTGACTTCCTACTTTTGCATTCCAGTCCCCTATAATGAAAAGGATGTCTTTTTTGGGTGTTAGTTCTAAAAGGTCTTGTAGGTCTTCATAGAACTGATTAACTTCGGCTTCTTCAGCATTACTGGTTGGGGCATAGGCCTGGATTACTGTAATATTGAATGGTTTGCCTTGGAAAGATATAAGCATCTGAATGCAGAGTTCCAAAGAATAGCAAGGAGAGATAAGAAAGCCTTCCTCAGTGATCAATGCAAAGAAATAGAGGAAAACAACAGAATAGGAAAAACAAGAGAGCTCTTCAAGAAAATTAGAGATTCCAAGAGAACATTTCATGCAAAAATGGGCTCGATAAAGGACAGAAATGGTATGGACCTAACAGAAGCAGAAGATATTAAGAAGAGGTGGCAGGAATACACAGAAGAACTGTACAAAAAAGATCTTCACAACCAAGATAGTCACGATAACGTGATCACTGACCTAGAGCCAGACATCTTGGAGTGTGAAGTCAAGTGGGCCTTAGAAAGCATCACTACGAACAAAGCTAGTGGAGGTGATGGAATTCCAGTTGAGCTATTTCAAGTCTTGAAAGATGATGCTGTCAAAGTGCTGCACTCAATATGCCAGCAAATTTGGAAAACTCAGCAGTGGCCACAGGACTGGAAGAGGTCAGTCTTCATTCCAATCCCAAAGAAAGGTAATGCCAAAGAATGCTCAAACTACCGCACAATTGCACTCATCTCACACGCTAGTAAAGTCATGCTCAAAATTCTCCAAGCCAGGCTTCAGCAGTATATAAATCGTGAACTCCCAGATGTTCAAGCAGGTTTTAGAAAAGGCAGAGGCACCAGAGATCAAATTGCCAACATCCGCTGGATCATGGAGAAAGCAAGAGAGTTTCAGAAAAACATCTATTTCTGCTTCATTGACTATGCCAAAGCCTTTGACTGTGTCGATCACAATAAACTGTGGAACATTCTGAAAGAGATGGGAATCCCAGACCACCTGACCTGCCTCTTGAGAAACCTGTATGCAGGTCAGGAAGCAACAGTCAGAACTGGACATGGAACAACAGAGTGGTTCCAAATAGGAAAAGGTGTACGTCAAGGTTGTATATTGTCACCTTGCTTATTTAACTTATATGCAGAGTACATCATGAGGAACGCTGGGCTGGAAGAAGCACAAGCTGGAATCAAGATTGCCGGGAGAAATATCAATAACCTCAGATATGCAGATGACACTACCCTTATGGCAGAAAGTGAAGAGGAACTCAAAAGCCTCTTGATGAAAGTGAAAGAGGAGAGTGAAAAGGTTGGCTTGAAGCTCAACATTCAGAAAACAAAGATCATGGCATCTGGCCCCATCACTTCATGGGAAATAGATGGAAAAACAGTGGAAACAGTGTCAGACTTTGTTTTTGGGCTCCAAAATCACTGCAGATGCTGATTGCAGCCATGAAATTAAAAGACGCTTGCTCCTTGGAAGGAAAGTTATGACCAACCTTGATAGTATATTAAAAAGCAGAGACATTACTTTGCCAACCAAGGTCCGTCTAGTCAAGGCAATGGTTTTTCCCGTGGTCATGTATGGATGTGAGAATTGGACTGTGAAGAAAGCTGATCGCTGAAGAATCGATGCTTTTGAACTGTGGTGTTGGAGAAGACTCTTGAGAGTCCCTTATACTGCAAGGAGATCCAACCAGTCCATTCTAGAGGAGATCAATCCTGGATGTTCATTGGAGGGACTGATGCTAAAGCTGAAACTGCAATACTTTGGCCACCTCATGCGACGAGTTGACTCACTGGAAAAGACTCTGATGCTGGGAAAGGTTGGGGGCGGGAGGAGAAGGGGACGGCGGAGAATGAGATGGCTGGATGGCATCACCGACTCGATGGACATGAGTTTGAGTGAACCCCGGGAGTTGGTGATGGACAGGGAGGTCTTTCGTGTTGTGGTTCATGGGGTCGCTAAGAGTCGGACACGACTGAGCGACTGAACTGAACTGAACTGAATGATACTCTACAAAGAGGAGTGTTGAAGTTTCCAACTTTGTTTATGGATTTATCTGTTTGTTTCCTTTCATTTCTGCCCGTTTTGCTTCTTGTATTTTGAAGCTTTTTTGGTAGACACATACACAATTAGAATTGTTATGTCTTTTTGGTGAACTGACCCATTCATCATTATATAATTTCCTGTTTTTCTTTATTAATTGTTTTTACTTTGAGGTCTACTTTGACATTAAGAGCCACAGTAGTTTTGCTTATTGTTTATTTTATGTATCTTTTTTGATTTGGAAAGGATACTGTGTGTTTTTATGTATGTGGTTGTGTTGTTTAGTTGTTAAGTTGTGTCCAACTCTTTGTGACCACATGGACTGTAGCCCACCAGCCTCCTTCTGTCCATGGGCTTTTCCAGGCAAGAATAATGGGGTGGGTTGCCATTTCCAGGGGATCTTCCTGACCTAAGCATATGTGTGTATGCATATGTAAATATATATATAAAATCCAGTCTGATGATCTCTGTCTTTATATTGTTCTGTTGAGGTTGTTTACGTTTAATGTATCCGGATATCTTTTAGCATTCCATTTAAATTTTCCATTGTCCCTTTGGCTGTATGTCTTTGTATTATTTTTTAGTGGTTATGCTAGTGTGTTAGTGATTACAGTATGCATCAGTTCAGTCGCTTAGTCGTGTCCGACTCTTTGTGACCCCATGAATCACAGCACGCCAGGCCTCCTTGTCCATCACCAACTCCCGAGGTTCACTCAAATTCATGTCCATCGAGTCGGTGATGCCATTCAGCCATCTCATTCTCTGTCGTCCCCTTCTCCTCCTGCCCCCAATCCTTCCCAGCATCAGAGTCTTTTCCAGTGAATCAACTCATCGCATGAGGTGGCCAAAGTATTGCAGTTTCAGCTTTAGCATTAGTTCGTCCAATGACTATTCAGGACTGATCTCCTTTAGGATGGACTGGCTGGATCTCCTTGCAGTCCAAGGGACTCTCAAGAGTCTTCTCCAGCACCACAGTTCAAAAGCATCAATTCTTCGGCGATCAGCTTTCTTCACAGTCCAACTCTCACATCCATACATGACCACTGGAAAAACCATAGCCTTGACTAGACCGACCTTGGTTGGCAAAGTAATGTCTCTGCTTTTTAATATGCTATCTAGGTTGGTCATAACTTTCCTTCCAAGGAGTAAGCATCTTTTAATTTCATGGCTGCAGTCAGCATCCACAGTGATTTTGGAGCCACCCAAAATAAAGTCTGACACTGTTTCCACTGTTTCCCCATCTGTTTCCCATGAAGTGAGGGGACCAGATGCCATGATCTTTGTTTTCTGAATGTTGAGCTTCAAGCCAACCTTTTCACTCTCCTCTTTCACTTTCATCAAGAGGCTTTTGAGTTCCTCTTCACTTTCTGCCATAAGGGTGGTGTCATCTGCATATCTGAGGTTATTGATTACTTCTCCCGGCAATCTTGATTCCAGCTTGTGCTTCTTCCAGCCCAGCGTTCCTCATGATGTACTCTGCATAGAAGTTAAATAAGCAGGGTGACAATATACAACCTTGACGTACTCCTTTTCCTATTTGGAACCACTCTGTTGTTCCATGTCCAGTTCTGACTGTTGCTTCCTGACCTGCATACAGGTTTCTCAAGAGGCAGGCCAGGTGGTCTGGTATTCCCATCTCTTTCAGAATGCTCCACAGTTTATTGTGATCCACACAGTCAAAGGCTTTGGCATAGTCAATGAAGCAGAAATAGATGTTTTTCTGGAACTCTCTTGCTTTCTCCATGATCCAACGGATGTTGGCAATTTGATCTCTGGTGCGTCTGCCTTTTCTAAAACCTGCTTGAACATCTGGGAGTTCACGGTTCACATATTGCTGAAGCCTAGCTTGGAGAATTTTGAGCATGACTTTACTAGCGTGTGAGATGAATGCAATTGTGCGGTAGTTTGAGCATTCTTTGGCATTGCCTTTCTTTGGGATTGGAATGAAGACTGACATTTTCCAGTCCTGTGGCCACTGCTGAGTTTTCCAAATCTGCTGGCATATTGAGTGCAGCACTTTCACAGCATCATCTTTCAAGATCTGAAATAGCCCAACTGGGATTCCATCCCCTCCACTAGCTTTGTTCGTAGTGATGCTTTCTAAGGCCCACTTGACTTCACACTCCAAGATGTCTGGCTCTAGGTCAGTGATCACGTTATCGTGATTATCTTAGTCGTGAAGATCTTCTTTGTGCATTTCTTCTGTGTATTCTTGCCACCTCTTCTTAATATCTTCTGCTTCTGTTAGGTCCATACCATTTCTGTCCTTTATCGAGCCCATCTTTGCATGAAATGTTCTCTTGGAATCTCTAATTTTCTTGAAGAGCTCTCTTGTTTTTCCTATTCTGTTGTTTTCCTCTATTTCTTTGCATTGATCACTGAGGAAGGCTTTCTTACCCCTCCTTGCTATTCTTTGGAACTCTGCATTCAGATGCTTATATCTTTCCTTTTCTCCTTTGCTTTTCGCTTCTCTTCTTTTCACAGCTATTTGTAAGGCCTCCTCAGACAGCCATTTTGCTTTTTTGCATTTCTTTTTCATGGGGATGGTCTTGGTCCCTGTCTCCTGTACAATGTCACGAACCTCCATCCACAGTTCATCAGGCACTCTATCAGATCTAGTCCCTTAAATCTATTTCTCACTTCCACTGTGTAATCATAAGGGATTTGATTGAGGTCATATCTGAATGGTCTAGTGGTTTTCCCTACTTTCTTCAATTTAAGTCTGAATTTGGCAATAAGGAGTTCATGATCTGAGCCACAGTCAGCTCCTGGTCTTGTTTTGCTAACTGTATACAGCTTTTCCATCTTTGGCTGCAAAGAATATAATCAATCTGATTTCGGTGTTGACCATCTGGTGATGTCCATGTGTAGAGTCTTCTCTTGTGTTGTTGGAAGAGGGTGTTTGCTATGACCAGGACGTTTTCTTGGCAAAACTCTATTAGCCTTTGCCCTGCTTCATTCCGTGCTCCAAGGCCAAATTTGCCTGTTACTCCAGGTGTTTCTTGACTTCCTACTTTTGCATTCCAGTCCCCTATAATGAAAAGGACATCTTTTTTGGGTGTTAGTTCTAAAAGGTCTTGTAGGTCTTCATAGAACCATTCAACTTCGGCTTCTTCAGAGTTACTGGTTGGGGCATAGGCCTGGATTACTGTAATATTGAATGGTTTGCCTTGGAAACGAACAGAAATCATTCTGTCGTTTTTAAGATTGCATCCAAGTACTGCATTTCGGACTCTTTTGTTGACCATGATGGCTACTCCATTTCTTCTAAGGGATTCTTGCCCACAGTAGTAGATATAATGGTCATCTGAGTTAAATTCACCCATTCCAGTCCATTTTAATTCACTGATTCCTAGAATGTCTATGTTCACTCTTGCCATCTCCTGTTTGACCACTTCCAATTTGCCTTGATTCATGGACCTAACATTCCAGGTTCCTATGCAATATTGCTCTTTACAGCACCGGACCTTGCTTCTATCACCAGTCACATCCACAACTGGGTATTGGTTTTGCTTTTGCTCCATCCCTTTATTCCTTCTATAGTTACTTCTCCACTGAGCTCCAGTAGCATACTGGGCACCTACCGACCTGGGGAATTCCTCATTCAGTATCCTATCATTTTGCCCTTTGATACTGTTCATGGGGTTCTCAAGGCAAGTATGCTGAAGTGGTTTGCCATTCCCTTCTCCAGTGGACCACATCCGGCTGTGGTCCATGTGATCAGATTGGCTAGTTTCCTGTGGTTATGATTTCAGTCTGTCTGCCCTCTGATGCCCCCTTGTAATACCTACCATCTTAGTTGGGTTTCTCTTACCTTGGGCGTGGGATATCTCTTCACAGCTGCTCCAAGAAAGCGCAGCCGCTGTACCTTACCTTGGACGAGGGGTATCTCCTCAAGGCTGCCCCTCCTGACCTTGAACGTGGAGTAGATCCTCTCGGCCCTCCTGCGACTGGGCAGCCTCCGCCTATTGGACGTGGGGCAGCCCCTCTCGGCGGCCGGCCCTGGCCTCAGGGGTGGGGTAGCTCCTCACGGCCGCGCCTCTTTGCGTGGTCGGTTGCGCGGGGGCCGGCGTCTCTCGCGTCTGCGCCGGCCACAGCCCGGCATCTCAGCTTTTTATAGTCTATTCAGAGTTAATATTTATATTACTTCAGGAAATTTAAGAAATTTTGGAATCACATAGGTCCATTTATCCTCATCCACTGACCTTTGTTATGACTGTCATATATATAAATATGTGTATATATATGTGTATATATATATGTGTGTATATATATGTATATATATGTGTATATATATATATACGCTCAGTCATGTCCAACTCTTTGCAACCCTGTGGACTGTGACCCACCAGACTCCTCTGTCCGTGGAATGTCCCAGGCAAGAATACTGAAGTGGGTGTATATATACATATATATGTATCACATCTACATGTATGGCATGTCCCATCAGATAGAGGTATAAATTTTACTTTCAAAAATCATTCATAGTTTAAAGAATCCAAGAAGTGGAAAACAGTGTTTTTACATTTTCTCAGGTAGCTGCTCTTTCTTTTGCTCTTTATTTCTCAAGATACAAATTTCCTGCTAGGGTCATTTCCCTTTTGTTTGAATTGCTTCCTTTCGCTTTTTTTTTTTTTTTGAGCACAACTGCTGCTGATGGATTATCTTAGTTTTCCTTGTTCTGAAAGTGAAAGTTGCTCAGTCGTGTCCGACTCTTTGTGACCCCATGGACTATACAGTGCATGGAATTCTCCAGGTGAGAATACTGGAGTGGGTAGCATTTCCCTTCTTCAGGGGATCTTCCCAACCCAGGGATCGAACTCAGGTCTCCTGCATTGCGGGCAGATTCTTTACCAGCTGAGTCACAAGGGAACCCCACGAATACTGGAGTGGGTAGTCTGTTCTGAGAATATATTTTGCCTTCTTTCAGTTCAGTTCAGTTCAGTCGCTCAGTTGTGTCCGACTCTTTGCGACCCCATGAATCATAGCACGCCAGGCCTCCCTGTCCATCACCAACTCCTGGAGTTCTCTCAAACTCGTCCATCGAATTGGTGATGCCATCCAGCCATCTCATTCTCGGTCGTCCCCTTCTCCTCCTGCCCCCAATCCCTTCCAGCATCAGAGTCTTTTCCAGTGAGTCGGTTCTTCACATGAGGTGGCCAAAGTATTGGAGTTTCAGCTTTAGCATCAGTCCTTCCAATGAACACCCAGGACTGATCTCCTTTAGAATGAATCGGTTGGATCTCCTTGCAGTCCAAGGGACTCTCAAGAGTCTTCTCCAGCACCACAGTTCAAAATCATCAATTCTTCAGCGCTCAGTTTTCTTCACAGTCCAACTCTCATATCCCTACATGATCACTGGAAAAACCATAGCCTTGACTAGACAGACCTTTGTTGGCAAAGTAATGTCCCTGCTTTTTAATATACTATCTAGGTTGGTCATAACTTTCCTTCCAAGGAGTAAGCGTCTTTTAATTTCATGGCTGCAATCAGCGTCCACAGAGATTTTGGAGCCCCCCCAAATAAAGTCTGACACTGTTTCCACTGTTTCTCCATCTATTTCCCATGAAGTGATGGGACCAGATGCCATGATCTTAGTTTTCTAAATGTTGAGCTTTGAGCCAACTTTTTCACTCTCCTCTATACTGAAGGATGTTTTCCCAAGTACAGAATTCTGGGCTGACAGTTTTTTTCTCTCAGTATTTTAAAGATGTTGCTTGACTCTCTTCTAGCTTTCATGGTTTCTGATGGGAAGTCTGCAGTCATTCTATTCTAATTGTTTTTCCCCTGTATGTCCAATTTCATTTCTCCTACTTACTTTTAAGCTTTTCATCCATCTTTGGTTTTTAGCAGTTCAGATTCTGATATATCTGGATGTAGCTTTCTTTGAATTTACCCTGGTTAGGGTTTGCTGAGCATCTTGAATTTATATTTCTGTCTTTCACCAAATACAGGGATTTTTTAAAAAAAACATTATTTCTTGACATATTTTTCTGCACCAGTCTTTTGCCCTTCTCTTTCTGGGACTTAAGTGATACTAATGTTAGACTTTTGTTTAGTACCACAAATCCTTGAGGCTCTGTTCTTTTTTATTTTCTTTCTTTAGATTGTATAATTTCTATTGAACTATCATCAGCTTCACTGACTGTTGCCTCAGTAGTCATTATGCTTTTGAACCCATCTAGTCATTTTAAATGGTCATCCGAGTTAAATTCACCCATTCCAGTCCATTTTAATTCACTGATTCCTAGAATGTCGACGTTCACTCTTGCCATCTCCTGTTTGACCACTTCCAATTTGCCTTGATTCATGGACCTAACATTCCAGGTTCCTATGCAATATTGCTCTTTACAGCATCGGACCTTGCTTCTATCACCAGTCACATCCACAACTGGGTATTGGTTTTGCTTTTGCTCCATCCCTTTATTCCTTCTATAGTTATTTCTCCACTGAGCTCCAGTAGCATACTGGGCACCTACCGACCTGGGGAATTCCTCATTCAGTATCCCATTATTTTGCCCTTTGTTACTGTTCATGGGGTTCTCAAGGCAAGTATACTGAAGTGGTTTGCCATTTCCTTCTCCAGCGGACCACATTCGGCTGTGGTCCATGTGATCAGATCGGCTAGTTTCCTGTGATTATGATTTTAGTGTGTCTGCCCTCTGGTGCCCCCTAGCAATACCTACCGTCTTATTTGGGTTTCTCTTACCTTGGTCGTGGAAAATCTCTTCACAGCCGCTCCAGCAAAGTGCAGCCGCTGTACCTTACCTTGGATGAGGGGTATCTCCTCAAGGCCGCCCCTCCTGACCTTGAATGCGGAGTAGCTCCTCTCGGCCCTCCTGCGCCCGTGCAGCCACCGCCTGTTGGACGTGGGGTAGCTCCTCTCGGCCGCTGGCCCTGGCCTCAGTCGTGGGGTAGCTCCTCACGGCCGCACCTCTTTGCGTGGTTCGTTGCGCTGGGGCCGGCGTCTCTCGCGTCGCGTCTACTACCGTGGGCAGGAATCCCTTAGAAGAAATGGAGTAGCCATCATGGTCAACAAAAGAGTCCGAAATGCAGTACTTGGATGCAATCTTAAAAACGACAGAATGATTTCTGTTCGTTTCCAAGGCAAACCATTCAATATTACAGTAATCCAGGCCTATGCCCCAACCAGTAATGCTGAAGAAGCCAAAGTTAACCAGTTCTATGAAGACCTACAAGACCTTTTAGAACTAACACCCAAAAAAGATGTCCTTTTCATTATAGGGGACTGGAATGCAAAAGTAGGAAGTCAAGAAACACCTGGAGTAACAGGCAAATTTGGCCTTGGAGCACGGAATGAAGCAGGGCAAAGGCTAATAGAGTTTTGTCAAGAGAATGCACTGGTCATAGCAAACACCCTCTTCCAACAACACAAGAGAAGACTCTACACATGGACATCACCAGATGGTCAACACCGAAATCAGACTGATTATATTCTTTGCAACCAAAGATGGAGAAGCTGTATACAGTTAGCGAAAACAAGACCAGGAGCTGACTGTGGCTCAGATCATGAACTCCTTATTGCCAAATTCAGACTTAAATTGAAGAAAGTAGGGAAAACCACTAGACCATTCAGATATGACCTCAATCAAATCCCTTATGATTATACAGTGGAAGTGAGAAATAGATTTAAGGGACTAGATCTGATTGATAGAGTGCCTGACGAACTCTGTGTGGAGGTTCGTGACATTGTACAGGAGACAGGGACCAAGACCATCCCCATGGAAAAGAAATGCAAAAGAGCGAAATGGCTGTCTGAGGAGGCCTTACAAATAGCTGTGAAAAGAAGAGAGGCGAAAAGCAAAGGAGAAAAGGAAAGATATAAGCATCTGAATGCAGAGTTCCAAACAATAGCAAGGAGAGATAAGAAAGCCTTCCTCAGTGATCAATGCAAAGAAATAGAGGAACACAACAGAAGAAAAACAAGAGACCTCTTCAAGAAAATTAGAGATTCCAAGGGAACATTTCATGCAAAGATGGGCTCGATAAAGGACAGAAATGGTATGGACCTAACGGAAGCAGAAGATATTAAGAAGAGGTGGCAGGAATACACAGAAGAACTGTACAAAAAAGATCTTCACGACCAAGATAGTCACGATAATGTGATCACTGACCTAGAGCCAGACATCTTGGAGTGTGAAGTCAAGTGGGCCTTAGAAAGCATCACTACTAACAAAGCTAGTGGTGGTGATGGAATTCCAGTTGAGCTATTTCAAGTCTTGAAAGATGATGCTGTGAAAGTGCTGCACTCAATATGCCAGCAAATTTGGAAAACTCAGCAGTGGCCACAGGACTGGAAGAGGTCAGTCTTCATTCCAATCCCAAAGAAAGGCAATGCCAAAGAATGCTCAAACTACCGCACAATTGCACTCATCTCACACGCTAGTAAAGTCATGCTCAAAATTCTCCAAGCTAGGCTTCAGCAATATGTAAACCACGAACTCCCAGATGTTCAAGCAGGTTTTAGAAAAGGCAGAGGCACCAGAGATCAAATTGCCAACATCCGCTGGATCATGGAGAAAGCAAGAGAGTTTCAGAAAAACATCTATTTCTGCTTCATTGACTATGCCAAAGCCTTTGACTGTGTGGATCACAATAAACTGTGGAACATTCTGAAGGAGATGGGAATCCCAGACCACCTGACCTGCCTCTTGAGAAACCTGAATGCAGGTCAGGAAGCAACAGTTAGAACTGGACATGGAACAACAGACTGGTTCCAAATAGGGAAAGGAGTACGTCAAGGTTGTATATTGTCACCTTGCTTATTTAACTTATATGCAGAGTACATCATGAGGAACGCTGGGCTGGAAGAAGCACAAGCTGGAATCAAGATTGCTGGGAGAAATATCAATAATCTCAGATATGCAGATGACACTACCCTTATGGCAGAAAGTGAAGAGGAACTAAAAAGCCTCTTGATGAAAGTGAAAGAGGAGAGTGAAAAGGTTGGCTTGAAGCTCAACATTCAGAAAACAAAGATCATGTCATCTGGTCCCATCACTTCATGGGAAATAGATGGAAAAACAGTGGAAACAGTGTCAGACTTTATTTTTTGGGGCTCCAAAATCACTGCAGATGCTGATTGCAGCCATGAAATTAAAAGACGCTTGCTCCTTGGAAGGAAAGTTATGACCAACCTTGATAGTATTTTAAAAAGCAGAGACATTACTTTGCCAACCAAGGTCGGTCTAGTCAAGGCAATGGTTTTTCCCATGGTCATGTATGGATGCGAGAGTTGGACTGTGAAGAAAGCTGATCGCCGAAAAATCGATGCTTTTGAACTGTGGTGTTGGAGAAGACTCTTGAGAGTCCCTTATACTGCAAGGAGATCCAACCAGTCCATTCTAGAGGAGATCAATCCTGGATGTTCATTGGAGGGACTGATGCAATACTTTGGCCACCTCATGCGACGAGTTGACTCACTGGAAAAGACTCTGATGCTGGGAAAGGTTGGGGGCTGAGGAGAAGGGGACGACAGAGAATGAGATGGCTGGATGGCATCACCGACTCTGTGGACATGAGTTTGAGTGTACTCCGGGAGTTGGTGATGGACAGGGAGGCCTGGCATGCTGTGATTCATGGGGTTGCGGAGAGTCGGACACGACTGAGCGACTGAACTGAACTGAACTGAACTGAGTCAGTTTAAAATTTAAGATATATTTTCCAGTCCTAGCATTTCTGTTGTGTTCTTTTTAATGAATTCTTTTTCTCTGTTAAAAACTTTTCCCATTTCATTTAAGTGCCTTTACCTTTTACTTCATGGAGTCCAGTTATGATAGCTAACATCTTTGATGGTTCCAATTTCTGGATTTTTTTAGGATTGATATCTGTTGATTTTCTTTTCCATTGAGAATTTGTGACATAGTCCTAGTTCTTTGGATGTTGAGTGGTTTTGGATGTATTCTGGATGTTATGTAGGTTTTGGGTCCTGGAGAATATTGATGTGTTTAGCTATTTGATGGTGGTGGTCATGGTACTCCATCATGTCCGACTCTTGGCAACACTGATGGTGACCTGCCAGGCTCCTCTGTCCATGGGATGTCCCAGGCAAGAACACTGAAGTGGGTTACCATGTCCTCCTCCAGGGGATCTTCCCGACCCAGGGATGAAACCTGCATCTCCTGCATTGGTAGACAGAATCTTTACCACTGAGCCACCTGAAAACCCCTGTCTATTTATTTATTCTTATATAGTAGGCAACCCACCAGTTAGATACAAGTAACAAATTCTCTGTCATCGGAGGCCAGTGGTTCTAATCTTAGTTCCGTTTTCAAAGCCTTTGGATCTGAATGCACACATGCGACTCAGGGATTAGTCTGAAACTTTGCAATGTTTTAAATTTTATTTCAGTTCTCAAAGCCTCTGTTAAGCTGCTTTTGGATCTGTCCCACACATGAGCAGTTCAGATTGAGCCTGAGTCTTCCGTGGGTTCATATACAGAATTGGAATATCTCCATCTTCAGCTCCTCTTTCTTATGATTCTTCCCACACTCTTCGTCTTGAAAGGTCACTTTTAGCCAGTTATTCTTGCTGTTGAAGAGCATGTAGTGCTGCCGTTCTCTCCAGGTTTGGCCATCCTTGCCATCTCTCTGGCCATTTTTATCAGGTCCTAAAGTTTTCTTTCTTGAGTTGTTGCAGTAGCCCTTTGATTAATCTCTCGGATTCTTTTTTTTTTTTTTTTTCTTCTTCTTCTTGCTAATTTATCCTGTACTGCTGCCAGAGTTTGTTTGATACAAGAAAAATTTGATCATATCTCTCTTTTGCCTTGGAGAAGGAAATGGCAACCCACTCCAGTATTCTTGCCTGGAAAATCCCATGGGCAGAGGTGCCTGGAGGGCTGCAGTTCATGGGGTCACAAAGAGTTGACACGACTGAGTGACTGAGCACTCTTTTGCCTAAGAACTGGAGTATTTAAGATAGTGAGTGTGCCAAGGGTTCTGATGAAGGATCTGTTGGCATTTAAGTTGTTATTCTTCTCTAGGTAATATGTCATCTTCCTTTGTCTTTTTTTTCTCTTAGGTTTTCAGAAATTTGGTTATGATGTGCAGTTCTTTGAGTTTACTTTATTATTTGCTCAGCTTCTTGTAAGTTTGTATCTTTTTCAAAATTTGCAAAAATTTCATTTCTTCAGAAATTTTTTTCAGCTCTCCAGTTTTTAATTCTCCTGTGACTCCAATGAGACAAATGTGAAATGTTTTGTTATTAACTTTTAGGTCAGTAGAGCTCTGTTCATTTCCGTCAGTCTCTTCTATCTATTCAGATCGGATGATTTTTATTTATGTATCTTTATATTCACTGATTCTTTCCTCTACCTTCTCTATTCTGCTCTTGGGCCCATCTTGTGAGTTTTTATGAGAAGTTTAATTTATTATATTTTTACATTTTGTTCTTCTTTTATGTCTTCTGTTTCTTTCCCGAAACTTTTTATTTTTATATTTGTTTCAAAAATGTTTGTATTTGTTGTTGGGCCATTTTTCTGATAGCTGCTTTAAGATCCTTGACAGGTAATTCCAGGATATATTAGTTATTTGACATATTAGTAATGGTACCTGCTGATGATCTCTTCTCAGGTGCGCTGAGATTTTATATGGCCAGTAATTTTGGATTGTATTCTGGATTTTATTGAGTACTGTGTATGAGACTCTTGTTCCTATTTAAATATTCTGTTCTAGGAGGCAGTCAGCTCATTTTGGCATATATGATGTAGCTCACTTTTAAAAAGTGAAACCTTTATTGAGTTATAAATTATAGCCATAATATTCATACATACCATGATACCATTTTAGGGTATATGATTCAGTGGTCATTAATATATTCAAAGAGTGGTGCAGCCATCACCACTCTCTAGTTTTGGAATTTTTTCATCACCCTGTAAGGAAAACCACACCTTTTGTAGTCACTCTGCATTTTCTTACCCACCAGTTCCATTAACTTGCTGCTGCTGCTGCTGCTAAGTCACTTCAGTCGTGTCCGACTCTGTGTGACCCCACAGATGGAAGCCCACCAGGCTCCCCCGTCCCTGGGATTCTCCAGGGAAGAACACTGGAGTGGGTTGCCATTTTCTTCTCCAATGTGTGAAAGTGAAAAGTGAAAGTGAGGTCACTTAGTCGTGTCTGACCCTTAGCGACCCCACGGACTGCAGCCTACCAGGCTCCTCCATCCATGGGATTTTCTAGGCAAGAGTACTGGAGTGGCTTGCCATTGCCTTCTCCGGTCCATTAACTTAGGCAGCTGCTAATCTGCTTTCTCTGTGAGATTGCTTCTTATGGACATTTCATGCACGTGGAATTACATAATCCTATGATCTTTTGTCCCTGACTTCTCTTGCTTAGCGTGTTGTCAACTCTCGTCGTGTCGGTAATCCATGTTTGTTTTTCTGTTTGTCAGCTGGTGGTCATTTGGGTTATTTCTACCTTTTGGCTACTGTGAATAATGCTGCTATGAATTTTTGTGTACAGGTTTTGGACATGTTTTAATTTCTTTTGGGTGTATCCTAGGAGTGTGCTGGCTCTTCATTGTGCTGAGATTCAAAGATCCATTCAGTTACAATTTAGTTGGCTTTGGCAGTGCTGTTCTCGTCTGCCTTGCTTGTCTACCACCCAGAGACCATTCTGAAACACAGATGGCATTCCATACCGTAGTTCAATTCTGTAAGTTTTTGCTGTGTTGATTCTGATTAGTTTCACACACATGTGAAACTGTATGTGGGGATGTCCAGAACTTCATATTGGATGTAAAGAATCCTGTTTCACCTTTCTTATCTTTGTCATTTCTTTCCATTCTCTAGTTAGGAGGATGTGTGTATTAGTTGCTCAGTTGTGTCCGACTCTCAGCGACCTCTTGGATTGTAGCTTGCCAGGCATCTGTCCGTGGAGTTCCCCAGGCAAGAACCTGGAATGGTTTGCCATTCCCTTGGTGCTAACTCTTGTCTTTCGCTTAGTGCAGGGCAGAGATGGTCCGCCCCACAGCCTGTGCAGCTGCTGCACCCTCGGGGTGAGAGGCGGCAGTGCTGCTTCTTTGCTGGCGTTTGCTTAGTACAGGTGGGGATGGTTGAAGTGACTCCACCCCCATTTACCCCCTCCCCCCACCCCCATGGGGAGGGAGAGATACTGTTTTCCCCCATAGAATGTGGGGAATGTAAGCATTTAAAAAATAAAGCCACTGTGTAAATTAGGAACTTCCAAGTTAATTCTCTGTCTTTTATAAAAAATAGAAGATTAAGAGCATTTTTCACATTTTGATGTATTAAGTTTTATGCCAGGCTTCATTTGTACTTTTATGACACTATAATTATGCTAATAATGAATTTTTTCTAGAAAATAGAATTTATTATTCCAACTATCTCATGTAAGACTGATATTAATGGCATTGAAACTAACATTTCCCGAGTTAAATTATGAGTTTAGAGGAGAAATGATATTATGTGGTGAGAAAAGCTTTTACATGTATTGCCGTTTTCATTGCTGATAAAAATCCTGTTGTTAGTCTCATTTTACAGTTGCAGTAGAGAATGAAAAACCTGAAGCAGTTGTTTATGCAAACTCTGATAGCTACTAAATTGATATCTGGGTTGCCAGACAGGTCTTTTGGGGTCTTTTTCTGTAGCAAGCCATCTTCTACTCTTCAATACAAAGTTTCTTCTTAGATATAAATTTCTAATCTTCTGGATTTCTAGCTAGCATAGAGGTTCTTAGGATCATGAATTTTGGCACCAGACTGACACAGATTTGAGATCTGTTTCTGCCTTTGAGGCGTGAATGTTGCATGGATTTACTTTGTTGCTTTACTGAACACTTGTTAAGTTTTATGTCATTGTAGTTTTAAAACAATCTTGTGAAATAAGTGTTATTACTACATTTTACATACAAAGAAACTGTGGCTTAGGGAGTTTGCGGGACATATCCAGCAGGTGACCAGGCTGAGGTTCTTGTAGCTGTTCTGAAGTTTTTCAAGTTTCTTCTAGTTTCTTAGTTGTGTCTGTTCCTGAGTGACAAGAGAATATTCTACAGAGTTCTGACGTGTCCTTTATGAAGTTAATATGAATGAGTGCATTTTACAGCGCACAGAGATACCAAAAGAAATGAAGCTCATTAAATAATTCTCCATGATATAGCAGTATTTTATGTGTCTCCAAGCTTGTTGATTATTTGAATGTGTATTATCACAGAACTTTTAATATCAGGTTCCTGGATGGGCTGTGAGTGGTTGGTGAATCCTCAGATTTGTATGTTGTTGTTCAGTCGCTCAGTCGTGTCCAACTCTTTGTGACCCTATGGACTGCAGCACACCAGGCTTCGCTGTCCCTCACCATCTCCTGGAGCTTGCAGGATGGACAGACTCGTGTCCATCGAGTTGGTGATGCCATCCAACCATCTTGTCCTCTGTCGTCCCCTTCTCCTGACTTCAGTCTTTCCCAGTATCAGGGTCTTTTACAATAAGTTGGCTCTTCGCATCAGGTGGCCAGAGTATTGGAACTTCAGACTCAGCATCAGTCCCTCCAGTGAATATTCAGGATTGATTTCCTTTAGGATTGACTGGTTTGATTTTCTTGCAGTCCAAGTTATTTTCAGGATCTTGTGTTCTCCAACACCACAGTTCAAAAGCATCAATTCTTTGGTGCTTGGCCTTCTTTATGGTCCATACATAGCTACTGGAAAAACCATAGCTTTGACTAGACAGACCTTTGTCGGCAAAGGAATGTCTCTGCTTTTTAATATGCTGTCTAGGTTGGTCATAGCTTTTCTTCCAAGGAGCAAGTGTCTTTTAATTTCATGGCTGCAGTCACTATCTGCAGTGATTTTGGAGCTCCAAGAAAATAATGTCTGTCACTGTTTCCATTGTTTCCCCATCTATTTGCCATGAAGTGATGGGACTGGATGCCATGTTCTCAGTGTTTTTGAATGTTGAGTTTTAAGCCAGGTTTTCTACTTTCACCTTCATCAAGAGGCTCTTTAATTAATCTTCGCTTTCTCCCATAAGGGTGGTGTCATCTGCGTATCTGAGGTTATTGATATTTCTCCCAGGGCTCTTCCCAACCCAGGGATCAAACCCAGGTCTCCCGCATTGCCGGCGGATTCTTTACCGTCTGAGCCACCAAGGAAGCCTAAATATCCCTTCTCCAGGGGATCTTTCCAACCCAGGAATTGAACCTGGGTCTTCTGCATTGCAGGCGGATTCATTACCCGCTGAGCTACCAAGGAAGCCCTCAGATTTGTATATAAAATATTATTTGTATGAATTTTTCTAGGCAGGAGGTAATAGCTTTTACAAGATTCTCAAAAGTGATCTCAGATCTCAAAATGGTAAGAATCACTGTATTATAGGAAAGGAAGTATAATAATGGTCACCGTGTATCTACAATTAAAAATAGTTTTCAACAGATGGAATGATTTTAAAAGTTGTTTTTTAATTTATTTTTTCAAAGAAGTTTAGGAAGATTATACAATGAGGATAAAAAATTTTTCCTATTATTGACTGAATTATAGTGTTCAGTATTTGTATTACCTGAATATCTATATTACATGTAGAATAGATACAATGAATCTCTCTCTCTAAATATATGTGTGTGTGTGGTGTAGGTATGTTTGTGTGTGTATATATATATATAGATGCATATACCTGACGTATTTCTATAGATCTCTATCTTTGTGATGGGAAGTTTTCCATCACTCCATCTATATGATCCGTATCATTACTTTATATGTTCTACATTTATTTGCTATTTGTGTATTGTCTCCTCTCTTTCTAGACCTGAATTGTCTGATGTGGCAGTCACTATCCACGTGTGGCTATTAAAGTTAATTAAAATGAAAGTTTAGAGGTTCAGTTCATTTTTTGCTCTGGTCACATTTCAAGTGCTCAGGAGACACATGTGCCTAGTGATTACCATATCACATGTATATAAAACATTTCTATCATTTCAGGAAGTTCTGTCGGACAGCATTGTTCTAGAATGTAAGGTCCAGGAGGGCAGAGACTATTTTTTACTTTGTTGTTTTTTGTTATCTCTTTTAACAGCTTTATTGAGATGTAATTTACATAACATAAATCTCACCAGTTTAAAGTATACAATTTAATGGCTTTTAAGATACACTTAGAGAGTTGTGCATCTGTAACTATAATTTTAGAACATTTTATTATTCCATAAAGTCAACCTTGTATTCAAGAATGTTCACTCTCCTTTCTTTCCCTTGGTTAATATTAATCTGCTTTCTCAAGACCTTTCAAAATCTTATCCCCCACACCAAGAATATTGCTTGGCATTTAAAATGGCTCTCATGACCTTTGCTCCCTGGTGTTACTCTCATGATTTTATGTTGTATGGCCAAAGGGAGACTATCTCAGTAGACTTAATCAAGTCACATGGGCCATTTGAAAGTGGATCAGGATTGCTGGAAGGAGAGGCAGCCAAAGATTGGGGGTGCAAGAAAGATTTAACATACTGTTGCTGGAGCGGTTGAGATGGAGGGGCCATGTGGAAAAGGACTCTAGAGTGACCTCTGGGAGCTGAGAGCAACACCTGGATGGCAGCTGTCAAGGAAACGGGGATTTCAGTCCCACAGACTCTAAGAATTGAACTTTGTCAACAAGCTGAATGAGTCTGCAAGTGGACTCTTTTCAGAAGCCTCCAGATAAGAGCTCAGCTCAGCTAACTCTCATCTGAGTCCACAGGCACTCCGACCTATAGGACTGTGAGAAAATAATGTTGAAAAGCATGCTGTTTGGGATTTCTAAGTTTATGGTAGTTTGTTAACACAGCAATAAAAATAAAACAAATTCAAGAGTACATATAGTGACAAATCATTGAAAGAAGGTATTCTGTTTGAGTTAGTTAATCATATTATTCAATTAACCAGAAAATTAAATCGTTTCTTTAAGCATGGTAGTCAATTGAGTTTTGTTATTTTTAACAACAATAATGTAGGATAATTTGTGGGTTTAGTTTCTTACAGAGCTTTGTATACCTTCCTTGGCTTTCTTTGATCTGCCATGATTATTCACACTCTAAATGATTTTAGAGGAATCATTTAAATGGTTATTCACACTCTAAATTATTTGAGAGGAATGATTTTAGAGGAATTCATAGTCTGAATGGTTAGTATGAGTTTACTAATTGATAAGACAGATGCTGTGGAATTTTGATGGTCTCATCAGTTTGGCTTCAGTGTTTTTCTGGAACACTGCTTGAGCCAAAGATCCCTGTTTTACCCTGTACGTACCTAAACTATATGCTACCTAAAAATGAATCAGAAAATTTTGTTATAGACACATTAAGGTTCTGAAATGATTAGTAAATGTGATGTCAGTTTAGCCAAAGAGGAATAGATCATCTGTGTTATTAGATAGTAGATGAGTTTGAAAAGAATGATTAGCATGAAGGGACAATGTAACTAAAAAAATACTTGAATTATATAATTTATCCATAGGCAGCGCTAGGCAATTGCTGGTCCATAGTCCGGGCAGAGCCCTTACTGTGTAGAGGAGGTAGAATGCATCACCTCTGAGTTGGTTGAGCCTCACTTGTCCAGGTTTCTCTTCTTAACTTTCCAATCAGAAGTCACCGCTTCTCCACTGGGGAAGAAGGAGGGAGTGAGCTGTGGGCAGAGAGGCCAGGAGTGTCAGTCTCATCAAAACCTTTCCACATGGAAACACGAGTGGACAATATATGCTCTCTTACAATCACTAAAAAAAAAAAAAAAAAGAAAAGAGTATGACTGAAAGCAGCCTCTTCAAAATTGAAATGGCTTTGCCTAATAATTTTTCTTCCTGTCTTTGCAGTTTCCTTGCTTGATGTGGAACTCAACTTGACATTAACCATGTTTAACATGGCCAGAAATCTGAAAGTAAATTAAATGCTTAATTATGATATTTGGCTCACAGATACTCAAATATTTGAGTGAGGCCTCTGAGTACCCAGAATAACTGTTGTCAAGTCCAATATAACTTATCCTTTGATAAGTATTGGCATACAATAACTGACGGATTGAAATGATGAAATCTTTTTGAGATTGGTCTTAATAACATTCTGCCTGAAGACACTGTTTTGTCCTGGCAACTGTTTGAAGTCTGGTTGAAGATGAAATTGGGAAAGATTAACAATGGGAATGGGGCTTCCCTGGTGGCTCAGTGGTACAGAATCTGCCTGAAGTGCAGGAGACCTGGGTTCTATCCCTGGGTCGAGAAGATCCAATTGAGAATGGAATGACTACCCCCTCACAGTATTCTGGCCTGGAGAATCCCTTAGACAGGGGAGCCTGGTGGGCTACAGTCCACACGGCTGCAAAGAGTCGAACATAACTGAGTGACTAACTCTCACTCAGCAGTGGGAATACAGTATTTTGAAGGATCATAGAAAAGAGTTCTCTTTATTTGCTGGAGGGAGATGGTGATGGTCCTACCAGTGGCATTCAACCAGAAGTAAGTGATTTTCCACCCCAGATCCTGGTAGAGTTCCTTCCTTCCTTCAATACTAGGCTTGATAGCTAACCAAGCACATACTGTTTGCTATCACTGAGGTCAGTGTGTAGACATTTTAGTTAGTGTGTGCTGGTGGCCAGTCCAATTGGTATATGCAGCTTGGTTAGTGTACTTATATGGGGGAAAACATTAGCTAATAAAGTCAATACTGCTATGGCCAGGATGACTTATACAAATTAGTGATCTCCAAAGTGGACTGATACCCAAGGTGACTTACTGGAGTGTGGGAAGAAAACATTAGGACCTCTATTCAGTTCAGTTCAGTTCAGTCACTCAGTCGTGTCCAACTCTTTGCGACCCCATGAATCACAGCACGCCAGGCCTCCGTGTCCATCACCAACTCCCGGGGTTCACTCAAACTCATGTCCATCGAGTCGGTGATGCCATCCAGCCATCTCATTCTCTGTCGTCCCCTTCTCCTCCCGCCCCCAATCCTTCCCAGCATCAGAGTCTTTTCCAGTGAGTCAACTCTGCATGAAGTGGCCAAAGTATTGGAGTTTCAGCTTTAGCATCAGTCCTTCCAGTGAACAGCCAGGATTGATCTCCTTTAGGATGAACTGGTCGGATCTCCTTGCAGTCCAAAGGACTTGCAAGAGTCTTCTCCAGCACCACAGTTCAAAATCATCAATTCTTCAGTGATCAGCTTTCTTCACAGTCCAACTCTCACATCCATACATGACCACTGGAAAAACCATAGCCTTGACTAGACCGACCTTTGTTGGCAAAGTAATGTCTCTGCTTTTTTAATATACTATCTAGGTTGGTCATAACTTTCCTTCCAAGGAGTAAGCGTCTTTTAATTTCATGGCTGCAGTCAGCATCCACAGTGATTTTGGAGCCCCCCAAAATAAAGTCTGACACTATTTCCACTGTTTCCCTATCTAATTCCCATGAAGTAATGGGACCAGATGCCATGATCTTACTTTTCTGAATGTTGAGCTTTAAGCCAACTTTTTCACTCTCCTGTTTCACTTTCATCAAGAGGCTTTTGAGTTCCTCTTCACTTTCTGCCGTAAGGGTGGTGTCATCTGCATATCTGAGGTTATTGATTATTTCTCCCGGCAATCTTGATCCCAGCTTGTGCTTCTTCCAGCCCAGCATTCCTCATGATGTACTCTGCATATAAGTTAAATAAGCAGGGTGACAAGATACAACCTTGATGTACTCCTATTCCTATTTGGAACCAGTCTGTTGTTCCATGTCCAGTTCTAACTGTTGCTTCCTGACCTGCATATAGGTTTCTCATGAGGCAGGTCAGGTGGTCTGGGATTCCCATCTGTTTCAGAATGTTCCACAGTTTATTGTGATCCACACAGTCAAAGGTTTTGGCATAGTCAATAAAGCAGAAATAGATGTTTTTCTGGAACTCTCTTGCTTTTTTGATGATCCAGCGGATGTTCGCAATTTGATCTCTGGTGCCTCTTCCTTTTCTAAAACCAGCTTGAATATCTGGAAGTTCACGGCTCACATATTGCTGAAGCCTGGCTTGGAGAATTTTGAGCCTGACTTTACTAGTGTGTGAGATGAGGGCAATTGTTTATGTAGTAAAAAATATTCCTGATGAGAGCACATGATAATTAAAGTTTGGAGACTTCTACTGTAGTGGACAAAGTCATCTCATTTCAACGTTTATTAGGGATCATGTGGACAGAGAGTGCAGACTTGGGAGTGAGGATGCACAGTGCATTGTAAAGAAAGCAAGAAGTGCAGGCTCAGCACGGTGTAATACAACAAAGTATCAGAGTGCAGAGGGGAAAAAATACCAGTGAATATAATCTAGAGGTTCTCTTCATCTTATTTAAAAATAAGTCAGTGAATATTAAGTAATATTTTAACTAAAAGCACTGTTTAAGAAAAGACGTGCATGTGGAGTTGACTTCCAAAGGCAACTCTGGGTGAAGACCATCCCTGGGTGGGTCTGATTTTTTCTCTCTGCAGTGGTTATGCTGGCAATAAACCCATGTGCTTTGATGAGCAGGACTTTTTGTTTCCTGTAATACTTTATAATGTTGAAACGATTGCCTTTTTCTTATTTTTAAAATGTCTTAATCAGATTTTGTATTCATGGCCAGGGTAGAGAATAACACTTTAATTGATTTAATGTTAGTTCTGTTTCATGTTTCCGCTGGTTTTCCTGCATGTAGTAGTGGCCATTCCTGTGTTATAAACGTCTTAGCATGCTTATTTGATTAAGGCCTCTGCATTGAAGCGTTTCAGCTGGTGAGACATTGGCAAGGCATATGGGCATGTGCAGGCATCTAGACAGAGATTGGCAAACTTTTTCTGTGAGGGGCCAGATAGTAGATATTTTGGGCTTTGTAGGCCATATGGTCTCTGCTGCTACTACTCAACTCTGTTCTTGTAGCTTGTAAGCAGTCTCAGATATATGTAAACAAATGGGTGTAGCTGTGTTCCAATAAAACTTCATCTACACAAACACACGATAGGCTACAGGTTTATGGAGCCCTGATCTAGATTAACCATGTCAATATGGTTCTCAATTCAAGAACACAGTTGCTACAGGTTAAGAGAGAAGTTAATTGCTTGAAACTTAGAATGCATTGTAGAAACAACGTGAGAAACAGAAGCAGCCTATTGTACCTTTTATGCAGCTGATCTGTTGTTGTTCAGTCGCTCCGTCGTATCCTGCTCTGCGACACCATGGACTGCAGTGCACCAGGCTTCGCTGTCCTTCATCTCCTGGTGTTTGGTCAAACTCACGTCCATTGAGTCGGTGATGCTGTCCAACCATCTCATCCTCTGTCGTCCCCTTCTCCTCCTGCCTTCAGTCTTTTCCAGCATCAGGGTCTTTTCCAATGAGTCAGCTCTTCAAGTCAGGTGGCCAAAGTATTGGAGCTTCTGCTTCAGCATCAGTCCTTCCAGTGAATATTCAGGATTGACTGGTTTGATCTTCTTTCAGTTCAAGGGACTCTCAAGAGTCTTCTCCAACACCACAGTTCAAAAGCATCAATTCTTTGGTGCTCAACTTTCTTTATGGCTCAACTCTCACATCCATACATGACTACTGGAGAAACCATAGCTTTAACTATATGGACCTTTGTCGGCAAAATAATGTCTGTGCTGTGGACCTTTGGTCCTGCAGTGTATGAAACCTAATTTTTAAAAATCTCAACCCATCTGGAATGTATAGACATTAACAGTAAGAGGTGAAGAATTAGATTGGAAACTAGGTGTTTGTGGTCAGAGTGTGATCTTGGAGCGCAAGACTTCTGAATTTTAGAAGAAGAGTTCCAGGTTGTGAAGATGTCCAAAGTGTGTAATGGGAGGACTTCAAGTGTCATAAAGATGAAGATTCTTTCAGCTGGAGAAGAGATCAGGAGCTCCTTCATTATTGTGAAAGTGGTAGGAGATTTCCCCCTTTTACGCCTAACTCTTGATGGTGAGAAAGGATTTTCCATCCCTTTTGTCTTGGTTTGTGTCAGCACCCCGCCTGTTTCTGCTGCTGCTGCTGCTAAGTCGCTTCAGTCGTGTCCAACTCTGTGCGACCCCATAGACGGCAGCCGACCAGGCTCCACTGTCCCTGGGATTCTCCAGGCAAGAACACTGGAGTGGGTTGCCATTTCCTTCTCCTAAAAGAGTGAAAATGGCAAAAAGGAAACCTCTTTGCAATAAGTAGAGGTAAAGATAAGCTCTTGGTAGGTCCTTTTGTTAGGGATGGGGATGAAGGTAGAGAAGAATTTCAGGTGAGTGGAGTTTTCTCTTAAGTCTGTGTAATTGCAGACTGAAGATGAAGAGGGTGGGACAGAGTGGGTAGGTTTCATGTGCTCTTGTTGTGCAGCTGAGGTGGGGGAATATAACAGTTCTTTTGCATGACCTTTTATGGGTGGTAGATAAGGGTTATAGTGGTAACTCCTACGGTATGTGTTTCTTTAGAGGAGGGGAAATAAATTTTAAATTAAGGGGAAGAAGTTTCCAAACACAGCACAGGACTGGGTTAGTCTGAGTGGGTGGGTGATAGAGAAACAGAGAGGTTTTGGGGAAAGAAGTCCCGAGTAGCAGTAGATTTCCTCATATGCAGTTTGGGAGGGGTATTCCTCACTAGGAAGATAGATTGCACGCATGCTTAGTTGCTAAGTCGTGTCCAACTCTTTGCAGAAGATGGATTATGCTATCGATAATAGTTGCAAAGGACTGTTGCTGAAGCTGAAGCTCCAGTACTTTGGCCACCTGACTTGAAGAGCTGACTCATTGGAAAAGACCCTGATGCTAGGGAGGGTTGAAGGTAAAAAGAGAAGAGGGCAGCAGAGGATGAGATGGTTAGATAGCGTCACTGACTCAATGGACGTGAATTTGAGCAAACTCTGGGAGACAGTGGAGGACTGAGGAGCCTGGGATGCTATAGCCCGTGGGGTTGCAAAGAGTCGGACATGGCTTAACGACTGAGTAGCCACAACAGCAGCAGCTGCAAAGTTGCCTGTTCTTAAATTTCCAGGTTTATTTTCTTACTGTTAATAAAACAGCTGTACATTTCTTGACTATTAAGGTATTTTTTGAATATGTTATACTTCTCTTCTTTCATTAGAGAAAAAGTGGAAAAAATGGCTGTGTAGGGTCATGGAACAAATTAGGATTCCTTTAAAATTGACTCTCTGAGGCTCTAAACTGTTATTGAACAGGTGTAATTTATATCTGATAATTTGTATCATTAGGCTCAGCCCCAATTTTGGATTTTTGCAGTTTAAATTGTAGCAATATTTTGATTTTAAGGGTTTGTTACACTATCAGAAACTAGAGAGAAAGATTTCTTAATGGACCCCACTGATGAATCTAAGCTTTGTTTAAATCTAGAGGAAATTTTTATAGAGAATTTCCTCTTTTATTCCCTTGATTTTTGAGGGAATGGAAATAATATATGACTTTGAAGTTGTGATAGTAAAATTTCTAAATATTTATTGATAGTCTCTATTTGTTAAGACATCATTTTCCTGTTTCCATCTTTCATCAGCTGTTTGTCTTGATTTCCTTTAGCATTTTTGAGTATATTTAGAATACTTGATTTAAAGTATTTGTCTAACAAATACAATTTCTGTGTTTGCTCAAGGACAGTGTCTTAATTCCTCCTGTGAATGGCTAAACTTTCGTGTTTCTTTATATGCTTCGTGATTTATGTTGAGACTGGACATTGGATTATTTTAACGTGATAACTCTAGAAATTGAGTTATTCCCCCCTTTCAGGGTTTGTTTTATATAGTTGTAGATGTATATTTGTTCAATGACTTTTCTAAACTACTTTTTGTAATGACTGTATTCTTCATTGTGTATGATTTCTAAAGTTTCTGTTCTTTAGTTTATGGTAAGTTAGTGTTTTGACATAGATTTCCTCAAGTGTGTGGCATCAAGAAAAAATAAAGAACTCCTGATTGGACCCAAGTTAATTAGTGTTAGTCGCTCAGTCATGTCTGATTCTTTGCGACCCATGGACTGAAGCCCTCCAGGCGTCTCTGTCCATGGGATTTTCCAGACAAGAATACTGGAGTGGGTTGCCATTTCCTCCTCCAGGGTATCTTCCCAACCCAGGGATGGAACCCACGTTTGCTGTGTCTCCTGTATTGCAGGCGGATTCTTTACCCACTGAGCCATCAGGACCCAAACAAACCAATAATAATAAAGGGTATGCAAATTTAAATCACAACCGCATACCACTATGCACCCAACAGAATGGGTAAAATTAGAAAGATTAATAATACCAAATACTGGCAAGGATGTGGATATAAACAATTCTCACAAGTTAAATCAGTACAATAACTTTACAAAGTAATCTGAAATTATCTTCAGTTCAGTTGTTCAGTTGTGTCCGACTCTTTGCGACCCCATGAATCACAGCACGCCAGGCCTCCCTGTCCATCACCAACTCCCGGAGTTCACTCAGACTCACGTCCATCGAGTCGGTGATGCCATCCAGCCATCTCATTCTCTGTCGTCCCCTTCTCCTCCTGCCTCCAATCCCTCCCAGCATCAGCGTCTTTTCCAGTGAGTCAACTCTTCGCATGAGGTGGCCAAAGTATTGGAGTTTCAGCTTTAGCATCAGTCCTTCCAATGAATACCCAGGACTGATCTCCTTTAGAATGGACTTACATAGCTGAAAATAGACACATCTTATGTAGTAGCCAACAGTGTTAGCATTAACCATATTCTCTTATCATTTCCATACACTCCAGTCTGGCTTTTCCAGGCCAGCACCTGCATCTATATTCGGGGGCTCCCTCTATCTACTAAAACCCACTCTTCCTCTGCCTGTGATGGGCTGAAATTTCCTGTGAATCAGTATCCTCCCAGAGTGGGCCTTGGCCAATGAATGACCTGGAAAAACTCCAAGCTTCCTTACCTCTTTGCTGGGATAATAATGAAGAGCACTTCCTGTGGGATTTAGCTCCAGTCACCCAGTGTGGCACCTGACTTGCTAACATACCTTTTTTACTAGCTTCTTCTCTTATCTGAACTGCCTGAGGGGAAGTGCTAGGGACGTCTGTTGGTGGCTAAGCGCTGGTGGCCATCAGGCACTGTCGGAGCCTAGCACTGCAGAAGCCAGCACGGTGCAGGAGCTTGTTGAGTGAGAACATTGGAACCAAGGAGGCAGATCTCTTTGCTCCTGCAGTCTCCAGTGTGCTCTGTTGAGAGAGCCTTCAGGCTTAGTATCCTGCCATCTGGGAAAAAAAAAATTGTTCAAAGGGCCTAGATCCATTTTCACAGAGGAGGCAAAATTTTGAAGTGGGAGTCAATGGATAACTGATACAGTCTGCTCTTTAATTAGTCAGCTTCTTCTGTATGCATCCTTCTAAACACACATGAACTCCCCAACAACCAATAAAACTGTGTTTCTACCTAAGAATATATACTTTTTCTAAGTAAAGAAGTTCTCATCTTTTGTCCAAAACAAGGAAACCGTTTCCAGAGTCACTGGTTGTATTACTTGCTTTTCATATTCAGTCATAGGAACACATTAACTAAAGTCTAAATTGTAAAGTTAACTTTACAACAACTTGTAAATAAAAATATGGAGAAGAGAAGATGTGGGTGTGTGTGTATCAAATAGACAGTATTCAAAACTGTTAGGATACTTATTTAATGTGTTCAATTCAGTCACTTAGTCATGTCTGACTCTTTGAGACCCCATGGACTGCAGCACGCCAGGCTTCCCTGTCCATCACCAACTCCTGGAGCTTGCTCAAACTTATGTCCACAGAGTCAGTGATGCCATCCAACCATCTCATCATCTGTCATCCCTTTCTCCTCCTACCTTCAATCTTTCCCATCATCAGGGTCTGTTTCAATGAGTCAGTTCTTCACCTCAGGTGGTCAAAGTATTGGAGGGAGTTCCAGCTTGAGCATCAGTCCTGCCAGTGAATATTCAGGCCTGATTTCCTTTAGGATGGAAACCTTCAGGATCGAACCTTTAGGATGGTTTCATCTCTTTGCAGTCCAAGGGACTCTCAAGAGTCTTCTCCAACACCACAGTTCAAAAGCATCAGTTCTTTGGCACTCAGCTTTCCTTATGGTCCAACTCTCATCCATACATGACTACTGGAAAAACCATAGCTTTGACTAGATGGACCTTTGTTGGCAAAGTAATCTCTCTGGTTTTTAATATGTGGCCTAGATTGGTCATAGCTTTTTTTCCAAGGAGCAAGCGCCTTTTAATTTCATGGCTGCTTTCACCATGTGCAGTGATTTTGGAGCCACCCAAAATAAAGTCTGTCACTGTTTCCATTATTTCCCCATCTATTTGCCATGAAGTGATGGGACCCAGATGCCATGATCTTAGTTTTCTGAATGTTGAGTTTTAAGCCAACTTTTTCACTCACTTCTTTTACTTTCATCACGAAGATGTCTAGTGCTTCTTTGCCATAAGGGTGGTGTCATCTGATAGTTGCATATTGATAGTTCTCCCAGCAGTCTTGATTCCACCTTGGGCTTCATCCAGTCCAGCATTTCTCATGATGTACTCTGCATATAAGTTAAATAAACAGGGTGACAGTATACAGCCTTGATGTAATCCTTTCCCAATTTGGAACCAGTCTGTTGTTCCATGTCCAGTTCTAACTGTTGCTTCTTTACCTGCATAGAGATTTCTCAGGATGCAGGTCAGGTGGTCTGATATTCCCATCTCTTCAAGAATTTTCCACAGTTTGTTGTGATCCACATAGTGAAAGACTTTGGCATAGTCAATAAAGCAGAAGTAAATATTTTTCTGGAACTCTCTTGCTTTTCCTGTGATCCAGCAGATGTTGGAAATTTGATTTCTGGTTCCTCTGCCTTTTTAAAATCCAGCTTGAACATCTGGAAGTTCACGATTCATGTACTGTTGAAGCCTGGCTTGGAGAATTTTGAGCATTACTTTGCTAGTGTGTGAGATGAGCGCCATTGTGCAGTAGTTTGAGCATTCTTTGGCATTGCCTTTCTTTGGAGTTGGAATGAAAACTGACCTTTTCCAGGGCTGTGGCCACTGCTGAGTTTTCCAAATTTGCTGGCCTGTTGAGTGTAGCACTTTCGCCGCATCATCTTTGAGGATTTGAAATAGCTCAACTGGAATTCTATCACCTGCACTAGCTTTGTTCGTAGTCATGCTTCCTAAGGCCCACTTGACTTCGCATTCCAGGATGTCTGGCTGTAGGTGAGTGATCACACCCTCATGGTTATCTCGGTTTAATGTGTTATTTAATGTGTTAAAAGACCGTAGTTGATGTATATGATTTTGTTTTTCCGTCCCCATTCCATATTTCTCCTACCCTTAGCTAGAATTTCATCTTCTCGGAGTTTTGCTGGTTGGAGTGACCCACACTCAGTGGGTTGAACCCTCAATCGTCCTGCTGTAGTCTGGATATTTTCTTATGGACCTGTCTTCTAGATTGCTTATCCTATTTTAGCTGTGTTTAATATGTTTAATGCAATGAACATGAACTTGGGCAGACTCTGGGAGATGGTAAGGGACAGGAAGGCCTGGCGTGCTGCAGTCCGTGGGGTCACAAAGAGTCGGACATGACTGGACGACTGAACAGCAACAATAACAGCAACAACACCAACAACTTGTTGTTAAAACTGTCCATCAGATTCTTAATTTTGACTAATATAGTTTTCATAATTAGAATTTCCATTATTTTTCAAACATATTTTTACTTTTTATGGCTTTAATTAACTGCCAAAATTTTCAATCTTGTCTGTTGTCTTTTTGAACTTAGGAAATCATGTTTATTATGTAGGGCACATCTGATAATCTCCACATATTGGGAATTCTTCAGATCTCTTTCTGAAGCTATTCTGCTGGTTGTTATTTTGTTGTCTTCTATCTTCATATACCTGATAATCTTTGATTATAGTAGACATCTTATTTGAAAAATTTCTGCTAGGAATAAGTTGAGGACTGGGATCATGTTATCTTTTTATAGAGAACGTTTTTGTATCTTCTGTTAGGAGACTTGGCCTAATACACTATGGCCTATAGCCCACCAGGCTCCTCTGTCCACAGGGTTTTCCAGGCAAGAATGCTGGAATGGGTTGTCATTTCCTTCTCCAAATAGTAGTTCTAGTCTCACCTTAAGCCAGTGGTAGGTCTTGGAGTTTTCTGCCATCCTGATGACTTGTAGCTGGGTTGCAGTCCATGCAGATTTCGTTTCTGGTACATATTCACCCTACTAGCAAATCATCATGTCCTAGATCAGAGTGCCATGTTGTTTATTTGAGCCCCTACTTTTGTAGGTTATTGCCTCCAACTTTTGTCCCCCTCCCTCCTTGAGGCTGCTAAAAGCACTCTGCTTTTTGGCAGTCTCTAATAAATAGATGAAATTCTCCATAACAAAAGTCAGTCTGGATGCCCAGTTCTTAAAGAATTAGTAACTTCTGGATCTTGGCTTAGTAGATCTTACCATTCTGTTACTTATAAGATTTAAAAATTGTTCTTTTAGCTTTTTAAGTTATCTTCAGTGGAAGTTTGTCTGAATTATTTCATCTGGAGCTATTATTGGAAGTGACAAATCAGGACAAGTTATTTAACCTGTTATTAAAAATGTCCTTATCTGTAGTATGGGATTAATAATGTTTACTATCTCGTGGGGTTTTTGAGATTTTTAAGTGAGGTAACATTGTGCGCTTACAGTAACACCTGATACATAGGAAATTTAGTATTAGATTAATTTGAGAACACTGGAGTTTTCCAAGCATGAATTAGCCCCGTTTTTTGCCCAAAGTAATTTTCAGGGATAGTGAAAGATTTATAAGTAACATTTATATTAATTGACCTTTATGTCAATGCTGGTTTAGGTAAATGAGGCTTTTTTCCCCCTAATGTTTTTAATACTCACTGCTGTAAGGAGAATTTAATATTGCCTTAAACTAGATAATGACCCTGATAACTTTGTGTACATGTATATGTGTGTGTGTGTGTGTGTGTGTGTATCTATATGTGAATATATGAAGACTGATAAACCCCAGGGTGTGTTTCTGTGTATGTGTGTGTGCAAGCTAAGTCAATTAGTCATGTCCATGCCACCCTGTGGACTGTAGCCCGCCAGGCTCCTCTGTCCATGGCATTCTCAAGGCAAGAATACTAGAGTGGCTTGCCATGCCTTCCTCCAGGGGATCTTCCCTACCCAGGAATCAAATCTGCGTCTCTTATGTCTCCTGCATTGGCAGGCGGGTTCTTTACCACTAGCACCACGTGGGAAGCCCGTGTGTATGTGTTAGCCTATATAAATATATAAAGGCTAAGTGGAAAGAGATCTTAATTATTTAAAGCATTGTCTTTTCTTGATAAGTGGGCTGGAGCTAAGGAGAATAACATGAAGTAGAATTGGGTTATTCTTTAAATATTTTAAAAGTCTGAAAATCTGAAGCTTTTCTAATTATCTTTTTCTTGTGTTTAAAATAGAGGATAATTAAAAAACCCTTGATTTACCCTATTTTTAAAATTGAGTTCTTGGACTTGGTATAAAGTAGGCAAAAGAAAATGATAGT
The DNA here is from genome assembly GCF_049115385.1 of Moschus berezovskii. NCBI lineage: Eukaryota > Metazoa > Chordata > Mammalia > Artiodactyla > Moschidae > Moschus > Moschus berezovskii. The sequence continues at coordinate 81,325,422 of NC_142471.1, forward strand.
AAAAACAGGTAGCTGAATGCAGTAAAGTCTGGCGATAGGTACTTTGCAATCCTGCTGCATGAAAAACAAATAGAGCTAACCGTGTAACCTCCCCCCAAAGTGCTAGGTACATATACTATTTCTCTGCTCCATAGGTCTGCGTCTTTCAAAGAGCATTTGATCTTTCTTTTGCCTCATCTAATTTTTGTGCAGAGGAAGTGTTACTGAATTCATTTTGCATCCGCATGGAACCCATCTGTATAATGTTTAGTCTTTCAATGTGTTTCTCCAGTTTGTAAAATGAAACAATCATGTAAAAACTTAAATTAAAAAACAAATTTTTTTTTAAATTTTTATTTTTATTGGAGGCTAATTATTTTACAATATTGGTTGGTTTTGCCATACATTGACACGAATCCGCCCTGGGTGTACATGAGTTCCCCCTCCCGAACCCCCCTCCCACCTCCCTCCTCCCCTTATCCTCCCTCTGGGTCATCCCTGCATACCAGCCCCGAGCATCCTGTAACATGCATCAACCCTGAACTGGCGATTCTTTTCACATATGATAATATACATGTTTCAATGCCATTCTCCCAAACCATCCCACCCTCACCCTCTCCTACAGAGTCCCAAAGACTGTTCTATACATCTGTGTCTCTTTTGCTGTCTCGTATACAGGGTTATCATTTGCATCTTTCTAAATTCCATATATATGCGTTAGTATATTGTATTGGTGTTTTTCTTTCTGGCTTACTTCACTCTGTATAATAGGGAGATAAATGGCAATTTGAAAATTTTCTTAAGTTGTAAACAAATTCTCCTTTTTGGAAGCTTGGATTAGTGTCTTTAAATGTTTTATGCTATTATAGGTATTCATTTTTGTGATTTTGTTTTCTAGGTTAACAGAACCTTCTGGATATTTAACAGATGGTCCAATTAACTATAAATATAAAACTAAATGTACATGGCTAATTGAAGGCTAGTAAGTATACAATTTGGGTTAAATTAATTTATTCTGCAATGATAAATGCTTACCAGTATAAAACATTATAAAGGTATAACAGCTTCAGAGTTACATATTCTGTTGCTTATTTTTGGAAAATATTATTCATTATGTTTTAAAATGGGATTTATAAATTTTAGATATCATTTTTACTATAAATTACAATACCCTTGTGACAGTAGTTTAATTTTTGCATATATTTTTAAGTTCTGTCACTATGGCATTAAATAAAGTATGCATTTTTGGCTTATTTTAAATAGCTTGTTATAGAATTTGAAGACTCCATAGAAAGTATAAAAATATTCCATGCTGAATTATGCCATTTTGTTCATACCGTTCATCATTTTAGTTCTAAGGGTGTTAAAAAAAGAACATTTTGTAAAAGAGTTAATTGTCCTTTTAGAGGCATTTTTCAATAATTAAGGTTGTGACTGAATTTATCTATTTTAACATATGAATGAATCATAGATGAATTGATACTAGTTGTTTTTGAACTGTTTTATGATTTTTAAAGAGTCTGGAAAACTGGGTATTTTTTGTTGTTGTTGTTGTTACTTTAAAAGCTTTTTTAAAACTTCAGAGTTATTAATTCCCTGTGTATCTATGGTCTCCTTTATCTGTTAGCAAATGGCAGTGTATCATACTGAGATGTTTTGATTAGATTTGAAGACCTTATTAGTACCTGTAGTTAAAGGTTGATAGAAATAAGAATAGTTTTGAGTGCTGAATTTAAAAATCAACTTTATTTAAGTACAATGTGCATATAATGAAATACATCCATATTAAGTGTATAGGTCAATAAAGTTTCAATGAAGTTTGCAGTTTATGTATCTCTACCTTAATTAAGACATAGAACATTTCCTGTTGATTAAATTTTTAGAAAAGGATGATGCATGCCTATGGCTGGTTAATAGATTTTGAAGTTGTATGTCGTTTTTACAAATTGCATATGACTGCTTATCAATCGTTTATACTGATGACTTAGGAATTTATAGCTAAATTTCTGTAAATAGATTTTTAATAAAATATTGTAAGATTTCTTCAGATCATGCTTTACATATTACATATTAATTTTAAAATATTTTAATTTTTTTCAGTCCAAATGCAGTGTTAAGATTAAGATTCAATCATTTTGCTACAGAATGTAGCTGGGATCATATGTATGTTTATGATGGAGATTCAATATATGCACCTTTAATAGCTGTACTTAGGTGAGTAGTTTTAATTGGTGAACTTATAGTCAGTTGTAGAAAAGTAACTGAATAGTTTATAAATTTTAAATATATACTCATCTGTACTTCAAAAATAAAGTTGGCATAGATATTGGTGGCTAAATTTCAAAGCTGGTGTAAGACTGTTGATACTATGTCAACTTAGGTGTATGTATAATAATGTGAACATTGATATAACAAAGATAAACAAGTACTGTCTCAGAAATATAGATTTATTTATAAATATTCTTTATTCTTGCTATAGTTCATATTTTTAAAATGAATTGTATATGTTTTCAAAACTGCCTATATGGATAGGTTAATGTGAGTTCTAACTGACAAAGAAATTGATAGACATGGTTTTTTTTTTTGAGAAAATGAAAATTTATTTTTTCTGGCTTTATTTAGATATAATTGACATATTGTATTAGTTTACATTTTATAATATGATTATATATATATGAACATACAATTACATAGTGTGTGTGCTCAGTTGCTCCGTCTTGTCTTTTTGTGACCCCATGGACCATAGCCTGCCAGGCTCCTCTGTCCATGGAATTTTCCAGGCAAGAATACTGGAGTGAGTTGCCATTTCCTCCTCTGGGAATAGACATATATTTTATAGTTGTTTTTTATTTTAGAGAAATTATAAATTTTAAATTCTAAAAAAAAAGATTAAGTTATATTTTATGTAGTGGTTTAATAAAGGTGTTTGTATTAGTTCTCAGTTTGGAAATTTTGGTTGCTTCAAAATATATTATTGTCAGTCAGGTAGTCAGACTTAATTTAAAAATTTTAAAATCACAGCATTTTCAGGATCAATTTAAAAATCTTTTTTATGTGTGTATGTACATTTTTATGAAATGTTTTATGAACAGAAGAAAATCTATTAGAGAAAATTTTGAGCATATAGTATAGGTTTTGTGTACAATTTAACTAGCATGATTGTTGAGTTATTCATTACACTATTCCTTACTTCTGTTGTTTATACAGTATCTCTTTTTTTAAAAAAATAATTTTATTTATTTATTCTTTTGTCTGTGCTGGGTCTTCATTGCTGTAGAAGCTGCCCTCTAGTTACGTGCATAGGCTTCTCATTGTGGTGCCTTCTCATGTTGCAGAGCATGGGCTCTTGGGTGTGCAGCCTTCAGTAGCTGCAGCCCATGGGCTCAGTACTTTCGTTCCTGGGCTCTCAAGCACAGATGCAGTAGTTGTGGCTCCTGGGCTTAGTTGCCCCAGGGCATGTGGGATTTTCCCAGACCAGGCATTGAACCCAAGTCTCCTGCATTGGCAGGCAGATTCTTTACCACTGAGCCACTAGGGATACCCTACCCCAGTATCTTTTATATGTTCCGTCATTGTTAAAAATTTATATATGTGTAAAAGCTGTTCCCTTTAACTTTTTATTTTACTTTTCGTTTTACTATTTAAGTTGTCATTATTCTGTTTTAACAGGAATGTAAATTATTATTTGGACAAACAAGTAAGGAATTGTATTTCGGAATGACTGTTTTAAAGTGACTCCTTCGGACCTTAGACACTTACTCTGTGACATTGCTATTGCTCAAGATACTTTTAGAACTTAAGTTTTGAGTTGTTTAAAATTATATAAAGGGTATTCTTGAGTAACCCTTCATCTAAGAATAGTAGATAGAAAATGGAGCAGAGCTTTGTGAATAATTACATTGTAAGATTTGTTTTTTTCTTTGCAACAGTTAGATAAGATCCTAGGTTCATACATGTATTTGTCACAATTTAGATATAACTGTTTTCATTCCTCTAGCTTTGTCTACGTTTGCTGACCATCATTTAGATGTGTGCCTTTTTATTTGTGTTTCTAGTAGTTGTGATGACTTTCTGTTAATTAACAGTGATTCATTAACGCTCTTACCAACCATTTCTTTGATACTAAAGGAAACTTTTGTTAGATAATTAGCAGGATGGGATTTAGTATGACCGTGAAGGTGGAAGCAGTGACTTTTCCTTAGCAAGTGTTTCTGTTAGCTATCCTGAGGGAGATAGAAAGTTCATGTTTATTAAATATCCCCTTGATTCTCTGCACTGTACCAGGCAGTTTAAATGTCATTCCATCCTCATAAGGACACTGTAGAAGTGCTCTTAGCCCCCATTTATTGTTGAGAGAATTGAGCCCCAGAGAAATCAAGTCTGACTTCTAATAGACAGTAGAGCCAGGATTAGGACTTCTAGTCTCCTAACTTAAAGCCTGTACTGTTTGTACTTCACTTTACTAAGAATTCAGACTCTAAACGTTGGAATTATTCCTGTTGTATGAGTATTTATTGTTCAGTAAACGTTTGATAACCTACCCAGTTCTAGAAACTACCAAAAGCCTGGAGGATGCAGTAAGGAGTAAGGTACAGGTCACTGCAGACACCAGCTACCTGAAGCTGGATCAGACTTCATAGGTTAAGTGCACAGCTCTCCCCAAAACTGCCCTCACTTCAGACACCAGCTGCAAGTTCAGGGGTGCCCAGCCCACCTGCACTTCTGGACCAGCTGGTTACAAGTTGAGAGGTGCCGTAACCCTCTCAGGTTCAGTCGTTAACTAGATAACTCACAGAAGTCAGGAAAGGACTATACTTATGATTATAGTTTTATTCCAAATTATAAAAATCAGGACCAGTCAAAGGATGAGACACATAGGGTGAGATCTGGGAGCATCACAGACAACGCTTCTGTGTCCTTATGTGTGTTTGGTCATTCAGTCATCTCTGACTCTTTATGACCCCATGGGTTGTAGCCAACCAAGCTTCTCTGTCCATGGGATTCTCCAGGCAAGATCATTGGAATGGGTTGCCATTTCCTCCTCCAGGGGATCTTCCCAACTCAGGGATTGAACCCAGATCTCCTACATTGCAGACAGATTCTTTCCTATCTGAACGATCTGAGAAGCCCAAGAATACTGGAGTTAGGTAGCCTGTACCTTCTTCAGGGAAACTTTCCGACCCAGAAATCTAAATGGGGTCTCCTGCATTTCAGGTGGATTCTTTACCAGCTGAGCTATCAGGGAAGCACTCTGTGTCCTTAAGACAGATGTTATCCTCCCAATGTATCAATGTGTATTAGGATGCTCTCCTGAGTTTTAGGTATATAGAGTTAATTCGGAATTGCATTTCATATGATTGATTGAATCATTGGCCACATGGTCAAACTCAGTCTCCAGCCCTATTCTGACTCTGGAAGTCAGGTGGATTTCTTGTGGCTTAGAGCTCCAGGACTTTAATCAGTCACTTGGTTGGTCTTTCTGGTGTGGGCAGCTCCCAGCCTGAGTCACCTCTAGCATAAACTGTGAGCCCACAGTGAGTAATAGAGACATTCTTGTCAGGAAATGCCAAGGTTTTGGAGGCTGCATCACCACACAGTCGATGTGCCCTGTGAGTGACATGTAAACAGACTTTTTACACATAACAAGTGCTGTAGTCAGATTATGAAAAGAGTGCTATATAATTTCAGAAGTAGCTAATTTTTCATGGTGTCTTTCATTGTCAGTAGAAGAGTGAAGACAAAGTGTGGGGATTAGATAGGACATCCTAGAGATGGAGAAAAACATAGTTCAGTTCAGTCCTGTTACTCAGTCGTGTCCGACTCATTGTGACCGCATGGACTGCAGCACGCCAGACTTCCCTGTCCATCACCAACTCTGGAGCTTGCTCAGATTCATGTGCATCGAGTTGGTGGTGCCATCCAACCATCTCATCCTGTGTGGGCCCCTTCTCCACCCGCTTTTAATCTTTCCCAGCATCAGGGTCTTTTCAAATGAGTCAGTTCTTTGCATCAAGTGGCCAAACTATTGCGGTTTTAGTTTCAGCATCAGCCCTTCCAGTGAACACCCAGGACTGATTTCCTTTAGGATGGACTGGTTGGATATCCTTGCAGTCCAAGGGATGCTCAAGAGTCTTCTCCAACACCACAGTTCAAAAGCATCAATTCTTCTGCGCTCAGCTCTCTTGATAGTCCAACTCTCACGTCCATACATGACTACTGAAAAAACCATAGCTTTGACTAGACGAATCTTTGTTGACAAAGTAATGTCTCTGCTTTTTAATATGCTGTCTAGGTTGGTCATAGCTTTTCTTCCAAGGAGCAAGTGTCTTTTAACTTCATGGCTGCAGTCACCATCTGCAGTGATTTTGGAGCCCAAAAAATAGTCTCTCACTGTTTCCATTGTTTCCCCATCTGTTTGTCATGAAGTGATGGGACCGGATGCCATGATCTCAGTTTTTGAATATTGAGTTTTAAGCCAACTTTTTCACTCTCCCCTTTCACTTTCATCAAGAGGCTCCTAAGTTGTTCTTCGCTTTCTGCCATAAGGGTGGTGTCATTTGAATATCTGAGGTTATTGATATTTCTCCTGGCAATCTTGATTCCAGCTTGTGCTTCATCTAGTCCAACATTTCTCATGATGTACTCTGCATAGAAGTTAAATAAGCAGGGTGACAATATACAGCCTTGACATACTCCTTTCGCAATTTGGAACCAGTCTGTTGCTCCATGTCCAGTTCTAACTGTTGCTTCCTCACCTGCATACAGGTTTCTCAAGAGGTAGGTCAGGTGGTCTGGTATTCCCATCTCTTTCAGAATTTTCCACAGTTTGTTGCGATCCACACAGTCAAAGACTTTGGCCTAATCAGTAAAGCAAAAGTAGATGTTTTTCTGGAACTTTCTTGCTTTTTCGATGATCTAAGGGATGTTGACAATTTGACCTCTGGTTCCTCTGCATTTTCTAAATCCAGCTTGAACCTATGGAAGTTCATGGTTCACGTACTGTTGAAGCCTGGCTTGGAGGATTTTGAGCATTAATTTGCTAGTGTGTGAGATGAATGCAACTGTGCAGTAGTTTGAACATTCTTTGGCATTGCCTTTCTTTGGGATTGTAATGAAGACTGACCTTTTCCAGTCCTGTGGCCACACTGAGTTTTCCAAATTTGTTGGCCTATTGAGTGCAGCACTTTCACAGCATCGTCTTTCAGGATTTGAAATAGCTCAGCTGGAATTCCACCTCCACTAGCTTTGTTCATAGTGGCATATACACCCTAAAGAACATTATATTTTGGGACAGTAGTAAGTAGTGATGAGTAACTGGATCATAGGAAATATGAAGGGATAGGTGGGAGCCAGAGTACTCTATAAATGGTAATCAGTAGCATCTCCTGGAGTGCTCAGGTGCCAGGTAGTGTGCTTGAGTCCTTTATATATATATCAAGCCATTGAATCCTCACAGAAAGTTTTCAGGTAGGTATTATTGCTATTTTGTAAATGGAGAATTGAGGCACAGAGAGATTCTGTGAGTGGCTCAGAGTTGCTTAACTTGTAAGCAATGGAATCAGAATATAAGCCTGGTTTTATTGTCCCTTGATCACTGTAGCATTGCTTTCTTGTTACCACACTAAAGAAACTGACTTTATTCTGTAGCAAGACAGAACTATATATAATCCTCCATTTTATAATATGGAGATGGATTGGAATGGAGATGTGTTATTTTTATATTGTGTGCTGGGCGATCATGTGCCAGACACCTTGATTGTAAAATCATTAGTAATAATAATTTGAGGCCTAGGAATTTATTATATTCCCAGAGAATGCTGGGGACACTAGAAATTCACAGCCAACTGAACTCTAATTCAGGTGTTGAGGTGATTCACAACCATACCGTAGTTTCTGAAGGTCCTGTCTTTTACGGGTTCACTTTTACTCCTAGTCTTTGGGGTCTCAGGTCAAAGGGGGTTCCATGTTCTACTTTCTGGTTTCCTAGCTCTGTAAAACAGTCCAGTTTCTTAGCCCTTTGAACCTTACCTCCAACTTTGAAATTAGTGAATTCCTGTCTGGAGAAATGGTGAGGCCAATTCCTGGCCTCACTCTTTTCTTACTTTCCCGGGACCTTCAAGCTAATTTTCTTCTTTTAATATGTCATTTTTCTAGTTGACTTCAGTAAGAAGGTTGGTTGGTCCAAATAGATATGTTATGTAGGAAGTGAAAATCTTTCATTTATTGTTTTTAAAACACTTACAAACAAACAGCCAAGCAAACAAATCTGCTCTTTTCATCTGTTTCAGAGCATTTATAATCTCACTACAGTGAAAATTATATATGTGTAACTAAAACTGTTCTTATAGAAATTAATTCTGTTGACAGTCTTCTTTTAAAATCTTTTGTTCCTTCACAAACATAAGCTAGTAAATGTTATAATAATTATTAAAACATCAAGAGTTGTTTACTTTTTAATTTGTTTGCTTTTCAAAATTTGTTTACAAAATGAATTACTTGACTATAATATTTCATTTTGTTCTATCAAATACAATCTGAATGAGGGACTTCAGATCCTGGTGGTACCTAAACATAAGTTTAACAGTGTCTAAAGGAATTGGTTATTTTGAGTAATGTAATTTGTTGTTAGCAGCTTTTTTTTTCTTATGTGTTTTTATAGATTTAGAGAGGATAGTATGGTATAAGTAAATGAAGATACATAATTTTCCCCTGTGAACAAGGATGCTTAAAGAAGGAGAAATACCAGTTGTTAATATAGAACTCCTGCTTTTACACAGTTATATTTTTCCCCCAAAAACTTCATTTTCTTTTGTGCTTATTGTCTTTTGGAATAAGAATATATTGATGTAATTTGCATAAGTATGCAAAATTCTAAAGAATTATAAAAAGTGTGTATGTTAAGATAAACTAAAACTAGGTTAGTGTATTACAGATGTGCAACTTTAACTGGAATATCATTGTAATCACTTAGCTGATCCAGATGAAGTGTTCTGTCTAGCTTTATGAGAATTTGCAACCAGTGGGGAAGAGTATGGCTATAAGGTCACTTGTTAGAGAGTACCAAGGTGGTTTTATTTTATTAATCTAATTGAGGTATAGTTGCTTTACAATGTTATATTAGTTTCTGGTATGCAACATAGTGATTTGATATTTTTATAGATTATATTCCATTTAAAGTTATTATCAAATATTGGCTATATTCTCTGTGCTGTGTGTTATATCCTTGTATCTTATTTATTTATACCCAGTACTTTGTACCTCTTAATCCTCTTCCCCTATCTTGTTCCCTCCACCACCCTGTCCCCGCTGGTAACCATTGGTTTGTTTCCTGTGTCTGTGAGTCTGTTTCTATTTTATTATATTCATTTGTTTGTTTTATTTTTATTTTTTGATTTCACATGTAAGTGAAAACATACAGTGTTTATTTGTCTTTCTTTGAGTTACTTCACTAAGGAAAATACTCTTTAGGTTCATCCATGTTGTTGCAAATGGCAAAATTTCATTCTCTTTATGGCTAAGTAATATTCCATTGTGTGTGTATGTGTGTGTGTGCGTGTGCCACATCTTTATCCATTCATTTCTTGGTAGACACTTAGGTTGCTTCCATATCTTGACTTTGTAAGTAATGCTGCTAAGAACATTTGGGGGTCCAAAATCACTGCAGATGCTGATTGCAGCCATGAAATTAAAAGACGCTTACTCCTTGGGAGGAAAGTTATGACCAACCTAGATAGCATATTAAAAAGCAGAGACATTATTTGCCAACCAAGGTCCGTGTAGTCAAGGCTATGGTTTTTCCAGTAGTCATGTATGGATGTGAGAGTTGGACTGTGAAGAAAGCTGAGCGCCGAAGAATTGATGTTTTTGAACTGTGGTGTTGGAAAAGACTCTTGAGAGTCCCTTGGACTGCAAGGAGATCCAACCAACCCATTCTGAAGGAGACCAGTCCTGGGTGTTCATTGGTAGGACTGATGCTAAAGCTGAAGCTCCAATACTTTGGCCACCTCATGTGAAGAGTTGACTCACTGGAAAATACTCTGCTGCTGGGAGGGATTGGGGGCAGGAGGAGAAGGGGACGACAGAGAATGAGATGGCTGGACGGTATCACCGACTCTATGGACATGAGTTTGAGTGAACTTTGGGAGTTGGTGATGGACAGGGAGGCCTGGGATGCTGTGATTCATGGGGTCACAAAGAGTCGGACACGACTGAGCGACTGACCTGAACTGAAGAACATTGGAATACATGTATCTTTTTGGATTAGTGTTTTCATTTTCTTTAGATATATCCCAGAGTAGAATTGCTGGGTCATATGGTATTCTGTTTTTAATTTTTTGAGAAACTTTTATACTGTTTTCCGTAGTGGCTGCATTAATTTACATTCCCATGAAGAGGACAAGAGAGTTCCCTTTTCTTCACATCCTCCCTAACATTTATTATGTTGTCTTTTTGATGATAGCCATTCTGACAGGTGTGAGGTGATGTTTCATTGTGGTTTTGATTTGCATTTCTCTAATGATTAGTAATGTTGAGTATCTTTTCACGTGCCTGTTATACATCTGTATGTCTTTGGAACAATGTCTATGCATGTCTTCGCATAAACATATTTTATTAATCAGGTAAAAAAAAACTTAAAAAAATTTGATGTTGAGTTCTATGAGCTCTTTCTATATTTCAGACATTAACCCCTTATCAGACATCATTTGTAAATGTCTTCTCCCTGTCAGTAGGTTTTTTGTTTTGCAGATGGTTTCCTTTGCTGTGCAAAAACTTTTAAGTTTTATTGGGCCCAATTTGTTTATTTTGCTTTTGTCTCCCTTTCCTGAGGGAGTAGTATGGTTTCTGGTCTTATATTTAGGTCTTTAATCCATTTTGAGTTTATTTTTGTATATGGTGTGAGGGCATGTTCTAATATCATTGTTTTGCTTGTAACCATCCAGTTTTCCCAGCAGTACTTGTTGAAGAGACCCGCTTTTCTCCATTGTATATTCTTGCCTCCTTTGTCATTGATTAATTGACCATAAGTATGTGGGTTTATTTCTGAGCTTTCTATTCTGTTCCATTGATCTTTTTGTCTCTTTTTATGCTAAAACTATGCTGTTTTGATATGCTGTATCTTTGTATGATAGCTGGAAGTCGTGGAGCATATACCTCCAGCTTTGTTCTTTTTTTTTTTTTATCAAAATTGCTTTGGCTATTCAAGATCTTTTGTGGTTTCATACAAATTTTAGGATTATTTGTTCTAGTTCTAAGAACAATGTCATGGGTGTTTTGCTAAGGATTCCATTGGATCTGTAGATTGCTTTGCGTTCAGTTCAGTTCAGTCATTTAGTCGTGTCTGACTCTTTGTGACCCCGTGGACTGCAGTACACAAGGCTTCCCCGTGCATCACCAACTCCTGGAGTTTACTCAAACTCATGTCCATTGAGTCAGTGATGCCATCCAACCATTTCATCCTCTGTCGTCCCCTTCTGCCTTCAGTCTTTCCCAGCATCAGGGTCTTTTTCAGTGAGTCAGTTCTCCGTATCAGATGGCCAAAGTATTGGAGTTTCAGCTTCAACATCAGTCCTTCCAATGAATATTCAGGACTGATTTCCTTTAGGATGGACTGGTTGGCTCTCCTTGCAGTCGAAGGGACTCTCAAGAGTCTTCTCCAGCACCACAGTTCAGAAGCATCAAATCTTCAGCACTCAGTTTTCCTTATAGTCCAACTCTCACATCCATACACGACTACTGAAAAAACCATAGTTTTGACTAGACTAACCTTTGCTGGCAAAGTAATGTTTCTGCTTTTTAATATGCTATCTAGGTTTGTCATAGCTTTTTTTCCAAAGAGCAGCCATCTTTTAACTTCATGGCTGAAGTCACCATCTGCAGTGATTTTGGAGCCCAAGAAAATAAATGTAGTATTGCTTTGGGTAGTATGGACATTTTAGCCATATTGGTTCTTCCCAAGTGGCTCAGTGGTAAAGAATCTGCCTTTCAGTGTAGTAGATGCAGATTGATATCTGGATCGGAAAGATCCCCTGGAGAAGGAGATGGCAACCTGCTCTAGTATTTTTGCCTGAAAAATCCCATGGACAGGGGGCCTGGTGGGCTACAGTCCATGGGGTTCCAAAGAGTGAGACACGACTTAGCAGCTTAACAACAACAGTTCTTTCCCAAGGTATCTTTAAATGAAGGTTTATATATAACTTAAGTAAAAGAGTACCCTATGGTCTTATGAGAGAATGGACAACAGGGCAAAGGGGAGAAATGGGACATTACAGTCTAGTGTTGAGAAGAGAGAAAGGAGTATGGTGGCCTGAGAGTAGATGAGTCTGTCAGCAGCAGCAGTGAGCTCATTGGTGAGAAATGACTAGGAACTCATTTTAGATTTATTCTTCTTGTTCCCCTTGTGATATATAATAGATAGTTAATGATTGTGAAAAGAATATTTTGAATGAGTCTCATGTGATTAACAGTCCTATGTACATTAATATATACAATGTTCAACTTTGCTCTCTTACAGTGGTTTGATAGTTCCTGAAATACGGGGAAATGAAACTGTGCCTGAAGTCGTTACAACATCTGGCTATGCACTGTTACATTTTTTTAGTGATGCTGCATATAATCTAACTGGTTTCAACATTTTTTACTCGTAAGTGTTTTTTTTTTAAAATTCATATTGTAATAATGATTCTTATAATTTGACATAAAAGAGTTTATCATTTGTTTGTATAAATGTCTTATGTACCAGGAGTTGGCTAGGGTGTTAAATTCCAAAATATACAGCATCTCTTCCTAAGTTACATAAGATTTTTAATAATATGATCCCCCAAATCCTGTCTAAGCTTGTATTAGGATAATTTGTAAGCCTCAGGGCACCATGGTAACAAGTTAGGTTTGGTTGAAAATTAATTACAAAATTAAAAATCATTGGGAAATGATTAAGTAAAGAAACACACACTGAGTGTAACTTTAAGTCACAAATGTTCAGGATTTCAGAGAGCAGTCATCTACCCTTCTGTGCTCCAAGGTATTTTATACCTAATCTGAAGAATGAAGTGAGCTACATTTTCATAGTCCTTCTTACTGCAGAAACTGTGCTGAATGCTGTTTATACAATAAGATTCTTTAATTCTCTTCACATCAGTTCTGTGAAGTGAGCATTTTCCCCATTTTACACATGAGAAAATTGAGGCTTAGGAGATAAGGTAAGTGGCGATATACCACTGTCTCTTTAAAATTAGAAAAGTAATATTTCTTTAGTGTCTCTTATGTCTAACTATGCAAATTTTTATAGCAGTCCAAGGGTGAAGTGAATTAGCCAGAGATTCTTTTGGTGGTTTTCATTAGGAGTGACCACAGAAGAATTTGATACATTTTTTTGTTTGTTTTCTTCAGGAATGTAGAAAATGATAACCGAGGATTTTTGATGAGGAATAAAACATCCTAAATATCCTTGAATCAGCAATTTATTATAGAATTTATTTATATCAAGCATGTACACAAGGGAGAATAAATATAAAATAAAATATAATCAGTTAGGGAGCCTTAAAATAAAATCTGATAAACACCTTTTAACTTCCACAGCAGTGTTTAGGTGATAGCGTGCTATTTAAGTATCATCTAACATAACCAAGTTTATGTCTTGGCTTCTCTTACTGTTTCGTGTATTCATGACCTTAATTTTTCCTATAAAGTGTACTCATACCCTATAAAACATTTGAGTATTTGAATATTTACCAAACATTGTGCATGGAACTGTGTAGATCCTGCAGATGTTGAGTGTGTAGTCTTGGTAGCAAAGTAAACTCATTGAATGAACTGAGGCCAGTTGAAGATATGTATGCCTGAATCGCCTTAGGGGTAAAAAGGTACAGAGTAAAGAATTGAAGTCACATTGTAAAACGTGTTAAATGAAACTCATGGACACATATAACATTTATAAATTTAACAAAATACCAGCTCAGATTATTTTTCTAATCATCTTGAATTTGAATATATATGAATTATATTTTACAGAATCAATTCTTGTCCTAACAATTGCTCTGGTCACGGGAAGTGTACAACTAGTGTCTCTGTTTCAAGTCAAGTGTATTGTGAATGTGATAAATACTGGAAGGGTGAAGCTTGTGATATCCCCTACTGTAAAGCCAATTGTGGCAGTCCAGATCATGGTTACTGTGACCTAACAGGAGAAAAGTTGTGTGTCTGCAATGATAGTTGGCAAGGTAAGTGACTTTTGGAACATATAGTCCCATATCTAATATATTAATACAAATAATATCTACACTCATTTGCTGTAGTTTGCACACCCAAATCTCATATATTTATTTTTAGAATTTCAGTAATAGTCAACTTCTTAATAATTTGCTTCTTCGTAAGGCTTCCCTGGTGACTCAGATGGTAAAGAATCTACCTGCAATGCAGGAGACCCAAGTTCCATCCCTGGGTGGGAAAGATCCTTTGGTGAAGGGAATGGTTATCCACTCCAGTATTCTTGCCTGGGAAATCTCATGGACAGAGGAACCTGGTGGTCTGTAGTCCATGGGGTCGTAAAGAGTTGGACATGACTGACGACTTTCACTTTTTTCACAAAATCAGTAAAGATTTTGTCTACGTGCTATTATGAAAATCAAGAAAAGTTATCGGAGAAGGCAATGGCAAGCCACTCCAGTACTGTTGCCTAGAAAATCCCATGGACGGAGGAGCCTGGTGGGCTGCAGTCCATGGGGTCGCTACGAGTCAGACATGACTGAGCGACTTCACTTTCACTTTTCACTTTCACACATTGGAGAAGGAGGTGACAAACCACTCCAGTGTTCTTGCCTGGAGAATCCCAGGGACGGGGGAGCCTGGTGGGCTGCCGTCTATGGGGTCACACAGAGTCGGACATGACTGAAGTGACTTAGCAGCAGTAGCAGCAGCAAGAAAAGTTATAAACGAAACTCTTTAAATTGTAGATGTATGATTATTGATCTTCTTTAATTTTTTGATGGGTTCTCAAAGATTTGGTGGCTTGGCTAAAATTAACACCTGGTACATCGAAATTTGATTTATAATGGGTAACATAAGTAGCATATTGCAAAAATAGATGCTTATCTTGGAAAGTACTGGACTATATTAAACTTCTTTCTTAGGGAAGACTGACCTCTTGTGGCCAGTTTTAAAAGAACATAGATTATTTTAAAAAGTTTTTCAGTTGCTTGTGGCAAAAGCAGTAAGAATTAGGGAAGAATTTCTAAATAATTTTTATCAACATGTATTATTAAAGATTAAATTTAGAGTATATTGACAAGTTTTAGCTTTAAATATTTGGGTATAAAATCATAAATCTTACCATTAAGTGGAAATAGGTCCCAGTTTATATAGGGCTGGCCTGTATAAAATATATTTATATATTGGGCTGGCCAAAGCATTCATTTGGGTTTTTCCCTTACAGTGTTATAGAAAAATCCCAGCGAACTCTTTGGCCAACTCCAGTACTTACCTACCGAGAGCTTGCTTTGTGCAACTTATATTTACACATTGAGAATCCTGTGTATTAATCCTGTTGATGGGGGAACTTTGACTCAAGAAATACATAATCTAAAGTTACATGACCATGTGTAGCAGTAGTTCCTGTCAGACCCAGGTATAAACCAAAGAGAATGTGCTCCTCATATTTAACTTTCCTCAGACGAATTAAAAAAATGTTGCTGAGTGTGCTGAGTAGTTATTTTGAGCTATTATTTTAGGCTTTCCATAAATTATGCCCATCTTTAACACATGTTATTTCATTAAAAAATTAGTTACTCCAACCGTATGAAATATCAGTGAATACTGAGTTGCATTCGATTCCCTATTATGATTATGACAGATACAAATTTCTCAGTGTTTTTAATTATAGAGGCATGTATTTTGTTGAGTGGCCATTTTAATAATTCATGGCCTGTCTTCCCTTAAAAAGTGCCTTGAGGTATCTTTTTTTTTTTTTCCGTTTCAGTCTTGAATCTAAAATAATGTCCTTTTCTCTGGAGAGACTAATAAGTACATCAAGAATATATTTAAGCTAAGGCCTGAGAAATAGAAGTATAGCGTATATGCAAGTTTTTTTTCTAACTTGTCTTCATCTGCTATTAGTCCCCAGCTCATCTCAACAGTCTTAAAAGCAAACGAGAAATATATTTGTAAAATATTCTCTACAAACATATCTGTCTTTTCTTTGTTCTTTTCTTCCATGTTTAAAATACTTTATTTTCTGGGTGTTTTGTAATATGTATCTGGTTGAAAATGTTATCTGTTGTTTTTCTGGCTCTGTTTATTGGCATTTCACTTTTTATTATTCTTGTCAGGAGGGCCTGAAATCATAAAAATTTTTGACTCTTAAATGTCTAAAAGGAAGTGGAAATGGGGGAACAAATACTGGGTATGTTTACTTTTAAAGCAAAGTGATAATATGAAGTTTATATATATATATATATATGTATGTATTAACACATGCACATGTATACATGTACACATATATTTTTAAAATGAGAATAATGTGAAAGTGCTTTATAAATTATAAAATATAGAAACCAGACATTTGTATACTGTTACTGCTTCTTAGTAATTAATTTATCTCTGATGAATATTTTATGGGTAGTGTTTGGTGAAATGGATATTGTGCTTCTTTCAAGACAGATGTTGTATAGTCTGGTTTCTTTGAGCCTCAGATCTGATCCCTAATTTTGTATTTAATGAAGCAGAGCTTCAAGTAGCTATGTGTTCTCCCCCGCTCCTGCCCCCAATCAACTCCCTAATCAGAGTGGTTCAAGGTTTCTCTTACATAACTTTAAAAAATCAGAACCACTGGAAGTCTTTGGTTTGATTGTAAGCAACAGAAACAGTTCTGGCTTCCCTGAGCAGAAAAGGCAGTCATTGGGAAGTATGTCAAGGGCCTCTGCCTCCCAGAATTTGTTCTTGCCTTCTTTTTGGTGATAGAATTCAGAGTTTGTAGCTGTCAGCACACGGTCTTCAGCTGCATACCATATTCCTCAGCCTTCTTTGCATCTAGCATGGTCATTATACTATGTTAGGTCAGTAGGATATGAGTAGAAATGCTGTGTGGGAATTTTACATCACTGAGATCTTTTACAATGGCTGGTAAATGGTAGTAACTGTGGTAACTAGTAGCACTTGCATATTTGCCTGTAGAATGTGTTTTACGAGAAAAGAATTAACTTTTAGCTTATTTAAGCAACTTACTTTTGGTTGTCTTAACCTGTACTCTGACTAATACAAAAGGATATTGGGTAGCTCACAAAGGAGATGGGAAGGCTGTAAAAACCTTGGTTGAAAAGGGGTAGGTGTAACGAAGGCTAGTGGGTTGGTTCCCAGCAAAGATGTAGCCACAGAAAAGTTTGATTAGGATATTCCTGTCACTGCCACTGGATCCTGGGGTACTACCCCTGGTGTCCTTACTGTGGATACTGCATGCTACAGGCTTGGGTAGAGAAGTTCTAAACTCTCCCCACATCTTTGTTATCACTTAGGAAGATTTGAAGGCCTGCTTAGTAATATCTACTTGTCTAAATTTAGGTCTTACCCCTACCTTCTGAATTGCGTGGGAATAGATTTTGTTTCTGAACAAAATCCACAGTTAAGAGATTTTCCTAAACGAGGAAGGGGGTTCAGGTGATTAGAATCTTCTAAATAAAGAAAAAATACAAATAAAATATTTTAAAGTATAGATTGTTGCCATAATTGACGAGGAATGCGTTGAACAGTTCTCTCATGTCTGTTCGGAAAAACTGTGATGTGGAATAAATAGTAGTAGTCGACAGGTAGAAAAGATAAACCAGCAGACTTCGGGGTGCAATTCTTAATTTATTGCCACAAAACATCAGTTCAGTTCAGTTCAGTTGCTCAGTCGTGTCTGACTCTTTGCGATCCCATGAATCACAGCACGCCAGGCCTCCCTGTCCATCACCAACTCCCGGAGTTCACTCAAACTCATGTCCATCGAGTCGGTGATGCCATTCAGCCACCTCATTCTCTGTCGTCCCCTTCTCATCCCACCCCCAATCCTTCCCAGCATCAGAGTCTTTTCCAGTGAGTCAACTCGTCACATAGGGTGGCCAAAGTATTGGAGTTTCAGCTTTAGCATCAGTCTGTCCAATGAATATTCAGGACTGGTCTCCTTTAGGATGGACTGGTTGGATCTCCGTGTAGTCCAAGGGACTCTCAAGAGTCTTCTCCAGCACCACCGTTCAAAAGCATCGATTATTCTGCGCTCAGCTTTCTTCACAGTCCAACTCTCACATCCATACATGACCACGGGAAAAACCATAGCCTTGACTAGACGGACCTTGGTTGGCAAAGTAATGTCTCTGCTTTTTAATATGCTATCTAAGTTGGTCATAACTTTCCTTGCAAGGAGTAAGTGTCTTTTAATTTCATGGCTGCAATCAGCATCTGCAGTGATTTTGGAGCCCAAAAAAATAAAGTCTGACACTGTTTCCACTGTTTCCCCATCTATTTGCCATGAAGTGATGGGACCAGATGCCATGATCTTAGTTTTCTGAATGTTGAGCTTCAAGCCAACCTTTTCACTCTCCTCTTTCACTTTCCTCAAGAGGCTTTTGAGTTCCTCTTCACTTTCTGCCATAAGGGTGGTGTCATGTGCGTATCTGAGGTTATTGATATTTCTCCCGGCAATCTTGATTCCAGCTTGTGCTTCTTCCAGCCCAGCGTTCCTCATGATGTACTCCGCATATAAGTTAAATAAGCAGGGTGACAATATACAACCTTGACGTACTCCTTTTCCTATTTGGAACCAGTCTGTTGTTCCATGTCCAGTTCTGACTGTTGCTTCCTGACCTGCATACAGGTTCCTCAAGAGGCAGGTCAGGTTGTGATCCACACAGTCAAAGGCTTTGGCATAGTCAAAGAAGCATAAATAAATGTTTTTCTGGAACTCTCTTGCTTTTTCCATGATCCAGCGGATGTTGGCAATTTGATCTCTGGTGCGTCTGCCTTTTCTAAAACCTGCTTGAACATCTGGAAGTTCACGGTTCACATATTGCTGAAGCCTGGCTTGGAGAATTTTGAGCATGACTTTACTAGCCTGTGAGATGAGTGCAGTTGTGTGGTAGTTTGAGCATTCTTTGAGCTATCAAGGGAACATTTCATGCAAAGATGGGCTTGATAAAGGACAGAAATGGTATGGACCTAACAAGCAGAAGATATTAGGAAGAGGTGGCAAGAATACACAGAAGAACTGTACAAAAATGATCTTCACGACCAAGATAATCACAGTGGCGTGATCACTCACCTGGAGCCAGACATCTTGGAATGTCAAGTCAAGTGGGCCTTAGAGAGCATCACTACGAACAAAGCTAGTGGAGGTGATGGAATTCCAATTGAGCTATTTCAAATCCTGAAAGATGATGCTGTGAAAGTGCTGTACTCCATATGCCAGCAAATTTGGAAAACTCAGCAATGGCCACAGGACTGGAAAAGGTCAGTCTTCATTCCAATCGCAAAGAAAGGCAATGCCAAACAATGCTCAAACCACAAAACATTCCCTCCCCCAATTCTGTGGAGTTGAAAAACAGATTACCAGGTTTTGTATAAAAGATCATTACTTGGACATTGAAATATCGTCCCTGTTCCCTTCCTATTCCAGACTATCCTGTTCAGTTCTGTCATTTAGTCCTTCTAATTCTTTGTGAATATTCAGTATTCCTTTTCAGTCCAAGTTCAGTCATAGTTCTTAGGTAACGATTGAAGTTGGATGTTTTCAGCCTTTTAGATTATTGATTAAAAGTTAGTATCTTAATGTGTAAGTCAGGTAATTTGATAGTTTTCTATAGTGTTTCTGATTCTTTAAAGTTACACTTTGGATTTATTTCAGTTCCTTGCATGTTCTTTGTCCCTAAATATTTCAGGGCTTTTCTTACTTCTGCGCGTCCTCCACACCCTCAACATTCTCGGGTCAGATACTCCCATTAGATGCTTTCATAGCACTGGATCCTTTAAATTTGTAGCATCTGCCGCATTTATGTTTGTATGATTCTTTGATTATCTTTCCTGCTGGAATGTAAACTCCATGAAGTTAAGAATAATTATGTTTTGATCATCTTTACATTCTCAGCATCTTCTATAGTGCCTGTTGTATAGTAGGCACTCAAATTGTTTTCTTTTTTTCTTAAATGAATGAATTAGAAATGTTTAGTTTGCCTGTTTAGTGATATGTGGACATTCAGGTACAGATGTTTTAGTCGACTAGTACTCCAATAAATTATGAAATTTACTTGATAAATAAAACATAATTTTAAATATTGAGGTGAACATTTGAATTTGAACAGTCTGGTCGGGTATTTTCTTTCTGTCCTTTGGTTTTAAATTTTAGTATTTGCCATCAGGTGGCAGTATTGACTACCAAAGCACGCACTTAAGACTCCATGGAATTTTTCAAGTTGTAAAAACTTGATGATTTTGTTTGTTTTAGAAAAATATGAAATCTTTTAGCTCAGATCCATGCATATTTTATCATAAATATTTTTTCAGGGTTAGTCATGTAACATATTAGGGCATAGTTACTTTGGGATAGTGTGTATAAGTACACAGCATAACTTACATTTTCCTTTAGAAATTTAATAAAGGGAGAAAGAAAAGAGACATTTAAACTACACTGAAATTGACTTTAAGATTTTTTGACCTTAGATTAAGATAGAGTTGTCATCAATTGCGGAGAAGGCAATGGCAAGCCACTCCAGTACTCTTGCCTGGAAAATCCCCTGGGCAGAGGAGCCTGGTAGGCTGCAGTCCGTGGGGTTGCTATGGGTCGGACACGACTGAAGTGACTTAGCAGCAGCAGCAACAGCAGTCATCAATTGATATGAGGGAGACTTTAGGAGGAAGATCAGTTTGAATTTGGTATGTTATGTTTGAGGTACCTTTTAGACGTCTTAGAGGAGATGTTGAAAAGGCAATTGGATTTTAGTGGAGAGAGTTCTATACTGTTTGGGTCTGACTGGCTTAAAAATATTAAATTGGAAATAATTGATGATACCGAAAACCATGAGTTCAGCTGAAATCATGAAGGAAGGGAGTACAGAGAGACAA
This sequence comes from Moschus berezovskii, assembly GCF_049115385.1. NCBI lineage: Eukaryota > Metazoa > Chordata > Mammalia > Artiodactyla > Moschidae > Moschus > Moschus berezovskii. Next base: position 81,346,479 of record NC_142471.1, read on the forward strand.
TGGAACAAAGGACTGAGTTGTGGGTTACACCAAAATTCACAGACTATTCTGTGCTAGACAGAGGTTCCTTGCTTATAGAAACTTACCTAATATAGAAAAACTTACAACCACTTATTTTATTGCCTCTGGCTTAGACAGGTAGGATAGGCAGATCCTGTCCTCAATCCCATCTCACTCTCTATTTGTCATTTTTAGCTAATCAGAACCAATCTGTGAAGCTTTGTTTCAGGCCTTTCACAGCACAAAAACAGTAATTGGAGAGCACTGATCTTTGCTATAAGAAGGACAGTTCCTTTTCATACTGTAATAGCATCATTGACCTAAACTGTGAGAACCACATATTCTTGGAACAGATCTACTGTAGTGATTACCACTCACGCAATTCATTGTTTTATAAAATTCAGATATTGTCAGAACAGCTGTGGACATTTAAACTGCACTAAAATTGATAACTGTCCTTTGGAGATTGGTTTTATGGGCCTTGAAATGTTTAGAATACTTTGGATACAGAACCCAAATCAGATTTTTCTAATGATGTTAGAAGATAGGATGCTTGGAGCAGTGTTATCTCGTTTTGCCTTTTATTGTAGAGAATTTCAGATGCAATGCACATATTAGATCACAGGACTGTTTCTGGAGTGATTACAGTAAGTTACGTGTACCGCTATTCACATCTCCCTTCTCAGCATATTTTTTCCTTTCCTATTAGCAATTCAATTTCTTTTTGGGCAGTTGCCTTTCACTTATTGTGAGTAATCTTGATGGGATGATAAATCCATATACCTATCTGTTTTAAGTGTAACTTTTCAGCCTCTTTAAAAATTCTTTGAATTTCCCCATATTTTTTCAACAAATTCCCATTTTTCCTTAAGTTCCCCAAAAGTAGTTTCTGTGGCTTACAACCAAAGAAATCTGATATACGACACTAGAGATACTATTAGAAGACAATTTGTATTTTCTGTTACTAGATTTATTTAAAATACCAAAAGTTCAGTATAGAGTTATTTATAGAAATGCAGCTTAACGAATTGTGTTGATACAGTTCAAAGTTAGCAATGTTTATTTAATATTTCCTGTTGAGAAACTACAAAAAGAAAATAAATAAAAAATTTGTCCTTAATCTGTTTCACCTTAGTAGTAAGATAAATATTTTTTTCACAATGTCATAGATTAAATTTGAAATAAATGTATGAGCCAAAATTGTATCAAACAGAAGTCTAAAACTCTGGAGCATGATATTTTCCCCCCAAACTCTTGTTTGACTGGGTTACTTTTCAGTTTCTTTTTCCTGCTTCAAAATGATATAAAGGAACTCTATTCAGACTAATTCTTTTTTTCGGAGAAATCAAAGCACGCTGTTAAAATGCCAGTCAGTTGTTAGGAGAGATAAAATTTTACTGCTTGATTTTCCATCCTGCATCTTTGTATATAGCACTTACAGTTTTTCTAGTAACATCAGCAGTTAGTATATAAATCTGTTCATAAAGTTAGGGGACCTTCCAGGAATTGCTGTTTTACTCAGTTGAAGACTTTAAGTTTATATCATTCTTTATGGAAGAATAAATATTTTATAAGATTTGTCTAAAGCAAATAAAATTTTTGTACTGATTTCTGTTATCATATCAGAGATAGATTCCCTTAGAAAAACTTTTCCAGTGCAAAAGAGAGAAGGAAGGAAGAATGTAATTCAGTAATTCTGGAATTGCTTTGGAAAAACTTTCAAAACTTTGTAGTACTTTATTCTGGATTTTGTCCTTTGCAATTATTTCTTAATTGGATTTACCTGTGATTATAGAAATGTTTTAGTTGTAATTTTACTGTTTTCTTTTGGCATGTATATTTATAATACCGAATAATGCTAGGCTACATTAGCATATTTTGCCTGTAGACTTAGTTATACTTAGTTTCCTTGTATATTGAAATGAGAGAATAAACTTCATAATAGTAATATGTTTACTATTATGAAGCTTGTATAGTAGTATTCAATATTAAGTACAATTTCATTCAGTTTTACTTTATTTACACAGGATTCTATGTTCTATAATCTCCATGAATAAAATGATGTTTAGAAAAGTTAAATAATTTTTCTAAGATTTCATGGCTAATAAGTGGGAAAGCGAGGTTTGACTTCATTTTATTCTTTTGTGATCCTAAGGATATTTTCATTCTTCCATTCAATAAGTGAATACTGAGGCCGGTCATGTAGGAGTTGTAGGCCATCTTTAGAATTTTTATTTTTAGTGTGAGAGGAAATCACTGAAAGATTTTGAGGGAATTGGTAAGAGTAGATTTATATTTTTAATTATTCTGGTTACATTGTGGAGAGTTGAATGTGATAGGTAGAGAAGAAGAATAGAAATAAGACAAGTTTGGAGACTATTTCAGTAATCGGGGTGAGATGGATGGTGGCTTGGACAAGGGTGGTAGTTGCAAGGAAAGGATCTGTGTGAAGAGACTGGTAGAGATAATTGAATTTAAAAATGTTTATAACTGGTAAAGTACAGACACCGAGACACCAGCCAGTCAATAGGATCCTGGATAAGCCATGCTGTGTCAGGCATTACCCGTTTAGTTGTCTTTTGTGAAGAGTCTGGATTATTGCAGAGGGGCCCGGGGAATTTGGAAGGGGAAGACCTGGTAGCCTGAAGCATCTACTTAATCAGTGAAGTATTTCCATATTTTAACAGTTGGAAAGGCTGTATTCCTACATACCTAATGAATGTCAGTCCAGTATTTGTTGGATATGGATATGGGAGAAAAAGAGAACTGAATAGCTCTAAGATCTTTGTCTTGAACAACTGGGTGAATGGGAGTACTGTTTACTGAGATGGTAAACACAGGTGAACACAGATTTGGGAGGGAGGCATCAAGAGTTTAGGTTTGGACATATTAAGTTTGAGTTGATTATGAGACATCCCAGTGGAAATGTCAGTTCAGTCATTCAGTCATGTCTGACTCTTTGCAACCCCATGGACTGCCGCACGCCAGGCTTTCCTATCCATCACCAACTTCCAGAGTCTACTCAAACTCATGTCCATCGCATCAGTGATGCCATCCAGCCATCTCATCCTCTGTCATCCCTTTCTCCTCCTGCCTTCAGTCTTTCCCAGCATCGGGGTTTTTTCCCGTGAGTCTGTTCTTTGCATCAGGTGGCCAAAGTATTGGAGTTTCAGCTTCAGCATCAGTCCTTCCAATGAATATTCAGGACTGATTTCCTTTAGGATGGACTGGTTGGATCTCCTTGTAGTTTAAGGGGACTCTGAAGAGTCTTCTCCAACACCCCAGTTCAATAGCATCAATTCTTCGGTGCTCGGCTTTCTTTATAGTCCAACTCTCACATCCATACATGACTACTGGAAAAACCTTAGCTTTGACTAGACCGACCTTTGTTGGTAAAGTAATGTCTCTGCTGCTTAATATGCTGTCTAGGTTGGTCATAGCTTTTCTTCCAAGGAGCAAGAGTCTTTTAATTTCATGGCTGCAGTCACCATCTGCAGTGATTTTGGAGCCCCCAAAATAAAATCTGTCACCGTTTCCATTGTTTCCCCATCTGTTTGCCATGAAGTGATGGGACTGGATGCCATGATCTTAGTTTCCTGAATGTTGAGTTTTAAGCCAACGTTTTCACTCTCCTCTTTCACTTTCATCAAGGGGCTCTTTAGTTCTTCTTCACTTTCTGCCATAAGAGTGGTGTCATCTGCATATTCGAGGTTATTGATATTTCTCCTAGCAGTCTTGACTTCAGCTTGTGCTTCATCCATCCTGGCATTTCGCATGATGTACTCTGCATATAAGTTAAATAAGAAGGGTGACAATATATATAAGTAGTTTAATTTTGAGTCTGGAATTCAAGAGAGGTTGTAAGGATGGAGATATAAATTTTAGAGGAATCAAGAGTATAATTCTACTTTGGGTTACAGAATAGCCTCAAAAATTTGTCTCTCAGTAGCCTGTCACTAGTGCCAAAAGTTACATCGTTAGAAATTCATTTGTGCTTTTTGCTTTAACCTGTGGAAAAGGTAGCATATTAAATATTTTTGAAAACATACTGTAACTTAAACTAGTTTAGTACATCTTTTTCAAGAGAGCTGTAATCTACTTACCTTGAGGAGATTCCCATCTTGATTGATGAAAGTTATAGAGGGAGAGTTATGCAGAGATATTCCATAAGTGTCCAGATAATAAAGTGATGGATTTTTCATGGATGTATTTTTGTGAAATGGGAGTCTTGGATGAGCTTAAATGATATTTAATGGGTGGTGGAGCCTTTGTGTGTATAATACATTCTTTATAGTTATTTGTGTTTTAAACTAACATTCAGTACATAAATTTGCTCTTTTAATCATTTTAGTTGTAGAGTACAGAAAACTACAAATTAAGGCATCTAATTTTCCTTAAAATTTTAAGTCATATTCATAAATCTTTCATTCTGTATATAAGCGTATTAATTTAGAGTGAAATAATGACCATCTGTAGAGTTTGGCTGTTGATCATTCCTTGTAATCACTGCTAGAAGTTACAGAAAATACGGGAGTAACAAAGACAGGAAAAAGTTGCTGTTTTGCATAGAAAAGTAGATATTCCAGATTGCACAGTAAAATTTTTATAATCTCTAAAGTCCAATTTCTTGTACTAAATAACAATATTTAAGTAAGTTAAATAAAAAATTTTAGTTATTAGCATTAGTTTCCTGCAATTGCTGTAACAAATTACCACAAACTTGGTGTCTTAACGGGGACTTGCCTGATAGCTCAGTTGGTAAAGAATTCATCTGAAATGCTGAAGACCCCAGTTCAATTCCTGGGTCGGGAAGATCCCCTGGAGAAGGGATTGGCTACCAACTCCAGTGTTTTTGGGCTTCCTTTGTGGCTCAGCTGGTAAAGAATCTGCCTGCAATGCGGGAGACCTGGGTTCGATCTCTGGGTTGGGAAAATCCCTTGGAGAAGGGAAAGGCTACCCACTCCAGTATTCTGGCCTGCAGAATTCCATGGACAGTCCATGGAGTTGCAAAGAGTTGGACACCACTGAGCAACTTGCACTTTCACTTTGGTGTCTTAACACATACTTATTAATCTCTTACTATTCTGGATGTGAGAGGTCTAAATCGGTTTCACTGAGCCAAAATCAAGGTGTTGGCAGGGCCACACTCCTTCTGGAGGCTCTTAAGAATCTGCATCCTTGACTTTTCTAGCAGTAGAGTTGCAATGCCTGCTTTCCTTGGCTTTTCCCCCTTCTTCCATCTCCGAAGCATGGAGCACAGCATCTTGCTTCAGTGGTCCTGTTGATTTCTCCTTCTGTAGTCAAATCTCTCTTAGAAATCATGTGTGATTACATGAAGAGCCCACTTGGTTCATCCAAGATAATTCCCCAACTCAAGATCTTTAACTTAATTATGTTTACAGAGTCCCTTAGAGTAACTCTTAAGGTAAGAGTTATAGGTTCTAGTGATTAGAACCTGCTTTATCTTTGGGGCTCATTATTTAGCCTACCACAAGCTTGCTCTGAACTGTTTTGTTTTAGTGTGGACTTCATACATGTATTATCGATTTAAATATCTTAAGAAGTTTCAGTTCAGTTCAGTCGCTCAGTCGTGTCCGACTCTCCGCGACCCCATGAATCACAGCACGCCAGGCCTCCCTGTCCATCAGTAACTCCCTGAGTTCACTCAAACTCATGTCCACAGAGTCAGTGATGCCATCCAGCCATCTCATTCTCTGTCTTAAGAAGTTTCAGTTCAGTTCAGTTCAGTTCATTTCAGTTGCTCAGTCGTGTCCGACTCTCCACGACCCCATGAACCATAGCACGCACATGCCATTTATTCTCTATCAACCTCTGCCAGGCGAAACTATGTATTGACTGTTTCCAACTCTGTGTCTTTAGGCAGTAGACTTGTTTTTAACTTTTTGTTTAGAAAGAGTTTCAAATTTATAGAAAAATTGAAAGAACAGGGATTGTACAAAGAATATACAAATGCCCTTTACCCAGATTAACCTATTATTAACATTTTATACTTTTTGATTTATTATTCATGACTTAAATCTACATTTTTCTTTTAAAGAAAACAGCATTTAGCATTCAGACCAGTAGGTGTACCACTTATGTATAATGCCCATATGATCTTATCTCTTTTCAGTTGAATTAGAGGTTGGCAAACTTTTCTGTAACAGACCATATAGGAAGTATTTTTGGCGTTGTGAATTGTATGGTCTCTCTTGAAACTGCTCAACTCTGCTGAGTATGGCAAACTCAGGCTTCAATAATACTTAACTGAGTGAGCATATGGTGTTCCTTCAAAACTTCATTTACAGAAGCATGTACTGGGTTGGATTTTGCTCATGGACTGTTGTTTGCCAACCAGAGTTAAAAGAGGTCTAAGTGGTTTAGAATTGTACTTTTAACTTAAAAATAATCAACATGTCCCTTTAATTTCTTTAGTTGCTAAGGTGTAGTTCACTGACTTTTCACTTAGAAATGATAAAATTTTCTGTATCTGATTTAAAAGATTTTTTTGTTATCAAAGAGGTGATCTACCTAATTTTTACCTGAAAAATACAGACTCATAGAATGTAAACCTTGAAAAGGACTTTGAAGATGAGTGAATGAATGCAAATGCATGGGTGAGTGGATAAGCAAATAAAAACTGTGAAGGTTAATATTTCTGAAGGGGTCTGTTTGGATGTTTTAAAGTTTTGTGATTCAGTGATGATCTAAAACTTTTTTGGTAAGAAATCATTACTTTCATAATTGTGTAAAAATGCTCCTTGACTGCGGTGCCAGCATTTGTGTTGACTGTTGAGTTAGGACCAGATAGTATTCTTATTATAGGCTAAAAAAAATAATAAAATGTACTGATACCTTTGTGATAAGTGGAGGTCAAATGATGTTAGGGTCTATTTTATAAATTAGAAAGATTTGTAAATGGTAGATGAAAAGTGCTGTGAGAATTATTTTGTCAAAGTAATACAGGTATCTTAAAGTTGTGTAAAAAAGGTGCTATAGCATTAATATCATTTTCAGCTGGAGTCTAATGAATTACTTTGAGCAGAACAACATCATCCATCATTTTAAGCAAATATTAATTTTACTGATTTTATAAGCTTTTTTATGAACATAATTTATAAGCTTATATAAGTTTTATACTTATAAAAGAACTTTAAACATAATATATTTCTATTAGTTTCATTAGAGTTAAAATAGTTTATGAGCCCTTAAATTTGATGAAAATAAATGTATTTCCATTAGGAGCATTCCTTCCATAACTTGGGTTTGAGAAACACTGATCTAGCCTAGTTGGCTACATTTTACAAATGATGAACCAAGACTCAGAGCAACATAGTGAATGTGGATAGGAAAAGACAGTGTTTTCAACTTGTAGTATTTAAGTTATCCTGTACGCATTAATAGTTTTTTAAAATTATGCATAATAATTTTTTCAGTTTATGGACAGTAAGCCTCTCTACCAATACCAATTTTGGTTGTTCTTAATAAGAATGCTGCTAAGAAAAAGTGTAATTTTTATTTTTGTGTTTCTTTAATACAGTTGTAAACAGAAAGTGCTACAATTTACAAATGCTTTAATTTCCACTCTCTTTAAAAAAATTAAATATTTATAATAACCCTTAGGAGATATTTCTGTTTTACAGATGAAGGTTTGATGGTGGCAGAGGTAAACAGACTTTCCCAAAGTCACACTTTTAGTGACAGAACTGGGGTTTGAGTATATTGTTTTCCATTTTCCATTCTAATATTCAAGTAGAATATTAGCATACTAAAATAAATATGAAATTTATATTATTTGAAGAATTCTTTCCAATTGTGATATATATTTGAACATATTCCAGCCTAATTTGAGTATATGATTTTTTTTCCTCCTGTATTACATTTGCTGTTAGAGTTTTTCCTGTAAGTTATATTTCAGACTATTATGTCCATTATATTTATTAATATGATGAGCATTGAATTCTTAAATTCTCTTAACCCATATATTCTATTTCTGTAGTCTAAGGTCTTTGTTTAATGCATTGCATTGTTTGATTTTTCTTTTAAATAGGTCCTGATTGTTCTTTGAATGTTCCTTCCACTGAGTCTTACTGGATTCTGCCAAATGTTAAACCCTTCAGTCCTTCCGTAGGTCGGGCTTCCCATAAAGCTGTTTTACATGGGAAATTTATGTGGGTGATCGGTGGATATACTTTTAACTACAGTTCTTTTCAAATGGTCTTGAAGTAAGTTTTTTCCTCATATTTTTCCAATCTATTTTTTAAGCTGGGTATTTTTGGATAATGAAGACTACCCTAAATGTCTTATTGCTATGCTGATTTATGAATGGTTGTCTTTGTGATATTTGACTAATTTGAGAATATATAAACTCAGTATATCCAAAAGTTATTTGTCACTGTGCATATATGTTTGTTCTGTGTAAACATTTCTTTAACTTTCTAGAGTGCTTTTATTAAATTCTGAATAAGAAAGTATAGCTTTAAATAAAGCCAGGCCAGGCCTGTATCGGCCTTTGTGAATCCTGGTCACCTTTTAGTTTTTCAGAATGAAGTATAATTACTTATATAAAAATACTTTCAGTTTTTTTCCCTCAAATTTTAATTTACCTAAACTTTTACTCTGCATTTACTTTGCAAACTTTTATTGGTAGAGCGGTACCAGTGTTGTAAAATAGGTTATCGATTTACTGTGGACTTAATGGAGATTGTCCTTTGCTTGATTGGATGATAAGGAGAGTTGTATGAATGCCAGCTTTATCTGAGTTTTTTCAGCTGGTGATTGTATTTTATGAGCTATTCAATAACAAAATAAAAGAGGAAATTATAATTTGATTATCAGTGTTGTTTTCAGGGGTCACATTCATAATATGTAATAACTGATGCAACTTGGGCATCAAGCAGTCGGAAATGACCTTGGACAGTGTACCATATGGTCTATACCCCAAAAGGGTTGCTGTATTAGGCAGATAAATATACAGGACACCCAGTTAAATTTGAGTTTCAGATCAACAGTGAATACTTTTTTAGTATGAGTAGGCCTCTTGTAATTTTATTTTTCAGTTTTGTCTCGAGTGTTGCATGGGTCATACTTATGCTAAAAATTTGTGGTTTATTTGAAATTCAGATTTAGCTGGGCATTCTGTATCTATAAACCCTAATTTCTGAATATATTAGACCTATTAATTTGGGGGATTAAAAGATTCTGTATATAAGAGGAGATTGCTTTAAAACTATGATTGAGTATGACTGGAATTAAAGTGTAAAATAAATTCTGGAGAGAGGGAGGAAGAATTTTAAGTAAACATTTTAATAAATGAAGGATAACTATCCTTCAATATCCTGTAACAATAAATGAAAGATAAAATATAGTAGAAAGAACTGAAAGAGAATTGGATATGCAAAGACCGTGAGAACTGAGAACTGAGATATAAATGTGGAAAAGAAAAGGAAATTAGCTATGATTCATGAAAATGAAAAGTTTGTGAAAATAGAGTGGAAGTTTGGATTAAATTGTGGCATTTGCAAAGTAGGGTTGTGAAGACAGTATAGTTGTCAAGGGAACTTGGACATCTTAAAAGTTTATATTCTGTACAAGGTAAATAGCACATTTTAAATTAAGTGATGAATTTTACTGATATTCTCATAAACATGTATTTTCTATTTGAATCAGATAGTTTATTATTTTTTTTTGTTTGAAACCTGTTTCTTTTGGTTACAGTGTTTATTTAGTTTTGTAGTAAACTAGAGGTATAAGATTAGAAGTAACTTTGTTGCTGTTTTCACAGGGTTCAGTTCAGTTCAGTTCAGTCGCTCAGTCGTGTCCGACTCTTTGCGACCCCATGAATCACAGCACGCCAGGCCTCCCTGTCCATCACCAACTCCCGGAGTTCACTCAAACTCATGTCCACAGAGTCGGTGATGCCATCCAGCCATCTCATTCTCTGTTGTCCCCTTCTCCTTCTGCCCCCAATCCTTCCCAGCATCAGAGTGTTTTCCAGTGAGTCAACTCGTCGCATGAGGTGGCCAAAGAGCATGTTTTTCATTATTCTGAAGGCGTTTAGTTGTAGGTAAACAGAGAATGAGATGGCTGGATGGCATCACCGACTCGATGGACATGAGTCTGAGTGAACTCTGGGAGTTGGTGATGGACAGGGAGGCCTGGCGTGCTGTGATTCATGGGGTCGTGGAGAGTCGGACACGACTGAGCGACTGAACTGACCGACTAACTGACTGAAGGATGTTTAAAAAGCTTTTTAGAAGTAATGGTGTAAGTAATAAGTTGATTAATCTTCTATAATAGAATTTAATTGAGGTGTATGTGTTACATTTAAGACGAATTATTCAGTAAATGATGTAAGAGTTCTGTATTAGTGTCTATTAGAGAGTATTTTACAGAATATTTATTCATTGACATTAGTGAAAATTAACTTGTAATCATGGGCATAGCAAATTGTTTTGAACACATTATGTGCTTAGTGCTTGGGATATGGAACATCTCAGGTGACTCAGTGGTAAAGAACCCATGTGCAATGCAGGAGATGTGGGTTCAGTCCCTGGGTCATGAAGATTCCCTAGAGAAGGAAATGGCAATCTACTCCAGTATTTTTGCCTGGGAAATCCCATGGACAGAGGAGCCTGATAGGCTATAGTCCACGGGGTTGCAAAATTGTCAAATATAACTTAATGACTGAACAATAACAGCTTAGGATATATCAGTGGATATGATGAATGTCCTGTCTTTACATGTAACTAACGTGATAAACAAGTATACAGGACTTCCTAAGGGGCTCAGTGGTAAAGAATCTGCCTGGCAAGCAGGAGACTCGGGTTTGATCCCTGGGTCGGGAAGATCCCCTGGAGAAGGGCATGGCAACTCACTCCAGTATTCTTGCCTGGAGAATCCCATGAACAGAGGAGCCTGGTGGTCTACAGTCCGTGGGGTCGCAAAGAGTCAGACGTGACATACCCCCTGACCAACAGCGACAAAATGAAGGCTGTATATGCACATATATACACCGATAGATATAGATAGCAAAATAGATAGCAGGAGTAAGCAAATTAGGAATGCTAAAGGGGAGGGAGTTGCACTTATAAACGCAGTGGTTAAAGTAGGCTTCATGGGAAAGATGAGAACTGAGCAGACTTGAAGGAGGCCAGACATTGGCTGTGCAGTTATCTGGAGGCAGAGAAAAGAGCCAGACAAAAGCCTTAAGGTAGATGCTACTTGGAGATTTCAAGAGGCCACAAACAGGCCCATGTGACTTTAAAAGTGTAGAAGAGCTCACTATTGTTTAGGTTAATCAACTGGTTCAAATGATTAAGCTAAACAGAATGATTCCAGTAATAAATAGCCTAGTCAAGTTAATGCATATTACATATTTAGATGATTGAATCCTAATTTAGAGTAGGTATATGTTGAATGAGTCTTTATTAAAAATTTCTAATATAGTATGAAATTATGAGTTTATTTGTAATTGTTTTTGAATTTAATGAATATTTAAATACAAAGAAAGCATATGCAAATTAAAAAACCTAAAATGAATCTTAGCTTATGAAGTTATATTTATTTTCTTCTTGTTTTTAGTTACAATTTAGAAAGCAGTATATGGAATGTAGGAGCTGTATCAAGGGGACCTCTCCAGAGATACGGGCATTCTCTTGCTTTGTATCAGGTATGGATCCTGCTTTAAATTTTAATCTTTTTTTAATTAGCCTTAGAGAAAAAAATACTGAATCTCAGATTTATTTCAAATATTTAATGAAAACAAGAGATCAGGTGAATCACAATAACTTGAAGTGTCATAGTTTTTTTATACTATTTTAGTAAAAAAATAGATTTTAATGGTATCCTTCATTGAACATGGGGAGAAAAGAAGATTGACTTTTTGTTCATGACTTTATACCTTGTCATCAGATCAATCACTTAAAAAATTTTGATAAAATACACATAACAAAAGTTTACCATTTTACCCGTTTTTAACAGTATAGTCCATCTAGTGGCATTAAATTATTGTACAGTCATTTCCATTATTTCCAGACTTTTTTTCATCTTGCAAAACTGGAACTCTGTACCCATAGAGTAACTCCACATTTCCCCCCTTTTCCAGTCCCCAGCAAACCACCCTCTGCTTTCTGACTCTGTGAGTTTGACTGTTCTAGGTACCTTATGTAAGTGGAATCATACAGTATTTAGTGATTAATAAATGACTGGATCATTTCACTTGGCACAATGTCCTCAAGATTCATCTGTCTTACAGCATGTGTCAGAATTTCCTTCTTTTTTTAAAGACTGAATAATATTCCACTGCATGTATATACTATATTTTGTTTATCCATTCATCCATCACTATATACTTGGGTTGCTGTCACCTTTCTGGCTAGTATCAATAATGCTACTGTGAAGATGAGTATACAACTATCTGTTCAAGTCTCTGATTTCCGTTCTTTTGGATAGAGAGTCAGAAAGGGAATTCCTAGATTTAATGGTAATTCTATTTTTAATATTTTTTGAAGAACTGCCATATTGTTTTGTTCATTGCATTGAACATGCTATCCTCCATTGAACATGGGGAGAAAAGAAGATTGAGTTTTTGTCCATGACTTTATACCTTGTCATCAGATCAATCAGTTAAAAAATTTTGATAAAATACGTATAACAAAAGTTTCCCATTTTACCCATTTTTAACAGTGAAGTCCATCTAGTGGCATTCAGTTCAGTTCAGTTCAGTCGCTCAGTCGTGTCCGACCATTTGCGACCCCATGAGTCATAGCACGCCAGGCCTCCCTGTCCATCATCAACATTAAGTATATTCAATTGTCGTACAGTCATTTCCATTATTTCCAGACCTCTTTTCATCTTGCAAAACTGAAACTCTGACCATTTTAGATTCCTACCAACAGTGCACAAGGATTCCAATTCCTCCGTATCCTTGTTAATACTTACTGTTTTCTGTTTTTCTTTCTTTCTTTTTTAAATAATAAAATTCCTAATGAGTGTAAAGCACTATCTCATTGTAGTTTTGATTTGTATTTCCCTAATGATTTATGATGTTGAACATCTTTTCAAGTGCTTCTTGCCTATTTGTATGCTTTCTCTGAAGAAACATGTATCAAGTGTTTTGCCCGTTTTGAATTTTTTTCCTTTTTTTGGTGTTGAGTTGTAGGAGTTCTTTATATATTCTGGATTTTATCTCCTAACTGGATATATGATTTGCATGTATTTTCTTGCCTGTGCTTTTGGTATCATTTCCAATTTTGTATGAAGGTTCCAATGTCTACACATCTTTGCCAACACTAGTTACTGTCTTTTTGATGATAGCTATCCTAATGGGTATGAAGTGGTATTTTACGTTTGATTTGCCTTTCACTGTTGACTAACAATGTTAGTAATCATGTGATTTTTTTTGGGGGGGGTATTTGTATTTTCTTTGAAGAAATATCTGTTTAAGTTCTTTCCCCATTTTAAAATTATTTAGATGTCAGAGTTCTTTATTTTTTTTTTTTTTACATGAGTCAAAACGCTTATTTATTTGGAGATTACATCATGAAAAGAATAGTGTCTCATCATATATTGAGGCTGGCCTTAATCAGGTGTCATGGGGTGCATGAGTGTGTATAACGTAGGTGGAGGTAGATTTGGATGGACAGACAACTGGCTAAGGGACTGGCTCAGGAAAAAAGAAGAATGATAGATTTTCTTACCATTTCACAGCAAGGTCACTAGTGTGTCTGGAACTAAGAAAGATTGGGACACTCCGGTCTGGAGGACAAGAATGAATTCACTTTAGCTTGTTTTATTCTATTCCCAGAACTGCCAGTGCTCATGGAATATCATTCATTGATAGTTAGGATGTGCCATGAGGCTATTTACTGCAACATCTTTCTCATTTGTTGCTGCTAAGTCACTTCAGTCGTGTCCGACTCTGTGCGACCCCATAGATGGTAGCCCACCAGGCTCTGCCGTCTCTGGGATTCTCCAGGCAAGAACACTGGAGTGGGTTGCCATTTCCTTCTCCAATGCATGAAAGTGAAAAGTGAAAATGAAGTTGCTCAGTCGTATCCGACTCTTCGCGACCCCATGGACTACAGCCTACCAGGCTCCTCCACCCATGGGATTTTCCAGGCAAGAGTACTGGAGTGGGTTGCCATTGCCTTCTCCCCAGAGTTCTTTATATATTCTAGATACAGGTCCCTTGTCAGATACGTGATTTTCAAATATTTCTTCCCTTTCTGTGAGCTTTTACTTTTTTGGTGGTGTCTTTTGAAGCACAGAAGTTTTTAACTTTGATGAAATCCAATATATATACTTTTTCTTTTGTTGCTTGTGATTTTGGCGTCATGTCTAAGAATATGTTGTCAAATCCAAGGTCATGCATATTTAGCTCGTGTCTTCTCTAAATGTTTTATAGTTTTTTTGGCTTTTACTTTTAGGTCTTTGATCTGTTTTGAGTTGTTTTGTATGTTCTGTGCAGTAAGGATTTAGGTTCACCCTTCTGCATATAACTATCTTCTTTTCTTAGGATCATTTGTTGAAGAGACTATTCTTTCCTCATCGAATGGTCTTGGCATTTTTGTCAAATATCAGTTAGCCATAGGATATGGATTTTTTTTTTCTGGACTCTCAGTTATGTTGATTTATGTGTTCATTTTTTCCCGTAGTTTGCTATCTTGATTACTTTTGCTTTGTAGAAAGTTTTAATGTTGAAAAGTGTTAATCCTCCAATTTTATTCTTCTTTTTCAAGGTTGTTTAAATATTCTGGATCTCTTGCAATTCTATTTGATTTTTGGAATCAACTTGTCGGTTTCTACAAATCTGGAATTTTAACTGAGATTGCATTGAATCTGTAGATCAGTTTGGAGAGTACTGCAATCTTAAGTCTTCTGATCCAGGAACACAGGATGTCTTTGTATTAATTTAGATCTTTCAACAATTATTTGTAGCTTTCACAGTATAAATTTGGAGTTTCTTTTGTTAAATTATTCCTAGTTATTTTATTCTTTTTGATGATTTGTAAATTGAATATTTATTTAAGTTTCATTTTTGGATTGTTCACTGCAAGTGTATAGAAATATAAATTGATTTTTTTTGTACATTGATCTTTTATTCTGCAGTGTTGCTGAAGTCAATAACTCTAATTCTTTTTATTTCGTAGGATTCTCTATATACAAATTCCTATCACCTACAAACAGAAATATTTTACTGTTATTTCAATCTGGATGCCTTTATTGAGTTTTTGCCTGTTTGCTCAGGCTAAAAATCTTGAGTACAGTGTTGAATATAAATGGCAAAAAGCAGGCATCTTTATAATTGACCTTGGTGAAATATCCAGCCTTTTATTGTTAAATACAATATTAGCTTTGTGTTTTTCTTACGTGCTCTTTATTAGGTTGAAGAAATTCTTTTCTCTTTCTAAGTTATTGGAATAATAATGATTTATATATCATTCATTTCAATCACATATGCTTTAATGACATATTATTTTTATAATTTATAAGTGCTCTAAAGTATCTGCTCATAGCCATAAGAAGTGGTAATAAAAATGTACTCCACATAATATACACAAATGTGTCTACTTTTCTGATGAACAGTGCTTGATGAAAATGGTGAATGTCTGTACTGCACAAAGCAGTACAAATAGATGGTAAAATTCAAATGTAACAACTAGGGACTTAACAACTAGGATGGTTAATTAACCATATAATTTTGATTAAAACACCTTAAAGTAACTTTCTGAAATTGTGGCTTTCCCTGCTTCTTGTAGTAAAAGAATTAATCATCATTGCTCATGTGTTCCCATTTGACTTTTTACACTTAAGAACTATGTCTAATGCATATTGTGAGCGATTACTAAAATTTAATGTTTAAACGTAGTCTTTAATTCATGTATCTTGATAAGATATAAATATTTTGTGTATTAACATATGCTTTTTAATTGACAGGAAAACATCTTTATGTATGGAGGCAGAATTGAAACAAGTGATGGCAACGTTACAGATGAATTGTGGGTGTTTAACATACACAGTCAGTCGTGGAGTACAAAAACTCCCACTGTGCTTGGACACGGTCAGCAGTATGCTGTGGAGGGACATTCCGCACACATTATGGAGCTGGATAGTAGAGATGTGGTCATGATCATAATATTTGGATATTCTGCAATATATGGTTATACAAGCAGCATTCAGGAATACCATATCTGTGAGTTACTTTGAACATATAACTGTACTCTTTTTTTTTTTAATTGGTTGAGAATATTTTTATCCCTAACAGAATATTAATTTGAATTTATCAAAATGATTAGTTATTTGAAATTAGAATTACAAGCCAAGAATTAGTATTTTTTTAATATAAACTTTTAAATTTTGTATTAGATATTACCCTATAATATTTATCTTCTTAGCTAAATGTGTGGAAATGTCACATTATAGACACATTTTCTGAGGATTGAGAATGTATATTCTTAAGTATGAGAAGTTCCAATAGATGGTGCTATTTCTTTGGATTTTACTTATGAATTGAGAGCTAAAATTAACCCAGTTATCTTTACTATGCCTTCCATGACTTCAGGATTTTTCATTTTTCAGGGTTTTGTTCCTAATCTTATTGCAGTATCTCTGTGTATGTATTACTCTTCTGAAGTAAGCTTCCCAAGAATCGTCTTTTGGCTTCTGTGAAAGATGATATCTGATGTGTGAAGGTGACTGGGACAATCATATATGACTTTCCCTACTATACTCTTAAATATTCTAATTTATTTTCCTGGTACTTTATTTCTTTGAATTCTTTATGACATTTTCAAACAGTTGTAAGCTTTTTCTTAATTTGTCTACAAATATGTATATACTATGGTTGCTATTTGGATTCAAGAACATACTTCATTTCTAGTTCTGGCCAGAATTATGAACTCAAGTTTTTGGCCCTTTTGTGTGTAGATAACTGTATTCAATTATTTAGAGTTCTTGTGCAGGAGAAGACTCATTTGCAGATCACCATTAGCAGCAACAGGAGAGAGCTTGTATGTGCAGGAAAGGACTCCCTCCTGAATGCTCCACTGTTTCAACCCTGCAGTCCTTTTAGGTGATCTCTTCTTTTTCATCTCAGAGTGCAGCTGGGCTGGAATTGGTATATATGTCCTCTTTACTTCTTATTGCCATTTCCTGTTTTTACTCCATCCTCCCTGAAACCACTCAGCTTTGAATCTTGTGTCATCAGACTGTACCACCTATTACTTCTTCTACACTCCTCTGCTGTTCCTTTGGTCACTGTGCTTAATTCCTGGTAGAATATAGCTTCTGGCTCACTGTCTGTGTCCCGCATACGTTAGTCAGGTATATTAACATCCAATTAAATACTTCTGGCCTATCAACTTTTTTGATCCCTCTTCCAAAGATCTTATCTTCCATTCTGTGGTACCCTTGACTCTGTGTACCTGCAATGAATCCTGTAATTTCCACGTCAGGTATCTTACTCTTCAAGTGCTGCTGATGTTTCCAGCTTACTTCTGAAGAGGATCCAGACTGGTAGTTCTTCAGCCTTACCTCAATAGTCCATTGAGCCTCCTGTCAAGTTTTCAGTCTCTCCCCGCCCTCTTTTGTCTGTACTTCTCACGCACTGAGTTTTAAGTTCATAATCACCTCTGTCTCTTATGACTCTCCAAGATGACTGTTTCATACATTTTCCTCTCCCTTAAAACTTCCAGCAGTTCACTCCTCATCATTACTCCCAGTTGATGACTTGACTTCTTATTTTACTGAGAAAACAGAGGAACTCTAAAGAGACTGAAACTCCGGTACTTCGGCCACCTCATGCAAAGAGTTGACTCATTGGAAAAGACTCTGATGCTGGGAGGGATTGGGGGCAGGAGGAGAAGGGGACGACAGAGGATGAGATGGCTGGATGGTATCACCGACTCGAAGCACATGAGTTTGGGTGAACTCTGGGAGTTGGTGATGGACAGGGAGGCCTGGCGTGCTGCGATTCATGGGGTCGCGGAGAGTCGGACACGACTGAGTGACTGAACTGAACTGAACTGAACTGAAAGAGACCTCTGGTGAGAGGAACATTTTAGATGTAATGGTTAATAAGAAATGCTACATTAAATAAGCCTGTGTACATGCATTATTGTCATAAACACTCATGCCCGCAATGAAGCAGATGTGGGTGATTCATTCTCATTTTTCAAATGGGCCCCAGAGTTGTTTAAGCAAGAGTTACAGATTTTCTATGTAAAAAAAGTTGTTTTATAAATTTTATTTTTAATTTTTGGTTTTATTATAGTGTTCCGGGAATATTTTGGGCATTATTTCTCCTTTTTGTAATTTATTCACATTTTCTTTGGAATCCAGTTTTCATAATTGTTCCATAGATAGTTGAAAAGGAGTTAAATCCTATTATATAAAGATACAGCATAGGTTGTTTTTGTTGTTCAGTCACTCAGTCATGTCCAATTCTTTGCAGCCCCATGGACTACAGCACACCAGGCTTCCTCGTCTTTCATTATCTCCCAGAATTTTGCTCAAACTCATGTCCATTGAGTGAATGATGCCAGCCAACCATCTCATCCTCTATCATCCCCTTCTCCTCCTGCCTTCAATCTTTCCCAGCATCATGGTCTTTTCTAATGAATCGGCTCTTTGCATCAGGTAGCCACAGTTTTAGAACTTTGGCCTCAGCATAAGTCCTTCCAATGAATATTCAGGATTGATTTCCTTTAGGATTAACTGGTTTGATCTCCTTGCAGCCCAAAGGACTCTCAAGAGTCTTGTCCAGCTACACAGTTCAAAAGCATCAATTCTTCAGCGCTCAGTTTTCTTTACAGTCCAACTTTCACATCCGTACATGACTACTAGAAAAACCATAGCTTTGACTATATGGACCTTTGTTGGCAAAGTGATATTGTTGCTTTTGAATATGCTGTCTAGGTTTGTCAGAACTTTTCTTCCAAGTAGCAAGCATCTTTTAATTTTGTGGCTGTAGTCACCATTCACAGTGATTCCAGAGCCCAAGGAAATAAAGTCTGTCTAAAATCTACTGCTCCTTCTGGTTAGGTCTTCTCTTCCTTACTTAAATGATTTTTTTTATTAACTTGATCTATCATGCTCTGAAAGTTAATAAAAGTATAAAAATACTAGGTTATTTTTGCTTTTATCTTCTTATATATTCTTGAATTTATGCTTTGTAGAATTTGCTATCATGGATATTCATAACTACCAAATCTTTGTTGTGAATTCTGTCTTTTAATAGTATAAGGTGCTTTGTTTGTCTATTGTTTATTGTTTCCTGACCTGATTTCTACCTTGTCTATTATTAATATTATGGCTCTTGAATTTTGGGGCATGGCAAGTTGGTCCTTTCTTGGTGTATTTTTGCCCATTCCTTTATTGTTAACAATTAAGAATCACTTTAAATGTATCTGTTGGAGAAGGCAGTGGCAGCCCACTCCAGTACTCTTGCCTGGGAAATCCCATGGATGGAGGAGCCCGGTAGGCTGCAGTCCATGGGGTTGCGAAGAGTCGGACACAACTGAGTGACTTCACTTTCACTTGTATACAAGAGAAAGTTGGATTTTGCCTTGTGATCCCATCTGGCTTTTGTACATTTTCAGTGTTTTGTTGTCTTTTTGATTATAGCTCTCCTCACGTTTAGGGAGCATGGGGTCCATTTTTTGGTGAGAATGAGAGGGGTAATTTTTGAGACCTGCCATTAGGCTTCTCCCATGCTCCTTGGTCCTGGCCTTGTGTTCTCCGTTCTTGCAGGTTTCTCTATCTGGTTCTCGTAGTTTCATTGGCTTTTTGCACATTCACATCTGATTTGGAGTTGTTGAGTTTATTTTCATTCCTAGTTTCTCTGGAAATTTAATTTTCTTTTCCTTTCACTTTTCCCACTCCATGGTTTTCCTTTTTTGTATGTCTTGGGGAGAACAGGAAGATTCAGGATTAAACCATCATCATGCTTTTGAATTTAAACCATTTGTGATGACTTTTGAAGTTTTAAGATGAATACTTAATTAAGTTGACTGTTAACCAGAACTTCTACTCTTTGGTCAACCTCCAATTTACAGGCTACTGTTTTCTACTAATTTAATTAATATTGTTTTGTTTGGAACACATTTGACATTATTATAAGTTTTTAATGCAAGGGGTCACAATCTTTTCCATAAAGGGACAGATAGTAACCATTTTAGGCTTTGTGGCCCATATGGTCTTTGTCAAAAGCAATCAACTTTGCTCTTTTAACATGAAAGGAGCCATAGACATCAACAGATGGGTGAGGCTTTGTTCTCAACTTAGCCTTGGGTCTTAGCTTGTCTACCCCTGCTCTAGAGAGAGAGTGTGTGGACTTCCAGGGGCCTAGCAACCCAGGTCCAAAGTAAGTTAAAGTTTTGGCCTGTGTTTTTTTTTTTCCCTTGAGTTTGTTAGCAGGATGAATTTATGCCCCAACGTGACATGATGTCTAGTCTATAACCAAACTAATATTTTCTTCTGTGTAGAGAGCCTAAACTGAAATAGAATTTTTTTCTGTTTGCCTCTGCAGAACAGATTTTAAAAACTCACCTTTCATTAATAGTTAAACCCTTTAGGGATCTTGACTATAAGTTCTGTGATGCAATAACTGCATGAGTTTACCTGTGTGTGTGTTGGTCAGTGTGTGCTCAGTCGTGTCTGACTTTTTCAACCCCATGGGCTCTAGCCCACCAGGCTCCTCTGTCTATGGGATTTCACAGGCAAGAATACTGGAGTGTGTTGCCATTTCCTTCTCTAGGGTGAGTTTACCTGTAGTATTGGCCATTAAAACCAAATTCTGTAGGCTGCCTGATTGGTACGTGCCTTCCCTACACCATCTGCCATGTGAATATAGTTTATAATTCACAGAATGCATTTTACTTTTTACATATTTCCCTTTATTGAAGGATAGGCCTGAGACATGGTGGTAGCTATACTTCCACAGAAGTTAGGAAGGCACAACAAATTTGTTCTAATCTCAAATATTAATATAGATTATTGTTTTTATTTGGAATAATTTGACTATAGAACGCTAGTTGCAGTTCTGGTAAATTTAGAAGTATTGAGGATTTTTTTTGACTTATCCTATAATCAGAATATTATTTCTGTCAATGAGTAAATTTATCAAAAGGATAAATTTTTGGTTTGACTTTTGTCCTATTATTTGTATTATTTGTCAGGCACCTTTATGAATGTAGTATGAGATAGAAATGGGAAGAATACATAATTTATGAGTTTTATAAGGATAGTAAATGAATTGTGAGTAGTTTTAAAATTCTGTAAATTACTTAGGTACAAAGTAAAATTCATCAAGTTTTCTAAAATTATATCTTAATAATAAAATTATCATATTAATATTACTTTACTCCTAAAGTATTTTGAATTTTTAATTTATTGTTAAAGGATGTGATGTCAAAACAATACTCTGTAAGTACTTCCACTTTTAAAAGTGCTTAGAAAAGATTGCAAAACAATCGGTGTATATAGTTTAAAGACTGTCAGAATAGCTAAAACCACAGACAAGTTCTACTTCAGGTAATGATACGAAGGTAAGTAAGGCTGCTCTGAACATAAGTAATGAGATAATTATCTTAGTTTTAAGTGAATGCTTATCTCTATGGGCAGAGTTAAAAGCATTTTTCCCTCTATTCTTAGTGGTAATTACTACACTGTGATATGACTTAGGCTCTCTTTTCTTGGCTCTTTTTAATGGCATTAACTACCCAAATGTAGATTGGATTTACTTTGATTATCCTTACTTTTTAAAAACTTCTAGATAACCAAGAAAAAAGTGTTTTTTAAAAAAATTAAATAGGGGCTATCTCTTCAGCCAGCTTTTCAGTGAGGGTAGCTGAAAAGAAAGCTGAAGTTATAGCATAGTCATCCACGAAAACAGGACATTTTACTAGATAAAAATTTACTCTGAAATACACTCAAAGGATATTGGTCTTAACCATTATGTAGAAATTTTTTAAAAAGACCAAAAACTTTCAATTAACATACTCCAAGTGACCACTTACTCAATTTCTAATAATACTGCAGATAATTCTGAAGTATCTCTGGCTCTGTGCATCTTCTCTGAGATTTTTGTGATATGATTTAGAACAAAGGAACCATCTGGTTAACTTACCTCTATCTTAATTTGAACATTGTACATTGACTTTTGAAAAATATCTGAGATATTGCAGAATATTTTTTAGTTCTTGAGACTGTGGTTAAAAGTCTTAAGTACAGTAATTGGTATTTATGAGTTTTAGAGTATCTGTTCTGCCAGAGCACCTTCAAATATCGTGTCAACTTTATAGCTTATTGAAGCTCAATTTTGGTTCCACTTGGTTCCAGAGATATGCAGTAAGTCTTCTCAGCAAAGGATACATCAGATGTTTTTCCTTCTCTTTATATAACTTTTTTCTAACAGGAAGATACAGACAGTAAAAAATAAACGTAATAGGTATGCTTATATATGACTTTTTTGTTGTTGTTTAGTTGCTAAGTCATGTCCAACTCTTCTGCGACCCCATGGACTGTAGCCCACCAATCTCCTCAGTCCATGGAATTTCCCAGACAAGAATACTAGAATGGGTTTCCATTTTCTTCTCCAGGGGATCTTCCTGACCCAGGGATTGAACGTTGTCTCTTATATCTTCTGCAACTGGCAGGCAGGTTTTTTTAGCACTGAACCACCAGGGTAGCCCCATATGATGTATTGCAAGGTAGTAATTTTTAGAGTTTGGATGTAGAGTCTGAGGAAAAATGATGAGTCACGGATGATTCCAGAGTTTTTGGCATGAGCCGCTGAAAAGTTGAAGTTGCCATTGACTGACAGGTAGAAGTCTCTGAAGCAGGTTTGAGGTGAAGGTGGTTTGAAGGTCAGGAGTTCAGTTTGGACATGTTTTATGTGAGATATCTGTTAGACGTTGAAGTGAAATCATCAAGTAGGCAGTTGGCTGTTTGGATCTGGAGTTCTACAGAGAGATCTGGGTTGGATATGTAAATTTGAGAGCTCTTGGCATTTGAATGGCGTTTAAAGCTATGAGACTGGATCAGATCACTAAGGCAGTGGGTATAGATAGAAAGGACTGAGCCTTAGGTTGTTCCAGTAATAAGCGGTAAGAGAGAAGAAGGAAATTAGCAAGAAAGTACAGTGAACTAGAAGCTAAGTGATGAAAGATTATTAAACAGAAGAGTGATCAGCTGTGCCAAATGCCGCTCTGCTGATGGGTCAAGTAGAATAATTACTAAGGCCTGACCAGTAAATTTATTACTGTGCAGATCTTGAGTGATCTTGGGTGTAGTGTTGTGGTTAAAAGCCTGGCTGGATTGGATTTAAGACCGAGTGAGAGGAGTGGAATCTGATACAGTGGACAAAGCTAGCTCTTTCAAGGAAATTTGCTTGTGAAGAAGAGCAAAGAAATTTAGCGGCAGGAAATGTAGGATGCTTTAAAAACTGGGTTTTCACAGAAGCAGACCATGAAACAAGAATTCAAGTGAATTTTACTTGGAAAGTGCAGGTGTCACTCTTAAGGGATTTGAGAAGTGATGCAGGTGTGAGAGGCCAGTCTGTTAGTAAGGCATTTTGCCAGTGGTGATGGGGCTTAGTTGTCCAGGCTTTAAATCAGCACGTACTATTTGAGTTCTATGGGCTGTCTCTATAAAGTCAATCAATTCTTTAGCCGAAGATTTGTTTCATCGAGTGTGGCTTGATTTATATTAAAATGTGTGCAGATAACAGAATATAACAGCAGAATACTTAGTACGATGATAGCTTGTGTGGGGCACATGTGAATAGATCTGGTGGAGAAATTTTTTATTAGGTACCCTAGAGTACAACTTCTAAAATTATTTGGTTATCAAGGGGTTGGGAGTGACAGTAACCAGCAAGAGTCATGCAAAAAATGATTAGAAATTAACAGGAGTATGTATAATGAGAAAATTAGCTTGCAGTAAATGCTCCATAAACTTTGGTTTAAGTAACAAAGTGGAGGTGGCCTTTATAATTGCGCAATGATGAAAGACTCTCTGTGTTCCATAGTGGTACTTCTGCATTTTTCATTTTCTGGAAATGGTTTAATTATCCTCTGAATTCCTGCATCTGTTTGTCTATAAATGAATATGATACATATACTGCTTTTTTAAAAAGGTATTCTTATTATATTTATATTCTTTTTCTAAGTTAATTTTGGAGCAGAGTCCTGCTGTATATCTCTTTGTATATGTACTTCTAGTAACGTGCAATGTTTTCAGCAATATTCCTTAAAAGTGAATCTGTTCTTTTCCTGAATGTTTTAAAAAGTGTATTAGCCAGATTATTTCGATTATGAACTGTGCAGTTTCTTCTTTTTTCATGGTGACTCGTATGGTACTGGATTTGATATTCTCCGTTTGTCTCTCCAGCTCTACCCTCATCACTTCATTCTGCTCCCATGCCCTCCAGCTCTCAGTTGGGATCAGAAGGTGGGAGGGAGATGGGTGAGGTTAAGGTATTTTTCTCCTCTTGCTCCCTCCCTGCTGGATCTTCTTGGTTTAATTGTGTTGTCCTGCTGAAGCCTGCACTGTCAGGTATTCTTCCCCATAGCAGTTGCTCTTTTGGGTTCTAGAAATGTTCTTCCTCTTGCTTTTTTCATGTGACAGGATAGTAAAGGCTTGCTGCTATGATAGTCCCAGGATTTTACCCTGACCGTACTTCTGTAGGGCTTCCCTGGTGGCAGGGAGGGTCAGGAAGGTCCTCTGGAGAAGGGAATGGCTACCCACTCCCATATTCTTGCCTAGAGAATCCCATGGACAGAGAAGCCTGGTGGGCTGCAGTCCATGGGGTCACAAAGAGTTGGACACGACTGAGCCACGAGCTCTTTCACTTTCACATACTTCTGTAAATAGTCTTTTTATTGGACTCTGTGTGTATGTGTGAACACACACACATGCTCAGTCTGTTCAATCATGTCCAACTCTGTGACCCTGTGAACTATTGCCCCCCAGGCTCCTGTGTCCCTAGGATTCTCTAGGCAAGAATACTGGAGCGGGTTGCCATGCCCTCCTCCAGGGGATCTTCCCAACACGGGGATTGAACCCACGTTTCCTGTGTCTCCTGCCTTGCAGATGGACTCTTTACCACTGAGCCTCTGGGGAAGCCCTGTTAGACTCTTCACAGTTAGCCATTTTGAGCATGTTGTGTTTCCTTTCCAGACGCCGACTGACTGCACCTACTGTTCATTCTTAGATATTCAAATATAACTTTTAACCTAAATGGGACTTGGTGTGTACTGAGGTATTAGGATCCTGGAAGTTGGGAGAATGAAGTGTTTTGTGAGAGGTCTTCACACCTAATTAATGGAAAAAAAATGTCAGAAGAAATACAAACTTTTGAAATAGGGTGGAGCTAGATCCTTTAGTCCATTTCTACTACTACTTTCCTTGAATTTTTAAATTTTAATGTGGTTATCTGTGGCATTTTAGTTTCTCTTAATGTTAAAGATTGATATATTTGCTTAACATTTTTCAAGAGCATTAACTATTCTGACTTTTTAAATAAGCAGCATTCTTAGTTGTCAATTTATTACTTTCTTATTACTAAAGAAAGCTGATCGAAGAATTGATGCTTTTGAACTGTGGTGTTGGAGAAGACTGTTGAGAGTCCCTTGTACTGCAAGGAGATCCAACCAATCCATTCTAAAGGAGATCAATCCTGGGTGTTCATTGGAAGGACTGATGCTAAAGCTGAAACTGCAATACTTTGGCCACCTCATGCGATGAGTTGACTCACTGGAAAAGACTCTGATGCTAGGAAAGGTTGGGGGCGGGAGGAGAAGGGGACGACAGAGAATGAGATGGCTGGATGGCATCACCGACTCTGTGACATGAGTTTGAGTGAACTCCGGGAGTTGGTAATGGACAGGGAGGCCTGGCGTGCTGTGATTCATGGGGTCGCGGAGAGTCGGACACGACTGAGCGACTGAACTGAACTGAACTGAATTACTGAAGAACAAATATTTGTACCTGATAAGAGGATATTTATTTTTTCAAAAATTGCAATTTGTTTTTTTCTTTTAAGTTTTCTCTTTATAATAGTTCATGTTCATAATTTTTTTATTTTAAAACAAGTTTTCTGCTTTCCATTAGTATGAAATCCAGAATTTCTTAAAATGCACTTTTTTTTGAAGAAGAGGAGAGCTTTATCACTTATACGTGTATGCTTATATGGGATATTATTTTGCTTACTTATATTTTAATTTTTATAAAGCAGAAATAATATTTTATGCAGTTTTCTGTGGTTTTATTTTTTCTTTCACCACTTTATTACCAGGATTAATTCATGTTGTTTTATACTCCTATAGTTAACTTTTTTGATGTATTTCATTGTCTGACTCTTCTGAGATTTGCCTCTCCATTCTCCTGCTTATAAGCTTTCAGATTGGGTATCCAGTAAAATTTACCCACAATAGCAATTTTGAGACATTTTGGTAAAAATACTATATTTTTAAAGGTAAAGAAAGAAAATTCCTAGACTCTTTAGGCAGAAAGATGAACTGGCTTACAAGGGCAAGAGATTAGATTAACAGCTTGAAACTCATGGCAGCCATGGAATAAATATTTCAAGAAACTTAAGGAAAGAAAATAGAAGCTAAAGGTTTTTCAGTTCAGTTCAGATCAGTTGCTCCTGCGACCCCATGGACTGCAGCATGCCAGGCCTCTCTGTCCATCACCAGTTCCTGGCTGCTGCTGCTGCTAAGTTGCTAAAGTCGTGTCCGACTCTGTGCGACCCCATAGACCCATAGACGGCAGCCCACCAGGCTCCCCCATCCCTGGGATTCTCCAGGCAAGCACACTGGAGTGGGGTGCCATTTCCTTCTCCAAGGCATGAAAGTGAAAAATGAAAGTGAAGACGCTCAGTCGTGTCCGACTCTTAGTGACCCCAGGGGCTGCAGCCTACCAGACTCCTCCGTCCATGGGATTTTCCAGGCAAGAGTACTGGAGTGGGGTGCCATTGCCTTCTCCCACCAACTCCCAGAGTTTACTCAAACTCATGTTCATTGAGTTGATGATACCATCCAGCCATCTCATCCTCTGTCATCCTCTTCTCCTCTTTCCTTCAATCTTTCCTAGCATCAGGGTCTTTTCCAGTGAGTCAGTTCTTCGTATCAGGTGGCCAAAGTATTGGAGTTTCAGCTTTAGCATCACTCCTTCCAATGAATATTCAGGACTGCTCTCCTTTAGGATGGACTGGTTGGATCTCCTTGCAATCCAAGGGACTCTCAAGTGTCTTCTCCAGCACCACAGTTCAAAAGCATCAATTCTTCGGTGCTCAGCTTTCTTTATAGTCCAACTCTCACATCGATACATGACCACGGGAAGAACCATAGCTTTGACTAGACGGCAAAGTAATGTCTCTGCTTTTTAATATGCTGTCTAGGTTGGTCATAACTTTCCTTCCAAGGAATAAGCATCTTTTAATTTCATTGCTGCAGTCACCATCTGCAGTGATTTTGGAGCCCCCCAAAATAAAGTCTGTCACTGTTTCCACTGTTTCCCCATCTTATTTGCCATGAAGTGATGGGACCAAATGCCATGATCTTAGTTTCTGAATGTTGAGTTTTAATGGTTTTTATATTTTGCCAAATAGTTTTTCATGTGTCAAACCTATAGAAAAACATTTTGAACATGGCCAAACTGAGATAATTCTGTACATGTGGGCCATTACCATTTTTATTAAAATAGAAATTTTGGATTTTTTTTTTAAAGGTCTAGCTAGTGGCTTAGTAGGCCATAGTCTATATTGTCACCACTCAATTCATCCTAAAGAATAAGCTCCATCTAATGAAGTGGTAATATATTTATGATATTGCAGTTTTTTGTATAGATATTAAATATCAGTCATAATTATACACATGCATATGTAACTTTTCAGTTCAGTTCAGTCGCTCAGTTGTGTCCGACTCTTTGAGACCCCATGAATCGCAGCACGCCAGGACTCCCTGTTCATCACCAACTCCCGGAGTTCACTCAAACTCATGTCCATCGAGTCGGTGATGGCATCCAGCCATCTCATTCTCTGTCGTCCCCATCTCCTCCCACCCCCAATCCCTCCTAGCATCAGACTCTTTTCCAGTGAGTCAGCTCGTCGTATGAGGTGGCCAAAGTATTGGAGTTTCAGCTTTAGCATCAGTCCTTCCAATGAACACCCTGATAACTATATACATATGTTATATATGAAAGATATATGTATTAATATAGGTACCATATATATTTATATAGGTATCAGTAAAATTTATATGTGTATATAGTTTTTACTGATATTTAATGAGGAGGTGAATGGAAACACTTCATATAAAAAACTGATAGAGAACATTTCATGTATTTAATTTTAGAGCTAAGAGTAAAACAAAAGTGGTGGGGATGTCAGTCAATGAATAGTATGCAAATGTTGTTACTATGTTCTAAATAGAAAGAATGCAACTAGAAGTGAGAGGAGAAGAAAGAGAAAGGGGAAAGCAGAAAAAGAACCTGGACTGTTGCATAGATAATAGGTAGGATAATAGGTAGGATACTGTTTAATGCTTGGTATACTGTTTGGGTCAGTATACCATACAGTACTGCAAGGAGGTCCAACCAGTTCATTCTAAAGGAGATCAGTCCTGGCTGTTCATTGGAAGGACTGATGCTAAAGCTGAAACTGCAATACTTTGGCCACCTCATGCAACGAGTTGACTCACTGGAAAAGATTCCAATACTGGGAAAGGTTGGGGGCGGGAGGAGAAGGGGACGACAGAGAATGAGATGGCTGGATGGCATCACCGACTCTGTGGACATGAGTTTGAGTGAACTCCAGGAGTTGGTGATGGACAGGGAGGCCTGACGTGCTGTGATTCATGGGGTCGCAGAGAGTCGGACACGACTGAGCGACTGAACTGAACTGAACTGATACTGTTTGGGTCAGTTGGATCCAGTTTTAGGTTTCTAGTTTCTTTCTTGAGCAGACCTCATTATCTATGGGGAGAAGGGCATGGCAACCCACTCTAGTATTCTTGGCTGGAGAATCCCAGGGAGAAGCCTGGCGGGCTCCAGTCCACTGGGTCACAAAGAGTCAGACACGACTGAGTGACTTCACTTAAACTATCTATAATGGGACTTCCCTCGTATCTCAGTTGGTAAAGAGTTTGTCTGCAGTGCAGGAGACCTGGGTTCGATTCCTGGTTTGGGAAGATCACCTGGAGAAGGAAATGGCAACACACTCCCGTATTCTTGCCTGGAGAATCCCATGGACAGAGGGAACTGGCAGGCTACAGTCTATGTGGTCGCAAGAGTCAGACACGACTGAGCGACTAAGCATACCCACAGTTATCTATGAAATTGTTTCATAAATTTCATTCTTTCTTATAAGGCTTCCAAAGAACAAAGAGAACTTTCACTTATTTTAAAATAAGATAAAATTCTATATGTAATTACCTAGATGGATCTGTTGGATCCATCTACAAATCTAAGATACATTGTAGGTTCTTAGTGTTCTTATTTTTTCTATATTTTGAAATATTTTGTTACTTTATTCTAGGAATTCATTGCTCATCAGTTATTCCCAACTGTGCTAAAAAATTAAATTACCAAGAAAATAAGTTGCTTAGAAGGATTATGCTATAGTGAAATATATTGTCATCTTTCTGTTTTCTTAGGGTAGTGCCCAAATTATCTTATCACATTTAAAGGAAGCATAACAGAAGACTGGAAGCATCATCATAGTAGCCTGTTTTTAGCTTTTATTGAACACAGTTGAGAATGTAGGTTTTTTCATTTATACCTGTAATGATAATGGAATAGATCATCTACTTTAGATCTCAGACTCTTCACTTGATGACTCTTCATATATGACTTCATACCCTGAATAATTTTTTCAGGCTCAAAGAATGAGTGAGCATTATATTTTAATCTTTTAGTAAGTTTATGCCCCAACATTTATTTGATATTGGCTGCCCTGATGGCTCAGGCTTCCCTGATAGCTCAGTTGGTAAAGAATCTGCCTGTAATGCAGGAGATTCCTGTTTCGATTCCTGTGTCAGGAAGATCTGCTGGAGAAGGGATCGGCTACCCACTCCAGTATTCTGGCCTGGAGAATTCCATGGACTCTATAGTCCATGTGGTCGCAAAGAGTTGGACACGACTGAGCAACTTTCACTTTCACTTCCCTGAACGCTAAAAATCAGAAGGTAAAGAATCTGCCTTCAATGCAGGAGACCCAGGTTCAATCCCTGGTTCAAGAAGATCCCCTGGAGAAGGGAATTTTCTACCCACTCTAGTATTCTTATCAGGAGAATTCCATGGACAGAGGAAACTGGTGGGCTACAGTCCATGGAGTTGCAAAGAGTCAGATGAATTGAGCAACTCACAGTTTCACTTTTTTTTTCTATATTTAAATTCTTACTGATATTTTCAAGAAGTAGTTTTTCACTATCCTCTTAGTTTTCTGTAAATTATTTATAATATGACTAGCTAACCTAAAACAAGTAAGAGGAATTATTGAACTAAGATAGTAAATGTTGATTACTGTTGTTCCTGGGATACTTAGGATTAAAACTGAGATACAAATGTTCAAAGTTAAGTAGGAAATGAGAGAATTAAGGCCACTGTGAAGGTATGAACATAGAGGAAACCACTAGAGCAAAAATAGACATTTTTTTAAATACCAATAAAAGAAGATATCAGATAGGAAAAAACCTCAGAAAAACACATCCTAAATCACACAGTAATTATGAATTAGTATGGCAGAGTTGAGATACAACATAATATTATCAATAAAGAGGGATGAGATTAAGTTGCCTGTTCAAAGAAACATATTCATATTGGTGCATAAAGCAAAATTCAACTCTGTGCCAGTCATGGAAGATGCACTTGAAACATGTTGATTCAGAAAGACTAAAATGAAGGGACAAAGTAAGATTTACTAGGAAAAATGGATACAGTGAGAAAGAGGGGCTGTGATCCTCAATCAGAGAAAGTAGAATTCAGATCACCAAAACATTACATAAGAACACCTTAAGAAAAAAAATCCACAATTCACCATAATAATGTAATATATGAGAAGAATATCAGCACACCGAATAACCCAGCAACCACCTATACGAAGCTGAAATTACAGGTGATGCAAAGAGAAATAGATAGCATCACTGTCATTAGCAAACAAGTCAAGCATTACTTTCAGCACTTTTTAAGAGGACAAAAAAGTACACACACAGATACACACACCCATAAATGTCAAACAATACAGCCTGATTACAGAAAATGTTCTCTCTCTAACTAAACATAGAAAACTCGCAAAAAGTGAGTCGACCATATACTAGGGTATAAAGAAAACAGTAGTTTCCAAAAGTTGCAAATATTGAAATTAAATACTTGCTTGTTAAATAAAGCCTTCCTGTTAGATGAAAGAAGAAATAAATGCAAACTTAAAGTATAAAATTGCCAAAAAGTAATGACAGTAAAAGCAACATGTGTAATAATCTGTGCGATACTTTTAAAAGCAATCATCAGAGGAACATTTTTAGCATTGATCAACTATATTAATATGAATGAAAATAAATGAACCATATCCCCATTTCTGTGATATTTGAGACCTTGGCTCTTGGGCCCAAACAGCTGGGGTGACTTGATTGGGGGTGGTGCTGGTATCATCTGTAGCCTTTTCACTCATTTATATTGTGTTGCAGTTGAGATGACTGAAAGCTAAGCTCAAATGGGACAGTTTCTAGGTAACTTACACAGTCTGCATATAGTTTGGACTTCTCAGCATGCCAGCTGAGTTTGAAAAGAAGTATCCTGAGAGGGACTATCAGAAGATCAAGCATCCACAAAAATCAGGCAGAAGCTGCATATCTTTTGTAGCAGAGCCTTAGAAGTCCCATAGCATCACGTCCATATTCTCTCAACTGAAGTAGTCATAGACTCTTTTGATTCAGAGGGAGGGCTCATAGATTCTCCTTCTTAGTGGTAAGCGTTGAAGAGAATTTGGGCTGTGTTTTAAAATCACTTAAATCTCCAGTAGAAATACATATCAACTTCATTCAAAGGAATTTATCCCGCAGATACTTTTATTTTTGTATGTACAAGGTTATTCACTGGTACATTATTTGGAAACTCCTTCAAGGATAAAACTAAGAAAGTGATGGATAGGCTAGTATATCCACATTAGTGGTAATGCACTTGTAGAAAATAATGATGAACTCTTTGAAATCAAATGGAGTGATTTACAGGATATATTGTCACCAAGTGTATAATATATATAATGTACTACTTTTTGTGTACTAGTGAAGTAAGGGAAATCAGAAAACATACTTATGCCTGTTTATATGAGCAAAAAATTAAAATACCAGAAGGATAGACCAGAAAACAGTGATGTTGATTACTTACAAGGGGCAGCAGAGAATGCTGTGGAAAGGATAGGAAATGAAAATATATTTCCCTTAATTTGTATTTTTTAAAACATAGTTTGGACTTTTAAAAGCATATTGCCATTAGAAACATATGATCTATATATCAATATTAAGTAAACAAGGAAAAGAAGAAAAGAAAAGAAAACTCTGGAGTAATGCAAACTGAAACAAATGAGCCCAGCTGCATTTCAAACGAATAGTATAGTTAAACGCTGAAAGGGGAGAAAAGAACTAATCCAAGAGACCTTTTATAATGATGTTTGCTTGCCTTTAGTATATGTGTGAATGTGCGGAAGAACTGCTAACTGATCTTGTAGGTTTGTTTTTTGAAGGGTTTGGTAAAGCAGTTCTAAAATATTTTAGATGCATGGTTAGATTGAAAGAATGAGTAAATGTGTTGATATTATTGGGAGCTAGAGTTCTTGATATGGAAGACAGGAGATGCAAATAAAAAATGAGGACGGCAAGGAAGGGTACTGCCAAGATGGTTTGGAATTGGAGGTATCACTGAGTTTATGATTAGAAAGTAGATAGTTATAGATACTTATTAATTCTTCAGAAAGGGTCTAGATGTGAAGACACCCCAGGAATTGTGAACACATTGGTCAACCTTATTCCCTGATAGAGTTTTTAGTAACATTTTTACCAAAAGAAGTAGGACTCCTTGGAGAATTGACTGATTTTAGGGCTGCGGTAGGGAAATATAAAGATAAGCCTGGTATATCTTATTACATTAAGTAAAGAAAATATGTCAAAAGAACATAGAGGTCAGCTTAAAGGGGTTTTTGTTGGTATATCTGGGATAGTTTGAGCATCAGAAAGAAAAATGAAAGTGAAAGTCACTCAGTTGTGTCTGAGGGACTATAGAGTCCAAGGAATTCTCCAGGCCAGAATACTGGAGCGGGTAGCCATTCCCTTCTCCAGGGGATCTTCCCAACCCAGGGATCAAACCCAGGTCTCCTACGTTGCAGGTGGATTCTTTACCAGCTGAGCCACCAGGGAAACACATGAATACTGGAGTGGATAGCCTATCCCTTCTCTGGTGGATCTTTCTGATCCAGGAGATGAACGAGGGGTTTCCTGCATTGCAGGCTGATTCTTTACCAGCTGAGCTACTAGGGAAGCCCATCAGAATAATTTAGAGTAATTAGAATAATTTATGAACCATTGAAAACACAGGAATTCGTGAACTTTCACAAACTGACAGACACAAATAGAGGAGAAGGGATGCCTCTTTCCTACATGGAATGCTGACTGACATTGCTAAAGTTAAAAAATCATTTTTTGTGTGTGTGACAATCACAGTAAAAATGCATTTAGGAAAGAATCAGCAATGGAATGCCAAATCTATGGGGGTGGGAACAAATTTTTAATATGATGTGCATGATATTTAGATGTCTTTCCCACAGATTGTTCATTGGGTTCAGGGGAAAAATAGTAACTATGTACTGTAAAAATCCATTAGAACCTTGTCAGGCGATGAAAATTAACATTACCAACCATGGGAAATTGGACATTATGTGCCTCTGGATATGATACCTGCTAAAAGAAACATTACTTAGAACAGAGTTCTGTAAACTTTTTTTGTAAAGACTTATATAGTAAATATCTTAGGCTTTGTTGATCATACGGTCTCTGATTTACTCAATTCTTCCATTGAAGTTTGAAAGCAAGCCATGGATAGTATGTAAATGAATGGCTATATCTGTGTGCCAGTACATTTTGTTTATGAAAATGAGTGGCTGGCTCCATTTGGCCCATGGAACATAGGTTGCTGACCTTTGGTTTACAGTATTCTAAGAATTAATACCTGAATCCAATCATGACGACGTGTAAACGTCAAATGAGGAGTAGTTATTCCTCAAGAGTGTCAATGTCATGAGAGAGAAGATAAGGCTGGAAATTGTTCTAGATTAAAGAAGGCTAAAGAAACATGGCAATTGAATGCAGTTAAGTGATGAAAGACTGAATTGTACACTGGGAGAATTTGAATTCATAGACTGAAATATATGTGCTTTATTAAACAACATATAAATGTTAACCTCCTTTATGTGGATAACTATAATATTGTTTTGTAAAAAAAGTCTTTGTTCTCAAGATATACACCAACTATTTAAGCGTAATAGGAATGGTCATGCCTGTTTTGTGTGTGTGTGTGTGTAAGTGTGTCTACACCCATGCATACATGCATCCCCACATGTTCATGTGAGAGGTGGAGAGAGGGAACTAACCATAAAACAAATGGGCAGAATATTAGCCATTAGTGAATCTGAGTAATGAGTATATGAAATTCCTTTGACTATTCTTATAACTTGTTTGTATCTTTGAAATTATATCTAAATAAAGTGCTGAAATAGATGAGAGAGGAAATAGATTTTTTTTTTATTTTGGGTCATATAGGATATATATTTGAACTGAGTAGAATAGGAATACTTGTGAACTTGCTCTGGCAGTAAAGGAAACGTCAGTTTGTCCTTTTTGCTGCACTGAGAATTATAGGAATTTTAGGGAATCTATAAATCTCAAAGGGGAATTATGTGCATGGTTTTACTCAGTTGGGTCATAAAGCTCTTCTGGGTTAGTCCTGAGGGAAATTTATTTCATTTTAGGTTAGCAGTACATTATACACTTTCTAAGACTCTCAATGTGAGTCTCAACGTTAGTATAATATTAATGTTTTGCTGTACTATATTACATGCCATTAGGATTTGGAGGTATAGTTGGGAAGCCATTATTAATGTCATTTTACTTTGCATTTTTTCTTTTGATTTAAAAACCATTAGATATGGTGTTCTTAGCAAGGTAATTTTTTTTCTCTATAGGAATTGTGATGCTGTATGGCTTTCTCTTCTCTTCACTTTTAACATCACTTTTTTTTTTTTCAAAATTCTGTGGTGAATTTCACATTACTTTCAGCACATTGGTTACCTGGAAATATAGACCTACATAACACAATTAGGTGATGAGAATTAGAAATGTTTAATGTATGTAGTCTCCCTTTAAAAATAATCCAATCATAGGAATCATAGAAGACAAATTTTAATGGTACATAAATTAGGTTTGGCATTTGCTGTGTGGGGCTTCCCTGGTGACTCAGACAATAAAGAATCTGCCTGCAAAAAAAAAAAAAAAAAATCTGCCTGCAATGCAGGAGACCAGGGTTTGGTCCTTGGGTTGGGAAGATCCCCTGGAAAAGGAAATGACAACCCACTCCAGTAGCCTTGCCTGGAGAATCTCATGGACAGAGGAGCCTGATGGGCTGCAGTCTGTGGGGTCACAAAAAGTCAGACACTACTAAGTGACTTTAACTCACTTACTTTGATGTGTAGTTTCAGCTGTGAAGAACTTGGAGAACTAATTAGATAAAGTGAAATAGTTGTAATAAATATTTAATGAATTGCTAGGTTTGTGTGACAAAGAGTACTGTTAAGATGGTATATGTTTTTATATTTACTAAATGTTTCCAAAAGTACAGTAAAAAACTCTTTAGTTTTGATAAGTGGAATTATTAAACCATATTATTTTAAAACTGTTTGTAAGCCATATAAATATTATACACAGATTTGAAAATATGCATTGGTTATATTGAAATGTTTTAATAGATGTGCATTCAGGATTCAGAAGTCTTTTTGTCTCTGCTTAACATTCTTTCATTGATGGAAGTATCAATCCCTTAAAAGACAGCCATCCTACTATTTTATGTATTAAAATTTTTTATTTAGAAGAAATATGCATTTCTTATAATTCGTATTTAGATTTTTCATAACTATATAGAACTGTACCTGTGCAAGGTAATCACTCTTCCACATATTGGCCCTACAAATATTTCAAGATATCTTAGTTTCAACTTACTATTTTCCATGCTTTAGATAAGCATCCTTTGTTCCTTCAGTCTTCACATAATAAGCTTTCCGTTCCGTTCCGTTCCGTTCAGTCGCTTAGTCGTGTCCGACTCTTTGCGACCCCGTGGACTGTAGCCTACCAGACTTCTCCGTCCATGGGATTCTCCAGGCAAGAGTACTGGAGTGGGTTACCATTTCCTTCTCCAGGGGATCTTCCCGACCCAGGGATCGAACCTGGGTCTTCCGCATTGGAGGCAGACGCTTTAACCTCTGAGCCACCAGGGAAGCCCAATAAGCTTTCCACCAATAAGCTTTCCACTCACTGGTCAGTTATGTGAGACATCTAAGCCTCAGTTCCCTTACCTGAAAAATGGGTAAAAAGAGCACAAATCTGCATGTTCACATTGAGGACTAAATGAATCAATACTTGTAAAGTGTTAATACTACCCCTGAGCACAGAGTTTTAGGGGTAGTATTAACTGTGCTCAGGGGTAGTATTAACACTTTACAAGTATTGATTCATTTAGTCCTCAATGTGAACATGCAGATTTGTGCTCTTTTTACCCATTTTTCAGGTAAGGGAACTGAGGCTTAGATGTCTCACATAACTGACCAGTGAGCACACAGCTACTCAGTGGCAAAGTCAGGATTATATAAGATAAGATATAGTTGGCCCTTTGTTGTCTTTATCATACTCTCTGGACAAACTACTGTTTTGACCTATTCAGACTTATCGGAGCTTAATGATATGTTCCCTAATGTAAGACCATTGCTTTCATTTGTTCTGGACATATTTTATTAATATTTTTATTGCAACCTAAATTTATATTTTATACTAATATTATTATGTTGATTTTGTAGCTAGCCTACAAAGAAGAAGACTTTGTGTTTACAAAGTTACTTCAGTTGTATCCGACTCTTTGCGACCCCGTGGACTGTAGCTCACCGGGCTCCTCTGTCCGTGAGATTCTCCAGGCAAGAATACTGGAGTGGGTTGCCACTTCCTCCTGCAGGGGATCTTTCCAACTCAGGGATCAAACCTGCATCTCCTGTGACTCCTGCATTACAGGCAGATTCTTTACCGTAGTTCATCGATTTTTGTTTTTTTATGTAACTTCTGGGAAGTACTTTATCCTGTAGTTATCAATTGAATCTTGTACTCTCAGTGAAGGGCTTGACCTATTAATACATTGTTAAAATAGTTTCAGCTCATCATTGCTTTTGATTCATAATTCTTGTATCTAAAGATTTAAATAATTCCTCCTTTTACTGGATCAGTGGTCATTTAATAAGTACAACTTCTATGCCTTCATCCTAGGCACTGACAAAAAATGTTGAGGAGCAAACTATTGGCAATAAAACGATGGGATAGAGAATATATAGATTTAAAGAGGTTCAGAAATCACGTCAGGCAACTGCAATGTGTGGATCTCATTAAATCCAGATTCCAACAAACTTCCAAAAAAAAGAAAAGAAACTTATAAGATAATTAGTAATCTGAATACTAACTGGATACTTACTGGTTTTAAAAATTAATTCTTTTTTTTTTTGAGCATCACAATGCAAACCTCTAGGGGTTTTGAAGTAAAGTCATAATCTCTTCTACAGATAACTTTTTGAGAAACAGTTTCTGTTTTGCTAGGCAATAGTCTTTCTTTCCATTGTTTTCAAGTCTTTTCAGTTACTACTTTTCCTGGAAATGCTTGGTGTAAATCATCTGGATCTGGAATTCTCTTTCTGGCAAGATTTTAAGATGACAGATTCAAGTTATCTGATAGTTAAAACGTTAAGACTACTCAAGTTTTTTTCTCTTCTTGTCAGATTTGGTAATTTGATTTTATTTTCAGAATTTATTCATTTTATCTAAAAATTTCCAATGTATTGATCTAAAGTTTTTCATAATATGCTTTTAGTGAAATCTAAAATAGTTTATAGCCATATGTGCGTATGCTCAGTCATGTCCGACTCTTTGTGACCCCATGAACTGTAGCCCTCCAGGCTTCACTGTCCATGGCATTTTTTTCCAGGCAAGAAAACTGGACTGGGTTCCCATATCCTCCTCCAGGGGATCTTTCCCAGCTCAGGGATTGAACCCATGTCTCCTGTGTCTCCTGTATTGGCAGGTGGATTCTTTTACTACTGAGTCACCTACAAAACCCTACTTTATAGGCATATCCCCTTTTATATGCCTGATATTGGCTGCCTGGGCCTTCTTATTTTTGTCTTGATCAGATTCTCCACAGGATTATAAATCTTAATATTTTTCAGAGTACTAATTTTTGGGGTTATTGATTTTTAATATATATTTATCAATTTCATTAATTCTTATTTTTATTATGATCTCCTTTTAATATATTTTGATTTGTTATGCTTTTTTCCATTTTATATTGTTGCTTAATTCATTATTTTTCAGGTTTTATTTGTTGACGTTTTAAAAATATATGCCCTTAAAGCTGTAACATAAACAACATAAGCATGAATATAGTTGTATCCTACATGATTTGGTATGTAGTATTTTAATTATTTTTTAGCGCAAAGTGTGTTTAAAATTCCATAGTCATTTGTTCTTTCACTCACGCGTTATTTAGTAGTGCAGTTTAAAAATTTCAAACATGGGTTTTCTAGTTATTTATGTTTTATTACTAATATCTAGGTAGTTATATTATGATCACAGAACATTTCCTATAGAATTCCCCTCAAAATTATGAAATATTTCAGAAATACATGTAAGTTGAAAGAATTGTGCACTGAATTCTCATAGACATGCTACCTACATTCTACAGTTTGCTTTTTCAGTTACCAATGTATCTCTCATCCATTGGTCAGTTTTTTTGTTGTTGTTGATTTTAAAGACTGTTGGAAACATCAGTACACTCTAAAGATAATACCATGTCTTTTATTAACGAGTTCTGTACTTACATTTTTAGTGTAAAAGTTACGTTTCAGTTCAGTTGCTCAGTTGTGTCCGACTCCTAGTGACCCCATGGACTGCAGCATGCCATGCTTCCCTGTCCATCACCAACTCCCAGAGCTTACTCAAACTCATGTCCA
The DNA here is from genome assembly GCF_049115385.1 of Moschus berezovskii. Classification (NCBI taxonomy): domain Eukaryota; kingdom Metazoa; phylum Chordata; class Mammalia; order Artiodactyla; family Moschidae; genus Moschus; species Moschus berezovskii. Next base: position 81,385,783 of record NC_142471.1, read on the forward strand.
TTGAGTTGGTGATGCCATCCAACCATCTCATCCTCTTCCTTCCCCTTCTTCTCCCGCCTTCAATCTTTCCCAGCATCAGGGTCTTTTCAAATGAGTCAGTTCTTCACATCAGGTGGCCAAAGTATTGGAGTTTCAGCTTCAACATCAGTCCTTCCAATGAATATTCAGGACTGATCTTTAGAATGTACTGGTTGGATCTCCTTGCAGTCCAAGGAACTCTCAAGAGTCTTCTCCAACACCACAGTTCAAAAGCATAGATTCTTCGGTGCTCAGCTTTCTTTATACTCCAACTGTCATATCCATACATGACTACTGGAAAAACCATAGCTTTGACTAGATGGACCTTTGTTGGCTTTTTAATATGCTGTCTAGGTTGGTCATAGCTTTCCTTCCAAGGAGAAAGTGTCTTTTAATTTCAAAAGTTACATATAGTGAAATGCATAAATTCTGTGCAAAATTCACTGAATTTTGAAAGAACAAACATCTGTAACCCAAACTTATATCAAGATATAGGACGTTGACCATTACTTGTAAAAGTTCTCTCATAATCCTTTGCAGTTGACACCTGTCCTGCTTCCTGATTTTTTTCATCATCAAATAGTTTTGCTTGTTCTGGAATTCTGTATAAATGGAATCACACATTATGCATCTCTTTTAAAATAAGGCTTCTTTCACTAATCATGCTGCTTTTGAGATTTATACATGTTGTATTTATTAGTAATTTGTTCCTTTTTATTGTTGAGTGCTTTTCCAATGTATGAATACATGGCATTTTCTTTGTTCATTCTCCTACTGATGAATGAAAAGTGAAAGTCGCTCAGTCGTATCCAACGACCCCACGGACTATACAGTGCATGGAATTCTCCAGGCCAGAATACTGGAGAGGGTAGTCTTTCCCTTCTCCAGGGCCGGGGCTATTTCCAGTTTTGGATTGTTGTGAATACAATTGCAATGCACGTAATATACAAATCAACTTGTAGACATGGTTTTATTTCTCTTGTTTGAAAAACTAAGGATACTGGGTCGGGAGGAAAACATATCTTTAAATTTTTTAAGGAAGTTTCAGAACTTTTTTCCAAAATGGCTTAACGCAGTTGTTTATTAAATTTAATTACTCGTGTTGTTTAAATCTTTTAGATCTTTACTGACATTTTAACTGTGCTGTCAGTCACTGGGAAGGTACATTAAATTTTCCATGATGCTGTTGATTTTGTAGATTTCTCTGTATGATTCTTTCAGTTTTTACTTTACATATTTTGCAGCTTTATTATTGTATATTGATCTTTTAACATTCTTGATCTTTATCTTAGATCACTACTTAGGAATCACTTAGAGATTATGTAAAATGTGAGGAAAGGGAGTCCAGGATAGTTCTAAGATGTTTGGCCAAGCTCTATACTAAGTTGAGGGAGCCTGAGTGAAGCAGATTTACTTGTCACCAGTACATATGTATGTGTGTTGTGCGTATGTGTGTGTGTGCGTTTTCAGAGAGCCTGATGAGCTTTAACAAATTGATATAGTTGTGTAAGTGCCATCTGAATCAAGATATAAAGCATTTCCATTACACCAAAAAGTATGAGTATATGCCCCTGTACAATCAGTCTCTCATGATTCTTTCTGGCTTATCTGCAGTTGTGTGTTTAACATTATAAGAAACTTCCATTCTATTTACCAAAGTTATACTACCATCTGCAACCTACCAGCAAGAGTTCCAGTTACTTCTCATCCCCACCGACACTTGGTAATGTTAGTTTTTTTAATTCTAGCTATTCTGGAATTGTAGGGATATCTTATAGCTTTTTATTTGCATTTCCTTGATGATTAATGTTACTGAATGTCTTTTTATTTCAACATTTTCCATTTACATATTCCTTGGTAAAATGTCTGTTCATACTTTTTGTCCATTTTAAAAATTGGGTTGTTTGACTCCTTATGGAATTTTAGGAGATTTAAAAAAAATATGTTATGTACATTAATCCTTTCTCTGATGTATATTTTGCAGATTCTTTCTTTCAGTTGTGGCATACCTTTTCATTTTTACAGTGCCTTTTAAAAAGCAGAGCTTTTAAATTCGGATGACATACAATTTATCAGTGTGTTCTACCTAAGAAATCTTTTGTCAAGCCCAAGGTCACAGAAGTTTTTCTCTTACGTGTTTTACTAGATATTTAGTTCTGGCTCTCATCCTCAGATCTGTCTTCTATTTGAGTTAAATTTCATATGTGGTGTGAAGTAAGGGCTGTGGTTTTTAAAGAATATACGATTGTTCTTTGGTTGAAAAGATTTTTCTTTCCCTATTGAATTACCTTGGTAGATATATTGAAGAGTCAATTGACAATATATGTGTGAGTCAACCTTTGGATTTGTTTCTGGTTCTTTGATGTATATTATGTTTAACATCACACTCTACTGATTAGATGGCTGGATAGCATTACCGACTCGATGGACATGAATTTGAGTGAACTCTGGGAGTTGGTGATGGACAGGGAGGCCTGGTGTGCTGCAATTCACGGGGTCGCAAAGAGTTGGACTCACTGAGCAAGTGAACTGAACTGAACTACTGATTACTATAGCTTTGAAATCAGGAAGTATCTGTCTTCCCATCATTTTTTGTCTTGTTTTAAAAAATTTTTGACTACTCTAGGTCCTTCACATTTCCATTTAAAATTTAGAATCAGTTGGTCAGTTTCTTAAGGAAAAGCATGTAGGAATTTTAATTGGAGGTACATTTCATCTATATTGGGGAAAATTGAGCCTTTAACAATATTGAGTCTTCTAACTTATGGACACTTCAGCATTTGGCACCTTGCAACTTTTCTAAAAACACTTATTATTCTTTGGAGTTTTTAGGTAGATTCTTTCTTGTTTCGTGCACAGATGATCATGTATTACGCTCAGGCTAATAAATATTCGTCTTCCTTTTCACTCTATGTATGTTTTATTATTTGAGTAGAGGTAGTGCTAGGAGACATTTCTGCCTTTTTAAAAATTTTAGTAAAGAAAGCTCCAGTCTTTTAATTACTGTTGCTATATTAGCGATGTGTTTTTTTGGGATGCTTTTATCAGGTAGAGGAAATTCACTTTTTTAACGTAGATAAATTAAGATTTTTAGTTGGAGTTTCAATATCAAACTCTCACAGGTTATAGAATGAATGTACAGAGAAGTAGAAGGATACAGTAGACCTGAAAAGACTGTGAACCAGTGCTTTAACATAATTAAGATTTATACAATTTTCACACACCACAGTTGGATACAAGTGTGTTCCCATAAGCTATAAAGGAAATTCACTTTTATTCCTGGTTTGCTGAGTCCTTCTCATGAATAATGTTAAATTTTGTCAAATAATTATCTGTGTCTATTGAGAAGATTGTTTGTTTTTTATTTCTTTTTTTGATTTCTTAGTGTGGTGAATGACATTGATTTTTAGATGTTGAGCTCTATTGCATTTTGGATAAACTCTGCTTGGCCACAATGTATTATTCCTTTTATAAATTGCTATAATTGATTTGCAAAAATGTTGTTAAGGATTTTTATGTTTATGCTCACAAGAGATCTTGGACTATTGTTTTCTTGTAATGTCTTTGTCTGCTTTTATAATCTGGGTAATGGTAAAATGATTTGAGAAATGTTTTGTCCTATTCTGTTTTCTAAAAGAGTTTGTATAGAATTGGTATTACTTTCTTAAATGTTGAGTTCACCAGTGCAACTATTTGGCCCAGAAACTTTCTTTGTAGGAAAGATTTTGACTATGACATTTATTTTCTTTAATAAATGTTCAGTTCAGTTCAGTTGCTCAGTCGTGTCCGACTCTTTGCGACCCCATGAATCACAGCACGCCAGGCCTCCCTGTCCATCACCAACTCTCGGAGTTCACTCAAACTCATGTCCATCGAGTCAGTGATGCCATCCAGCCATCTTACTCTCTGTCGTCCCCTTCTCCTCCTGCCCCCAATCCTTCCCAGCATCAGAGTCTTTTCCAGTGAGTCAACTCGTCGCATGAGTTAGCAATATTCAAATGATCAATTTCTTTTTGAATGACATTTGGTAGTCTGGGTTCTTAAGAAATTTGTCCGTGTCATTTAAAATGTTAAACTTATTGGCATGAAGCTGTTCATTATATTCCCTATTATTCTTTTTAATACTTGTAAAATCTGTAGTGATATTTTCTCTTATGTCTGATGTGAATATCTGTGTCTTATTTTTCTGGTCTGTCTGACTAGAGATTAGTAGGTTAATCAATTTTATTGACTTTTTCAAGTAACCAGCTTTTGTTTCCTGTTTTCTATCATATTGATTAATGCTTTATTTGCTGCATTTATTTTCTTCTTTGAGTTTTATTTGCTCTTGTTTTTCTGATTTCTTAAGGTGAAAGAACAGATTACTGAATTGAGATTGAGACCTTTCTTCTTCTTTTAAAAAAAGTATTGTTATGAATTTCCAAGTCAGTAGTTCTCAAACTTAATACCTAGGAACCACTTGGCGGGTTGTTAAAATAGATCACCCTATTTATGCCCTAAACTCTGATTTTCTTATTCATTATGTTAAGATTGTTGCCAGGGAATTTGCATTTTTAAAAAGTTTCCAGGTGATGCCAGTTGCTTTAGGGAACCACTGTTGAGAAGGACCGCTGTAAGTACTGCTTTAGCTGTTATCACATACATTTTGAAAGAGGCTGCTGCTTTCTTGTTTCTATTTAGTTCAAAATGTTTTCTGCTTTTGTTTTGTGGTTCTTTTCTTTGGCTCCTGGGTTGTTTAGTGGTATTTTGTTTAATTCATATATATATGAAGATTTTTCTGTTATCTTTCTTGCCTTTATTTCTGGTTTAATTCTACTATTGTCTGAGACTATATATTTTACAGTTAAATTTTTTCTTGAGTCTTATTTTCTGACCCAGAATATGGTCTACCTTGGTGAATGTTAAATGTGGATTTGAAAAGATACATCTTCTGCTGTTGTTGATTGGGGTGTTCTATAAATGCCAGTTATATTATGGTTGATAAAATGATTCAAGTCTTCCTAGCTTTCCTGGTATTCTGTTTAGTACTTTCCTTAGTTCTTGAAAGAACAGTGTAGAAATTTCTAGTTATGATTGTGGATGTATCTATTTCATTTTTAACTTCTATTGGTTTTTGCTTTGCTCGTTTGTTTTTAATTTTTAAAAAATTAGTTAATTTTCTTAAATTAAAAATTTACTTTGTTTATATATTCATTTATTGATTTATTTTTGGCTGTGCTGTGTCTTCATTGGAACTTCCCTGGTGGATCAGATGGTAAAGTGTCTGCCTATAATGTGGGAGACCTAGGTTCAGTCCCTGCATTGGGAAGATCCTCTGGAGAAGGAAATGGCAGAGTACTCCAGTCCTCTTGCCTGGAAAATCCCATGGACAGAGGAGCCTGGTAGTCTACAATCCATGGGGTCGCATAGAGTCGGTCATGACTGAGCAACTAAACTTCATTTAGTCTTCATTGCCGCACGGAGGCTTTCTCTAGTTGTGAAAAGCAGGGACCACTTTTCTAGGCTCTTCAGTTCAGTTCAGTTCAGTCGCTCAGTCGTGTCCGACTCTCCGCGACCCCATGAATCACAGCACACCAGGCCTCCCTGTCCATCACCAACTCCTGGAGTTCACTCAAACTCATGACCACAGAGTCAGTGATGCCATCCAGCCATCTCATTCTCGGTCGTCCCCTTCTCCTCCCGCCCCCAACCTTTCCCAGCATCAGAGTCCTTTCCAGTGAGTCAATTCGTCGCATGAGGTGGCCAAAGTATTGCAGTTTCAGCTTTAGCATCAGTCCTTGCAATGAACACCCAGGATTGATTTCCTTTAGAATGGACTGGTTGGATCTCCTTGCAGTACAAGGGACTCTCAAGAGTCTTCTCCAACACCACAGTTCAAAAGCATCAATTCTTCGGCGATCAGCTTTCTTCACAGTCCAACTCTCACATCCATACATGACCATGGGAAAAACCATATCCTTGATTAGATGGACCTTTGTTGGCAAAGTAATGTCTCTGCTTTTTAATATGCTATCTAGGTTGGTCATAACTTTCCTTCCAAGGAGTAAGCGTCTTTTAATTTCATGGCTGCAGTCAGCATCTGCAGTGATTTTGGAGCCCCAAAAAATAAAGTCTGACACTGTTTCCACTGTTTTTCCATCTATTTCCCATGAAGTGATGGGACCAGATGCCATGATCTTTGTTTTCTGAATGTTGAGCTTCAAGCCAACCTTTTCACTCTCCTCTTTCACTTTCATCAAGAGGCTTTTTAGTTCCTCTTCACTTTCTGCCATAAGGGTAGTGTCATCTGCATATCTGAGGTTATTGATATTTCTCCCGGCAATCTTGATTCCAGTTTGTGCTTCTTCCAGCCCAGCATTCCTCATGATGCACTCTGCATATAAGTTAAATAAGCAAGGTGACAATATACCGCCTTGACGTACTCCTTTTCCTATTTGGAACCAGTCTGTTGTTCCATGTCCAGTTCTGACTGTTGCTTCCTGACCTGCATACAGGTTTCTCAAGAGGCAGGTGAGGTGGTCTGGTATTCCCATCTCTTTCAGAATGTTCCACAGTTTATTGTGATCCACACAGTCAAAGGCTTTGGCATAGTCAATGAAGCAGAAATAGATGTTTTTCTGGAACTCTTTTGCTTTCTCCATGATCCAGCGGATGTTGGCAATTTGATCTCTGGTGCCTCTGCCTTTTCTAAAACCTGCTTGAACATCTGGAAGTTCACGGTTCACATAATGCTGAAGCCTGGCTTGGAGAATTTTGAGCATGACTTTACTAGCGTGTGAGATAGAGCACACAAATGTAGTAGTTGTAGTGCACAGGCTTAGTTGATGGAACTAACTTAGGTGATGGAATTCCAGCTGAACTATTTCAAATCCTAAAAGGTGATACTGTTAAAGTGCTGCACTCAGTGTGTCAGCAAATCTGGAAAACTCAGCAATGGCCACAGGACTGGAAATGGTCATTTTTCATTCCCATCCCAAGAAAGGGCAATGACAAAGAATATTCAAACTACCACAAATTGCATTCATTTTACATGCCAGAAAGGTCAGTTTGTGAACTGAGACCTTCCAGATGTTCAAGATGGATTTAGAAAAGGTAGAGGAACTAGAGATCAAATTGCCAATATATGCTGATCATAGAAATGACATGATCCAACATATGTTGGATCATAGAAAAAGCAAGAGAATTCCAAAAAAGCATCTACTTTTGCTTCATTGACTACACTAAAGCCTTTGATTGTGTGGATCACAACAAACTGTGGAAAATTATTAAAGAGATGGGAATACCCAATGACCTTATATGCCTCCTGAGAAACCTGTATGCAGGACAAAAAGCAACTGTTAGTACTGGACATGGAACAACGGACTGGTTCCAAGGAAACCATCAAATAAAGGAGAAAGGAGTACATCAAAGGAGATATTGTCACCCTGCTTTTTTAACTTATATGCAGAGAACATCACACAAAATGCCAAGCTGGATGAATCACAAGCTGGAATCAGGGTTGCTGGGAAAAATATCAATAACCTCAGATATGTAGATGATACCACCCTTATGGCAGAAAGCGAAGAAGAACTAAAGGAAAGAGCTTCTTGATAAAGGTGAAAGTGGACAGTGGAAAAGCTGGCCTAAAACTCAACATTCAAAAAACGAAGATCACGGCATCTGGTCCCATCACTTCATAGCAAATAGATGAAAAAGTTAACAGTGACAGATTTTATTTTCTTGGGCTCCAAAATCACTGCTGACAGTGATTCAGCCATGAAATTAAAACCTGCTTGCTCCTTGGAAGAAAAGCTATGACAAACCAAGGTAGTGTGTTAAAAAGCAGAGGCATCACTTCACCGACTAAGGTCCATATAGTTAAAGCTATGGTTTTTCCTGTAGTCATGTATGGATGTGAGGGTTGGCCTATAAAGAAGGCTGAGCCCTGAAGAATTGATGGTTTTGAATTGTGGTGCAGGATCAGACTCTTGGGAACCCCTTGGACAGCAAGGAAATCAAACCAGTCGATCCTAAAGGAAATCAATCTAGAATATTCTTTGGAAGGACAGATGCTGAAGCTGAAGCTCCAATACTGGAAAAGACCCTGATGCTAGGAATGTTTGAGGGCAGGAGGAGAAGGGGGCCACTTAGGATAAGATGGATGGTATCATGACTCAGTGGACATGAGTTTGAGCAAATTCAAGGCAATAGTGAAGGATAGGGAAACCTGACATGCTGCAGTTCATGGGGTCACAGAATCGAAAAGGATTTGGTGCTTGAACAACAAAGCTACTTCCTTCTGTCCTTCATAGTTTCTTAGGATAAAGTCTGTGTCATTTGAGCTGTTGGTCCCCTATAGGTTTTTAAAATTTCTTTTTGTTTTTCTGTAACTGCTTCTGAAATGTTTTTTTTTTGCTTTTAGTTTTCAGCAGTTTCACTGTGGTATGGATTTCACAAAATTTATCCTGTTTGTGGTTTTCTCAGCTCCTTGAATCTGTAGGACCATTAATTTGCTAACTGTACTTTAAAATTTTATTTTTATAAAGGTTACTCTAGGGTTTATAAGGAGAAGGAAATGGCAACCCACTCCAGTGTTCTTGCCTGGAGAATCCCAGGGACGGGGGAGCATGGTGGGCTTCCGTCTATGGGGTCACACAGAGTCGGACACGACTGAAGTGACTTAGCAGCAGCAGCAGCAGGGTTTATAATATGTATAATAGCTTATCAGATTCTACTTTTAAGTAGTGTTCTACCAGTTTACATATAGTGTCAGAAACTCAGAATAGTATTCCTGCATTTTCCTCTTTTTTCCTTTGTGCTTATATCTTGTATGCTATGAAGAGCATAATACATTGTTACAGTTTTTAGTTTGGACAGTTAATCATCATTTACTGGGAGGGAAAATGAGAAATGACACCTTCAGTATTTACTCATATATCAACCATTTCTTATACCCCTCATTCATCTGTAGAAATCCAGATTCTGTCTAGTTTCAAGTGTAATTTTTATTCAGTTTAAAGAACTTTTGGGTTTTTTTTTTTTTTTTTAAATAGGGCAAGTCTTCAATGATGTATCTTCTCTTCTTTTTTTCTCCTTTGTCTAAAAAAGGTTTTACTTACTTTCACTTTTGGAAAATGTTTTGTGGGATATAGATTTCTACTTTGATAGTTACTTTTTAGTATAGGGTGCTGGGTGAATGGTTTCCCCACACTTCTCATTAATTTAAAAGTGTAACTTCCTTGTCTTCCCCCTTCCTTGGTTTCTGTTGAGAATCAACTGGCATTTTTATTTTTGCTCTTCTGCTTGTTCATCTTTATCACTTTATGCTATTCCTTGGCATGGGTTTATTTCTTTATTTTGCACTGTTTTATATCATTGATCTTCTTGGTTTTATGGATCTGTAAAGATGTCATTATTCCTGTCTGCCACTGGCATACTTCTGAAACTCTTATCATATCAGATTAGGCTACTTGATATTGTTATACAGGTCCCTAATATTCTGTTAATTGTTTTTCATTGTTTTTGTTTGTTAGTGTACTTCATTTTGAATGGTTTCTATTTTCGTACTTTAGATTGATTGTTCTTTTTTCCCATAGTGTTTACTCTTGTGTTAATTCTATTCAGTGTATTTTTCATTTCCAGGGATTCTTTTTGAGCCTTTTTTTAAATCTCATGTTCATATTTTCTCTAACACTATTGAACATTTGAGTGGATTTACAGTAGCTTTTGAAGCATTCTCTTCTTTTAATTCTATCTTCTTTATTATTCCTGTGTCTCTATTGATTGGTTTTTCTTCTTGTAATGGATCGTATTTTCATTGGCCTCTATGCTTGTTAATTTTTTAGTGCATTTTGAATACTGTGTGTTTTTACTCTGTTGGCTGCTGGGAACTTTGCTGTATTCCTTTAAAGAATGTTCGACTTTGTGCTAACATGGGGTTAAGGTTCAAGTGAAATATTTTGGGAGATTGCTTCTGAGGTCTGTTAGAGTGGATCCAGAGTAACTTTTAGTTTATGGCTAATGTAATCCAGTATTTTTTTCCTTTACATCCAATATTACGTTTCCTTTTCAGGACTTTACCTAATGCCTCCTATAGTATGAGGTATATCTTCTGTGGCTGCTGGGAGCTCAGATTGTTCCAGACCTGTGTGTGATCTAGGAATTGTTCAGTCTACTAGTTTCTGGTTGTTCTTTCCAAGGCTTTAAGTAGTTTTCTCTTATGTACATGCAAATCAGTACTCAGCAAAACCTTGGAACATTCCCACAGATCTCTTGAGCATCCACTCTATAGAAACCACATATCTGGTATTATTTCCTATGAATTCTAGCTTGTAGGACTGTTCTTTTCTCTTTTTATTTTAATTGGAGGATAGTTAATTTACAATATTGTAGTGGTTTTTGCCATACATTGACTTGAATCCACCATGGGTGTACATGTGTTCCCCATCCTGAACCCCCCCTCCCCTCTCCCTCCCCATCCCATCCCTCAGGGTCATCACAGAGCATCAGCTCTGAGCTCATGCATTGAACCTGGACTGGCGGTCTGTTTCACATATGATAATATACATGTTTCAATGCCATTCTCTCAAATCATACCGCCCTCGCCTTCTCCACAGAGTCCCAAAGACTGTTCTATACATCTGTGTCTCTTTGGCTGTCTCGCATACAGGGTCATCATTACCATCTTTCTAAATTCCATATGTATGCATTAGTATACTATATTGGTGGTTTTCTTTCTGACTTACTTCACTCTGTACAATAGGCTCCAGTTTCATCCACCTCATTAAAACTGATTCAAATGTATTCTTTTGAATGGCTGAGTAATATTCCATTTTGTATATGTACCACAGCTTTCTTATCCATTCATCTGCTGATGGACATCTAGGTTGCTTCCATGTCCTGGCTATTATACACAGTGCTGCGATGAACACTGGAGTACATGTGTCTCTTTCAATTCTGGTTTCCTCAGTGTATATGCCCAGGAGTGCGATTGCTGGGTTATATGGCAGTTCTATTTACAGTTTTTTAAGGAATCTCCACACTGTTCTCCACAATGGCTGTACTAGTTTGCATTCCCACCAACAGTGTAAGAGGGTTCCCTTTTCTCCACATCCTCTCCAGCATTTGTTTGTAGACTTTTGGATAGTAACCATTCTGACCGGCATGAGATGGTACCTCATTATCGGGGACCAGCCTCGATATGGCCCAGGGTATCCTCGGGATGAACAGCGTCGGCGTCAGAGAGAGAGAGAGAGAGAGACAGGGGCTGATGATTCCTTGGTTTACGCTGGAAACCAATAAAACCCCAGCACGGGGTTTGCTCTGTTTACGTAGGCCGCAGGCGCCCTCTTGAATCACTGGAGGCACCCCACCAGGGCACCCCCTCGAGTGGGTCTTAGAAGCCCAGGCAGATAAGTAAATGCAGAGGGCCCAGAGCTCCAAGGATCTCAACCAGAAAAAGGAGAACAGAGAAAAGGACGGAAAAAAAGAGAAAGAACGACACGGGGAGACCAAGCTTCAGTGAGCAAGGCCCAAAACTTTATTTTCCAGTGCTGCTTTTATACCCTAAGTTGTGCACATAAAAAATAGAGAATGGGAGGTATAGAGTCACGCCAAAATCACGCGGGGTCAGCAGTCTTGACCCTTATCAGGATCAGGGCTTATTTTTGTATGTCTCGTGATGTACAAAAGTTTTAGGTGGTTTACATCATCTTATGGCCAGGAGGCCTGCTAACAGTTTATGGCCCTCTCTCCTAACAAAGGTTAGTTAGCTAGAAAAAGTCTTATATTCTTTTAAGGTGATTTTCCTAAAGTCAGGTGCTATTCTCCAAAGACACATGACAAAGTTACATTCCTATAAGGCAAGGGTGTAGTGAGCTACAAGAAAGGAATTTATTAACTTAAGATCTGATGTGGTTAAATAAAAGGCTACTACTTATTTTCTCTATATGTGATTAATATATTTTCCAAGGATACAATAGATAGAGGAAACTTTGCAGCAAGCATTGATTCAACAATGAAATCTTTTTTAGTACTATTCTAATGATTTTAACTTCTTCAACAAATTCCTGTATTTTAGAATATTAGGCTTTCTGTCCTTGCATGGCTGGGAGGCTGTACACAGTCACACTCGTAGTTGTAAGAGCCCGGACAAACTTGTCATGCAAGTTAGAAAGCTATCAGAGGGGCTTGGATTGGAACACTCCTATTAAGCCGAGGAGAACTTTTTAACTACAGCTCTGAATTAATGTTTTCAGAGAAAGGTGGTTGGGGGGAAGCCCCCGTAAGTATTAGAGGACTTGGTAAGAGGCGTAAGATAGTAAGGCAGTCAGACTCTGGTTTTCTTTGGGGTAGATGCTCGGGTAAGTCCAGGGGGTTCCTCGAGTCCTGATTAGCCTTTGCCCGTCAGGCCTCTTCCCCAATTGACCTTTGCCACGCATGGGTAGGATTTCCCTCGCTGGCTCCTGGCACCTCATTGTGGTTTTGATTTGCATTTCTCTGATAATGAGTGATATTGAGCATCTTTTCATGTGTTTGTCAGCCATCTGTATGTCTTCTTTTTAGAAATGTCTGTTTAGTTCTTTGGGCCAGTTTTGAATGGGTTGTTTATTTTTTGGAATTGAGCTGCAGGAGTTGCTTGTATATTTTTGAGATTAATTCTTTGTCAGTTGCTTAATTTTCTATTATTTTCTCCCATTCTGAAGGCTGTCTTTTCACCTTGCTTATAGTTTCCTTCGTTGTGCAAAGGCTTTTAAGTTTAATTAGGTCCCATTTGTTTATTTTTGCTTTTGTTTCCATTGCTCTGGGAGGTGGATCATAGGGGATCCTGTTGTGATTTATGTCAGAGAGTGTTTTGCCTGTGTTCTCCTCTAGGAGTTTTATAGTTTCTGGTCTTACGTTTAGGTCTTTAATCCATTTTGAGTTTATTTTTGTGTATGGTGTTAGAAAGTGTTCTAGTTTCATTCTTTTACAAGTGGTTGTCCAGTTTTCCCAGCACCAATTGTTAAAGAGATTGTCTTTTCTGCATTGAATATATTCTTGCCTCCTTTGTCAAAGATAAGGTAGGACTGTTCTTTTCAAATGCTGATCTTTGTTTTCTCAACCTGGTAGGATCACCAGAATCTGTTTGCAATCAAATCCCCCTTCTTGCTCAGTTCAGTTCAGTTCAGTTCAGTCGCTCAGTCGTGTCCGACTCTCCGCGACCCCATGAATCACAGCACGCCAGGCCTCCCTATCCATCACCAACTCCCCGAGTTCACTCAAACTCATGTCCACAGAGTCGGTGATACCATCCACCCATCTCATTATCGGTCGTCCCCTTCTCCTCCCGCCCGCTTGCTCAGTGGTGAGAAATTTCCCCTCAGCATACATTTCAGCAATCACAGGGCTCACCTTGTTTTTCTTTTCTTTAAAATGATAATTCTGTGCCGCTTGTTATCCAGTATCATTTTTATATTTTCTTCTGCTTTTTAAGTTGTTTATGGCAGATTGTTAAATGCTATCTAAATATTTCCATCATAGCCTGATAAAGAACTCCTGGTATATATAAGTCATTTTTGCTTTTTACTTTTGCAAAATTATTCTGTTGTTTCAAGTATTTGTGTATTTGTTGTCTCTTTTTTCTCTTTAATGAATCAGTATTTCATTTTTAATAAATTGGGAATGTGATAGAGCACATTACAGAATTAAAAACAAAATTCATTCATATGCAAATAACGTATCAATCATAAGCAAATACTTTTTCTGAAATGACATATTTTGTTCCTTTAAATGTTTATTGAGACAGATTGACTCTTTGTACTATGTGCCATTTCCAAATGTAAAAATAATAAGAATAAAATGAAATGTAATCGTAATTAATTTTACATTTCAAGTTAATCACCTATATCTGAACAAAATTATTTTCTTAATTTTTCATCTGAAACTACCATATCTCCATTTCTTATTTGAACTGCTGGTGACTAAACCTTGAGAGATTCTGCAGGGGTATTTAGTAACTCACTTTGGTGTCAAACCTGTGTCATAGCTCTTACACTTTTAGTTTTTCAAAATATTTAATGAGTAGTTGAGTGCCATAGTGTATTTCATGATGAACTTTGCATTGCTAGTAGGGTGATATATTTTTTTCCATTTAAATTTCAATTTGAGAAAATTGTAAATTCATATACACTTGTAAGAAGAAACAGAGTGATCCTGTATATCTTTTATGCAGTTTTCCTTGGTGGTAAACTTCTTGCAAAAGTATAGTACAGAATCACAACCTGGATATTAAGAGTGATACAATCCACTGATGTTGTTCAGATTTCTCCAGTTTCATTAGAACTCCTTTGCATGTGCATGTATGTAGCGTGTGTAGATGTGTGTGTGTAGGTAGTTCTGGGCAGTTTTATTGCATGTTGTCTTAAACCACTGCAGTGTCTGTCAACACAAGAATCCTTCACATTATTCTTTTTAGACCACACCTACTTCCCTTACGATTCAGTGGTAAAGAAGCCTCTTGCAGCCCAGGAAATGCAGGTTTGATCCCTGGGTTGGGAGAAGGAAATGGCAACCCACTCCTGTAGTCTTGTCTGGAAAATCCCATGGACAGAGGAACCTGGCGGGCTACAGTCCTTGGGATTGCAAAAGAGTTGAGATACAACTGAATGACTAAACAACATCATCATCTCCCTAATACCTTTATTCCTTTCCCATCCCGTCTAACCCTTGACAATCACTGATCTGTTCTTTATGTAATCTTACAATTTTAATTAAGAATGTCATAAATGGATCATTTAATTTAAGGTAACTTTGATATGTTAGTGCCTAAGTCTGCTATTTTATTATTTTTGTTTGTTTCCTATTTCTTGGGCCTCTGTTTCTTTTCACTTGTTTCCCATGGGTTAACTTAACAAGTTTTAGAATTCAGTCTTGATTTATTTATAGTGTTGGTGAGTGTATTTCTCTGTGTACTTTTCTTAGAGATTGCTCTGGGTATTAAAATATACATAAGTGACTTGTCTGTCTACTAGTATCAACATTTTACCACATCAAGTGAAACGTGGAAACGTTGCTTTCATTTACATCCCTCACTTTCCCCACTTCTAAATATCATTGTCGTGAGTGTCAGATGATGTTACAGTTTTTGTTTCCTTCGTCAGATATTATTTGTAAGCCTCAAAGAGGAGAGTTTATTGTGTGTAGTCACATGTCTGCTTTATTTGTTCTTTCCTGATGTTCCAATATTCTTTTATCATTTCATTTGTCTGAAGAATTTTCTTAAGCCATTCTTTAAGGAGAGGGCCACAGATTTCAAAGTATTTTAGTTTAGTTTTTTTTAACTAAAAAAAAGTTTTTGACTGTGTCACATGGCATGTATGATCTTAGATCCCCGACCAGAAATTGAACCCACACCACCTGCAGTGGAAACATTGAAGTGCTGAGTCTTAACTACTCAACTGCCAGGGAAGTCTGTATATTTTTGTCTTACACACAATTTGGATGCTTTCAGCCACCATTTAAAAACATAGCTCTTTCAGCTCCATTCTCTTTTCTCTTCTTGTGGGATTCCAGTGGTACAAATGTTGGACCAGTTGTTATTGTCCCAGAGGTTTCTTGCTGCTGCTGCTGCTAAGTCACTTCAGTCATGTCCGACTCTGTGTGACCCCATAGACGAAAGACCACCAGGCTCCCCCGTCCCTGGGATTCTCCAGGCAAGAACACTGGAGTGGGTTGCCATTTCCTTCTCCAGTGTGTTAAAGTGAAAAGTGAAAGTGAGGTCGCTCAGTCGTGTCCGACCCTTAGCGACCCCACGGACTGCAGCCTACCAGGCTCCTCCATCCATGGGATTTTCTAGGCAAGAGTACTGGAGTGGCTTGCCATTGCCTTCTCCGAGAGGTTTCTTAGACTGTTGATTTTTTTTTTTTTTAGTTTATTTTCTCTGGTGTTCAGATTGAGTAAATTTTACTGCTATATCCTCAAGTTTACTGATTCTCTCTGTCATCTCTGCTATTGAGTCTGTCCAGTTAACTCGTATTTGCTACTGCATTTTCCTTTCTCCCTTCCCTCCCTCCTCACTCCTTCCCTCCCTCCCTTCCTTCTTTCCTTCCTTTGTCTCCGCACCCTTTTTTTTTTTGCTGTCATTTGTTGTTTCACGAGAACTTGTAGTTGCTTGTTGTATCATGGCTGCTTTAAAATTCTTATTAGATAATTTCAACATCTCAGAGTGAGTGTCACTTGACTGATCTGGTTCCCAACATGACAAGTGATTTTTTTTTTTTTTTAAGTATCTTGGACATTTTGGCTTTTATATTGAGACTCTTTGAGTCTTATTTAAATCTTCTGTTTTAGCAGGTTAGTCACTCTGTTCAGGTTTAGCATTAAGATCTTGTGGTGGGATCTTCTTTTCCAGTCTCAGGCCTTTAGGGAAAGTGGAACTCTTTCCCCTGCCTGCTTATTGTAGCAATGTTTGGTGAACCCCTCTTGTTGGTGCTCCTAGTGTCATCTGGGATTATCTATGGGGGTTCCTCTTCAATTTGCGGAAGGAATAAGCCTACCTGAGTTGCTTTTTATTGCCGGGTTATGGGTTGAGAAATGCTGGGTTGACTGGCCTTCTTTTGTTGGCTCGGAGGTAATGAGATACCCATCCTAGAGTCTTGGAGGCCCTAAGAGTCAGCGTTCCTCCTTACACCTTTCATATTTCTCCTGCGGTTGTCTTTGGGACTGTTTACTGGGTTTGTTAGTGGGAAGGAGAGGGAGAAATTAGTCTGCACCAACTTTTAAACATTTGGTGTGTTAATTTTTTAAACTCTAAATTTCCTTAGTTGTAAAGAAAGGATAGCATAGTAAACTTTCAGAGGTTTCCTATTATCAAATGAACTAGTGAGATACTCACCGAAACATAATATATAGTCTGTAGATAATGATGCTATCGCTGGTTGCCAGGTTGCTTATTGCATCATTGTTTTTAAGAACAAACTGAAACAATTCATGAGTCACTGAGCGACTGAACTGAACTGAATGTAGGATTATTTAAATAACTTATCATCAGTACAATAGAATTTAGCTAGTGAATGTGAAAGTAATAAATGGGATGTGAAAAGATGCCCCAGATGTTCTGTTAAGTGAAAATATAGTTGTAAAATAGCATGTTTTTTTTGTATAAATATTTATAGGTATCGATGTACATGTAAGTCATATATATTTGTCCTGTCTATTGTAATAAAATATTCAGAACTGTAGTTTCAAAATACTCTGAACATAACAATTGGTGAAAAATACCTCTAGATAGTGAGCTAGGAGAGAAGGTAACATTCCCTGTTGCATTATATACCTCTTTATTGCCACAATATTTTTTGGTAAGAAATAGTTTTATCTTTTATTAAAAATGGAATGAATAAAAACATGAAAACCTTCAATTTGGCTATATATATACACACAGATATATATATAGCTTTAATAAGTAGTTTAAGAATATTAAAAGAATGCCCATTAGTTACAAGAATACTCTGAAATTTCTTTAAATATGTTTAGTTTTCTGTGAGTAAAATTGTCTCTAACAAATCCTTTCTGATACTTCTTTTATGACTGCTTTTATGATTGATGAAGTGTCATATTCTTTACTACCTTCAAATTGTGTGAATGTGAAGAATTTTTAAGCATCACTTTTATTACCTGTTACTTGCTTTGAGTATTTCAGTGAGCTGTCTAGAATGCCAACGTTTAGGTGACAAAGTTAGAGGGAAGATGCAAGTGTGATATGATTGGATATTTAAAGACTAATAACAGATTTCTGTATGGTTGCTCTTTATAATCTAAATTCCTTTAAGGCCAAAAGATATGTATTTTTTCATTTGCATATTCTTAAAAGCATGTCTTGCATGTGATTAGAACTTGTTTCAGTGAATTTGCTATAGAAATGAGAGTCCCTTCTAGATGTATCAAGTAGAGTGGAACTTAAAATAGGGAGTTAATTACAGTACTACTAGAGACACCAAACCGAGGGAATTAGTCAGAAATCTGGAGCTGCTGCATACCCAGGCTGGAACTTAGGACCACGTTTGTAATTGAGCTGCGTCCGGTAGATGCCACTTCTGCCACTGAGCAAGTGCTGGGCCTGCTTCTGTTGCTGTAAAACCACCGCTGCCATTGCCCAGTAGTCACCCACCTGTTCCTACTGCTAGAGAAGAAAGAAAGTAGAATGTCTTTCTTCCACTTGCCTTCTGTTCTCTCCCAAACACTTTCATTACTGGAAACTGATGATAACACAGCTGTCAAATGAGTCTTGGAAATTTAATTTTTAGGTTTTTATCAATAACACAAAGGACTCTTGGACGGGATAGTGAGACTCATAACCAAGAGATAAAAGACTAGCACAATGCTAAAAACTGTTGAGACAGGAGTCTTATCTTTTAGTCTTTGTAAGGTCAGTGCCTAACTCAGCCTGTAACATAACAACCTCTCATAAACTTTTATTAAATCTTCCTTTTTTCAGGGTTATTTACAGATACAGAAATATATGTGAGAATAAGGTTTAGTTTTTTCTTGCACATACAAAAAATTAGAAATTTTCAATATTTCAAAGTTTAATTAAAATCTACAGAGACCAGTTTTTCTCACCGTTGGTCGTTAGCACCCAACAAAGTAACTAGCACATATTTAATACTTAAAAAAAATTAAATTACTAGATATACTTTACTCATAAAATGTGGTATTGGAATAAACTCGTTGGTAGTTTGGTGGTATATTAGTTTTTTAAAAATACTATTTAAGTTCACATTTTATCTTCTTTCTCTTATAGCATCAAACACTTGGCTTGTTCCGGAAACTAAAGGAGCTATTGTTCAAGGGGGATATGGCCATACCAGTGTGTATGATGAAATAACAAAGTCCATTTATGTTCATGGAGGCTATAAAGCATTGCCAGGCAACAAATATGGATTAGTAGATGACCTTTATAAGTATGAAGTTAATCCAAAGACTTGGTGAGTAGATTGGGCTGAAGTATGATGGGAAAATTGGGCACTGTTCTATTTTATATTAGCAGAATAGTGGTGTGTATTAAATATTTTCAGGGAGGTATTCTTGACTTTTTTCCATCTTTATTTCAGCTAATGATAGTCTATTATGTAGCAGAGGCACTACTTAATACATTTTCTATGTAGCCATCTTTACTGTAAATGATTGACTTTACAGTGTTTTCCAGTCCTGTAGATAGTCTTGTTCTGTATAAATCACTCAGAAGTGCTGATACTATGTGCAGTTCAGAAGAGCAGTTTTCTTACCAATGTATCTTTGAGTTTTGACATTATCTGTACTGGGATTTGTTCTTCTTTACACTCATATTTTATTGTCAGTTGTAAATTTTAAAAGCATTTCTCCAGTTTCATCATCTAATTTCCTGTGAAATACAAAACTGTGACATTTAGGTAAATTTTCCTTTATCATTGTTATAAATAATACTACAATGTACATCTTGAACCAGTCATTTTACATAAGCAAGAGTTTCTCTAGGGTGCATCTCTAGAAGTGAAATTGCTGTATCTGAGGATATTCACATCCTCAACTTTAGGACACATTTAGCAAGCCTAATTGCTTTTCAAGTCACTATGATAACATGCCACTTCCTCCAGCAGGGTATGAGTGTACTTGTTTCTTCATAGTCCCACCAATACTTGATAATTATGAGGGTATTTTCCTTTCTCCAGTGCAATAGATGTGAATGGTATCCTACTGATATTTTAATGTGCATATCCTGATTGATATAGTGAATAAGCATATTTTTATGTGTTCATTTGCACTTGTGTTTTCTGTTTAGTGAATTGCTTACTCACAGCCATAATTTTTTCTTTATGTTTAAAATATTAATTTTTCATTTATTGATTTTTCTCTGTATATGAGTTTTATTGACCAATATGCTATTTTTTATTTAAAGTTTTTATTATATTTGGAAAAATTTCAGCAATTATTTCTTTTTGAAAGTTTTTGTTGAAGTATAATTGATTTACAGTGGTGTGTTAGTTTTAAGTGTACAGCAAAGTGGATCATATAGTCACTCTTTTTTTAGAATCTTTTTGTTGTACTCATTTTCTTTTCTAAGATCTGGAAAGTGACCAGTTTTTTGTTCTAAGGTGCTAAACATTCTTTTAAACTTACATGAAATTAACTATATGTTTAAATGAAATACAGTTTTCCACTGAATTGTGATTTGTTTTATCCCCTTCACTTTCACACATATGTTCTAATTTTTACTTTACTTGAAAAAAAAGAAAGAATTAAAGAAAATGAAGATTTTTCCTTTGAGTAGCTTTGCTAATTAAAATTTTTTTTTTTAGTTTAAATAAAATGCAGTATTATATTTTAGTAGATAGGCTACTTTGCTGAACTTTTAGAAAATGTGTATTTGGAGAAATTATTTTTCAGTGGTGAAGTTGATTATTCTGGACTGTAATTTCCACTTAGAAAAATTAGAAATTACCTCTATTTGGAGAAATTGTTTTTCAGTGGTGAAGTTGATTATTCTGGACTATAATTTCCACTTAAAAAAATTAGAAATTACCTCTTTTTAAGGCATGAAAGGACTATAAAGACATTAAGAATGTGTTGGTCAAGATTTACGAGAGGTAAATGACAAAGGAGGCATGACTGGCCTTTTTTACAACTGTTGTTCTTGAGACAGTTGCGAATCCTGAAAACTTCCTGAGAAACTGAGCAGAACTTTTGTCAATCAATATGGAGGACCAAATTGTATTTCTAGGTGTGCCAAGGAAGAGAGGTTTTTATTACACACTTAATGATGTAGTCTGGTCCCTGAAGTTCTAAACCTAAGAGTGAGGATGAGCTTATTTTTGATACATCATGCTCTTTGATTGGTTTATGGTGATCTGCCCATGGCCTAGATTTGTGACAGACAAAAGTAAATCCTCTCTTGAGTGAAATAGTATCATACAGAGGCTCTAATTAGTTCATTTATAATATATGTTGCAAAACAAAAAATAATAAGTCTTAGAAAAAGAAAAGCCAAGAAAAAAACCCAACCATTTGAAATATATCCATAGGATAATGGTGGTTTCATAAAGACACTATAAAATAGGATTTTATGATCGAGGAATTAAAGGTAGGAAAATATTGACAGACAACTGGAAACTTATATTGGAAACTTGATTACTGAATAATCAAGTAGAAATTATAGAATTGGAAAATTGATTATTTGCAAATTCCTTGGATGTGTTTAACAGCAGGTTAGACATAGCTGAGGGGGAGCTTAGTGAAACAGAAGATGGGTCATACTGAAATAAAGACAAAGAATGAAGAATAAAAGAGGGAAAGAAATATGAGGGACACGTGGAAATATTGTAATATGCATGTGATTGAAGTCCAGAAGAGGACTGAGGAAGTAATGTAGCGCACTCTTTGAAGCCTCAAATGCCTGAGAATTTTCAAAAGTGACAAAAGATGTCCACCTACACATTGAGGAAATCCCATGAGTGTGAAGGGGTGAGTACAAAGAAACATACACTTAGAAATAGCATTGTAAAACTGAAAACCCAAATAGAATTAGAAAAGAACCAGAGGGGGAAAAGACATATTCTCTTTAAAGGAGCAACGCTAAGAATGACAACTGATATTTTTTTTAACTGGAAACATGGAATCTAGAAGGCATGGTGTCTTCAAATGGCTGAAGGAAGATAATCATCTGTCCAAAATTACCCAGTGAAAAACCCTTAAAAAATGAAAGCAAAGAATAGACTTTTCAGAAAAACAAGAATTGAATTTGACAACAGCAGATCTGTAACAGAAAATACTGAGTAAATAAAGAAAATTCTATTGAAGTAGAAGAAAAATAATCCTGGATACTGGAGGGAATAGAGAAATGGAAAGGGCAAATCTAAGTGATTATTTATTGTAAAATAGTATAGTGGTAATTATAAAAAAGCCCTCTATGTTCAACAAGTGAATAAAGGGAAAATTGAGAAGAATACTTAATGCATTTAGAAGAAAACAAGAAAGAAATGGAAAGGGAGCAAAGTAAAATTAGAACAAATATAAAGGAAGATGGCTTAATGGTAATTGCTTCCCTGGTGGCTCAGAGACTCGGATTTGATCCCTGGGTCGGGAAGACCCCCAGGAAAAGGAAATGGCAACCCACTCCAGTACTCTTGCCTGGAAAATTCCATGGACAGAGGAACCTGGTAGGCTACAGTCCATGGGGCTGCAAAGAGTTGGACACAACTGAGCGACTTCACTTTCATAATGGTAATAGAGGCTTAAATATATCAAAATTTAAATGCTTGTTAAATAGCAGCACATAACTCAGGAAGAAGGGTATATGTTGTTCAGTGTTTCTAAGATCTTCGTATTAATGGGAATTAATTAGAAAACTAATTTAAAGTGGACATAATTAGTTAAGGATTTATATTGTAATCATTAGGTAACAAAAAAGCACTCTGTGTCCAACAAATGAATAGAGGGAAAAATGAGAAGACTACTTAATGCTTTTGGAAGGAAACAAGAAAGGAATGGAAAGGGAACAAAGTAAAATTGGGACAAATATAAAGGAAGATGGTTTAATTAACTCCAAATATGTCATAATTACACTAAATGTGAAGAAGTAAATATTCCAGTTACACTAAATGTAAGAGACTAAATATTCCAATCAAAAGCAAAAGACTTTTAGACTGGGTGTAAAAATTAAAGCCTAGACGTATGCTTCTTAGAAAATATACAAAAAGTATAAAGGCATTTAGAGCAATTGAAAGTAAAGGGTGGAAGAAAGGTACATATTATGTAATCACAAAACAAAAGAATGTTGGTACAGTTGTACTCAGTTCAGTTCAGTTGCTAAGTTGTGTCCCACTCTTTGCGACCCCATGAACCGCAGCACACCAGGCCTCACTGTCCATCACCAACTCCTGGAGTTCACCCAGACCCATGTCCATCGAGTCGGTGATGCCATCCAACCATCTCATCCTCTGTCGTCCCCTTCTCTTCCTGCCCTCAATCTTTCCCAGCATCAGGGTCTTTTCAAATAAGTTAGCTCTTCTCATCAGGTGGCCAAAGTATTGGAGTTTCAGCTTCAACATCAGTCCTTCCAATGAACACCCAGGACTGATCTCCTTTAGGATGGACTGGTTGGACCTCCTTACAGTCCAGGGGACTCTCAAGAGTCTTCTCCAACACCACAGTTCAAAAGCATCATTTCTTCGACACTCAGATTTCTTTATAGTCCAACTCTCACATCCATACATGACTACTGCAAAAACCGTAGCTTTGACTAGACGGACCTTTGTTGGCAAAGTAATGTCTCTACTTTTTAATATGCTGTCTAGGTTGGTCATAATTTTCCTTCCAAGGAGTGTCTTTTAATTTCATGGCTGCAATCACCATCTGCAGTGATTTTGGAGCCCAAAAAAATAAAGTCTGGCACTGTTTCCACTGTTTCTCCATCTATTTCCCATGAAGTGATGGGACCAGATGCCATGATCTTCGTTTTCTGAATGTTGAGCTTCAAGCCAACTTTTTCACTCTCCTCTTTCACTTTCATCAAGACGCTCTTTAGTTCCCCTTCACTTTCTGCCATAAGGGTGGTGTCATCTGCATATCTGAGGTTATTGATATTTCTCCCGGCAATCTTGATTCCAGCTTGTGCTTCTTCCAGCCCAGCGTTCCTCATGATGTACTCTGCATATAAGTTAAATAAGCAGGGTGACAATATACAGCCTTGACGTACTCCTTTCCTGATTTGGAACCAGTCTGTTCTTCCATGTCCAGTTCTAACTGTTGCTTCCTGACCTGCATACAGGTTTCTCAAGAGGCAGATCAGGTGGTCTGGTAGGCCCATCTCTTTCGGGATTTTCCACTGTCAGACAAATAAGAATTTAAGTCAGGCATATGCCTGGAAAATATAATAGTTCTGAATTTAAATGTACCTTATAACTCTATGTTAAGTAAAGCAAAACTGACAGAAGATGGGACAAATCATAGTATGATGTTTTAAACCCAGCTATTTTGGTAACTTGAAGACTAAAACCCGGTAAAGATAGAAAAGATTTGAAAAGCTCAATTTATAATTTTGGAGTTTTTTTTGGTAGATGAGCACATATTATCTTATGACTACAGAATATATGTTGTTCTCAAGTACACAGGGAACATTTTTCTAAAATTTACCATATACTGGGAGCCTGGTGGGCTGCCATCTATGGGGTGGCACAGTGTCAGACACTAATGAAGTGACTTAGCAGCAGCAAAGAAATTTAAAAAGAGTGAAATCATGCGAAGTAATTAACCACAGTGAAATAAATAAAAAGTAACTAGAAAAGGATGTTTGTAATTAATAAACTCCTTAAAACTGGTTACCTAAATTATGCATAAAATTAGAAAATATTTGTATTGAATAATAGCACAAGATGATTATGATGCTGCCAATGAAGACATTTATAACTTTAAATGCATTTATTAGGAAATATTTTAAAAAGCCTGAAAATCAGTGGTCTAAGATTAACCTCAAGAAATCAGAAAATAAGCATCAGATTAATCTCAAAGAAAGAATAAAATGAATAAAGGTAGAGTAAGACAATAGGAGATAGAGCACAAATTAGTGTGAAATAGAAAACAAATACGTGATAGAGATACAGCCACCAAAAATCAGCAGAGTTGGTTGATTGTGGAGATAGATCCCCACCCAGATTTAGAAACAGAGATCACAGTTGGTCTTATGTTTGGATTCAATCAATCATGAATTGAAGATATTAGAAAAAAGTTCATAAAAACAAATAGAACTTGAATTTGTCATGCACCAGCAGCTACTTGGATAGCATTTACACTGTGTTTACAGCAGTTTACATAGTGTTTACATTGTATTAGGTGTTATAAGTAGTTTACATAGCCTTTACATTGTATTAGGTGTTATAAGTCGGAGAAGGCAGTGGAAAGCCAATCCAGTACTCTTGCCTAGAAAATCCCATGGATGGAGGAGCCTGGTAGGCTGCAGTCCGTGGGGTTGCTAAGGGTCAGACACGACTGAGCGACTTCACTTTCACACATTGGAGAAGGAAATGGCAACCCACTCCAGTGTTCTTGCCTAGAGAATCCTAGGGACGGGGGAGCCTGGTGGGCTTCCGTCTGTGGGGTCACACAGAGTCGGACACGACTGGAGTGAGTTAGCAGCAGCAGCAGCAGCAGGTGTTATAAGTAATCTAGAAATGACTTAGATTGTACAGGAGGATGTGTGTAGGTTATATGCCGTTTTTTGTAAGGATCTTGAACATCTGTGGATTTTGGTATTGGCGAGGCTTCTGGAACCAGTATCCCACAGATACCGAGGGATGGCTGTGTACTCAAATAACCAATTTTCAGAATGAAAATGGACATTTTGGACATTATAGACATTAAATGATAATAAATAAACATGATAAGCAACTGTATGAGAGTAACTTTGAAAAAATTAAATGAGCCATGTCAAATATCTAGAAAAATGAAACTTACTAGAATTGATGCATGAAGAGACATAATTGGACTATCTTATAACAAAGAAATAGAGTCTATGCTTGAAATCCTCTTCTGTTAAAGAAGCAAACACAAAGCAAGACAAAATAAAAGCCACAATTCTCCAGGCCTAGATAACTTTATTTGTGAATGTGTCCAGACATTTAAGAAGTATATATTTAAGAAATAACACCAGTCATTCACAAACTTTCAGAGAACAGAAATAATTATTTTGCAGTTTTACAGAGTAACAAAACTTTGAGACAAAAATATGAAAAAGACATTACAGCTAAGGAAATTACAGTGTTATCTTTTTCATTAAAATAGATACAAAAATCAGGTGAATTCAGCAATTTATGGAAACAATAATACATTATTTGGGTTCACTTTAAGAATAGAAGAGTAAATAAAATTTCATAAAAGAATAACACATTTAAAGAATAAAGAAATAAAGGCATATATTTTTTCTCGAACAATACATAGGATGTTTACATAAAATTTAACATATTTGTGAAGAACCTCTAATGCAGTAGAAATAGAAGTAAACCGAAAGAGATGGGAATACCAGACCACCTGACCTGCCTCTTGAGAAACCTGTATGCAGGTCAGGAAGCAACAGTTAGAACTGGTCATGGAACAGACTGGTTCCCAATAGGAAAAGGAGTACGTCAAGGTTGTATGTTGTCACCCTGCTTATTTAACTTCTATGCAGAGTACATCATGAGGAACGCTGGGCTGGAAGAAGCACAAACTGGAATCAAGATTGCCGGGAGAAATATTAATAACCTCAGATATGCAGATGACACCACCCTTATGGCAGAAAGTGAAGAGGAACTCAAAGGCCTCTTGAGGAAAGTGAAAGAGGAGAGTGAAAAGGTTGGCTTGAAGCTCAACATTCAGAAAACAAAGATCATGGCATCTGGTCCCATCACTTCATGGGAAATAGGTGGGGAAACAGTGGAAACAGTGTCAGACTTTATTTTTTTGGGCTCCAAAATCACTTCGGATGCTGATTGCAGCCATGAAATTAAAAGACGCTTGCTCCTTGGAAGGAAAGTTATGACCAGCCTAGATAACATATTAAAAAGTAGAGACATTACATTGCCAACCAAGGTCCGTCTAGTCAAGGCTATGGTTTTTCCCGTGGTCATGTATGGATATGAGTGTTGGACTGTGAGGAAAGCTGATCGCCGAAGAATTGATGCTTTTGAACTGTGGTGTTGGAGAAGACTCTTGAGAGTCCCTTGGACTGCAGGGAAATCCAACCAGTCCATTCTGAAAGAGATCAATCCTGGGTGTTCATTGGAAGGACTGATGTTGAAGCTGAAACTCCAATACTTTGACCACCTTATGCGACGAGTTGACTCACTGGAAAAGAGTCTGATGCTAGGAGGGATTGGGGATAGGAGGAGACGGGGACAGCAGAGAATGAGATGGCTGGATGGCATCACCGACTCGATGGACATGAGTTTGAGTGAAGTCCGGAAGTTGGTGATGGACAGGGAGGCCTGGCGTGCTGTGGTTCATGGGGTCGCAAAGAGTCGGACACGACTAAGCGACTGAACTGAACTGAATTCATGTAGTAAAGAAAAACTTTATTGCAAACATTAGTGTATTGTTGAAAAATTTCCCTTTAAAGTTAGGAATGAATAAGAGTGGTTATTATCACTGTTTCTATTCACCATTGTATTGGAATATCCAGACAATACAATAATACAATTAAAGTAAAAGGGAATAACAAAATATAAAAGATACATAGGTAATAGTTTGCTTGACGTAAGGTCAGTATAAGGAAAATATAATTCTATATACCAAGAACAATTGGAAAATGATAATTTAAAATTAATATAAGATCAGGGTGTCACAAAACTGAGAAGTAAATGTCATCACATATATGCAGGATCTTTACATAGAAAACTCAGTAACCTTGTGAGAAATTGAAGGCCTGAGTAAATGGAAGATACAGCGTTGGCCAAAAAGTTCGTTTGGGCTTTTCCATAAGATGCTGTAGAAAAACCCCAGTGAACTTTTTGGTCAACCCAATGTATTATGATAATTAATTGAAATATTCAGTATTGTAGAGATATCTATTCTGTCCTAATTGATCTTTAGATTTAATGTAATCCCAAAACACAATTGCAGAAAGTAATATTTTCTTTTAGAAATTGACATGCCTATTTTAAAATTTATATGAAAATTCAAAGGATCAATCATAGCTAAAACTAGCTTTTAGAAGAAAAAAGCTGAAAGTCTTCTCTTCTAGATCTCATGAATGTGAAGCTATAGTAATTAAGTATTGCTGCAGAGATAGGGACATAAACCATTGTAGCAAATAGGAATTCCCCAGATAGACCTACACATTTATCGGAACTTTATAACATGGGGCTTTCCTGATGGCTCAGTGGGTAAAGAATCTTCCTGCAATGCAGGAGATGCTGGAGGCGTGGATTCAATCCCTGGGTCTGGAAGATCCCCTAGAGGGGGAAACAGTGACCCACTCCAGTATTCTTGCCTGAAAAATCCAATGGACAGAGGGATTTGGAGGGCTACAGTCCAGCGGGTCGCAAAGAGTCGGACACGACTAAGCGACTAAGTACGGATACAGATTATAACACAGTTGGCACTAGACAGTTGTTTTTTCAATAAATGATTCTGGGTCAATGGTTATACAATTGAAATAAATGAATCTGGGGCCCTGTTTTACATCTCATACACAAAAATTAGTTTCAGATCATTGTAAATCTAGGTGTAGAATGCAAGATAATATTGGAGAAGATAACAGATAAATGTCTTTGTTTTTATTGGTAAAGAGACTTTAAAAATAGAATTTAAACAGTATTCTCAATAAAGGAAACATGATAAACTGAACTATATGTGTATAAAAATATCACTGAGAAACTAAAAAGGCAAACTGCAGTGTAGGAGATACTGGCAATACATAAAGTCAACAAAGGTCACTTTTCCTAAATGTATAGAGAAGTACTACAAATCAGCAAGAAAATGTCAGACAACTCAGTGGAAAATGGGGAAGCAACTTGAACAAAAATATATCCAAATGACCAAAACACATATTAAAAGCTGCTCAGCCTCAATTACCACAAGGTAATTTAAGATGACATTCAGATACCACTACACATCCACCTAAACGGTTAAAATTTATATGGTTGTTTATCCAAGTGTGTATAAACTAGTAGAAGCATTCTGAAAAACCTGTTGACAGTTTCAGCTAAATTTGAATACATTCATACACATATGTAGAATATGCATCCTATGAAATAGTTTCTAGCTATATATTCAACAAATGTATTATATATGCAAATATATACAAATATAGTATACAAATATATATAAATATTGTGGGCTTCCCTTGTGGCTCAGAGGGTATAGAATCCTCCTGTAATGTGGGAGACCTGGGTTCAATCCCTGGGTTGGGAAGATCTCCCTGGAGAAGGGAATGACTACCCACTCCAGTATTCTGGCCTGGAGAATTCCATGGACAGAGGAACCTGGCAGGCTACAGTCCACGGGGTTGCAAACAGTTGGACACAACTGAGTGACCCTCACTTTTTCATAAATACAGTATATATAAATGTAAATATAGTATACAAATACACTATATTTCAGACACTCATTATGCAAAGAAATTGTCAAGGATAAACAGCACCAATAGCACGTTCATCAGTATTTTGTAGAATACTGTTAACTAATAACATATTTGTGAAATTGTCTTGTATCACTTTTCCAAAACCTCTGACAGTTACATTTTTAGAGAAACCACAAAATCTTGATAGTTCAATAAAGTAGCTTTGAATTGTTCAGTCACTCAATTGTGTATGACTCTTTGTGACCCTATGGATTGCAGCCTGCCAAGCTTCCCTGTCCATCACTGTCCCCCAGAGTTTTCTCAAACTCATGTCCATTGAGTCAGCTTTGAATACTCTAATGTAAAACTAACTCTCATTATATCAAATTTAAAAAGCTATAGGAAATCATTTCATGTGACCAGATTAACATCATTATGAAAAACATATTTCAAGCATATGTGATTTCAGAGATTTTTTTGAGATTTTAATATAGTACCACAAAAGCATTGTTTAAAACATCCTGTATTTGTAGAAATTCTCGTTTCTCAAAAATGATTCTTTTTGTATTTTAGGATGTTTTATTCATTGGTATTATCCTTTGCTAAGAGACTTTAAATTTGCTGTAATGATTTTTGGTACCAGGGCCATTAGGTTCTCCATTCCTTCAGTTCAGTTCAGTTCAGTTCAGTCACTCAGTCGTGTCCAACTCTCCACGACCCCATGAATCACAGCACGCCAGGCCTCCCTGTCCATCACCAGCTCCCGCAGTTCACTCAAACTCATGTCCACAGAGTCGGTGATGCCATCCAGCCATCTCATTCTCTGTTGTCCCCTTCTCCTCCCGCCCCCAACCTTTCCCAGCATCAGAGTCTTTTCCAGTGAGTCAACTCGTCGCATGAGGCCTCGTTAAATGAGATGTCTCATAGTGTTTTTTGCATGTATTTTGTAGAGCTTGTAGTAGGAGCTCACATTTTCATTTTTCTTCTGTGTCAAGGCTTTTTGGTAACAGTAGAGACCTCAGATTTTTTGTCCTGTTATTGAAGTTGTATTCTCTATTTTTGTGTTCCTTTAAAAGGCAATAATAAAAGCACAGTATGTTTTAACACATAAGAGACATTCAAAACATTATCATTTATAACTTACAGCTGTAATTATAAATTTGGCATTTTTTCCCATTTTTTTCAACTTAAAAAAAGATTTAAACTATACTTAGAAATACCGAAAAAGTAGTTTGTCTTATGTTTCCTCATGATTATATTCAGTTCGCATTTTGGTAGAACAGTAAAATGTGTTCTCCTATGACTTTTTTTTGAAAAAGAAAATAGAAGTCTTGTAACATAGAATTCTCCATTTTAACCATTTAAAGTTTACAATTCAGTGATTTTGTTTATCCATAATGTTGTGCTGCCATCACTAATCTCAGAATATTTCCTTCTCCCCTAAAAGAACCCCTGTACTTTCCTCTACCCTTTCCGTCCATCTCTTGGAAACCACTAATCTACTTTCTGTTTCTATAGTTTTACCTATTCTCAGTATTTCATATAAATGAAATGTATAGTATGTGACCTTTTGCATCTGGCTTTTTTCACTTAGCATAATATTTTCAGGGTTTGTCTACGCTGTAGTATGTTCTGCACTTGATTGTTTCTAATGGCTGGATAATATTCCATTGTACGAATATACCACGTATTGTTAATGTACTCATCAGTTGACGGACAGTTGTTGGGTTGTTTTTACTTTTGGCTATTGTGAGTGAGGCTGCTGTGAACATTCTGGAGAGTTTAGCTTTATATTTCGGTTAAAGTAATGGTTAAAGTGTTTTCAGGTTTCTCCTCTGTAAAGATACAATTTTTCTTTTGTAAATAATAAACAACCTTCTGGGGGATACTTTTAGCTTATGTAAACACAGTTTCTCATTAAATTTTTTTTAAAAAATTATTTTTAACTGAAAGATATTTGCTTTACAATATTGTGTTGATTTCTGCCTTACATCAACATGAATCAGCCTTAGGTAGATATGTGTCCCCACTCTCTTGAGCCTCCCTCCCACTTCCCACTCCACTGTACTCCTCTAGGTTGCCCCTGTTTGAGTTCCCTGAGTCACACAGCACATTCTCATTGGCTATCTATTTTACGTGTGGTAATTGCATATGTTTCCTTGCGACTCTCTCCATTCATCCCACTTTCTCCCTCCCTCATCTCTCCTGGTCATATCCATAAGTCTCTTCTCCCTGTCTGCATCTCCAGTGCTGCCCTGCACATAGGTTCATCAGTAGCACTTTCTGGATTCCCTATATTTTATACTAGTTTTAGCATCCTTTAATAATTCTTGAGAAACAGTTATTACTATGATGATTACCATATGGTGGTATGCTAATGTTTTTCTGTATAAATATTCCAAGTTGTATGTTCACTTATATCAGTATGAACTGATAGATTTTTATTTTATTCAATGTTTTATAATCTATTACTATTCTTTCTTTTGGTGCCCAAAGTGTCCCAGATTTGGCCTCTGTGAAGTTTTTCAGTCACTGTTCTGTATTCTTCAGACACATCCCCAATCATTCTTGTGCCTTTCTATACTTTTTGGCACAGGCATAAAATAAATAAAATTCTTTTCACATCTTGTAGTTTCCTTGCGTGAGTAAGTCATTTATTTCCTCAAGGAACCTTGATTGCATCTAGTACATAATTGTATTTAAAAACAAGATTAGGGGACTAGGTATGTTTATTACTCTTTTGGTGTGTTTGTCAGTTCAGTTCAGTCGCTCAGTTGTATTCCACTCTTTGCGACCCCATGAACCACAGCACACCAGGCCTCCCAGTCCATCACCAACTCCCGGAGTTTACACAAACTCTTGTCCATTGAGTCAGTGATGTCATCTAACCTTCTCATACTCTGTCGTCCCCTTCTTCTCCTGCCTTCAATCTTTCCCAACATCAGGGTCTTTTCGAATGAGTCAACTCTTTGCATGAGGTGGTCAAAATATTGGAGTTTCAGCTTCAAAATCAGTCCTTCCATTGAACACCCAGGACTGATTTCCTTTACGATGGACTGGTTAGATCTTACAGTTCAAGGGACTCTCAAGAGTCTTTTCCAACACCACAGTTCAAAAGCATCAATTTTTCGGTGCTCAGCTTTCTTTATACTCCAACTCTCAAATCTATACATGACTACTGGAAAAACCATAGCTTTGACTAGACAGACCTTTGTTGGCAAAGTAATGTCTCTGCTTTTTAATATACTGTCTAGGTTGGTCATAACTTTCCTTCCAAGGAGTAAGCATCTTTTAATTTCATGGCTGCAGTCACCATCTGCAGTGATTTTGGAGCCCAGAAAAACAAAGTGAGCCACTGTTTCCATTGTTTCCCCATCTATTTCCCATGATGCTATGATTTTTGTTTTCTGAATGTTGAGCTTTAAGCCAACTTTTTCAGTCTCCTCTTTCACTTTCATCAAGAGGCTCTTTAGTTCTTCTTCGCTTTCTGCCATAAGGGTGGTGTCATCTGCATATCTGAGGTTATTGATATTTCTCCCAGCAATCTTGATTCCAGCTTGTGCTTCCTTCAGCCCAGCGTTTCTCATGATTTTCTCTGCGTATAAGTTAAATAAGCATGGTGACAATATACAATCTTGACGTACTCCTTTTCCTATTTGGAACCAGTCTGTCATTCCATGTCCAGTTCTAACTGTTGCTTCCTGACCTGCATATAGGATTCTCAAGAGGCAGGTCAGGTGATCTGGTATTCCCATCTCTTTCAGAATGTTCCACAGTTTATTGTCATCCACACAGTCAAAGGCTTTGGCATAGTCAATGAAGCAGAAATAGATGTTTTTCTGAAACTCTCTTGCTTTTTTGGTGATCCTGCAGATGTTGGCAATTCGATCTCTGGTTCCTCTGCCTTTCCTAAAACCAGCTTGAACATTTGGAAGTTATGGTTCATGTATTGCTGAAGCCTGGCTTGGAGAATTTTGAGCATGACTTTACTAGCATGTGAGATGATTGCAATTGTGCGGTAGTTTGAGCATTCTTTGGCATTGCCTTTCTTTGGGATTGGGATGAAAATGACCTTTCCAAGTCCTGTGGCCACTGCTGAGTTTTCCAAATTTGCTGACATATTGAGTACAGCACTTTCACAACATCTTCTTTTAGGATTTGAAATAGCTCAACTGGAATTCCATCACCTCTACTAGCTTTGTTCGTAGTGATACTTCCTAAGGCTCACTTGACTTCCCATTCCAGGATGTCTGGCTCTAGGTGAGTGATCACACCATCATGATTAACTGGGTCGTGAAGATCTTTTTTGTATAGTTCTTCTGTGTATTCTTGCTTCTGTTATATCTTCTGCAAGATATAAGATATCTGTAATATCTTCTGCTTCTGTTAGGTCCATACCGTTTCTGTCCTTCATTGAGTCTATCTTTGCATTTAATGTTCCCTTGGTATCTCTAGTTTTCTTGAAGAGATCTCTAGTCTATTCTATTGTTTATAGATCCTGTCAGAAGATGGAGCCAGAGGATTTACAAACATATATCTGTATCTATTTATAGAAATTCGTGTGTATCTTTATTACTGTATATTTGTCTAAGTTGAATAATAATGTAATACAACATTATAGGATTTATTTTAGACTTCCTCTCCTTCATATTTGTAAATCCCAAATCCCTTTTGAAAGTGAGAAATCCAGATCCCATTTTACAATTCATGTATTTTTAAAAAATTATCTGCTTTTTAGGTACTGGAGGTTGGTTTATATATTGTAGTAAAGATATCATATCTTGAAAAGCAGCTGCAATTTTCATCACCATCACTTTATCTTCTTGTTGTCTTTTGATTAATAGGCTTTATTTTTTAGAATAGTTTTAGGTTTAAAGATAAATGAGCAAAAGGTAGGGAGCAAGCATTCCCAAATACCTGCATATATTCCCCATCCCCAGTCTATTAACAACATTTGGCATTAGCGTGGTACATCCGTTACAATTGATGTCAATATTTATCCGTTATCACTACCTAAGTCCATGGTTTACATTAGGATTTACTTTCATGTTATAGGTCCAGTGGGTTTACACCAGGTATAACGACATGTTCCACTGCTGCTGTATCATACAGAGTAGTTTAAGTTGCCCTTGAAATCATGTGTGCTCACCTCCTGCTCTCCCTGCCCAACCCCTGGCAACTGTTGATATTTTTGCTGTCTCCATTGATTTGCCTTTTCCAGAATGTTATATAGTTGGAATCATACAGTATATATCCTTTTTCAGATTGGCTTCTTTCTCTTGGAAATATACTTTTATGGTTCCTTGAAGTCTCTTCATGGCTTAATAGCCTATTTTATCACTGAATAATATTCTGTTGTATGGATGTGGTACAGTTGTTTATCCATTCACCCACTGAAGGACATCTTGGTTATTTCCAGGTTTGACAATTATTAATAAAGCTGCTATAAACATTTTTTGCATCAACATAAATTTTCAACCAATGATCACTGTTGTTGGATTGTGTGAAAAGTGTGTTTAGTTTTTTATGAATATGTTTAGTGCTGTAAGAGTGATTGTACAGTTTTTCATTCCTATTAGCAATGAATGTTGCTCTGCATCCTTGCTGGCATTTGATGTTAATGTTTTGAATTTTAGCCATTCTAATAGGTAGTGGTGAGTCATTATTTTAATTTGTAATTCCCTAATGCCCTATGATGTTGAGGATTTATTCATATACTTATTTTGCCATCTTTATGTCTTCTTTGAAAGGCTGTATTTTCAGATCTTCAGCCAATTTTTAATTGAGTTATTTTCTAATTGTTGAGTTTTAAGAGTTCTTTGTATGTTTTGGATTCAGATACTTTATCAGATATTTGTTGCGAATAATTTCTCCAAGTCTGTGGCTTACTGTTTCATTCTCTGAATGATGTCTTTCACAGAACTTAAGTTTTTAATTTTAATGAAGTTGAACTTAGCATTTTTCTTATGTAAATTGTCCTTTTGTTGCTGTATCTAAAAAGTCATCAAACTCATGGCCACCCTGTGATTGTCCTGTGTTATCTTCTAGGAGTTTTATAGTTTTGTATTTTACATTTAGTCTTATGATTCATCCTGTGTTAATTTTTGTAAAAGAAATAAGATCTGTCAACTTTCTTTTCTTTTTTTTTTTTTTTGCATTTGGCTGTCCTGTTGTTTCAGCACCATTTATTGAAATGACTGGCTTTCTCTGTTGAATTGTTTTTGTTAAAAGCTAGTTGACTATATGTGGGTCTATTTCTGGGCTCACTGTTCTGTTCCACTGATGTGTGTCTATTCTTTCCCTGGTACTATGCTATTTTGGTTATTGTATCTCTATGGTAAGTCTTGAAGTCAAGTAATGTCAGTTTTCTGAGTTTGTTTTTCTCCCACAATATTGTGTTGGCTATTCTTCCTCGAATTTTGACTGGGATTGCAGTGAATATATAGACTAAACTGGGAAGAAGTGATGTCTTGATAATAGTAAGTCTTCCTGTCTCTGTATATGGACTATCCCTTTATTTACTTCTTTGATTTCTTTCATCAGGGTTTTATAATTTTCCTAATACAGATCTTATCCACATTTTATTTGATTTATACCTGTTTCAATTTGTGCGGGTGCTGTGTAAATGGTGTTGTGTCTTTATTTCAAATATCTGTTGTTTATTGTTAGTGAGTAAGAAAGCGATTGATTTTCATATATTAACCCTGTATCCTGAAACTTCCCTGTAATTACTTATTAGTTCCAGGAGTTTTAAATTGTTGTTGTTGATTGTTTGGTATTTTGTACATAGATGATCGTGTTGTGTGTGAAAAAAGACAGTTTTATTTATTCCTTCCCATTTTGTATATCTTTTATCCCCCCCCCCACTTTTTTTTGGCTTATTGCACTAATTAGGACTTCCAGTAAAATGTTGAATAGGAGTGGTACAGAATATATCTTGTCTTTTTCTTTTTCTTAGAAGGAATGCTTATGTTTTCTTCCCATTAAGCATAAATTTTGGACAATTTTTTTTTATCAAGGTGAGGAAATGCCCCTCTATTCCCAGAGTTATATTCTTAGAGTTGTTAGAGTACTTTATATGTTCTAGATATAAATTCTTTATCAGATGCATGACCTATAAATATTTTCTTCCATGCTGTGTGTTAGTTTTCATGTTATTTTTAGTGTCCTTTGAAACTCAAGATTTTTTAATTTTTAAGACTGTTTTATCTGTTATACGTTTTGTCACACTTGCGGTGTCATATTTAGCATCCATTGCCTAATGCAAGGCAAGGAATATTTGCTTCTACAGTTTCTTCTATGAGTTTCATCCCTTGTAGCTCTTAAATTTAGGCATTTTATTCAATTTTTAGTTAATTTTTGTATATATTGTAAGGGAAGGGTTCAGTTTCTTTATTTTGGATATCCACCATTTGTTGAAAAGAGCATTCTTTCCTTTCTTTGAATTGGCTATTTTGGGCCCTTGAATTTCCACATGAATCATAGGATTGTTTTTATTGTTCAGTTGCTAAGTGCGATCTCAGGACTGAAGGCTCCTCTACCCTTCACTATCTACCGGAGTTTGCTCAAACTAGTGTCCATCAAGTCGGTGATGCCATCCAACCATCTCATCCTCCGTCGCCCTCTTCTCCTCCTGCCCTCAATCTTTCCTAGCATCAGGATCTTTTCCAGTGAGTCTGCTCTTTGTATCGTGTGGCCAAAGTATTGGAGCTTCAGCTTCAGCAGTCTTTCCAGTGACTATTCAGGATTGATTTCCTTTAGGATAAACTGGTTTGATTTCCTTGCAGTCCAAAGGTCTCTCAAGAGTCTTTTCCAGCATCACAATTCAAAAGAAAAAATTCTTTGGCGCATAGCCTTCTTTATGGCCCATTTCACATCTGTATGTGGATCTGGAAAAACTGTAGCTTTGATTATACGGACCTTTGTCAGCAAAGCAATGATTCTGCTTTTTACTATGCTGTCTGTGTTTGTCATAGCTTTACTTCCAAAGAATTTGCCAGTTAAAAAACATCCAATTGGGATTTTATGGAGTAAGTTGAATCTATAGATCAGTTTGGAGAGTATGACCATGTTAACAGTATTTTGTTTTCCAATCTAGGTAAAAAGGTATCTTCATTATTTTAGGCTGCCTTTAATTTCTCTCCTCAATATTTTCTTGTCTTCCTGGTATAAATTTTGTGTTTATTAAATTTATTTCTAAATGCTTTATTGTTTTTGATCCTGTTGAAAATTGTTTTATTATTTTTATCTTAATATTTTTCATTTCTTGTAATAGAAGTACAGTTTATTTTTTGCACATTGTTCTTTTAACCTCCAAACTTGCTAAACTGATTTATTAGCTATAGTAATTTTTTGTAGGTTTATTTGAATTTCTGCATGCAAGATCATTTCATTTACAGGTAGAATTTTACTTCTTTCCCATCTAGATGCATTTTATTTTCTTGCCCATTTTCCTTTCTATAATCTCAAATACAAAGTTGAATAGAAGTGACAAGAGTAAAAATCCTGCTTATTCCTGATCTTCAGTTCAGTTCAGTTCAGTTCAGTCGCTCAGTCGTGTCCGACTCTCCGTGACCCCATGTATCACAGCATGCCAGGCCTCCCTGTCCATCACCAACTCCCGGAGTTCACTCAAACTCATGTCCATCGCGTCGGTGATGCCATCCAGCCATCTCATTCTTGGTCGTCCCCTTCTCCTCCCGCCCCCAACCTTTCCCAGCATCAGAGTCTTTTCCAGTGAGTCAACTCGTCGCATGAGGTGGCCAGAGTATTAGAAGGAGAAATTTTGTCTTTGACCTTTAAGTATGATGTTATCTGTGTTTTTTGTTTGTTAGTTTTGTCGATATCCTTTGTATTAGGCTGCTGTAACAAATTACCACAAACTATGTAGCTTAAAACAATGAAAAGATATTCTGTTACAGGTCTGGAGGCCAGGAATGCAAAATCAAAGTGTAACCATGGCCATGCCTCTCTCAGAAGTGCTGGGAAGAGGCCTTTCTTTGCCTCTTCTAGCTTTGCCTGTTAGTCTTCCTGGAGTTGTGGTTGAACGACTCCAATTGCTGCCATAGTTACATTCTGGTTTGTGTTCTTGTTCAGTTGCCCAGTTGTGTCCGACTTTGCGACTCCATGGACTGC
This sequence comes from Moschus berezovskii, assembly GCF_049115385.1. Taxonomy (NCBI): domain Eukaryota; kingdom Metazoa; phylum Chordata; class Mammalia; order Artiodactyla; family Moschidae; genus Moschus; species Moschus berezovskii. The sequence goes on from NC_142471.1 coordinate 81,423,959, forward strand.
AGCTTGCCAAGCCTCCCTGTCCCTCACCATCTCCCGAAGTTTGCCCGAGTTCGTGTCCATTGCATTGGTGATGCCACCCACCCATCTCATCCTTTGATGCCCCCTTCTCCTTCTGCCTTCAATCTTTCTCAGCTTCCGGGACTTTTCCAGTGAGTCTACTGTTTGCTTCAGATGACCAAAATACTGGAGTTTCAGCTTCAGCATCAGTCTTTCCAATGAGTATTCAGGGTTGATTTCCCTTAAGACTGACTGGTTTGATCTCCTTGCTGTCCAAGGGACTTTCAGGGGTGTTCTCCAGCACCACAGTTTGAAGGCATCAGTTCTTTGGTATTCTGCCTTCTTTATGGTCCAGCTCTCACAACCATACATGACCACTGGCAATACCATAGCCTTGACTATAGGGACCTTTGTTAACAGAATAATGTTTCTGCTTTTCACCACACTGTCTAGGTTTGTTATAATAGCTTCCTGCCAAGAAGCAATCGTCTTCTGATTTCATGGCTGCAGTCAACATTTGAGTGATCTTAGATTCCAAGAAGAGGAAATCTGTCACTACTTCCACCTTTTCCCCCTCTGTTTGCCATGAAGTAATGGGACCAGATGCCATAATCTTTGCTTTTTAAATATTTAGTATTAGGCCGGTTACCTTACTTCCTCCTCTTCTCTGTGTGTCTCTTAAATGGACATTTGTCATTGAATTAAGTCCCCTGGGTAATCCGGGATGAATTCCTTGTCTTTAAATCCTTAATTTAATTGTATCTGAAAAAAATACTTTTTCTGAATAAGGTAACATTCCCAGGTTCTGAAGATTAGGATGTGGATGCATCTCTTGGGGTGGGCTCCATTCAAACCTTACCAGGTTGAGGAATTTACCTTCTGTCTCTCTCTTGTTGGGTGTTCTTTTTTTTTATCAGGAAAGGATGTTGGAATTTTTCAAGGCTTTTGCTGTATCTATTGGATATATATGTATATACATACAGAAGTGGGATTGCTTGATCATATGACAGCTCTTGGTAGTTCAGTTTATATTTTTATTTTTTTTAGGACTGTCCATACTGTTTTCTAAATTGACTATACCAGTTTCCATTCCCATCAGTAGTACTTCTATATCTTTTCTTCACATCCTTGCCAACACTTAGCTTTTTAAACTTGTAAATTATTTTAAATTAAAATATAATTGACATATAACATTATATTAATTTTGGGTATACAGCTTAGTGAATTGATATATGTTTGAGTTGTAAAATGATTATAACAGTAAGTTTAGTTAACTTATACATATACTTATGAATTATTTTTTCTTGTGATGAGAACTTTTAAGTTCTTAGCAACTTTCAAATATAATACAGTATTGTTAGCTATAATCACCATGCTGAATATTATACTATCAGGGCTTATTTGTCTTATAACTGGAAACGTAGGCCTTTTGACCACTTTTACTCATTTCACCTACTTTTTACCCCCTGCCTTTTGTGCCCACCAATCTACCCTCCGTATCTATACGTTCAGTAAAAGATTTTTTTAGATTCTACATGTGAGTGAGATTATAGTGTATTTGCCTTTCTCTGACTTATTTCCCTTAGTGTAATGCCCTCAGGTCCATCTGTCTTGTTGCAAATGGCAAGATTTCCTTTTTTGTGGCTGAATAATATTTCTCTAGCTTTGTCTAGTCAACAGTTGATGGGCACTCAGGTTGTTTCCATGCCTTAGTTATTATAAATAATGCTGTAATGAGTATGGGGGTGCAGATATATTTTTGAAATAGTTGTTTTATTTCATTTGGATAAATAGAGTGGAATTGCTGGATAATGTGGTAGTTCTATTTTTTGAGAAACCTCCATACTGTTTTCCACAGTGACTGAACCAATGTATAGTCCCATCAACAGTTCGTAAGTGTTCCCTTTTCTCCGCATCCTCACCAGCACTTGTTATTTTTCTGTTTTTTCAATAATACCATTCTGACAAGTATGTGTGTGTGTGAGGTGTGGTTTTCATTTGCGTTTCCTTGTTGAGTGATTTTCATGTATCTATTGACTCTTTGTATATCTTCTTTGGAAAAATGTATATGCAGATCCTCTGCTCATTTTTAATTAAATTGCTCCTTTTTTTTTATTCTACCTAGTTATATGAATTTTTATACATTTTAGAGATTGCATTTTCTCAACTCCGCAAAGCCAGGCCTGCTATGGAGAACCTGTTACTTATTTTCCCCAGGGCGTCGGCTAAAGTGCCTAAACTGTTCGAGGTTATGCACGTGCCACTCAACAGAGTGGAGCCAGTTTTACATGTGCGCTCATGCATGACCTGTAGAAACTCGAGTGTACTGTCTGCAGGGGTGTGTTCGGGGTACTGGCTACATGGGGGAGGGATTTATGGACTGTTGGCAGCATGCGTATGCTAGCTTGTGGAATCTACTTCATCCTATGAAGTTTATGGGTGGGCTTCTTGGTAAAGTTCCAGAGGTAGTTAGTAGAAACCTTTGCACTTGTTGGGTTTTGTACCCTGATTGCTGAGAGCCCTGTTTTCTCTCTCCTGCCAACCCCATTATTGTTTTCGATGGCGTGAAAAAGAAGTGGGCTTCTTGGGCATTACCCTGCTTGGGTGGACACTAGTCACCCACTAGGCTCTCTTTTTGCTCGTGGGTGAAACAGCAGCTTGAAGAAGTTTCTCTTGGCAGTGAGCTGTTGCCTTGGGGCAGGTGAAGTGATACAGTTAAACTATTACTAATTGCTCCCGTCCTGTTGGAAGTTTTGCTCTAAGCAGTGCTAGGACTTCTCTGCTGGACTGTTGGGCTCTTACAAATGTACTCCTGTAAGTAGTTGGCAAAATCACTGCTTCTGTGGGAGCACCAAGGTGGTGTTGACTGAAAAAATAATGCACAACCTAAAATTTCAGGATTATGTTTTATTTGGTGGACAAATCTAAGGACTTAGGCCCAAGACACAGCATCTCAGATAACTCTGAGAGACTGCTCCAGAAAGGCAAGAGACAAGCCAGGTTAATAGGCGTTTTTGCAGCAAAGTCCATGTAGTCAGAACATCGGAAGATAACTGTTACTTAAGGAAAACCAGACCTCTCGAATTAAGGAACTTAGCACTTTTTCCTATGTATGAAAAGATACAAAATCTAGGCTCATAGAAATCATTGCTTTGAGATGCACCTCAGCTATCTGGGGCCAGTATCTTGTGCTTCTCATCCTGAATCTGCTCAGGGTGCTCTGTCCAGGGTGGCCTCACTGGTGGGTGTTCTGTTTCCATTCTGAGTTTCCTCAGGGCTCACCATCAGGGTTGTAATGTGATTGCTCGATGGCTGCAGCATCCTTTTTTTTTTTTTACTGATATGACAGGCAATATTTTTTATTCTCAGCAGGAAAATCTTATTATAGCACCTTGATAATTTCTCTTCCCTGTATTTTCTTATTCTGACTTATTAAAAAGTTCAACATTTTCATATGCCATCCCATTGCATTTTGGCCCTTATTGTTTCTAATGAGAAGTAAGTTATTTATCTTATTGGGGTTCTCTTGTATGCAAAAAACCTTCTTTCTCTTGCCCAAGATTTTGGCTTTCAGTATTACTATTTTATGTCTGAATGTGGCTCTTTCTGTACTTTTTTCTTATTTGCAGTTTGTTGAGCTTCTTCGATATGTATGCTAATGTTTTGTCAGTCATTGTTTCTCAAACATTTTTTTACCTTTCCCTCCTCTACCTTAGAATTCCCAGTAAATCCATGCTCTTGCTGTTAATGGTGGTGTACATTTCTCATAGACTGTTCATTTTCCTCTCTGTTTTTGGAATTGCAGAATCTCTACTGATTTATCTACTAGTTCACTGATTTTTTTCTTTTACCCGCTGAAATATGCTATTGAGCCTCTCTGCTAAATTTTAAAATTTCAATTTTATACTTTAAAACTCCACATTTTTCTTTTCCTGGTTAATTTTCTTTGTTGATGCTTTATATTTAATAAGATATTGTTATACTTCTTTAAATTTTTTTTTTTTTAAGTCTTTCTAATAGCTACTTTAGAATCTTTTTTTGTTTCATCTGGCATCTGGGTTCTCTCAAAGGTAGTTCTATTGCTTGCTTTTATTCCTGTGTATGGTATGGGTCATATTTTCCTATTTCATTGCATGCCATAATTTTCCCCGAAAGCCAGGCATTTTAGGCAGTACATTGTAGCAACTCTGGATCCTGACTTTTCCTCCCTCCTTGAGGCTGCTGTAATTTCATTTGTTTAGGGACTTGGCTGAATTCTTTTAGTGAAGTCTCTTTCTCCACATGCGTCCTCCGATGTTCCTCTTCAGATGGTACAGGCTGGGGAGGCACTTAGTCACCCTGGGATGATGGGGATTTTAACAGAGTTCTTTGACTTTTTCCTCTGAGCTCTTTGTTAAGCTATCTGCCTCTGTTTGTATCACCCTCACCCCCTACCCTCCACTAATTGCCAAATGATAGTTGTGTTATTTTCAGTGAAGCCCTGTGGCCATGAATTGCTCCACGGTCTGAATTGCATTTTATACCTTTTACAGGGGTAGTCTTTGAGGCTAATCATTGATGTACTGACCCCAGTAAGGCTCTTTTTAGCTGTCTTTCCCCCGATTCTCTCTGATAAACTTCTGGTTGGTCTACTTTTAACTTATTATTCTCACATGGATACTTGAGAAACAACCTCCATTGTTTCTGAGAGTGCTTTTAAGGCTTGAAGTTTGCTGCCCTGTACCAAATGAAGTCAAGTTCCCTTGGGAGAGCTTTGGGCCTTTCCTTTTCTTAGGCTGCCTCTCCCTGTTGGGGACAACCTCTCTGTGATTGCTTTGGAAATATAGGTGGGGGTTCGGAGCTTGTTCTTTGAGTGACACCACTGTGTTATGTACATTGGATATTGATGGTAGCCTTTGCTCTTCTCAGCCTTCCTCTTTTATCTTGAAACTGTTGCCCTGTATATTAGGGGTGAAGAAATTTGGGCCCTCGTATTCTTAACCTGTGTGTGAGGCCTGGTATACAGTTTCCACCCTGTGAGTGGGAGCAAGGCAGAGAATGAGCACTCAGACCTCTCGTGCTTTCTCCTTGAATAGAGCTTCTGCCACCGAGAGTTAGGGGGCATGAGAAGTATTGGCAATCTGTTGCTCCTGGTTGTATATTATTGCCCTGAACTAGGAACTGAGGGATAAAGGAGTATTCTGTTCTCAACCTTACCAGCCTGGGGTTGAGCAGTCTTGCTGAACAGGTTGTGTATGTGTGGGAGGTGGTGGTAACGGGAGGAATGAGAGTTGGCAATGAGTCAGATATCATGGACTGTTGCTGTTCTTACTGAAGTTTAGTTGATGTTCCTGAGTAATTATTTCTTTATTTGTTGTTGCTCTTGGCAAAAAGGTTTTGAGATCCAAAAAAGACGTTTTTTTAGAAAAATAATTTTTACATAATTAGTTCTTTCCCTGGGGAGATTGCTTATGGATCTCTTTATATTGCCATTCTGGAGGTCAGTTCCATATTCTTTAAGCATTTGTTGTTCAGTCGCTCAGTTGTGTCCAACTCTTGGTGACCCCATGGACTGCAGCACACCAGGCTTCTCTGTCCTTCACCATTTCCTGGAGTTTGCTCAAACTCATGTCCATTGAGTGGTATTAAATCTGTGGTTTTTAAGATACTATATTTGCCTTACTAACTGTACCATACATGTTAACTGTGTTTGTATTCTGATTCTTTGTACTAGGGATTTATTTATAAAGTATTGACTCATATTGTCCTGAACCTTTAATATATATTAGTTCATTCAGGTAAAATGTACATGTGAACATATATTTGTAGTTTTTCTCTTAGAATTGCACTGTAATTAATTAAAAGAACATTTATATTAATTTTATTGTTTCTCAAAAATGCATTGAGATTTTCAATTATACACAATATAGATATACCTCAAAAATAATCTTAAGCAAGAGAACATGAATACAAATGAATACCAATTATGTCATTCCATTTTGAAAAGTACAGACAGCCATCTAAATGTTTGCTATTAGAATCAGAATAGTGTTAATTTTTAATTTTTTGGTTTTTAGTACTGGTTACATAGTTGTGTTCATCTTGTGGAAATTCACTGGGTTTTAGATTTATGATATGTGCACTTTTATGTATATATTTAATGAGTTAAAAAACATTTTATTGGATCCATATGAGTCATATAGTTTTGACTGCATACTGTTTAGAGTAAATTTATTACATTTAACTATTTATTTACTTTGGAATTTAAAACTGATGATAAGTCAGTCCTCTAAAAGAAATTTGTTTCCTACTTTTATAAATAAAAACAAAATGCAAAATATAAATTATTATGAAATCATTAATGATTATGTTTAATATTGTGTTTCCTCAAAGCATTTTAAGGTACTGTGAATCTCAAAATATTTTTTAAAAATATTGAAATTTAGAGGCCATTTGTTAAAAATAATAAAGCATGTTAATTTTACAATTCCAAGCAAAATTCTGTATTCAAACTAGATCCTTTCTGTACTTGATAAAAGATCAGGGAGGTCTTTTTATCTTTTGTAATACATTTTTAAATTTTATCCTGTAGGACTATTTTGAAAGAAAGTGGGTTTGCCAGATACCTTCATTCAGCTGTTCTTATCAATGGAGCTATGCTTATTTTTGGAGGAAATACCCATAATGACACTTCCTTGAGTAACGGTGCAAAATGTTTTTCTGCCGATTTCCTGGCATATGACATAGGTATGTATCTGTTAGGACTGTACAAAGTAGGAAATACCAGACATTTTTCATGTAGAGATTCTCAAATACATTACTAGACAGCATGTGTATATGTCATTTTAGAGAGAAAAATTCATCGATAGATTTTGTAAGGAATTCTCTCCAGTTCCAGCATAAATAGTAGTATAGGGGAAGGGAACAAATGAATGGAGGTGAATTAGTGGTGGAGGCAGGGGAATTGAGAAATCTCGGTTTGAATGTCCTATTCGAAGCCTTTTATGTTTTGTATTCCTACATGAGCACTTTACTAGTCTGTTTTGTTTGACTGTTACTGTGTTAATTTTGATAATGGATAGATACGAAGCACTATCAAATTTACATTGCGGAGAGTAGGAATACAATCATTTTAGATTTAGTGGGGGTGAGCACAGAAAAATTTAAATTAAACTCACAAGATATACTTTCATGGTATAGGAAGCTGATAGAATTAGAGAAAGAAATATAAAGATAGAAAAGCTAATGAAATAATATTTTGGGACAAAATGGAAACCCAGAACATATCTAAGACTGGAAGTAACTAAATAAGTTTTTACCAGGAAATCTAGAAATACAATACGTCTATGATTTTAATTGATTTTAATTATCTTATCTATAGTCCTATCAATTTATGAATGTTAAACAATGTATTTATTGAAATAATTTAGCTACCTATTAGACCACTGTAATGAAAGCATTTCTTCTCTCTGTGTATTATAGATAAAACCTAGCTGATTTAAATCTCTAGCAGCACTTAAGAACACCTTTTATTGATTGTGTTAAAATACCAATTTTAAGCTATTAAGGAACATTTTGATAAATAAAAATAAAAGAGACCAAAGAATAACACATTTAATGGATATAAGAAGTATACTTCTGCTCTTAAACATCATAATGGTACATAATCTACTTTGGAAAATTATTTCACGTGTCAGCATATAAAGAAAATTGTGAACTATTAATAAGCACTTTGACTTCTAAACTATTGTAAACATGTTTGGAAAGAAATTCCTAGTAATAAAGTTAGGCATAGTTTTAAAACTCTATTTGAGTATTGCGTGTGAGTCATCATTGAAAAGAATTCACTGTCTTTTAGAGCCTAAATAGTTAAATATTTGCCTTTTTGAAATAATAATTTGAAGTCATGATTCATGATGAAATGGGATTGATTGTCTTGGCTTTTATAAGGCTTAAAAAGCAGTGCCCCACATCCAGAAAATCAGTTAAATGAAATACAGAATCTAGGCTGGCTTATTATGATCTGTCATTGCCAAGTTGGTGCTGTCAATATATTATTTTTCCTATGGTGATGAGACAGTAAGCTTATTTCTCAGGAGGTGGATGAACATTTTATGTGTTTTTCTTCTAGGAATAAAAATCCTAGGAAAAGTGTAGAATTTTGTTGTTATTGTTAAAAATCCATGAAGTGAGATGTTGAACTTTTGGGAAGATTCTTCAATCAGTTTCTACTCAATTTCTGTATTTTAATGAGCAAATTAATGTTGAGCTATTTTGTAGCTGACGTATTGGGAATTTATTTTTATTTCTTCCATATTGTTCAAGATGACCATATTTTAGGTTTTGTACACTTAAAATATACCAAGGTGAAAAACATTAGAAATATAAGTTTTTCAGAGAAAGGGCTCAGATTATCATTATTCTAATAGCTACTCTTTATTAAGTCAGTTCCAAGAGCTAGGTACTGTTGTTGCTGTTTAGTTGCTAAGTCATGTCTGACTCTTTTGTGACCCCTGCCAGGCTCCTCTGTTCATGGGATTTCCCAGGCAAAAGAATACTGGAGTGAGTTGCTGTTTCCTCCTCCAGGGGATCTTCCTGACCCAGGGATTGAACCTATGTCTCTTGTATTGCAGGAGGATTCTTTACTGCTGAGCCACCAGGGAAGCCCTATAATAAGAGCTTTATTTACAGTGTCTGTAACCTCTCTAATAACCTTGTAAACAAGATGTTTAGTAAGCTCAATTTTAGATTGTTAAGCACAAGACTAAAAGGAATTAGTCCAAAGCCTTGCTGGTAAATCCAGTTTTTTTAAAAAACTCCTAAATTGATAGTCTTTCCACTTGACTACACTGTGGTATTTAGTTGACTCCATTGTATATTCTTAATTTTGTCAATAAATTATGAGACATTTATTTTTTAGTAATGTTTAGTAATTTTTAGTAATGTTTCTTAATGCTATGGAAAAAGTAAAAGTTGCTCAGTTGTGTCCAACTCTTTGCAACCCTATGGACTATATAGGCCATGGAGTTCTCCAGAGCAGAATACTGGAGTGGGTAGTCTTTCTCTTCTTCAGGGGATCTTCCCAACACAAGGATCGAACCCAGGTCTCCCACACTGCAGGCAGATTCTTTACCATCTGAGCCACAAGGGAAGTCCAAGAATACTGGAGTGGGTAGCCTTTTCCTTCTCCAGGGGATCTTCCTGACCGAGGAATTGAACTGGGACCTCCTGTATTGCAGACAGATTCTTTACCAACTGAGCTATCAGGGAAGCCCAATGCTGTGGAAAGATAGAAGCAAATATTAGTTTCATTTGTCAAGCAAATTGTTAAAATTGGAGGAAGAATAGCACGTTTTAACAGTATTGTTTTTTTAACATAGGTTTTTGTTTGCCATGTGCTGATAAGTAACAACAAAAACATAAAACAGCCTTACAGTCAGTATAGGATAAAAGCATTTTGTTTTACCTTATTTGATTATTTCTCTGCAGTACCCAAAAAAGTCTTCCTCCCCTGCCCAATCTGTAGTTATTCTCCTGGGTTTGTATCATCAAATATTGAAATATTTTCTTGGGAAAAGTGCTTTTCACGTTTCAGAAAATGTCTGCCAAAATAATTGTTTTCCTTATGAAGTATAATTTTGTGGAAATAAAATACAACCATTGCATAATGAACCAACTAGGAAATAGATCCTTTTTGGGAAAAACGTCATGTTGCTAGTTTTTCAGTTTTGTACAATACACTCAGAGTTTATAGCATATTTAATTGGAATGCACCTTAAGATTTAGTTGATTGCTTTGGGTTCTGTGATGTTTAGACAATAAAAATATGTATGATAATACTAATTTTTCATTGCTCTAAAATGTACTATTTCAACCGTACTGCTGTAGTAAATTTTATATAGCCAGTATCATTAATCTTTGAGGACATAACCTTGCCTTCCCAGTTCTCATTATACTATACATGATGGATGTAGAAGGCATATGATGGTGATTTTCAAACATGCCTTACCTTGGCATTCCCTTTGAAGGTTGAAGGGAGAAAAATCAGACCTCAATAATCTGATTCTCTTAGGTTAGGCTCTGCGTATTCATTTTCTTTTAAAAAATGACTCAGGCACAAGTGATCATAGAAGCAGCTGGTGAATAAGACTCAGTGGACTGTAACAGATAAAATGATATGTTACTAAATTTTCTAGCTTGTAAATCTAGCTTGAACACATTTTAAATCTGAAAACTTTATTAATATATTTTTGTCATTGTTATTGGTATCATTATTGCACCTGATTCAAGATTAAAATGAATCTGTATCTAGTAAAGATACAGCCTTGTAGTACTGTTGAGGCTAGAGATGCAATGGAAGAACTCGTTTACTGAACTGATCTCAGGTTATTTGTTACATTTATACTTTAAAAAAATAATAATTCATTTTTGGCAGTGCTGTGTGGCTTGTAGGATCTTAGTTCCCAGACAGGGAGCAAACCTCTGCCCCCTGCAGTGGAAGCACAGAGTCCTAACCACTGGACTGCCAGGGAATTACTGAGACATAGTTTTACTTTCAGAGAAGGCGATGGCACCCCACTCCAGTGCTCTTGCCTGGAAAATCCCATGGATGGAGGAGCCTGGTAGGCTGCAGTCCATGGGGTTGCTAAGAGTTGGACACGACTGAGCGACTTCCCTTTCACTTTTCATTTTCATGCATTGGAGAAGGAAATGGCAACCCACTCCAGTGTTCTTGCCTGGAGAATCCCAGGGATGGGGGAGCCTGGTGGGCTGCCATCTATGGGGTCGCATATAGAGTCGGACACAACTGAAGTGACTTAGCAGCAGCTGCAGTTTTACTTTTCGGGGCTTCCCAGGTGGCTCAGTGATAGAGAATCTTGCCAAGCAGGAGACATGAGTTTGATTCCCTGAGTTGGGATGATCCCCTGGAGAAGGGAATGGTGGCCCTTTCCAGTATTCTTGCCTGGGAAATCCATGGACGGAGGAGCCTGGTGGAATGTAGTCCACAGGGTCACAAAGAGGCAGTCACAACTTAGAGGCTAAATTACAGCAGCAGCAGCATTTATGCTTTTAAGCTGTTTGTAGAAAGTAAATAGTGTCATAAAAGTTAGTTTTGTAGGGTCCATGGGATAAAAGGAATCAAGTAGTTTGTAAATTTTTCACGTCTTTTTTATTAAACCACCAATCTTTGAGGGGTTTGACTGAAGATTTCAACATTTGTAAATAAGAGATTTTCCTGAATGTAAACATACCTTAAAGTTGCCATATGATCCAGCAATCGTACTCCTGGGCATACACACCGAGGAAACCAGAATTGAAAGAGACACATGTACTCCAATGTTCATTGCAGCACTGTTTATAATAGCCAGGACATGGAAGCAACCTAGATGTCCATCTGCAGACGAATGGATAAGAAAGCTGTGGTACACATACACAATGGAGTATTATTCAGCCATTAAAAAGAATACATTTGAATCAGTTCTAATGAGGTGGATGAAACTGGAGCCTATTATACAGAGTGAAGTAAGCCAGAAAGAAAAACACCAATACAGCATACTAACGCATATATATGGAATTTAGAAAGATGCAAATGATAACCCTGTATACGAGACAGGAAAAGAGACACAGATGTATAGATCAGTCTTTGGGACTCTGTGGGAGAGGGTAAGGGTGAGATGATTTGGGAGAATGTCATTGAAACACGTATGTTGTCATATGTGAAATGAATCACTAGTTCAGGGTCAATGCATGTTATAGGATGCTCGGGGCTGGCATGCGGGGATGACCCAGAGGGAGGATAAAGGGAGGAGGGAGGTGGGAGGGAGGTTCAGGAGGGGGAACTTATGTGAACCCGGGGCGAATTCATGTCAATGTATGGCAAAACCAACCAATATAATATTGTAAAATAATTTGCCTCCAATAAAAAATAAATTAATTACAAAAAAAAAAAGTTGAATTGAATCTTGGGACATTATTTCAGAATTGTCAAAAAATATCTATTATAGGATTTTCAGTAGGCCTAACATAATTATGATGGTTTTAATTACAAATAGTGGTTATTATTTTTCAATTAGAAAACTTATCTAAGAGTTAGGAGAATGCATAGAATTGTGAAACAAGATGAAAGATAGCTCAGAGATACATTGATTAATTTGTTGAGTAGGTATTTCAGAATAGAGTAGGGTGTCAGATTTATATCAGAGATACATCAAATAAAGTGCATTACCTAAACTTCAAACTGAAACAATAACACAATTTAACAAATAAATTTCCTGCATATTACAGTTTTACTTATGACATTTACCTTAGTTCAGTTTAGTTGCTCAGTTGTGTCCAACTCTTTGCACCTCCGTGGACTGCAGCATGCTAGGCTTCCCTGTCCATCACCAACTCCCGGAGTTCACTCAAACTCATGTTCATTGGGTCGGTGATGCCATCCAACCATCTTATCCTCTCTCATCCCCAATCTCGCCTTCAATCTTTCCCAGCATCAGGGTCTTTTCCAGTGAGTCAGTTCTTTGCATCAGGTGGCCAAAGTATTAGAGTTTCAGCTTCAGCATCAGTCCTTCCAGTGAATATTCAGGACTGATTTCCTTTAGGATTGACTGGTTTGATCTCCTTGCAGTCCAAGGGATTTTCAAGAGTCTTCTCCAATGCCACAGTTCAAAAGCATCAATTCTTCGACACTCAGCTTTCTTTATAGTCCAACTCTCACGTCCATGCATGACTCCTGTAAAAACCATAGCCTTGACTAGATGGACCTTTGTTGACAAAATAATATCTCTGCTTTTTAATATGCTGTCTAGGTTCGTCATAGCTTTTCTTCCAAGGAGCAAGCGTCTTTTAATTTCATGGCTGCAGTCACCATCTGCAGTGATTTTGGAGCCCTCAAAAATAAAGTGAGCCACTGTTTCCACTGTTTCCCCATCTATTTGCCATGGAGTGATGGGACTGAATGCCATGATCTTAGTTTTCTGAATGTTGAAATGAGAAACCAGAACTATAAAGGTAGCATAGAAATACAAGAAACTATTCTTAAGTAATCTTTTAAAACTTTGAACAGAGTTACAGATTTTGCCGTTTGTTATAAACTGGTATATGTAGTTTAACCAAAACCATGAGAAAGTTGGTATTGTGTGAATTCTGAGGCACTTTCGACATGTTGTAGGAGTGATGTGGACTTTCTTGAGTGTTACACATTCATAAGTGAATGTATCTCGTGCCTTTGTTGGTTTTCTGTGAGCTGTGGTTTCTGGGAAGTGAGCAGCTCTCATTCCTGTAACTCTTGTAACCCAGTCATTCGTGCGCCTCCTTCATGAGGATTCAGCGCGGCTGTGGTGCTGTTATCCCTCTGATAGGAACGCTAACTCTTTTTTGAATTTTAATTTAATTAAAAAAAAGAAAAAAAAAAAGAATGTTGAGTTTTTAACTAACCTGTTCACTCTCCTCTTTCACTTTTATCAAGAGGCTCTTTAGTTCTTCTTCACTTTCTGCCATAAGGGTGGTGTCATCTGCATATCTGAGGTTATTGATATTTCTCCCGGCAATCTTGATTCCAGCTTGTGCTTCTTCCAGCCCGGCATTTCATGTGATGTACTCTGCATGTAAGTTAAATAAGCAGGTTGACAATATGCAGCCTTGACGTACTCCTTTCCCGATTTGGAACCAGTCTGTTGTTCCATGTCCAGTTCTAACTGTTTCTTCTTGACCTGCATAGAAATTTCTTAGAAGGCAGGTCGGGTGGTCTGGTAGTCCCATCTCTTTAAGGATTTTCCATACTTATTGGTAGACAATAATTTAAAAACAAAGTTTAAAAAACCCTGCAAAATACTTAATTCCATATTTGAAGAAGTAATCTTATTTTAATTAGTAATATATAAAAATCATTTTAAACAAAGTGACGTTATAGTTATGTATACCCTTAAAATCACTTAACCAGTTTATGAAACGTAGCATACATGTTTTGGTACAACCCTGTAAAGTGATACATATACACACACACACATTTATACATACAATATAAGGAATCATGTGCCTTTCAATGTTTTGGAACTCTCCAGTAAAACTATAAAAATTCAAATTTGCTCACTTTTCATGTTTTTAATTATTTTTATTTTTTGGAGGTTATTTGTTTCTCTCTTTATTAATCAGAATTTCTGTATGCACTTTGTTAAATTCTTAGGTAGGGCTCTTTCTCGACAAAAGCAGTGCCCCTTGTCCAGGCGAACCCTTTGTCCTGAAAGACCCAGTTTGTTTCTTTGTCAGAAAAACTTTAAAACCATCATGTAATTTTTTCATAAAATGTCACCAACTGTTGACTGTTTTAAGCTTTCCTCCATCCTTTATGCAAGGTTCTCTTTTTCTTTCCATAATAAACTGTTGCATAGAAAAAATAACAGTTACTTCTTTTTAAAAAAGAGTACAGTAAGTAAGGGAATAAGTGACCTTTCATTTTGAGAAAAGGGAGAACTAATATTCCCTGAAGACTTCCTGTAGTGTTTTGTACTTTGCATACATTTATAAGGTAATTCTCATAGCATCTCATAACACGTGTGTAAAGTGTGTTATTATAGTCATTTATAAAGGTAGAAACTGTGATTTAGCCTAAGTCCAAATTCACATAGGTTGTAGGATGGTATATTCAGAATTTGAACCTAGGTCTCAGTTCAGAGTTCTTTTTATTCTACCACTGTACTATGTATTGATATTTTCCTGATGTAACAGGAAAAAGTTTGAATGATCTTTAATTTGGGAAAAGGCATATAATATTTGTTAATGTGATGTGACACTCAAGAAAATTAGTTTTATTGATACATTTAATAGGTGACCTTTAAGTAAGAACATCAAGAAGAAAAGAGTAATGAGCAGTAAATCTCTTTCTTAACAGATCTATAAGCATTTTGAGAGATTGTCTTGAATGCAAAATTGGGTGAGTAAAGATTCTTGAAAGGAAATGTACACTGAAAGAAAAGTATTTAAATGTGGAGGAAGGCAAGGAACACAGCCATGAACAGAAAATCAAATATCTGAAGTAAAATATTAGCAAATAGAGTTCAGCAATGTTTCAAAGTTATAATGAACTTTACCCAATAGGAATTATTCTAGGAGTTCAAGTATGATTCATTATCAGGGAATCAGTAAATATAATTTATTACCTCAAGACTATTTACTGAAGCCAACAGGAAGCCCACACTGTGTATTAAAAGATGATAAAGTCATTTCAGTGGGAAATGTCAGATAGTGATGCCCATTTTGCCTGATAGAGGATGAGAAGCTAAATAAATATTTGTGAAATGAATGCCAGAGGATAAAAATCCTGAGAGAAACCGTGGAGTTGAAACTGTGGGTGCATAGTGTGCACCTTTTAAATATTAAGATAAACTTTTACGTGGAGAAGTGGGGGCCAGTGAAGCATCAGCATTTCAGGGTTAGAGGGGAAAAGATTTTTGGCAACATTCAGAAATGTGGTTTTTTGGTACATAAGTATCCAGATGGTTAATACAAGTTTTTCTTTGTATTCATCTAGTTTTGAGTCTTATGCCTATGACATGTGCTCTTTTTAGTGTATTTTGAGTGTGCAATTAAGACTGAATTATGAACTGGCATTTGAGATGGAGTATTAAATGAATTTGTAAAATGTGTCCTTAGAGTGTTAGAGATGCATATTTTCACGGAAGAATGTGAGTAGAAAAACTAGCCAATGAACGTGCATTTTTTTCACCTGCACTGTTTTATGCATAAGTGGTAAAATAAATCAGTCTTTAAATTTCAGCCTTTGTTTTTAATATAACTGTATGGTCCCTCATATGTGAATAGTCCTGGCAGCACAGTATTCTCATTGCTGAGGTTTGTGTTTGAGAGAATAGTAACTCTTGATCGTGTTTATCGAAAGTGTGGTTTATAAATCAATATTTAGTACCTTGTAAAAAAGTCTGTATTCAAGAGAGTATATTTTACTTTGGTCTTTATTGCTGTGTGACTTTTCTGTTGGTATGGGATGGTATTTCTGCCGGTTTCATGATGTCAGTGACTGTGTGGAATTTGCTTTAGTCTGTCTATCCTTGAACTGTTTATGAAGTGATAATGACCTGAGTGCTCTGGAAATATATTTTCTTCTTGGCAAAAAATATGATTATAGATCTTGCAGTCAGACATTAATAATATGAGACTTTATATTGTAAGAATGGAGAGAGACTACATGTAAACAAGTTATGTTAATTTAATATTGAGCTTTAAGGCGTTTGATAATTTCTAGATTTTACAGAGAATCCTGATCAAGAATGTGAAAACTTAGCAACAAAATTTATCTAGCCCAACATCCTCTTTATTTGTTATTGAAAAAGTCGGACGGGATAAGTGGAAAGTGTATTTGCTACAACTGTACCTATGTTTTTTTCTTCTCATTCTGTTGACAAATCCTTACAGGTGGGCAGATAACCAGCAAGCATGAAATGTCTCTATAGCTGCAAGATTACTTACCTCAACTAGCTTTTTATAAGCTTGCAAGTTAAATTTTCTTCTTTCTAAACAATTTTGGGAGTGAAAACAATTTACTATTTTAAGATACTCTAGAGGGAAACTTACAATTATTATAGTGTATCCACCAGTACAGGTTAAGTTAGACTGAGGTAACAAACAATCCTGTCAGTTTGGATCCTCTGAAAAACAGACTCTGAGACAGAGTTTAGTGTTCAGGGTACTAATTAGGTCCTTGGATTGAGCAACTGTGAAAGAGAAGGGGAAGATGCAGGATTGGGCAGAAAGTACAAGTCAAGCAGACTTCTTAACAGCCACAGGCAACCCCAGGGCAACTCGGGTTGAAATGCCCATCAGAGGCGTTCCTCATTAGGGTGAAACGGACCTTGATGGGTCAGTGTACGAGGGTCGCTCCCAGGAAAGTAGGACCTTGGGTGCAGAAGCTATCCATAGCTAAGGCCATCTCTGCAGGAGCTGGCAGCTGAATGATGTCTACCAGTAACAAGTCCTTCCCTGAAGGGATATTGAGGCAGTGCATTTCCATGGTCATCACAATTCATTCTTTGGACCACTCAGCCCACTTCTTCAATCTATTTGTTAAACAGCTCCAGTGGGGGGAGCCTAGATTATCACGCTGGCTTATGTAAGGTCTCAGGGCTGTATCCATGGCCCTTGTCCATTATTCTTTCATGTCCCTTCCCCTCAACTAGCACCTCTTCTGGGCACTGTTGTCTTACTTGGCAGCATGACCCAGCCCCTTGCCCTTAAGTATATGATCTCCTGATCGCCATGTACCTTCTAGCCTAGGTTACTGTACCTGCATATTTTTCATCACACTTGGCAAAGGGACACCAAGAGACTCCTAAATGGATCGTCTGTGTAACAGAGGTATTCCCTTCCCGCGTTTGTAACAGCAGTCCCTCCCTTTGATGGTCAAATCCTCTTTCACCTGGTTGCTGGTCCCTTGACATAAGGAGCCTGAAGTGCCCAAGTGGCAGTTATAGCTTACAGTTAAATGGGACATTGCTGCTGCTTCTGCCAGAATATTTTTCCCCTTGGAAAACAGTATCTCTAATCTTGAAGTCCAAAATGAGGCCACGAGAAGTGGCTTTTACTCCTGGATTTTTGGACCTACTGTGTGTTCTTCCTGTTGGTTATGTAGCACCATTTAAAGGTCTTAAGTTGAGGTATATCATACATCCTGGTGGGCTTTCCTTGTGGCCCAGCTGGTAAAGAATCCGCCTGCATTGTGGGAGACCTGTGTTCTATCCCTGGGTTCGGAAGATATCCTGGAGAAGTGAAAGGCTACCCACTCCAGTATTGTGGCCTGGAGAATTCCATGGACTGTAGGTATAGTCCATGGGGTTGCAAAGGGTCGGATGTGACTGAGTGACTTTCACTTCAACTACATCCTAGTGCTTTAGTTGTGCCTATGGAAATCTCTAGCAAGTTGTGTGGTTTGTGATCCAGTGAGTTTTAAGGTAATGGGCCTATTTCTGTACCTTCTTTTCTGTGAACTGTGTCTCTTAATACATGGGCTCCCATGCTGGTTGATCAGACGCTTCATCATTTCTATGATGATCATGCTGGTTAAGACCCTATGGGTGGAAAAAGTAAACACGTATTCAAAATATGTGTTCTAGTCATAATGAATTATCAGCCCATCCAGAGTGAAAGGGGCCCAGCGTAGTCAACTTGCCCCAGGTGTCCAGTTGGTATTCTTGGGGATTGGCTTTATCATGGGATCAGAAGTGAAACCTCATCATGAGGCTGGACACTTAGTGGTAAGAATAGCTCCATCAACTTTTCTCAGAAGGAGCCCGTATTAGTGAATTCCTGGATGACTTGTATCTCTGCTGCGTGGCTACTTAGTTCACGTGCATTTTGTTGGCACCAAGGCATTCTATGATGGAGACTGACTGGTGTTAGCTATCTCAGTTGTTTATTAGTTGTTTAATGTCTCTTCCATGTTGCATGCCCTCTGATAGCCTTTTACCTACATCACAGAGGCTTTGACATTGCACGCTCATCTGGATACGTCCATCCACAAGTGTCTACTCCAGTGCCTCCTTGACTCTGATCTCCAGTGTTTCTTCTTCTAGTCTCTTGACCAGCCTGCTAGGTCATTAACTACTGCTCTTGGGCCATTTCTCTTTCCACACAATGTACATGAGCACGTTTCTTGAAGGCCTGCCCTAATTGGGAAGCTTTTTCCTTTTCTACTGTTCTTCCAGGCCACCCCTGAGTGAAACTGTCTTGTAGTGATAACCATTTTTGAATTGCGCCCACACACGAAGCCTCCATGTTCGCCTTTTTCTCTTCTCGTTATCTGGGCATGCAGGATTCCTTCATGGCCATGGCTGTCAGATGCAGGATGAGTGCCGGGGAAGCAGTGGTAGAGGAGCTCCCGGCTCATGCGGATTGCTTGCGCACTGCAGTCTTCTTCATGCTTGATCTTGAGTACAGCTTCCATTCTGTGTTCCTATGATCATTGATGACAGAGACAACTTCAGAAAACTCTGAAAACATGGTCCCTTAATAACCCATGTCAAGCTCTCCATCTCTGCCAGGGCTCAGTAGTATAGTGGGACTAGAGATGTAAAATTTTCCACTGCAGATGGCAGGGCCTTTGACCTGTGTGTTGGGTTTTCACTGGGAATCATTCACAGAAACTTTCCAGATAATTCCACATGATATTTTTTCCAACAGTGACTCCACCGATAGCCATAGTATCTATTGTGTCATGTTGCCCAAGCTGCAGGACTGTTTGCACTGTATCCTGGATCTATAGCAGAACTGCTGTGATGTGTACGCAAGAGCTGTTAAGCCTTTGATATTTCACAGTATATGGGTTTGAACAGTATTCCCAGAAATAGAATATACTTGCCTTCAGAACCCCCACAGACCTACTGGATGTTTGCTTTCTTCCTTTCAGTGGGAGTTGAAAAGTATAATAATTGGTGTTTCAGTTCAGATAAGCTATCTCAGAATGTTCTCAACCTCCAGACTCCTAAATAACTTAGTAAGTAACTTGGAAGGTCTCTGAATCTTTGCAGGTTTTATCTTCCACCCTTTAAAGTATCTATGTCTTGACAAGGCCTCCATTGCATTACCAGCTCTTGTTCATCTGGCACTATTAGAATGATGCCATTGATGTAGCAGAAAAGTAAAATGTTGTGTAAGATGTTCAGTTGGACCAAACGTATTCTGATAAAAGTTAACATAACCCTGAAACAAAATTGTGAATGTATGCTCTTTTAGTCCGTATGAATACATACTGCTCAAGGTCCTCTTTTCTGATAGGGCTAGAAAAGAACACATTTATCCAGCATTCTGTAGATTATTTAGAATAATACTAATGTGTCCCAATCACTCCCTCTGAAATGTAATGGTATTTTAAAACTTATTTTATAACCAACGGGTAACAATTCTTTTTCAGTGTAACATCCAAGGACCCAAGGTGGGGATGATGCCATTTGCCAAGAATGTCTATTCCAGACTTAGGATATGACCACTGCATAGGCCTGCAGACCCAGTGGCTCATTTTGAGCAGAACCTTGGCCAGGATGCCTTTAATCTCTTCATCCTCATGTTGTCCCTGCTATACAGAGAGGCTGTGGTGTGCTACTGTCAGCTCAGACCTTGTGTCCAACAGTATCTGACATGTTTGTGGTTGTTTCTTTCTCTAGGCTAGGATTACCCAATAAAGTGACCATTGGTACCTTTGAGGAAGAACTGGGGACACTCTTACCATATACACTTGCTGTGGTATTGCTGGGTCCTTCTTTCTGGGCCTCAGAATTCTAAATGTATCAGCTGTGGATTTAAAAAGTGACCCAAGTCCAGAAACTGAGTGGTGAATTATGACTTTTCATTGCACCATCTGCCATCCAAATTCTGATCATTTATCCTTGATTTCTTCCGATGACATGTTAGGTAGTACCCTCATTGGCTACCCATCTATTTTGCTTCTAGTGATGCTGTGTTCTATTAAATGTCTCTGTAATTCTCAACACATCAGTCCCCTTGACTGATACTCCAGCCTTGCTACTTATTACAATAATTGCATGCTACTTAAGTCACCAGCTGGCCCCTGTTTTTCCTGTTGTCTCCATCACTGAGCACAGTTCCATTACAGTTTTTTATACCATCAGCCTAGGCCCGTGGAGGAAAGCCACCGCTTTCTCAGTGATGCCAGTATCCCTCTCAGCATCACGTCATGGTTTCAGTAAATGGCATACCTTCTGGTTTGTTCTGTAGATATAATGACCTAGTGGGTTGTCTGGTGTTACACAGAATATCATGATAGAGAACTCTGAGCACATGTTCACTTAGTTGTCAGTGTCAAGCACTCCATGTCTACCATGGCCCAATAGCATGACAGGAATAGAGGTGTAAAGATTTCCACTGCAGGTAGCATGGCCTTTGGCATGTTTGTAGAATCCGCATTGGGATTTTTTCACAGGGACTTTCTAGATATTCCGCATACTACTTTTCCCAACTGTGACACTGTCGTATTCCTAGACTTTTAATCTCTGCTTTTCATGTTTGTTATGACATTTTGACTTTACTTGCTGCTGCTGCTGCTGCTAAGTCACTTCAGTCGTGTCCGACTCTGTGTGACCCCATAGACGGCAGTCCACCAGGCTCCCCCGTCCCTGGGATTCTCCAGGCAAGAACACTGGAGTGGGTTGCCATTTCCTTCTCCAATGTATGAAAGTGAAAAGTGAAAGTGAAGTCGCTCAGTCGTGTCCGACCCTTAGCGACCCCACGGACTGCAGCCTACCAGGCTCCTCCGTCCATGGGATTTTCTAGGCAAGCGTACTGGAGTGACTTTACTTAGCATAGCTTAATTTTCCATGTTTTTAGACATGATTCTTTCCCCCCCAGTTTTATTGAGGTGTAGTTGATAAAACTGTAACATATTTAAAGTGTACATTTTGATGATTTGATATAGATTCTTGATGATTTGATATAAATTCACATTGTGAAGGATTCTCCCCCCTATCTCGTTAATTAGTACACCCATCATCTCGTCACAAGTTTTCTTTTTTTGTGTGTGAGAACATTTAAGTTCTACTCCCTTAGCGAATCTCAGTTGTACAGTGCTGGGTTAGCAACTGTTGTCACCAAGTTATACATTTAGACCCTAGACCATATTATCTTATAACTGAATGTATGCACCTTTTCATCAACCTCTCCCTATTCCTCCCACCCCTGGAAACCACTTTTCTACTCCCTGTTTCTTTGAATTTGATTTCTTTTTTTTTTTTTAAGTTTTCATGTATAAGTGATTTGTTGTTTTTCAATTGTCAGATTATGTCCAACTCTTTGCAACCTCATGGACTGCAGCATGCCAGGCTCATTATTTGTCTTTTTCTTTCTGGCTTATTTCTCTTAGCATAATGCCCTCAAGCTCCCATGCATGTCACAAACAGCAGAATTTCCTTCCTTCTCATGGCTGAATAATACTCCATTGTCTATATATACCGCATCTTCTTTACCCATCCATTTATTCTGGACACTTAGGTTGTTTCCATAACTTGGCTACAGAGTGATGCTGAGTGCAGATATCTCTTTGAGGTCTTGTTTACTTTTCCTTTGGATATTTACCCAGAAGTGGGATTGGAGGATCATATGACAATTCTATTTTGAGTTTTTGTGGAACGTCCATATTGTTTTCCATAGTGGCTGCACCAATTTACATTCCTCCTGACGGTGTGCCTGGGTTTCCTTTTATCCACATCTCTGCCAACACTTGTCATCTCTTATCTTTTTGGTGACATCCATTCAGTCATGTGTAAGGAGATGTCTCTTTGTGGTTTTGATACGCGTTTTCCTGATGACTGGGAATGTTGAGTACCTTTTCATGTACATATTGACCATTTGTGTGTTTTCCATGAAGAAATGACCATTCATTTCCTCTGCCTATTTTTTAATCATATTGTTTGGGCTTTCTTTTTTTTTATTTGCTATTGAGTTGTGTGAATTCCTTATATATTTTGAATATTAACTCTTATAAGATATATGATTTAAAACATTTTCTTCCACTCAGTAGTAAGTTGCTTTTTAATTTTGTTGACGGTTCATTTTGCTGTGAATAGGAGTTGTCTTAATAGTGAGTTCATACCATCTTCCAGGGTTCTTGGAAGGGGTTGAATCCTAAATCTTACATCTTGGAGAATGCTTTCATATAAGTAAATTCTCCCTAATCCGGTATAAGGTTCTACCCTTTTGATCAGACCCCCTTCGGCAGCTTGTACCGTGTGTACTCCCCCAACTATTACCAATATGTGCTGTCTGGTCTTATAGATCATTTGGGATGTAGCCTCTTTCTTTTCTTAGAAGTCCCAGCCTGTGTCTGGCAGGGTTATGCTGAGCCAAGTTATAGGCCTAGTGGCCATTAGGAAAAGTGTGAGCAGATTCTGAACTAAGGTACAGGTCTTGCTGGAGGGACGCCTTGGCATTGTGTTCAAGCAAGGGTAGAGTACTGTCTCTCAGTGCAGTAGGGTAGACCACTTCTGCAGTCTCAGCTGATAGAAGAAAATTTGAGAATGCAAAACTTGGGGAGATTTTCAGGGGCATCACCTCAGATGTTCCCATCCCATGTGTCAGGGTCTTATTCTCTTCCTGTCAGGACCTTGTCTTTGGAATAATGGACTTTTTTTAACTAGCAGACTCTCCATATTTGGGAGCCTATCTATAAGGCACTAAGGAGGCCTTCTGCTTTTCCAACCTTTCATTATCTTTTTCTAGAGCTCAGTATGACTAAGCAGTAGACTGAATTCTGGTATATTAATACTTTTAATATTAATGCTTCTCAAACATCTAATTCTTCACACCTGTAGAGGATTACCTTCCATGGGCATACCTTCCTAATATACCACTGGTTTAAGTTTAAACTTAACCAGTTTAACCATGGATGAGCACCTCGTGCTGGCTTCTATCTGTGTCCCACCTACCACCAGTGATGGATTCTTCTTTATTAGCCTTGCAGTCTGTGCTTCAGCTCCCAAACTCCATTTTATTTCTTGTATTCTTGTACCACTCTTGGCACCAAATGCCATAGTTTGAGTTCTCTGGGAAACAGACTCTTATGATAAGAGTTTAGTATTCATGATGTCCATTGGGAGTATCCTTAAGATCACTGTCTCTAAAGAGGCAGAGGAGGAAGCAGGGTTGGACAAAGGGAAAGTGATGCTGGACGGATAACCTCAATCAGCTGTGCAGGCATCTCCAGAGATAAAATTGTTGCTCAGAGTTGTTCTATATTGGGCTGAAATGGCAGCATATTTAAAACCATCCTTTGATCAACCATTGCATATAGGTCATCCTGGAAAGATGTGGCCTTGAATGAAGTTACTCTCTGCTCCTGAGACAGTTCCTGAACTTGAGCAGATGACTGTTCACTGACATCATTCTTAGCAACACAGTTTCTGCCTTGAATGATGGTCTAGGCAGCACATATCCATGTCCATTACAAATCTCCAAATTTCAGATGAACACCAATAAAAGTTTATTTTTCACTCCTGATTCATGTCTAGTGATGGTGGGGAGGACAGATTTGCTTACTCTATCACTTGGAGGTTAAGGTTACATTACATTTTCTTTCATTGGCAATTAAATGGCTCCATCCAGAAGTGACGTTATCACTTTAGCTTGCATTTCCTTGACTAAAACAAGTCATACTGTCACATCCAAGTTCTCAGGAGTGTGGGAGTATCATTTTGCCATAGGCCTTAAGGAATAGAACTGGAATATTTGTTGAGCATCACCAGTGTCTACCATAAATATTGTCTGTAATTATTTTAGAAAATTTAGTATAATTGAAGGTGATGTCCTCGAGATAGTTATAAAACCTTCACCTCCTTCTACTGCATATGTTAAAAGGCAGAGAAGTTTAGAAGTAGAATTGTGTTGTATTATTATTTGTCTGAATTAATTGCTCTCTTGTGTAATTAAATACTGTACTGAATGCTTTTCTTCTGAAGGGATTTGGGTACTTAAGAAAAGAATATTATTGTACTTTTATTTTCATGAAGTTAATGTTTATATCAAAAAGGATCGTTTGATGATGTGTTGAGGCAGTATAGCATAAAGAAGTTAAAGAGATCTGGTTTTGTTTTGACTTTAATATTTAACGACTTTAAGGAAGTTACCTAACCCCTGAAGACTCAGTATTTTTAACAGTGACAAAAATATTTACTCCTCAGAGTTGTTCTGAGAATTAAATATTTTATAGCATTGGTAAGCAATTAGCATATTATTTTTACTAGGTGAAAGGTCATGGCTACCACTTATTTTAGGAATCTTTACCTGTCTGAAAGGGATTTCCCTGTGGTTCAGTGGTAAAGAATCCTCCTGCAGTGCAGGAGACCTGGGTTCATTCCCTGAGTCAGGAAAATCCGCTGGAGAAGGAGATGGCAACCTAATCCAGTATGCTTGCCTGGGAAATCGCATGGACAGAGGAGCCTGGTGGGCTACGGTCCATGGGGTCACAAAAGAGCTGGACATGACTTAGTGACTCAACACCACCACCACCATCACCACCAGCACCACCTATCTAAACAGACTATGAAAGGTTTGGTGCATTCTTCAGTGCATTTTATACAGTATTATTCTAGTAATTAAAAATGTTTTTTAACTATTAGAAGCAGCTATATGCTTTTCTGTTTTGGGCTTCCATAGCCTGTAGAATGGAGAAGGAAATGGCAGCCCACTCCAGTATTCTTGCCTGGAGAATCCCATGGGCAGAGGAACCTGGGGAGCTTAAGTCCATGGGGTCACAAAGAGTCGGACATGATTGAGACGACTTAGCACAGCATACAGCACATAGCCTGTAGTAAGGGATCAGGAGACATTTTTTGTGGTGAGCCTGGTGGGATTATTTGACTTTTAAACTTTGTGTGTGTATGTGTGTGTGTGTGTATGTTTCTGCAACTGGAGTAAAAATAAACCTTGGCAGTATAGAAATGAAATGAGACAAATAGTGGGTCAGGGATAAATGCTCAAAAAATGGTTCTAGGCATTTGGGTATATTGAAATATACTGAGAAGTATCTGGAAAATGTGGTATATCAGAAAAATTAAGTTATATCCATGCAGCAAAATATAAAATAACTTCCAAATGGATTGAAGATAAAAATAGTAAAAGCCAAACTATACATCTTTGAAGAAAATTAGAGATTATCTTTAAAATCTTGAGGTAAGAGGAAAAAGCACAAATCACAAGGAAAATAGTAAGTTTGACCAACTTACTGTACAAGCTTTCTGTTGAATTATGCTCCAAAGAAGATATACAGGTGGCCCAATAAGGATATAAAAAACACCCAACAACACTAATCGTTAGAGAAATACAAATTAAAACCACAGTGAGATACTACTTTATACCCATTAGGATGGGTGTAAAATAATATTAAGAAATAGAAAATAGCAGTTTTTGGCAAGGATGTGGAGAAATTGGAACCCTTGTGCAATGCTGAGGGGAGTGTAAATGGTTTGGCCACTGTAGGAAAGGGTATAGAGGTGCCTCAAAAACTTAAACATAGTGATCTAGCAATTCTACTTCTGGGAATATACACACAAAAAAATTGATGACAGGGGAAGGAACAGATACCTGTGTATCTATTTTTCTCACAACATTATTCACAGTAGCCCAAATCTGGAAACAACCTACATATCCATCTATGGATGAATAAACAAAGAAAGTGTTGTTCAGTTCAGTTGCTCAGTCATGTCCGACTCTTTGTGACGCTATGGACTGCAGCAAGCCAGGCTTCCCGGTCCATCACCAACTCCTGGAGTTTACTCAAACTCATGTCCATTGAGTCAGTGATGCCATCCAACCATCTCATCCTCTGTCATCCCCTTCTTCTCCTGCCTTCAATCTTTCCCAGCATCAGAGTCTTTTCCAATGAGTCAGCTCTACGCATCAGGTGGCCAAAGTATTGCGGTTTCAGGTTCAACATCAGTCCTTCCAATGAGTATTCAGGACTGATTTCCATTAGGGTTGACTAGTTGGATCTCCTTGCAGTCCAATGGACTCTCAAGAGTCTTCTCTAACACCACAGTTCAAAAGCATCAATTCTTCGGCAATCAGCTTTCTTTGTAGTCCGACTCTCACATCCATACATGGCTCCTGGAAAAACAATAGCTTTGACTAGAGGGACCTTTGTTGGCAAAGTAATGTCTCTGCTTTTTAATATGCTGTCTAGGTTGGTCATAACTTTTCTTCCAGGGTGCAAGCGTCTTTTAATGTCATGGCTTTAGTCATTGTCTGCAGTGATTTTGGAGCCCAAGAAAATACTGTCACTGTTTCCATTATTTCCCCATCTGTTTGCCATGAAGTGATGGGACCGGATGCCATGATCTTAGTTTTCTGAATGTTGAGTTTTAAGTCAGCTTTTTCACTCTCTTCTTTCATTTTCAACAAGAGGCTCTTTAGTTCTTCTTCGCTTTCTGCCATAAGGGTGGTGTCATCTGCATATCTGAGGTTATTGATTTTTTTTCCTGGCAATCTTGATTCCACTTGTGCCTCATCTAGCCCAGCGTTTCTAATGATGTACTCTGCATATAAGTTAAATAAGCAGGGTGACAATATACAGCCTGATGTACTCCTTTCCTGATTTGGAACCAGTCTGTTGTTCCATGACCAGTTCTAACTGTTGCTTCTTGACCTGCATACAGATTTCTCAGGATGCAGGTCAGGTGGTCTGGTATTGCCATCTCCTTAAGAACTTTTCACAGTTTGTTGTGATCCACACAGTCGAGGAATAAATTAGAACAAATTTGACTGCTGTAGCAGTCAAACGTTAATAATACAATAATATAATAGTAATATGTTAATAATATAAATATAATATTAATAGAATAAAATCAATTGAATAATATATTAATATTTCATTGTATATACAAAAGTTTCATATATACATACAATGTGTATATTTCAGGTTAAAAGGAAGGAAATTCTGCAACATTCTGCAGCACAGATGTACTTTGAATACATGCTGAGAGAGATAAACCAGTCACAAAAGGAGCGATACTTCATGATTTTATTCATTTGAGGTGCTAGAGCAGTCACACTTGTAGGCCAAAAGTCAAATGATGCTTACCAGGTGCTGGGGTAGAGAGGAAGGGGTAGGTATTGTTTAATCGGTACAGAGTTATAGTTTGTAAGATGAAGAAAGCCCTGGAGATGGATGGTGATGATAATTTCTAAATGGTGTGAATGTACTTAATGTTACTGATCTGTCCCCTTTAAAAATGGTTAAAATGGTGAAAAAAATCCAAAAAACAACAGGTTGAACAGAATAAGCAAGGTGGAGAAGAATCCACATAGTTTGCAGAGTTTGATACCAGTTGTATTAATATAAAGTTTTATAACCTACAAAAATACTCTATACAGATCATAAATATGAAATTGATAAGCAAATACAGGATAGTGGCTGCATCCAAAGACAGAAGACATAAAGCAATCAAATTTGAGAGGGAGTATCCGGGGAGCCGCCGTCATATATGTAATGCTTTCTTTAAAAACTCTGCCATCGACGTGGTAAAATACTGGGTTTGACGAGTCTGGGTTCTGCTGTGCAGGTATTTATAATGTCATTGCTTTTACTACTCTGTGTGCTTGGAAGTTTTTCTTTTTTCCTGAAGACAGTAGCTTGTAGAACTGAAAGAGTTCTTATACAGGCCTAATTTTTAGAAAATGACCTTTATTCTCTCAGCTCTTTTTCCTGACTCACTTCTTAAATGGTTTCTCTGGGCATTTTTCCTGGTTCTCATCTCTGAAATCTGCTTTTCTCCCTCCTGCTGATTTGTTTTGGATGATGGGCCAAATTACTTATTCTTCAGTTCTGGATAGGCTCAGATTATTGGGTCACTTTCTTTTCTGGACTCCAGATGTCCCAAAAATGATGCTGGAGATGATTCTTCTTTGGAGGTTTTTATGATAAATTGGTTTCCAGAAGTCCTACTCTTTCATTTGACTCTGTTCCATTTCCTTGAAATTCATGTTTCTAACTCTGTTGTTGGAATACTATATTCAACACACAATTTATGAATTATTGGCCCTGTGAGGGGTGAATGTGTGTGTTTTGGGTTTTGGTGGCATGATTAAAATCTGTCTATGCTAACTCATTAGTTGTCTCTAACATTTTCATCTCTTTTCTTTTTCAAAGTCTTTACCCTTTACAAGTCACCCCTTCTCTCCAGATGGGGATAATCTTTCAGAATCCCATCAATATACTTTTATAAATCAGGCATTCATAAACATAATTTATAGCAAAACAAAGGTAATCTAATGGGCCTTAAGGACATTACTTAACTTCTCCTGGGTCTCATTCTTCATTTCTAGCATATGGTGATACCTGCTCAGTCAGCCTCACTGGATTCTTAACAAAGACTACTTAAATTATGCAGATGAAAGCACTTGGAAATTTTTAATATTACTATGTGCATATTAATGCACATTTCTTAAGTGAACTTTAGCATGTAAAAAAATGGTAGACTATGAATGTTACATGTAGGCCTTTATAATAGTTCTCAAAATGTGATATTCAGAGCTTTGGCTCTCCTGGGATTGTAAATAGGTGCTATGTGAATAGTGCTTCTATGGATAAAACATTGGGAAAACACTGGGTTTAGTAAGGTTAGGCTTCTGTGCCTTTGTACTCTCTTTTTTCAGAGTATTTAATAAGTTCATGTACTTCATGGACTAAAAAGATTATATCAACTAAAAGATACCCCTTTGGTGGAGGGTATTTATGTACTGTAGGAGATACAACCCAATATATATTTTATTACTCAGAGTCTTCCAGTTTAATTTTCTAACCTATGATTTTGGTTTTTGTAATTCCCTTGATCTTTACTAGCAATAATATTGAATTGAAACTAAATTTATTATTTTACTTCTAGTGTAATATATATGGCTGTTTATATAGGAAAACAAGTAATTCAACAATTACAAATAATTATATTTTAGATTATTTTCTTCTGTTTCAGAAGGGCTTCTAAGTTGCCAAAATATGGAAAAAAAGTTTTTAAAGCTTGTTATACCTATGTAGTTATATTAAATACCTAGGCCTGCTTTTAGACAGGCTACACCTAAGAGGATAAAATCTAGAACACTGTCCTGAGAATGTTTCTAGTCACTGAATACTGAATTATTTGACATCTCAAGATCTCTAATAATATATGTGTGGATTCTGAGGTTATATTTAAATGAAAAAGTTTTCTTTGATAATTTTTTTTCCATAATTTTTATGTAGCTCATGAACTATTTAGATTTTTTTCATTTGTTCCTATTTTTTGCAACTAAAGCTCTTCTTTACATAAAATGAAAACTTTTCTTTTGAAATATCAAATTATTAAACTGATTTAAGTATTTTATTTTGGTGATTCCATTTTAGGCTTTCTCTCAGTTATATTCTATTTAATTTTGCATGCATAAAGATTTAACTTTATGATACATTTTCCCAATATTGATGTTCATGAGTTTTGCCATATGAACCTTGTTTTATTTAATAAAATATGTCATTGAAATTACCCTCCAAAATAAAGTACACTTAATTTGTTTCCTTTAATTTCCTTTATTCTCATTCATATAAAATTATTTGTGAGAATTTTAGACAGAAGTTATTTTTATTTAAGGAATAATGCTAATTGAGTAAATCATGTTTAATTGTAGGTCATGGGAAATTAATGAAAGGTTTCCTAATTTTAAGTATTGTATCTTTATTTGTCTAGTGATTGTTTTGTAGTATGTGTCTTCAATTGTTCTTTTATTTCATTTTTTGTTTTGCTGTTTTCATTTTCCTAGCTTGTGATGAATGGAAAATACTACCGAAACCAAATCTTCATAGAGATGTCAACAGATTTGGTCATTCTGCAGTTGTCATTAATGGGTAAAAGAAGCATGTTTATCAGTCATACTACCCACATATTTTGTTATTCTTTAAGCAAATTATTGTTTGTAATCAAGTAGTTTTATGTATCGCTTCAACACCATGGGAAAAAAATTTTGGTTCATTAACCATTATCCTTCTTTCTTTTCTGTTTAAATTTAAGGGGCAGGAGAGTATCAGAGGAAAGATGCTGAGATAGAGCTTCAGATACTCTTTAAAATTTTCATCCTGCCTTAATTTCTTTTTCCAGAGATCAGACCATGAATGATTTACCTAAAAAAATCAGCCTGAAGTTATAGAAAGTCTAGCCACATATTTCTATTGAGGAGAACAAGGGAAGTGAGAATAATTAAGTTCTCATTTTGGTTCTGTCATAACTGAATGTGTGATTTTTGACGAGTCCCTTAACCTATCTGGCTTTTTCACGCGTGCGTGCTCAGTCGCTTTAGTCCTGTAGTCCTGTCCAATTTTTTGCGACGTTATGGACCATAGCCTGCCAGGCTCCTCTGTCCAGTGGATTCTGCAGGCAAAAATACTGGAGTGGGTTGTCATGTCCCCCCCAGGAGATCTTCCTGACTCAGGGATCAAACTTGCATCTCTTATGTCTCCTGCATTTGCAGGCGGGTTCTTTACTACTAGCGCCACCTGGGAAGCCCATCTGGCCTTTAGTACCCTTATATTCACTGGGAATTTGGACTGGATGATCATTAAGTTACCTTCCTCCTGTAAGGTAGTGTGATTTTGCTATTTCTATAGCAAAAATTCATTAATGTGGACTCATGACAGTAAATAACATGCTGGATCATCCATTAGCTTAACATTTGTGATTCATAATGACATTTTTATGAGGTCATTTTATTACTACCTTATTCTAATTACGTAAAAATTGTCCAATATGATGCTAAAAATAAAACTGTGTAAATGGTATCAATTGGCTTTTGTAGTGGAAATAAGTGAAATCCAGAGTGTAAACATAAAGACTCTAAGCTTCTCTGTTGAAAATTGCATTTCGTGGATTTTTATTTTACTTTTTAAATAATAAAAAAATTCTTGAAGTATTTTCTGTTCTTTTCCATTTATTATATCAATAATATTTTTAGAAATGAAAATTAGGCTGTTGTGAGGCCATTTCAAATTTCTTTGGTGCTGGTAGTATTAATTCAGTAATCATCTGGGCTTTTCTCTTCAAATTGAAACTTTGAAAATCTTTTTGATTATTTTACTCTTGGTCGCTTTATTTTATAAAAGGATAGTAACAGTATACAAAGAATTCTATATCCAATTTCTAAATTTTTTGTATTCAAAAAATTTAATTCTATACTGCAATTCTAAAGTATATCTTGTTATCTCCATATAGCTACTGTATATTTCTAAAACTGTTTCCTAGATAAAAAATGTAAAATGCATATTTAAATTTATTTTTAAAACTCATTAGGTACTTTTTTAATGATTCTTGTTTTGTTTTTAATAGGTCCATGTATATATTTGGAGGATTTTCTAGTGTACTCCTTAATGATATACTTGTATACAAGCCTCCAAATTGCAAGGCTTTCAGAGATGAAGAACTTTGCAAAAATGCTGGTCCAGGAATAAAATGTATTTGGAACAAAAATCACTGTGAATCTTGGGACTCTGGGAATACTAATAATATTCTTAGAGCAAAGTGCCCTCTGAAAACAGGTGAAATATTTTTTTACTTCTTTTTGACATAAAGCATCTCTACTTGGTTTGAAATGGAAGTGCATTCCTGATCATAAGAATTATCTTAATAGTTTTCAAAAATTAAAAACTCATAATCCTCTAGTTAAGAATTCTAATGTTTGAAAATAGCAGTGCTTAGTAATTTAATATCTTTCTTAGCTGTCTTTAGTTTTCTTTTTTGAATGTGTAATAGTCATATATCTCTGTGTAATAGTAATATATCAATTTTGACATGTAACATGGCCATATATATATGAATTATTTTTGTATGTAAGCATAAAATTCTGTCAAATACATCTTTTCTTAGATATATTGTATGCTTCAAAGAAATAAAATGAAGTAATTTATTCTGCTTTTGGTACTTTTTTTCTTCCTGAATTATTGTCAAACCATCCCATAAAGCTAAAAAGTTTCTAGAATTTTGATGTCCTGTTATAACTCAGTATTTCTTATAAAATATTGAATAAATAATTCGAACTTACGAATGTGCATGCCAAGTTGCTTCAGTCGTGTCCAGCTCTTTGCAACCCTGTGGACTGTACTCCTCCAGGCTCCTTTGTCCTTGAGGATTCTCCAGGCAGGAATAATAGAGTGGGTTGCCATGCCCTCCTCTAGGGGATCTTCCTGACCCAGGGCTCGAACCCATATCTCTTATGTCTCCTCTTTTGGCAGGCAGGTTCTTTACCATTAGTGCCACCTGGGATGCCCTGAATAATTAATAGTAAATATTTATAGAGAATGATTTGGATATAAATTTTCAATTTTCTTTAAATGAATGGGGCTTTTATATATTTTGGGTGCTACAATGAACAGATCAGGCTTTGCTAATCTATAATCAGTCAGATATCTCTAGATAGCTTTATGAAGAATGATCAACAATGAGCATTTGTTATAATCTTTTCTTTTAAATGTATAGTAATACATTTTATTTAATAAAACACCTCTGAATCTTTTTCTTTCTCCATAATGTGTAAATGTCAAATGATTGTAGGATCCTGATAGAGTGAGTAATCAAGATGAGGGCAGGAGGTATTTAAATCCCTGTAAATCCAATTAAAGTACAAAACTGACTTCATATTGGAGAACTTATTTTGATATTGATGATTATATTTATGGTTTAAAAATGTCCTCGTGATTCTTAGCAGATGTTAAAAATATGTGATTTAAGAAGTGTGACATTTTCTTTTCATCCTAATGTGTTCTGGCTCCCATTTGTATCACAGCTGCTTCTGATGACAGATGTTATAGATATGCAGATTGTGCCAGCTGTACTGCCAATACGAATGGGTGCCAGTGGTGTGATGACAAGAAATGCATTTCATCAACCAGTAACTGCAGCATGGTTAGTATTTATGGGTAAATGATGATGTAGCTAACACTGCTACTTTATAATCATTAGCTTACTTGTACAAAACACTGCTACTTTATAATCATTAGCTTACCTGTATCAAGACATTTAGAAAAGGGAAAGGGGAGAGGCAAAATAGAATTATGGTATTAAGAGATATAAGCTACTATGTATAAAATAGATAAACAAGAAGAATATATTGTACAGCACAGGAATTTATAGCCATTGTTTTGTAATAATGTTAAATGGAATATCTAATCTTAAAAATATGTTGAATCATTATGTTGTGTACCTGAAACTAATTCAACATTGTAGTAAGTAAGTAAGTGAAGTCGCTCAGTTGTGTTGACCTTTTGTGAACCCATGGACTGAAGCCTACAAGGCTCCTCAGTCCATGGAATTTCCTAGGCAAGAATACTAGAGTGGGTTGCTGTTTCCTTCTCCAGAGGATCTTCCTGACACAGGGATCATACCCTGGTCTCTCACATTGCAGGCAGACGCTTTACCATCTG
This sequence comes from Moschus berezovskii, assembly GCF_049115385.1. NCBI lineage: Eukaryota > Metazoa > Chordata > Mammalia > Artiodactyla > Moschidae > Moschus > Moschus berezovskii. The sequence goes on from NC_142471.1 coordinate 81,457,875, forward strand.
AGCCACCAGGGAAGCCCTATAAAATTTTGTTTGCAACCCCATGGGCTGTATAGTCCATGGGGTTCTCCAGGCCAGAATACTGGAGTGGGTAGCCTTTCCCTTCTCCAGGGGATCTTCCCAACCCAGGGATCAAACCCAGATCTCCCACACTGTGGGCGTATTCTTTACCCACTGAGCCACAAGGAAAGCCCAAGAATACTGGGTTGGGTAGCCTATCCCTTCTCCAGCGGATCTTCCCAACCCAGGAATCGAACCGGGGTCTCCTGCATTGCAGGCAGATTCTTTACCAACTGGGCTGTGAAGGAAGGCCCGATATTGTAAGCCAACTATAAAAAAAAGACATTTAGAAAACATGTAGGGCATCACTTACTTCTTGATATGTTGTTGGTCAGTCTAGATTCCATGTTGAATCCAATAACCTTTACTTTTCATGGATAAGATTGGGAAAATTCTTTCAAAACTTAATTTCAAAAGACTGTAACTATAAACATTGTCTTCTGTGCTGATAGACATAGGAATATATAAGTAAGTTTTGAAGTCATTTCTATGAAAATCTTGTCAAACATGTATTAATAGTGTTGTGACTTAGGTTTTATTTATATACTTTGTGTGCAAGCTTAATCTGAAGTGTCATTAGTAGTTTTGATTTTATCGTTAAAATTGTCTATAGATCTGTGTTTTAAATGAAAAAATTTTTCTTTAGATCTATGGTTCTCTGAGGCAATTCTGTCCCGCATTGGGACATCTGGCAATGTGTATTTTTTGGTTGTTTTCACAACTGTGGGACTGCTACCAGCATCTAACATAGAGAAGCCAGGGATACAGGTAAACATCCTACAGTGAATGAATAGTGCTGACACAAAAAATCATCCCCTGGCTCAAAGTTTCACTGGTGTTGAAGTCAAGAACCTATATTAGGTAGACTATTGAAAATACTGTAAAGTTAATATTGATAGATTAAAATAAATCAAGAGGAGTAAAAACTAACGTTTTAATGGATAGCATCAAAATGTTCCATGTTTCTTAGATGTCAACAAATTGAAGGAAAATTTAAAAAAATTATTAAAGATTGTATTCAGTAAAATTAAATATTCTTTTATTGGAGTGTAGCTTAAATAACTAAAAAGTTTCCATACAGATTTTAAACTATATACATATTAATTTTTTTCTTTTTTTGAATTTTTATTAAGCAAGAAAAGTATCCACTTGTTTTTCAAGATGCCAGGCAGAAGTAAAAGGTAAAGAAAAGGAGTTTGAAAACTAAGTAAAAAGTTTTTATTAGGTTATCTAAAATTTTTCTCCAGTATCCAAGAGTATTTTGAAATAATTAAAACTTTATGATTCTATTCTAAAATAATATTAAAAACTTAAAATGAAGGAAAGCTTTGAATTATTGCCTCATCAGATTGAACCCTTTTGTTTTTATACTTACCATTTTGGTGTATACTTTGCAGTGATATGTTGCTTTAATAATAATAGATACTTCAATTTTATTTGAGTTTGAATGTTAATAGAACATGACTCACTTTGAATGTTTGAATTACTTTTTTTATATTTGCATAATATTCATCTAATGGGAGTTGTATTAGTGAATAATGGGGACATGGTAGCAAAGTAAAATAAAACATGGGAATAAGGGACTGAAATGGAGAATGTCATTAGATGAGAATTGCAAGCAGATTTTATTTAAAACTTTGTTTGATAACTGAGTTAATTTATATTTAGACATTTACACTATGTGAAAATACATGTCTCAAAAATTGTATTATGCAAATTACTATGAAGTATTCATTTTATAAAGTGGCCTTTCCTTTAGAGTTTAGTGTTGATAATGTGTTAAAAAGGAAAGCACTGGGTGAGATAGTGCAAGTGAACAGATGGAAATCTCTTATAATTTAGACTTTGATGTAATGTGTCTTTTGGACAGTTTTATCAGAATGTCTGGTGATTAAAATAAACCAAATGCTAATAGATACAGAAGTGTCTATGAGATTTTAGCATAAATGATGTCCATTGATATTCTGTTTCATTATTTAGTCATTTTTACTGCAAGTTGCATATTTCGTGCTCAAATAGCCCGAATAACTGCTTTCTTCTTGCAGATTTTCATTTTTAAATTTACATCTAGATGTATTAGTGTGAAGATGGGTAGAGTGCTGGTTATTCTTCATAGTCTGTTTATGAATGTGCATCTGATTCATTAGGCCAAAAAATGCCAGCCATGTTTCAGAGTAGCAGTCAGTTTTCTTCTGTCATTGAATAAATTGACCCTGTGTGTGATGGAAATACAGTTTCATCTATTGTGCTGGCTCAGTATCAATAAATGATTATACTGCTCTTATGAAGAGCAGTAGAGTTATTTCGATGGTGACTCTGCCATTGTTGTTCTAAAGATTGGCATTAAGTTCTCATTCTTTCTCTTATTCTAATATGTTGTTTAGCCATTCTCTTGTCTTTCTTATAGGCTATTTTATTTATCAGATGATTCAAGTGAATTGATTTGTTTTCAGTTATGTGACAAACATTTGGAAGTATAGTAATCCTATAGAGTAATAGTTTGTATGCTATATGAGAAAAAAAGCTCTGAATCAGAAAAATAACATTAAGAAAATTTGCATGTTCCTAATGAAAATGATGGTTGAATAAGACTTTCAGTACGATTTGGGCTTTAAAAAATGTAACTTATATGATTTTTTTTAAAGGAAGAATAAGATAAAAATTTCTTCAACCATTTTTATATATGGGAAATTATAAGTAAATTTTAATTGTCAGGTTTTTTGTTTGAAAAGAAATATTTATCACCCTTACATGAGAAAGCCTACAGTATGAGTGTCTACTTATGGAAAGGAAAGGGAGCTTATGATTCAGCGTGTGCTTTTTTCCTTTGTGTGTGTTTTTTTTTTCTCAAAAATGAGTCACAAGAAGAGTTGAGCCCAAAGAATCTGATTTTAGTTAACACAGGTATTGATAATACCATGTGAAATATCAAACCTTGATATACAAAGGGAACTCACACCAAAGTTCCTATGTTGCCTTTTGTTTTGTTTTTTGACCTTTAACCTTCAACCTCTTAGACCTGAAATTAGTTGAAATATGAGTAGTTGTGTAATAGGACTGATCAAAATGTAACTTTTGCAGGTTCTTTTCAACCTTTATTGAGGAAATGTGATTGATACACACAGGAGAAACATCAGTTAACCAAAATCATTATTTAATGTCTGTGGAAGTAACCAGAACCGTTTTTAATGTATGTGGAAGTAAACTTAGTTTGAATTATTGAGAAAGTAATTTATCGTGTTAGATTGTATTGGATTTTGATAGAGCATCTCTTTAACTTTTGCTACTCATTATTTCCACTTCATTCCCAGGAGTCTGAATGGTAGTTTTATTATGACTAGAATTCTTTGATGTGATCATTGAGAGAAATGACTTTGTTCATCAGCTTTATTTATTGAATTGGAAGTCTGTAATCAGATTCAATAGAATACGTTTTCATTACTTGATTTCTATTTCAGATTGTGTAGTTTGCTTGTTTTTTCAATAAGCATACATTCTAAGAACTTTGCTTAAATAAATAAATGAATAATAAATTCTGATTCAGTAGAACTGGATTTGGTGTTAGAAGTCTATGTTCTAAAGTTCACCAGCTGATTTATGTGTACGCTAAACTTCATGAGTCATTACTGTACAAAGGCGAACGGTAACATGCTTTATCTTTTAACTTTATAGTCTGTGAAAAACTATACCAAATGCCATGTGAGAAATGAGCAGATTTGTAACAAACTTACTAGCTGTAAAAGCTGTTCACTAAACTTGAATTGCCAGTGGGATCAGCGACAGCAAGAGTGCCAGGCTCTACCAGGTAAAGATATTCATTTGGTAAATCAGTTTTATAGTCCACAGATGAATGCTATTTTTGTCAGAATGTTTAGTAAGAATGTTCCAATTTCTAAAATTAAATCAGTAGCAAATAAACAATAGTATTGGAATAAAGATAGCAGTGTTTCTACAAGAAAGATTTATACATTTGTTTCTGATTAAGACTTTCAAGGTATCTTCTGTTTATTATTGTTGACTTGATCAGAATACTTTTCAATTAAAAAATTATATCTTAAAAACATAGAAAATAGTAAGTACTCAGATTAATATCCAGATCTAACAATGTTAAAATTTTGGCATATTGGATTCAAGTGCCCTTTATTTTTTAAATTCCAGGAGCAGTTTTTTCCTGACTGTTCTTTTTTATTAGAAATGGTAATATTTATAATATTTATTATATGATTCAATGAGATGCTTAAGTTCTGTAAGCCAGAACAAAACTCATTTGAGAAAGAAATTTCAATTTATTTTTACAGTTAGTATTCTTCTTAGTAGACCCTAAGTACTCTTTCTTTTGAATATGAAAGAGAAAATCAGAAAATCAAAAACTTGTATAGATATTTAACCAGTTCTATCTTCTTGTTATACAGATAAGCTGAGACTGGTTACATGACCTGCTTAAAAAAATGCATGACTTGTAAATAGCAGAGGGGACTGGTAACTGGGTGTTTATCTCTGTTCAGTTTTTTGCCTGTTTCTATCTCATGATTTTTTGTTTTTCTCATTTTTTCATTGAAAAATATCTGAACCTATGTAATTCTACAAAGTGATGGAAAATCCCATCATAGGATTCAAGTCTTTCTTATAAGTTCATGTAATAAAATAAAAATTAGATTTCCTTTAAAAGTACCATTGAGATTTTGGAATTTTGTGTATGTATTAAGCTTTCAGGCTTTTATTTTTATTTTACAATATTATATTGGTTGGTTTTGCCATACATTGATATGAATTTGCCCCGGGTTTACATAAGTTCCCCCTCCTGAACCCCCCTCCCACCTCCCTCCTCCCTTTATCCTCCCTCTGGGTCATCCCCGCATGCCAGCCCCGAGCATCCTATAACATGCATTGACCCTGAACTAGTGATTCGTTTCACATATGACAACATACGTGTTTCAATGCCATTCTCCCAAATCATCCCACCCTCACCCTCTCCCATAGAGTCCCAAAGACTGTTCTATAGATCTGTGTCTCTTTTGCTGTCTCGTATACAGAGTTATCATTTGCATCTTTCTAAATTCCATATATATGTGTTAGTATACTCTATTGGTGTTTTTCTTTCTGGCTTACTTCACTCTGTATAATAGGCTCCAGTTTCATCCACCTCATTAGAACTGATTCAAATGTATTCTTTTTAATGGCTGAATACTACTCCATTGTGTATATGTACCACAGCTTTCTTATCCATTCGTCTGCAGATGGACATCTAGGTTGCTTCCATGTCCTGGCTATTATAAACAGTGCTGCAATGAACATTGGAGTACACGTGTCTCTTTCAATTCTGGTTTCCTCGGTGTGTATGCCCAGGAGTGCGATTGCTGGATCATATGGCAGTTCTATTTCCAATTTTTTGAGGAATCTCCACACTGTTCTCCATAGTGGCTGTACTAGTTTGCATTCCCACCAACAGTGTAAGAGGGTTCCTTTCTCTCCACATCCTCTCCAGCATTTATTGCGTGTAGACTTTTGGATAGCAGCCATTCTGACTGGTGTGAAATGGTATCTCATTGTGGTTTTGATTTGCATCTCTCTGATTATGAGGGATGTTGAGCATTTTTTCATGTGTTTGTTAGCCATCTTTATGTCTTCTTTGGAGAAATGTCTGTTTAGTTCTTTGGCCCATTTTTTGATTGGGTCATTTATTTTTCTGGAATTGAGCTGCAGAAGCTGCTTGTATAATTTGGAGATTAATCCTTTATCAGTTGCTTCATTTGCTATTATTTTCTCCCATTCTGAAGGCTGTCTTTTCACCTTGCTGATAGTTTCCTTTGCTGTGCAGAAGCTTTTGATTTTAATTAGGTCCCATTTGTTTATTTTTGCTTTTATTTCCAATATTCTGGGAGGTGGGACATGGAGGATCCTGCTGTGATTTATGTCGGAGAGTGTTTTGCCTACGTTCTCCTCTAGGAGTTTTATAGTTTCTGGTCTTACATTTAGCTCTCTAATCCATTTTGAGTTTATTTTTGTGTATGGTGTTAGGAAGTGTTCTAGTTTCATTCTTTTACAAGTGGCTGACCAGTTTTCCCAGCACCACTTGTTAAAGAGACTGTCTTTTCTCCATTTTATATTCTTGCCTCCTTTGTCAAAGATGAGGTGTCCATAGGTACGTGGATTTATCTCTGGGCTTTCTATTTTGTTCCATTGATCTATATTTCTGTCTTTATGCCAGTACCATACTGTCTTGATGACTGTGGCTTTGTAGTAGAGCCTGAAGTCCGGCAGGTTAATTCCCCCAGTTCCATTTTTCTTCCTCAAGATTGCTTTGGCTATTCGAGGTTTTTTGTATTTCCATACAAATTGTGAGATTATTTGTTCTAGTTCTGTGAAAAATATCTTTGGTAGCTTGATAGGGATTGCATTGAATGTATAAATTATTTTGGGTAGTATACTCATTTCTACAATATTTATTCTTCCAATCCATGAACATGGTATATTTCTCCATCTATTAGTGTCCTCTTTGATCGCTTTCAGTAGTGTTTTATAGTTTTCTATGTACACTCAGTGGTAAAAAACTGAAAGCATTTCCCCTAAAGTCAGGAACAAGACAAGGGTGCCCACTCTCACCACTACTATTCAACATAGTTCTGGAAGTTTTGGCTACAGCAATCAGAGCAGAAAAAGACATAAAAGGAATACAAATTGGAAAAGAAGAAGTAAAACTTTCACTGTTCGCTGATGACATGATCCTCTACACAGAAAACCCTAGAGACTCTACCAGAAAACTACTAGAGCTAATCAATGATTATAGTAAAGTTGCAGGATATAAAATCAACACACAGAAATCCCTTGCATTCCTATACACTAATAATGAGAAAATAGAAAGAGAAATTAAGGAAACTATTCCATTCACTGTTGCAACGAAAAGAATTAAATACTTAGGAATATATCTACCTAAGGAAACAAAAGACTTGTACATAGAAAACTATAAAACACTACTGAAAGCTTTCAGCCTTTTAAACAGTGATGTATGCGTGTGTGTTCATTTTGAGTAATTTAGAGAATATTAATGCAGTAGGCAAGATTTGAGAAGCAATAGTGAGATGACACTAAACTTGAAAGTAATAATTTCTAAGTGTTGAAGTCTAAAAGCTACATGTAGATCAAAAAAAAAATACTTATAAAGTTTCTTTAAAAAGACAGAGTAAATCCTGGACTAAAATAAGAGTTGACTGAAGGAATATACATGTAAAGGAATATTATTCAATAAGAAGAGAATTTGATTACCAGTGGAAATTTGGGAAAATAATAATGAAGTTATATTTAGTAATACCCATCTACTCTTGCCTGGGAAAATATTTTGGTTTGGCCTAAGGGTTGTACTTGACCAGGTTATTACTTTGGGGAATAATAAATATAATAAGCTATTTTGTTATACACTAACTCACCTTTTTCTGTATTCGTATTTACTAAGAGCCAGGTTGGCATTATATGTAGTTTGGTTTCTGTTCAGCTTGTCTCAAGGAAGTGAATGCTCTAAATGGAGAACTTAGTCTGTAGTAATTGCCTTTTTCCATGAAAATTTGTGAATTGCATTTTTTCCATTGATCTCGTGTAAAATTGGTAATTTGAATTTATCAAGCTTAACCTATTTTAAAAATTAGCTACTATCCTAAAGTTAAGGTGGTGCTCAAAACTACAGAAGCTTAAGACATCAAAACATTTGGTTTAGTGCTCTGATTTAGTTTAGCCTCAAAGGCCCATGCATTGTTTGCATTTGTATGATTCATTAACCAAGTATTTTTGATCTTATAAAACGAAAGATAACCAAAACTAATGTAAATCCTTCCTTGATTCAGTAAGGAAAGAAAAAGCGGAAATTTAACAAAAACTCCTGTGCTGTTTCCTTGAAGTGATCTGGTAGTTTAGATTTCAGAAGACAAGGAAGATTGCTATATGTGTAGTCTGAAAATGAAAACAGAGGTGTTTGAAGTCTTACTAAATGAATCTGGTATATCGAGTGCTTACTATGTTCCAAGCACTATGTGTTATTCTCATTACCTAGTTTAATAGGACAGTAATTCAAGAAGCAAAGGGCCCTGTAATACTAAGATATTGTGTGCTTTTGTAATTCTCATTGTTATAGGTTTACTCTGTATTAATAGTTTTCCAAAGGCTATATATATATGATTCTAATAGATTGAATGTTATTTTAAACCAACATTAAAGGGATTTGCAAAAATATAGAACAAAACCACACTCTTAACTCTTTTGTTTTTTGGAGACTGTAATTAAGAGAAATTAAATATGCTACTTAAGTTGTTATGTATTTCCCTAACATTTTTAATGAAAAATTTCAAACATTTTTATGAATTTTTTAATGAAAAATAGAATTGTAGTGAGGACACTCAGTACCCATACCCTAGATTCTGCGATGCACATTTTACTCTGCTCTATCTCTGATTTCTCTGCCTATCCATCCCCTATTCATTTCTCAACCCATCTCAATTTTTGTTGCCAAGGGCCTAATTTAAACCGTTAGCTTTACTTTCTGAAGGAGAAAATGTGAAGATATTAATACATCTTCTTTGGGTGTGTAATAACAGCATTAAGGGGCAAGACGTCCCAGAAACTGGAAGAGTAGGTTTGTAATAAAATTTTAAATGAATAAATACATGTATTTTTAAAAGATTAGTTTTAACTTTTAATATGGTCAAGCTTCAGAGATATAAAATGTATAAGGAAAAATCTGTGGCATTCTCAATAATTTTTAAGGGTTTAAAGGGGTCTTGAGACCAAAATGTTTGAGAACTGCTGCTTTATAATAATTCCATAAGGACCGAACTGATGCATCCAACCTGAAAGGGCAAGAGGCACTGATATATTTAGTGATATGAAACTAACGGATAGTCAAGTCAAGCTTCACAGATTGGTGTGTCAGTAAAACACCTCAGTGTTAATGTATCCTAGAGCATAACTTTATACTGAATTTATAAGTCTGCGTTTTAGAAAACAGACAGTGTTTTAAGTTCAATTTGGAGCCTAAGGATAAACCACTGTTACTGAATAGTATGTTTAAACTTTCAAAAGACCTGAAAGGTTGTGTAAAAATAAATATTTGAAAGCAAAGTTTCTAGTTTCTTTATGAAACGTAAATGAAATGAAGCTTCTCACCCCATAATTATAAGTAAAGAATCAAAGAACCCAGCTTATATCAAAATACTACACCTGGGCTAAGGGGATTAGTTAATCTAATTCCATAGCCCAGAGGATAGTTATTAATAGCTACACTTGTAGGAATAACTTTGTTTTTGTTGTGTGCTGGTTATTTTTCTACTGAAGTGATCTTGTATAAAGTGAACCTTGCGACATATAAATGTAGTAGTGATTTCACTTGCTGTGAAACCATATATCAATACACTGGATTTACACAGAAATCAACAGATTTTGACTGATGTTACAGAGCTGTAGCTTTTCTTATGTTTAATAATTAGAGAAAAAATTAGGATCTTCTGTTCTTATTCTTCACCAAAATATTAGTCAAATTTCGTTTAGTATAATACAAGGATATATTTAAATTTTATTATAAAAATTATTTAAACAAATCTAGAAGTTGTATTTATTTAGCATTCTGAAATAATTGAAAAATACACATGTGTTTGGATAATTGAAAAATAAGACATGATTTTTTTTTTTTTTTTGACTAGCTCATCTTTGTGGAGAAGGATGGATTCACGTTGGGGATGCTTGTCTTAGAATTAATTCCAGTAGAGAAAACTATGATAATGCAAAACTTTACTGCTATAATCTTAGTGGAAATCTTGCTTCATTAACAACTTCAAAAGAAGTAGAATTTGTACTGGATGAAATACAGAAGTATACGCAACAGGTAACAACTATATTTGTTTTTATTATGGGAATATGCTTATAATCATATAGCTGTTGACAAAGACATTCTTTTTGTTTTTAAATACATTATTTTTAATAAACCTTGGAAGTGAAAGTAGAAATCATTTCAACAGTGAATAGTCAGGGGACTCATTCTGTACTTGTATTTGGTAATATGCCCCTCCCCCCAGGTGGCAGTGGTAAAGAATCCACCTGCCAGTGCAGGAGACGCAAGAGATGTGGGTTCGACCCCTGGGTCAGGAAGATCCCCTGGAGAAAGAAATGGCAACCCACTCCGGTATCCCATGGACAGAGGAGCCTGGCAGGTTACAATCCATGGGGTTGCAAAGATTTGGACATGACTGAGCACAGCACAGCATTTGCTAGTTTGGTGATTTTCTAAATTGCTTATCTCATGTTTTGCTCAGTAAACCATTGCATTACCTTAGCAAGAAGTCATCTCGTATGAATAAATATACTTTAAAACTTGTGTGTATAATTTAATAATTTGTTCGAAGTCTTATTTTTGTAACTTAGGATCTCTCTTATAATCAGAACACTAGACCAGCATATTGGCTATATTTGTATATGTATATTTGTGTGTATGTGTGTGTTCTGAGGGTTAAAATTTTGAATTGGCCTCTTTGTATAGATTTGTTTGAAATAGTATACAGATAGTTAGCTGGACGTAGATCATTAAAGTATATGGAAGATTTGGAACTCACAACACTTGGAAGCAGTTTTAGTTTCCTTGAAAGCTGTTTTATGGAAAATATTTCCATAGAAATGGACTATTTGCTTGGAAATGGTATCAAATATCATTTTACAATAAACTTCTAATAGGAATCCATAGTATTTATTTGCTATTCTTGGGATGTTAAAATATAGTCAACTCGTATGAACAGATTAAGTTGGAAATTTGGAAATAATTTACTAAATGTAGTTTTGAAATATCTTAGTTCATATCTTACTTGAAGTGTCTTGAAGACATTTGAAAAAAATTGAGTAGATTATATTATGCATTGTATTATTTTAGGTGTACAACATAATGATTTGATATTTGTATTTATTGTGATACATGTTGTTCTTGGATTTTTTTTTTTTAGATTCCGCATGTAAGTGAGATCATATGGTATTTTTCTTATCCTGACTTATTTCAATTAGATCTATTCATGTTCTTGCAAATGGCAAGATTTCAGTACTCAGTGATTTCACATATATGGTGAATTTAAAACAAACAAACAAACAAACATCCTAAAAACTAAAAAACCAAGTTCACAGATACAGAGAACAGTTTGGTATTTGCAGAAGTAAGGATGGAGGGTGGGCAAAATGGATGAAAGCAGTCAAAAGGTACAGACTAACAATTATAAAATAAATAAGCTATGAGGCTATAATACACAATGTGATGACTATAGTGAATAATAAATAATGTATTACGTATTTGAAATGTGCTGAGAGAGTAGATCTTAAAAATCTTCACAAAAAACTGTGTATGGTGACATATGTTAACTAGATTTATTATTCTACAATGTATACAAATACTGAGTCATTATTTTGAATTCTGGAAATTAATATTATATGTCAATCATGCGTCAATTAATGGGGCTTTCTTGGAGACTCAGATGGTAAAGAATCTGCCTGCAGTGCAAGAGACCCAGGTTTGATCCCTTGGTCAGGAAAATCTCCTGGAGAAGGGAATAGCTACCCACTCCAATATTCTTGCCTGGAGAATCCCATGGATAGAGGATCCTGGTGGACTACAGTCCATGGAGTCACAAAAAGAGTTGGACATGGCTGAGTGTCTTTCACTTCACATACATCAGTTAAAAGAAAAATTATAGTCAACACTTAAGAATAGATTAAGTAGGAGATTTAGAAATAGTTTACTAAATCTAGTTTTGAAATACCTTATTTAGTTCAAATATATACTTAAAATATACTAATGTAAACTGTCATAGCATCATTATAGATTTCTATGTTTTGTGTCAAAAGTAAAATTCAGTTCAGTTGCTCAGTCGTGTCCAACTCATTGCGACCCCATGAATCACAGCACGCCAGGCCTCCCTGTCCATCACCAACTCCCGGAGTTCACTCAAACTCATGTCCATCGAGTCGGTGATGCCATCCAGCCATCTCATCCTCTGTTGACCCCTTCTCCTCCTGCCCCCAATCCCTCCCAGTATCAGAGTCTTTTCCAGTGAGTCAACTCTTCGCATGAGGTGGCCAGAGTATTGGAGTTTCAGCTTTAGCAAAAGTCCTTTCAATGAACACCCAGGACTGATCTCCTTTAGAATGGACTTGTTGGATCTTTGTGCAGTCCAAGGGACTCTCAAGAGTCTTCTCCAGCACCACAGTTCAAAAGTATCAATTCTTCGGCGATCAGCTTTCTTCACAGTCCAACTCTCACATCCATACATGACCATGGGAAAAACCATAGCCTTGACTAGACGGACCTTTGTTGGCAAAGTAATGTCTCTGCTTTTTAATATGCTATCTAGGTTGGTCATAACTTTCCTTCCCAGGAGTAAGCGTCTTTTAATTTCATGGCTGCAATCAGCATCTGCAGTGATTTTGGAGCCCCCCAAAATGAAGTCTGACACTGTTTCCACTGTTTCCCCATCTATTTCCCATGAAGTGATGGGACCAGATGCCATGATCTTTGTTTTCTGAATGTTGAGCTTTAAACAAACTTTTTCACTCTCCTCTTTCACTTTCATCAAGAGGCTTTTGAGTTCCTCTTCACTTTTTGCCATAAGGGTGGTGTCATGTGCATATCTGAGGTTATTGATACTTCTCCCGGCAATCTTGATTCCAGCTTGTGCTTCTTCCAGCCCAGCATTCCTCATGATGTACTCTGCATATAAGTTAAATAAGCAGGGTGACAATATACAGCCTTGACGTATTCCTTTTCCTATTTGGAACCAGTCTGTTGTTCCATGTCCAGTTCTAACTGTTGCTTCCTGACCTGCATACAGGTTTCTCAAGAGGCCCATCAGGTGGTCTGGTATTCTCATCTCTTTCAGAATTTTCCACAGTTTATTGTGATCCATACAGTCAAAGGCTTTGGCATAGTCAATAAAGCAGAAATAGATGTTTTTCTGGAACTCTCTTGCTTTCTCCATGATCCAGCGGATGTTGGCAACTTGATCTCTGGTTCCTCTGCCTTTTCTAAAACCAGCTTGAACATCTGGTAGTTCGAGCTCAGTATAGATTAGTTAAGTGATAAAGCTAAACAGTAGTAAATACGTCAGATCTGAGGTATGTACAATTTTGCTCTGTGTTTAAAATGTGCACACACATATAGATACCGTGGGCTAAATAATCCACAAAGTGGCATGATTTCTACACAGGGCTTCCTGATAGCTCAGCTGGTAAAGAATCTGCCCGCAATGCAGAAGAGCCCAGTTCGATTCCTGGGTCGAGAGGATCCCCTGGAGAAGGGATAGGCTACCCACTCCAGTATTTTGGGGCTTCCCTGGTGGCTCAGCTGGTTAAGAATCCGCCTGCAATGCAGGAGACCTGGGTTTGATCCCTGGGTTAAGAAGATTTCCCTGGAGAAGGGAAAGGCTACACACTCCAGTATTCTAGCCTGGAGAATTCCATGGATTGTATATGATCCATGTGGTCACAAAGAATCAGACATGACAGAGCAACTTTCACTAATGGAGGTATGGCAATAATTCAAGTATTGCTTTGAAAATGGTATTAGATTTCAATGACTTATTGACCTTGGGTTATGACTTTTGTTTGGGCAAGGAGTCTTTTGGTATGGTGCAGTGGAGATGGTTTGGGCTTGAAAACTTTTCAGAACATATATTACCAATTGCTTGCAGTTGAAACAGTTAACTGATATGTTTTTGTATAGCTGATTTTTAAACAACATTGAGGACAAATGATGCATTAAGTATCAAACTGATGGAGAGCAGGCAATCTGGAAATACTGCTTATCTCTACAACTTAGTAGCAAGTTAACTTCCACAGCCCTATCTTCCTCATCTGTAACCTAGGATAGTTATTTGCTACCTTCCTGAATATTCATTGGAAGGACTGATGCTGAAGCTGAAACTGCAGTACTTTGGCCACCTTATGTGAAGAACTGACTCATTAGAAAACACCCTGATGCTGGGAAAGATTGAAGGCAGGAGGAGAAGGGGATGACAGAGGATGAGATGGTTGGATGGCATCACCGACTTGATGGACATGAGTTTGAGTAAATTCCGGAAATTGGTGATGGACAGGAAGGCCTGGCGTGCTGCAGTCCATGGGATCACAAAGAGTCAGACACGATTGAGCAACTGAACTGAATTAATGTTTATTGTGAGAAGTAAGTGAGATATTGTATGTGAAGAATATAAATTTTATTTAAGTGTTTACTAAAGTTATGATTATAATTGTTTGGAATTTTTAGATTGTTATTTTTATATGTTTCCATTATTGCTATTACTACTATTTCCAGGAATTATTAATTAGATAATGAATAGTTAATATTGATATTGTCTATAGAAAAATATTTACCCCAAGCTGGTGTTTTAATTTTTTCCATATTACAGAGCCTTCCCCCCATCTCCACTAATTATACTAGGATCTTTTTCCTCTTAAGAACATTCCTGACTTATGCTAAAGAATATGAATATATGTTATAGATTTTCCTTTTGCTAATAACGGGAATAAGTGTCTGAGTTTTAAAAAGTGACTTAAGAACAGTTTTGTATAAATATTAAAAAAATTAGAGAGATTTAAGCACATACTCTTTTGAAATGTTTGTATGAATATTCAATTCACTGTCACTGCCTACCACAATTTTTGTGTGTGTGTTTCTCATGAGTATTAATATGGATGATTTAATTTCTAATGACATTTTGTATGCATACAGAGTCAAAAGTCTCCCCCTTGAATAGTGAAATTGATAACTTATATCCTTGGGTTCAGTTCAGTTCAGTCACTCAGTTGTGTCTGACTCTTTGCGACCCCATGGACTGCAGCATGCCAGGCTTCCCTGTCCATCACCAACTCCGAAAGCTTGCTCAGACTCATATCCACCGAGTCAGTGATGCTATCCAATCATCTCATCCTCTGTCATCCCCTTCTCCTCCTGCCTTCAATCTTTCCCAGTATGAGGGTTTTTTCCAATGAGTCAGTTCTTCGCGTCAGGTGGCCAAAGTGTTGGAACTTCAGCTTCAGCATCAGTCCTTCCAATGAATATTCAGGACTAATTGACTTTAGGATGGACTGGTTGGATCTCCTTGCAGTCCAAGGGACTCTCAAGAGTCTTCTCCAACTCCACAGTTCAAAAGCATCAATTCTTTGGTGCTCAGCTTTCTTTATGGTTCAACTCTCACATCCATACATGACTACTGGAAAAACCATAGCTTTGATTCAGTTCAGTTCAGTTCAGTCGCTCAGTCGTGTCCGACTCTCCGCGACCCCATGAATCACAGCACGCCAGGCCTCCCTGTCCATCACCAACTCCCGGAGTACACTCAAACTCATGTCCACAGAGTCGGTGATGCCATCCAGCCATCTCATTCTCCGTCGTCCCCTTCTCCTCCCGCCCCCAACCTTTCCCAGCATCAGAGTCTTTTCCAGTGAGTCAACTCGTCGCATGAGGTGGCCAAAGTATTGCAGTTTCAGCTTTAGCATCAGTCCCTCCAATGAACATCCAGGATTGATCTCCCTTAGAATGGACTGGTTGGATCTCCTTGCAGTATAAGGGACTCTCAAGAGTCTTCTCCAACACCACAGTTCAAAAGCATCGATTCTTCGGCGATCAGCCTTCTTCACAGTCCAACTCTCACATCCATACATGACCACGGGAAAAACCATTGCCTTGACTTTGATTAGATGGACCTTTGTTGGCAAAGTAATGTATCCCTAGTTTTAACAAATATTCAAAAATTTTACATGGACATTAAAATATGATACTTGACTGTCAAACAAATATATTAAATGCTTGAATTAATAAGGTAAAGAAAAACTATAATAATTCAATTTGTATTATAAAACCATTTTTTTGTGAACTGAAGCTATTTTTCTGGAAAGGATGGGCTAATCTTCATTCATTTAGTATGTATCTATTGTGCACCCTCAGTGTACTTGGCAGTCTACTGCTTGCTGAGAATATAGAGATGAAAACCAATCACTGTTGTCAAAGAGCTTTCAGAGGAGAAAGACAAACTCAGTTATACCAAAGTGTGGTAATTGCAATGGTAAAGCACACAGGGTGATATATGCAGATAGAGGATAGATATCTGACATGTAATGTCAATTTAAGGAGTTTCCTAGAGTAATACCCTAGTTACTTGTCACAAGACTTGGAGTTGGCCAGTACCTAAAGATATTTGTAAGGATTCAGAGAAATACCTCTGTTTTTTTTCTCCCAATTTATTTTGTTTGAGAGCTACTAGCCTTACAGTTGAGGTTAAGATGCACATGGTATCATCTAGGAGAGATCTATTGATTTTTAAAAATATTTTAGAAAAGTGTAACAAAGTAGGATTTGTAAAGTTTTGTTTTTAGTCATATGGAGCATACAATGTGATTTAATATCTATTCACATCTTTGCATTAGCAAGAGCTTCATTGTTTTCATTACAAAATTGAGGGGTAGTTAATCAATGAGTATTTGGACATTAGTTCTACTGAATATATTTAACTTACAAAGAGCTTCTTATTCTTAGATCCACATTCTTTGAATTTTAGAAAAGTACTTGTGTTTGGCTTTGGGCTTCCCAGGTGGCTCAGTGATAAAGAATCTGCCTGCCAGTGAAGGAACTGCAGAAGACCATGAGTTCAATGCCTGGATCAGAAAGTTCCTCTGGAGAAGGAAATGGCAACCCACTATAGTATTCTTGCTTGGATAATCCCATGAACAGAGGAACTTGGCAGGCTACAGTTTATGGGGTTGCCGAGTCGGACACAGCTGAGCAGTTGAGCAGAAGCACAAACAAGCACAGTGTTTGGCATTAGAACTCAACTGCTTTTTCCTTTGTTTATGTTACTTTTAGTTTTTACATTGTAATCTCAAAAAGTGCTTTTTAGAAGCTTCATATTTCAAGACTTCTTAAGTTGGCTTATTTTTTCTTGCTTATGTTTATAAATCATAAAGATTAGACCAACAATTAATTTCAATGTATGATGAACTTAGATTCAATAGTTGTAGACTCTCCTTCTCTGTAAATAAATGTTTTGTTTCATTAGAAATATGAAGTTTAGCAAAATTTCAAAGGTGGAATTTTCTGCAAGGTGACATTCCATTAAACATATTGTTATAGAAAGTAAATTATACCCCGAGTCATTGCAGTCGTATAAACTTAAGATAACCCTTCCATTGTAAATGGAGATTGACAAATTCATGCACTTTAAAGAGATATCCTGGGTCAAATGATCATTTAGTTATCGGCAATGGCTAATGAAATGTTGCAGTGATTTATGGTGTGCCGCACTAAATTTTCGTAATATAGTAATTTATCTTTTGTTTCTCAAATGCCTGTCCAGCTCATTTACTGGGTAATAGTTACTTTAAATGTTTTATCAACTGCTTATTTTCCTGCTCTTCTCTTCTTCCTTGCAGATTCTTATCATGACGATTTAAAGAAAAATGTTTCATTTTAAACGACTTGTCTTTACTATAGATAGTTTGGAAATACAGGCAGAGTTGTTATAATGTAAAGCACAGTCATTAATCTGAAATATCTATGTTGGATTGATTCCTGCTGTTATCATCAAGAACTATAAAAATATTATAGCTTTTTTGTTATCAAAATATATTGAGAATAATGTATGAAATATATGATGCTCACAAGACAAAGCAGCATGTGTGTTTTTATAATTAGAAAACATAATTTATTAAGCACTATCTCTGTGTCAAAAACTGAATGTTAGAAAATAACTATCTCTGTTCTACTGGCCTTGTTTAGCAAAATTTATTGTCAACCTATAATATGTACAGTACTCTTCTGGGTGATATGAGATCTGTTCTAATGAATGTTTTTTGTTCTTTAGTCACTAAGTTGTGTCTGACTCTTGCGACCCTATAGACTGTAGCCCATCAGGCTTCTCTGTCCATGGGATTTCCCAGGCAAGAATAATGGAGTGGGTTGCTCTTTCTCTCAGGGGGTCTTCCTGACCCAGGGAGTGAACTTGAGTCTTTCTTGGCAGGTGGATTCTTTATCATTGAACAACCTGAGAAGCCCCTAATGAATGTTTATTAATGCTTTAATTTTATTTAAGAAACGTTTGTGAGTATTTATATGTAAAAATCATTATATTTGTACACTGTATAAGTTTCATGGTCTAACAGTTCTTTAGAAGCTCTCAAGGACCATTTGTGCAACATGTTTAGAATAAATACTGAATTAAGATATCTTACTTCTATATTGTCAAAGACCCAGGTGGAGGAACGTATTTTTCTCTACCCTTACAGTTGGTAATGTAAAAAAAAGATGATGTGGAGTTTTGAAACCACTTCACATTATAATATAATATTATTAACTTGGTAACTTCGAACATAAATATATTATTATGTGTATTTAAGTGGGAATGTTTAAGAATGATGTTAGCAATTTGGTCGAATGGAAATTTCTGGTACTCATTCCCTCCCAGAAACACTGATTTAACAAATTACCCCTACACAAAATATCTTTCCTAAAGTTCAGGATTCCAGGCGAGAGGTAATAGCATCAGCGATGGCAGAGGGGACACAGAAATAAGAAAAGACTGATTAAAAATGGTAGAAAGGACATTTCCACATTACCTGCATCATCCTTCCTCTAAGCCTACACAGTGCAGTGAAGCTTAGTGAGAAGTACCCTCTGAAAAGGAGAAAGAGGATGAACTGAGCACTGGTTTTGCTGTGGTCCCCACCCCCCAGCTCTGCTGTAATGAACCCCAGTGCATGGATTTTCCCTGTTGAACCCAGGCGCCAGGCACACCCCAGTGCCAAGCTGGCTCCTGTGGCCTCAGACTGAAGCCTGGTGCCAACAGACCCATCCTCCAGGCCAGCCCCCATATATTCCTGGGCTCTAGGAAGCCTAAGATCCACGTCCTCCCTTGGGCTGGCCTCTGCAGACCAAGGGTCAGGCTCATTGAGTGGACTCAGGCTTCAGGCCCTCCCCTGTGATCCCAGGTACCAAGCCTACCCGCATGGACACAGGTATCACACCTGTCTCATGGACTCAGGGCCAGGCCTGCCCCAGTGGACCCTGGCACCAGGCTAGCCCCTGCAGCCTTAGGACTATACTGTGGGCCCAGGTGCCCAGCTTGCCCCAGCCCCAGACTAGACCCAGTGGACTTAGGCTCAAGACCTGCTTCAGTGCCAGGTAGGCCCTGTGGATCCATGCTTCTGGGTGGCTCCCTCAGATCCAGGCTCCAGACTGACCCCTGTGGACCGAATTTGCTCGCTTGGCAATGTGGACTAGGTTCCAGGCCCACCACTTTATACTCAGTCACCACCAGCCCTATTCCAGTGGACCCCTGTGCCATAGTGACCCCTTCAGACCTCAGTTCCAGGCTTGCCCTTATGGAGCCCTTGGTTCTGAGTCTGTCCATGCAGACCTAAACTCCAGACCCACTGCAGTGGACCCAGGATCCAGGCTTGTCCCTCTGATCCCAGGCACCAGACAGGTCCTCTGGATCCAAATTCTAGGCCTGCTTTCCCATGGCCTAGGCTGTCCTCAAGGGCAGCCCTCTTGAGGACTTCAACAGTAAGCTTGCCACAGACCCCATCACACAGTCTGCCAGAATCCATGGATAGGCTGACTGAAGAAAGGCTTCCCCTACTGAAGCCAATCTGTAAAGACTGGAATGAGGTGATTCTTCACATGTGCAGACACCAATGCAAGGCCATAGGAATCATGAGAAACCAGGGAAACATGATGTTACCAAAGAACAAAGTAAAGCATGGGTAAGGGCTTCTCTAGTGGCTCAGCAGTAAAGAATCTGCTTGCCAATGCAGGAGATGTGGATTTGACTCCTCGGTTGAGAAGATCCCCTGGAGAAGGAAATGGCAACCCACTCCACTGTTCTTGCCTAGAAAATCCCATGGATATGAGGAGACTGGAGGGCTGAAGTCCCTGGGGTTGTAAAGAGTTGGAAATGACTTAGCAACTAAACAATAACAACTGACTCAAAAGAAATGGAGATCTATAAACTGCCTGACAAAGAATTCAAAATAATCAATGAAAGAAGCCCAATGAATTATAAGAAAACACAGATAAACAGACTAACAATATTAGGAAAACAGTATATGAAAGAAGAGTTAATTGAATGGTTCAACAAAGACATAGAGACCATAAAAAAGAACCCAAGAGTAATTAATGGAGCTGAAGAACACAATGACTGAACTAGATAATTCCACATAGAACTTCAATAGCAGACTCTTATCAGGCAGAATAAAGAGTCAGCAAGCTCAAATACAAGTCATTTGAAATTACCTAGAGTTCAAAAAAAGAGAATGAAAAGTGAAGAAAACGTAGGGAACTTATTGTAGACCGTAAGGAATCAATGTATGCTTTATGGGAGTTCCAGAAGGCAGAGAAAGCTCATTTAAAGATATAATGACAGGAAACTTCCCTATAATGGAGGAGGAAATGAACATCCAGAGCCATTAATCCCAAAGAACCTCAAGCAGACTGAACATAAAAAGATCTTCACCAAGTCACATTATAATAGAAAACCCTAAATAAATCCATGCATTTATGATCAATTGATGATTGCCAGAGGTGTCAAGAATACAAGATGGGAAGAGGACAATCTATTCAATAAATGGTTTTGGATATTCTTATGCAGAAGAATGAAAATGGATTCTTTTTCTCATTCCATATACAAAAATCAATTCAAAATAAAGACTTACACTTGAAGACTTGAAACTGTAAAATTTCTAGAGGCAAACATGCAGAAAAGTCTTGTTGACATTGGTCAGGGCAGTGATTTTTTTGAATGTGAGCCCAAAAGCACAGACAAAAGCAAATGAGATTGTGTCAAACTAATAAGCTTCTGCATAGCAAAGGAAATAATCATCAAAATAAAGAGACAACCTGAGGTATGGAAAAAAATGTTTGTAAAACATGTATCTAATAAAGAGTTATTGTCCAAAATATATAAGACACTCAAGCATCTCAACACACACACACACACACACACACACGCACGCACACACACCCCAGTTAAAAAACAGGCCAAGGACATAAGTAGATATTTTTCAAAGAAATACAAATGGCCATCAGGTGTATTATAAAAAGTTCAACATCACTGAACATCAGGGACGTGTGAATTAAAACCAACTGTGGTATCATCTCACATTTGTTAGAAAGGCTGTTGTCCAAAAGACAAGAGATAACAAATATTGGCAACAATGTGGAGAAAAGGAATCCTTATATACTGTTGGTGGGAATACAACTGGTATAGTCAATTTGGAAAACAGTATGGAGTTTCCCCCCCAAAATTAGAAATATCATATGATCCAAAAGTGCCACACCTAGTTATATATCCTGTGCTGTGCTTAGTGGCTCAGTCATGTTTGACTCTTTGTGACTCCATGGACTGTAGCCCTCCAGGCTCTTCTGTTCATGGGGATTCTCCAAGCAAGAATACTGGAGTGGGTTGCCATGTCCTTCTCCAGGAGATCTTCCCAACCCAGAGATCAAACCGAGGTCTTCCGCATTGCAGGTGGATTCTTCACCATCTGAGCCACTAGGGAAGCCCAGCTCTATACCCTAAGGAAATTAAATCACTGTCTTGAAGAGATATCTGCACTTCCAAATAGCCAAGTTATGGACACAGCTTAAGTGTTCATGAATGGATACATGGATGGATAAAGAAAGTATACAAACATATATATGTACATATATATACACACACACACACACACACATGTATAATTTTATTCAGGCTTAAAAATATCAGGGATTTCTGTTTCTAACAATATAGATGGACCTGGAGACACATTTATGCTATGTAAAATAAGCTCAGTTCAGTTCAGTCGCTCAGTCATGTCCGACTCTTTGCGACCCCATGAATCACAGCACGCCAGGCCTCCCTGTCCATCACCAACTCCCGGAGTTCACTCAAACTCATGTCCACAGAGTCGGTGATGCCATCCAGCCATCTCATTCTCTGTCGTCCCCGTCTCCTCCCACTCCCAATCCCTCCCAGCATCAGACTCTTTTCCAGTGAGTCAACTCGTCGCATGAGGTGGCCAAAGTATTGGAGTTTCAGCTTCAGCATCAGCTAGACTTAGACTAATACTGGATGTTCTCATTTATATGTGGAATCTAAAATGGTTGAGCTGATAAAAACAGTAGAATAATGGTGGCCAGGGGCTGGGTATAGGAGAAATGTTTAGATGTAGATCAGAGGATACAAAGTTTCAGTTATGCAGGATAATAAGTTCTAGAGATCTGGCGTATAGGACAGTTGACTGCAGTTAATAATACTATGTTGTATACTTGAAATTTGTTAAGAGAGTAGATCTTATATGTTCTTACCCCCCCCCCACACAAAGTTATATGAGGTGATGGGTAATGTTAATTACCTTGATGTGATAATTTACAATGTGAAACACATATACCAAAGAAATATGCTATACACCTTATATATGGATAATTTTCATTTGTTAATTATACCTCAATTAAGCTACAAAAAATGAAAATTAAAATCTCAAAAAGAGATGTATAACTCTAAGCAGAAACAAGACAATAAAAAGATATGTTTGCAATCTAAAAAGATTGTAAGGAGAGTAGCTTGGCACAAGAATATATCATTATTTTGTCAGTCTCATTAGAATAGCCTTTTAAATTTTAGGAATGATTAAAATAAGGTATATAAATACAGAATATATTTTGTTTTTAAACTGCTTTTGAAGTATTGCTGAGAGCGTTAAGAATATTTACTTTGGTGGCATTTATCAACCTTTGTTAATTAAATTTTAGGCAACAGGGTCAAAGATTTTTATTATTTATTTCTTAATCTCTTTAATAATGAAATTAGATGACTAATTTTATCTAAAACTGCACTTAAGTCCTACTGTACTAGTAGAGGTCTGATGTGGGAGAGAGGCACTTCTTTGTCTTTTTGTGAACCTATTGTGAACTCTTCACTCAGCCTTTATACTGGTTTTGTTTTCTATTTTCTCACAGTGCATATAATGGCACTTGAGCTTTAGATTCTTAACTCCATAACTCATTAGATTGATGGTAGCAGTAGTAATAGCAGCTGCAGCAGAAATATCAGTAACAACAGTAGCAATACAATATGTTGTTTTTTAAAATGATCTATTCTCATAAGTGGAGAAGGAAATGGCAACCCACTCCAGTATTCTTCCCTGGAGAATCCTGTGGACAGACGAGCCTGGTGGACTGTTGTCCACAGGGTCGCACAGAGTCAGACACGACTGAAGTGACTTAGCATGCTTGTGTGCATTCTCATAAGATAGTTATATGTATCAGATACCCCCATTTTATAGAATAGGAAACTGAGGTTCACAAAGGCTAAATAAATGACCTGAGTCATGTCGCTAAATGTATAGTTTAAACATAGTGTTCTATTATGCATCATTTTCCAAGATGTCCTAGGATTGTTAATTTTCCTTGGTATTAGATGTTATTAGAAAGGTACTTCGATTTATTTTAAAATGTAATTTTTAAAGATAACGAACTGTTTGCTAAGGAATGTGACACAGGATTTTTACATCTCACTTTTTTAAAAATGTCGCTTTTGCTGTTGTTTACAGAAAGTATCACCTTGGGTAGGCTTACGCAAGATCAATATATCCTACTGGGGCTGGGAAGACATGTCTCCATTTACAAATACAACACTACAGTGGCTTCCTGGTGAACCTAATGATTCTGGGTTCTGTGCGTATCTAGAACGGGCTGCAGTGGCAGGCTTAAAAGCTAATCCTTGCACATCTATGGCAGATGGCCTTGTCTGTGAAAAACCTGTTGGTAAGTAGTCCTATAAACTAATGTTTCTTTAAAGATGTAATTTATATTTCCAGCTCTTCTTCCCACAACCCCCTTCCAGCCTGTTATCCTACCTAGGCCTGAAGTAACTTTCACCATCTTTTAATGATGCTGAGTTCTATGTAAATTTTATCTTTGTCTACTTTCCCCATTTACTGTTAGTGACCTCAGCGTTAACTTGTAAAAGTAATAGAATTGTATTGTTTTATACAGTCTTTATTTCTTGGTTAAAATAGTGATGTTTTAGTAATAACATATAGTAATCTGTTCTTAATTTTTTACTGTGTTTTGTTTTATAATAATAGTTTTTGTAAGAAAGATTAGTCGTTAAGATTAACAACTAATTTAGAATCATTTTAATCCTATAGATCTATTTCAGTTGGCAAGTGAAGCATTCCTGTTACCTCCTTTGAAATGGAGTTTTGTTAAGTGAGAAAGGAGTACTGAATTCTTTTCTCTTTTTAAATATTATTTTTTGTATTACAGTGAAATATATATACATAATGTCAAACTTACAATTTTAGCATTTTTTTTGTCCAGTGGTTTTGAGATATGATTGAGATTTCTAAATCATTTTTAAGTGTTGAGTTCAGTGTCATTAAGTACATCCACATTGTTATTAATCTATCAACACTATCCATCTCCAGAACTTTTTCTTCTTCCCAAACTATATCTCCATATCCATTACACAATAACTCCCATCTCACCCCTCCTCAACCCCACTGCGAAGTATCTCATAAGTGGAATCATGAGGTATTTGTCCATTTGTGACTGGTTTATTTCCTTTCAGAATAATGTTTGTAAAGCTCACCCGTCTTGAGGTATGTGTCAGAATATCATTCCTTTTTAAACCTGATATTTATCCATTGTGTTTATATTCCGCATTTTCCCTACCTCTTCATACATCGGTGGATACTTGTTGCTTCTACCTATTGACTGTAGTGAATAATGATGCTGTGAACACGGGTGTACAGATAACTGTTTTGGTTCCTGCTTTCATGTCTTTGTGTATATAGCCAGAAGTGGAACTGCTGTATCATATGGTAATTCTGTGTTTAACTTTTTGAGGACTTGCCATACTGTTTGCTATGGAAGCTTCACCATTTTACCATTCCTAGAAGTAGTATAAAGGGTACAATTTCTCCACATCCTTACTAACATTTAAAACATAGCAATCCAAATAGGTGTGATAAAGATTATGTTTTATGTTAAGGTTTTATATTAAATTGTATTGTTAGTTGCTTTGATAAGGTGTGGAATGTTTATATTAATAGAAGGGTGGCTAGCTTGAAAAGTAAATAATGATAAGCATACATAGTATCTAGCCAATAGAAACAAAAGCCTAAGTCATGTATGACATTGCTCTTAAACAAATTTAAGTTATACGATTTTGTGTACTTTGTAAAGGAGTACAATTTTCCAGGATATTATACATTTCAAAGGAGATAATAAATTTAAGAAGTATTGACACGCCATCTTCGTTCTCATTTTACCTTATATAATTTTGACTCTAATTTTTATCCCACACTTGGTTTCATTGAAACCTCCCCTAGACAACGACAAAAGGAACAAAACTCACATCCTTGTGTCAAAAAAGCAGTTCATACATAAAACAATTGTCTTGTGTGAATTTATTCCAGTTAGTCCCAATCAAAGCGCGCGGCCTTGCAAAAAGCCCTGCGCTCTGAGGACGTCGTGCCCCAACTGCACGAGCAGCGGCATGGAGTGTATGTGGTGCAGCAGCACCAAGCGCTGCGTGGACTCCAACGCCTACGTCGTCTCCTTCCCGTACGGGCAGTGTCTGGAGTGGCAGACCGCCGCCTGCGCGCGTAAGTGTTTCTCCAGACTCGCTTTTTGTTTCGCTGCCACATAAATCCGCCGTGATGGGCCAGGACACTGAATGTTTGAGGAAGTTTAATCAAAACAAAAAAGACAAAAGATGCTGTCGCTAGTTACCATTCAGTTCAGTTCAGTCGCTCAGTCATGTCCGACGCTTTGCGACCCCATGAATCATAAGGTAGAGCATCTGCCTGCCATGCAGGAGTCTCAGGTTCAGTCCCTGGGTCGGGAAGATCCTTTGGAGAAGGGAGTCGCAATCCACTCCAGTATTCTTGCCCGGAGAATCCCATGGACACAGGAACCTGGCAGGCTACAGTTTGTGGGGTCGCAAAGCGTTGGACATGACTGAGTGATTAACACTACACTAGTTACCATTAAAAATTGCTATTTACCGTTAAAAACTAGTTTTAAAGCCTCTTAATGCTTCAAGCCCCTGATTTACATTATACTGTCATTTTGAATTCCAGTAATTTTCTTAGCTTTTAACAGTGTGCCATGTTTTTGCTCCCCCAAACTCTGAGTGTGTATTGAAGACAGTGGAATATTTCATGAAAGTGCTCCTTCAGAAGGATCATATGTTGCTTCATTGTGTTTCTTTAGCATGTGGTGTTGGAGAAGACTCTTGAGACTCCCTTGTACTGCATGGAGATCCAACCAGTCCATTCTAAAGGAGATCAATCCTGGGTGTTCACTGGAAGGACTGATGCTAAAGCTGAAACTGCAATACTTTGGCCACCTCATGCGACGAGTTGACACACTGGAAAAGACTCTGATGCTGGGAAAGGTTGGGGGCGGGAGGAGAAGGGGACGACAGAGAATGAGATGGCTGGATGGCATCACCGACTCTGTGGACATGAGTTTGAGTGAACTCCGGGAGTTGGTGATGGACAGGGAGGCCTGGTGTGCTGTGATTCATGGGGTCGCAGAGAGTCGGACATGACTGAGCGACTGAACTGAACTGAATCTAGCACACTTCCCGTGTCTTCTTTTTTTCACAGGTGTGATTTTTAAAATAATTTACACCAGTTGCTTTGCAGATTTCCTAGTTTGAATTTGCCTAATTGTTTCCTTATGGTTAGATTCAAGTTAAGCATTTTTTGATGAGCATATCATCACAATAGTGGTGTGTTGTGTTGTTGGTTAGTTGCTAAGTCATGTCTGACTCTTGCGATCCCCAGGTGTAGCCCTCCTGACTCCTTTGTCCATGGGATTTCCCAGGCAAGAATCCTGGAGTGGGTTGCCATTTTCTCCTCCAGGGGATCTTCCCGATCCAGGGATTGAACCTGAGTCTCTTGTGTTTCCTGCATTGATGGGTGGATTCTTTACCATTAGTGCCACCTGGGAAGCCCTTTCTTCTCCTTGGGACCTAGCCAAATCCATATTTTTTCCATTTTGGGCACCACTGTTGCTTAAAGAGTTGAGACAAAGCGGTAATTGCTACCACGTAGGCTAGAACTTGCAGAGAAGGCAATGGCAAGTCACTCCAGTACTCTTGCCTGGAGAATTGCACGGACAGAGGAGCCTGGTGGGCTGCAGTCCATGGGGTCGCTACTAGTTGGACACGACTGAGCGACTTCACTTTCTCTTTTCACTTTCACGCATTGGAGAAGGAAATGGCAACCCACTCCAGTGTTCTTGCCTGGAGAATCCCAGAGACGGCGGAGCCTGGTGGGCTGCCATCTATGGGGTTGCACAGAGTCGGACACAACTGAAGCGACTTAGCAGCAGCAGCAGCAGGCTAGAACTTGCAGGCTGCAGCTGTTGTGTGCATTTATCCTCCCAGGCTCTTGGTATCAAGTAGGGAGGTGTTCCTGGGATGGGATGGCTGGGCATGTCTGTATTGAGCTCCCTGTTGCTCTCCCTTTTTAGGAATTTTGATGAAGAACAGGAATATACTTGATCAATACTGTAGCAGTGGGTTTGTTGCAGACATAAAATGGTCTTGTTGGCACAGAAAACTTATAACTCATCTTATAACTAAGAACCAGCTTTCCAGGGGAGTTTAATACCAGCCCTGGGTACTTGTGAGGAGTTGAGACATTGCTGAGCCTCTCCTGCCTTAATTGCTGCTTTTGTTTCTCCACAAACATCAATGTTTAGTTAAAGATGCCTGACACAAAAGATTATATATGTATGACCCATTTAGATAAAGTTAGGCAAAACTGTGCTGTATCATTTAGGAATGAATTTTTTAGGTAGAACTGTTGGGTAAGGTTTTTATAAATGTTGATTAGTGGATGCTGCTGGGAAAGATTAGAGGTGCTGATTAGGAAAAGGGTAGGGAGGCAATGTTCTGCTTCTAGACTGAATGCAGGCACAGAATATTAATTTACAATAATTTGTTAATCTCACGTTTTTCTTTATGTAGTTCTCTGTAGGTGTGTTATATTTCGCAATGAAAAGAAGTCTAAAAGGTAGCGGAAAAGGTACTTGGAAAGTCTCCAAGCTCTTAAAATTTTAAGAACTTTCTAAAAATTATTTAGAGTTGTCTAAGTTGTCTTCCCTATTCATAGATCTTTCTTATATTCCATTCTTTCTTTCTCATTTGTTCATCTTCTGGAAAATAGTCTTCAGTAATTCTTTCCAAATACATTGTTGGTTAGTAAGCCTTTTGGGCTTCCCAGGTGGCGCTAGAGGTAAGGAGCCCTCCTGCCAATGCAGGTTAGATGTGAGAAACACAGGTTTGATCCCCGGGTCAAGAAGATCCCCTGGAGGAGGGCATGGCAACTCACTTCAGTTTTATTGCCTAGAGAATTCCATGGACAGAGGAGGCTGGCAGGCTGCAGTCCACAGATTCACAGAGTCGGACATGACTGAAGTGACTTAGCACGAAGTAGACCTTTTGAATCTTTCCATTTTTTCATATTCACTTGAATGATAAAATACCTGGGTGTAGAGTTCTAAATATTTCCTTCCTTAGAATATCTAGCATTTGGTGTTGTGGGTTAGAATTTCCATGCCAATCAAATATTCTTTCCTTTATAAGACATCTTTTTTTTGCCCTTTTTGGGAGAGCTTTAAAAACTTTTCTGTTTATCCCTGGCATTCAGAATTTTGCAATGTATCATTCATTCAGTTTTCAGTAACTGATGTGAATTTCAAAAATGGATTCTCATTGACTCTTTTAATCTGAAGAGTATTTTCTTTCTTCATTTGCTAAGAATATTCCTTAATGTCATAGATTGTTTTCTTCTCTTTACTCTTATTGGAAATCTTAAAACAGTTGTTGGAATTTCTGGGTATATCGTAACAGCTCTTGTTTTTGCGTTTTTTATTGTAATATAGTTTATTTACAATATTGTATTAGTTTCAAGTGTATAGAAAAGTAGATTCAGATATATATATACACACACACATATACAGGGGCTTTGCTTGTAGCTCAGTTGGTAAAGAATCTCCCTGCAGTGCAGGAGAGCCCGGTTCGATCCCTGGGTTGGGAAGATTCCCCTGGAGAAGGAAATGGCAACCTACTCCAGTAAGCTTGCCTGGAAAATCTCATGGACGGAGGAGCCTGGTGGGCTGTAGTCCATGGGATCGCAAAGAGTCGGGCATGACTGAGCGACTAACACTTACTATATGTATTCCTTTTTCAGATTATATTCCATTATAGGTTATTAAAAAGATAATTGAATATAGTTTCCTGTGCTATATAGTAAATCCTGTTGCTTATCTATTTTATGTATAGTAGTTTTTATCTGTTAATGCTGTACTCTTAATTTAGTCCCCCATCCTTACCATCCCTTTGCTCTTCAGTGATCATGAGTCCATTTTATAAATCTGTGATTCTGTTTCTGTTTTGTGTATAGATTAATTATTTTAAGATTCTATGTATACGTGATATATAATATTTGTCTTTCTCTAACTGTCTTCACTTACTATGATAATCTCTATGTCTGTTATGTTCCTGCAAATGGCAATATTTCATTCTTTTTTGTGGATAAGTAATATTCCATTCTATGCACACACATTTTTAATTTATTTTTTAATTGGAGGAAAATTGCTTTACGGTGTTGTATTGGTTTTTGTGTACAACAACGTACATTAGCCATAATCATACATATATACCTGCTTCTTGAGTCTCTCTCCCCTTCCCCATCCCACCCCTCTCCATCGCAGAGCAGCAGGATGAGCTCCCTGTGTTATACAGTAACTTCTCAACAGCTCTCTCTTTTACTCATTATAGTGTATATGTGTTGATGCTGTTTTCTCCATTCGCCCCACTCTTTCCTTCCCCCAGTGTCCACAAGTCTGTTCTCTACATCTGTGTTTACATTCTTTCCCGGCAAATAGGTTCATCAATACCATTTTTCTAGATTCCACATATGTGTGTTAATATATGATATTTGTTTTTCTCTTTCTGACTTACTTCACTCTGTATAACGGACTCTGGGTTCATCTGCCTCACTAGAACTGATTCAAATTCATTCTTTTTTATGGCTGAGTAGTACTCCACTGTATATATGTACCACATCTTATTTATCCAGTCATCTGTAGATGGACATCTAGGTTGCTTCAATGTTCTGGCTATTGCAAATAGTGCTACAATGAACATTGAGATATATGTGTCTTTTGGAATTGTGGCTTTCTCAGGGTATATGTCCATTAGTGGGATTGCTGTTTCATATAGTAGATTTTATTCCTACTTTTTAAAGAAATCTCCACACTATTCTCCATAATGGCTTCATTAGTTTGCATTCCCATCAGCAGTGTAGGAGGATTCCCTTTTCTCCATATCCTCTCCAATACTTGTTCTTTGTAGATTTTTTTTTGATGATGACTATTCTGACTGGTATGAGGTGATACCTCATTGTAGTTTTGATTTGCATTTCTCTAATAATTAGTGATGTTGAGCATCTTTTCATATGTTTATTCATATGTCATCTGTATGTCTTCTTTGGAGAAATGTCAGGTCTTCTACCCATTTTTTGATTGGGCAGTTTGTTTTTCTGACATTGATCTGTATGAGCTGCTTATATATTTTGGAGATTAATCCTTTGTCAGGTGCAATTGTTTCTTCATTCTTAGGGTTGTCTTTTAATCTTGTTTATTGTTTCCTTTGCTGTACAAAAACTTTTTTGTTTAATTAGGTCTCATTTGTTTATTTTTTATTTTATTTTCACTACACTAGGAGGTGGGTCAAAGAGGATCTTGCTGTGGTTTATGTCACAGAGTGTAGTGCCTATGTTTTCCTCTAAGGGATTTATAGTTTCTGGCCTTATATTTAAGTCTGTAATCCATTCTGAGTTTATTTTTGCACACGACATCTTTTTAAGACAGTCATCTGTTGATGGGCACTTGAGTTGATTGTTTCCATGTCTTGGCTATTGTAAATAGTGTTGCTGTAAACACTGGGGTGCATTTATCTTTTCAAATTAGTGTTTTTATCTTTTCTTACATCTTTGGTTGAATAAGAGACCTCTTGCCAGTTTCCAGTTGGTTTTCTGTGAAAATTGTTCCACTCGTAGGTGTATTTCTGTTTTGTTTTTTGGGGGAGGTGTGCCTCCATTCTGCCATTCTGATCCTCGTAAAAATTTAGTATGTCTTAAATTCATTTGTACTTTCCATGTTTTTGTTTCTTAAGTGAGGTTCAGATATTTTTCCTTATTTATATTTTTTAAAATCTGGAGCTTTTTATCTATTTAAAGTTAATTTTTGAGAGCCTTGTAATCCCACTGCAAAGATTGAAACTACATTTTTTTGAAAGGTAAATTAAAAATGATTAACCGTTTTAACACTGATAAGAACTTCAGTTTGACCGTAGATGAACCAAATGATGATAACTTCTGTTGGTGAGATTGTCAGCTAGGCATGCATGGATCAATTCTTTAGTCCTGCTTTGGCACTCTTGATTTTGGATGTTTTGCTTCTTTTGTTTTCTTGATTGTTGTAGAGGCTTATTTTCTACTTCTGCCGTTTGTTCCTTAAACAGTTAGTCTAGTCTGCTGGACTTTCTGTTTCTATAGGTCTTTTCTTTCACTGTTATGTCTGTTGTCACATTTGCCTTCCCTGTGGCTCTATATAGCTCATTTGAGCTGATGATGTCTAATCACAGTTATTTTTGTTCCATAACTTTTAAAATTGTACATCCTGTGCATCCTTGTGGGATAGAGTGGCATTTTACCTTGCCTCAAAGAGCCCTTGTGTTCCTTGGAAGTAGCATTTACCTGGCAGTGACCTATTCCTTATGAAACACAAACTCCTTCTCTATTACATTTAATTATTTTCCATGTTTTTAACTAACAAACATTTACTGAGCAGTGAGGAAATGTCAGAAAATAAAATAGAGACTAGGAATGAAGATGACATCCTTGCTCAAAATCCAAATGCTTTTAGCAGTAGTGTTACTGTTTCAAAACGTCAGCTGCTGAGCAATGGTTTTGTCATGCTTTGCCTTTAATATTATATTTTTTTATTATGAATTATATGTAATGGATTTATATTATCTTTTAGTGCTATATGTTTCTAGTTACTCATCAAACCTTTGACAGTAGTAAGTCATTAAAACAATTTTTACAGTTATAAATAGAACAGTATTAGAAATGGTCTAAGCTTTATATTGCTTTTAGAAAGTTGTCTTCAGTGATCATTTGAAATTTTTTTCTTAGTAAATGAAACTTGAAGGAAAATTTTCTTTGTAAATGAGAAACAACCCACCAAACTGTCTTTCAAAGTAGCTGTGTTTTGTAATCCCACCAGTAATGAACAAGAGTTCCTCTTTCTTCACATTTTACATACTTGTGAGCATTTAGAGGTGTCAGTGTTTTGGATTTTGGCCATTCCAATAGGCTATAGGGGCTTCCCTGGTGGATCAGTGGTAAAGAATCCATCTGCCAATGCAGGAGATGCAGGTTTCATCACTAGATTGGGAAGATCCCCTGGAGAAGGAAATCCCTCCAGTTTTCTTGCCTGGGAAATCCCATGGATAGAGTAGTCTGGCAGGCTACAGTCCATGAGATTGCAAAAGAGTCAGGCATGACTTAGTAGCTAAACAACAAACAACAACATATTCCATTTTAGGTAGTCTGTAACATCCATCAGCAGTAGAAGAGAAGAGGAATCACGAGGGCCTAAACTAATAAGGGGAACAAAATACAGAGGAGGTCATAAAGCTTCGGATGACTTAGCAACGAAACAACAAAAATAGCATTAGGTTTATAACGATGTCTTATTGTTTTAGTATTCAGTTCTCTATATTCAGTTCTCTAACCATAAATGATATGGGCCATCTTTTCATATTTGCCATCTGTATATGTCTTGTTTGGTGAGGTGTCTGTTCAGGTCTTTTGCCTATGGAAAATTTTTTTTTATTGAAGTATAGTTGATTACTGTATTATGTTCATTTCAGGTGTACAGCATAGTGATTCAGTGTTTTTATTGTTTATACTCCATTAGTTATTATGAAATAATGACTGTATTTCCCTGTGCTGACTGTATTTCTTGTATATACTTATACAAGAGTGAGTATAGTCTTGTTACTTATCTATTTTTTCAGTGTAGTTTGTACCCCTTAATCTCATGTATCCATCTTATCCCTCCCCACTTCCTTGTCTATTTTAAAAAATTGAGTTGGTTGTTTTCTTATTATCATTTTGAATGTTCTTTATATATTTTGAAATCCAACCCTTTATCAGAGTGTTTTTTGCAAATATTTTCTTCCACTGTATGGCTTGTCTTTACATTCTTTTGACAGTCTCTTCTGCAGTGCAGAGATTTAAAACTTAGCAAAGTCAACTTCATCAATTTTTTCTTTCATAAATTGTGCTTTTGGTGTTAGACTGAAACATCATCACCAGACCCAAGGTCATTTAGATTTTCTTATCTTTTGTATTCTAGGAGTTACATAGTTGTGCTTATATTGCCCATCTCTTCTTGCATGCTGTCTACTTTTTTCTGTTAGAGCCTTCAGCATATTTTTTTTGAACCTTCAGCATATTAATCATAATTGTTCTAAATTTCTGATCTGATAATTCCAACATCCCTGCCATGTCTCGTCTGACGCTTATTACTCTGTCTCTTCTGTGTTTTCTGCCTTTTGGTATTCCTTGTAGTTTTTTTCTTGATAGTCAGATACGCAGTATGGGTAAAGAAACTGTTGTAAGTAGGCTTTTAGTAATGTAGTCGTAGGATCTGGGGGAGGGGCAGTATGCTCCAGCCCTGTGATTAGGTCTCAGTCTTTTGGTGATCCTGGGCTCCATACTGTTCTGTGAACTTCACTTCACTAGTCCATCCCAGTTTTAGTTTTTATTTTCTTTCTTTTTTCCCTGTCTCAGGTGGTACAGGATAGCTGGAGGGAGCTGGAGTTGTATATTTCTCTTTCCCCACGTGAAAGACTGGAACAGGCTAGAGTTGGTTATTTCCCTTTAACCAGTTCAGTTATGCTCTGGTAAAACCCCAGCAGTTTATTCTCTGTTAAACAGTTTCTCCAGACTTATTAAGAACAGTGCTCTGGCATATTTCAGAATAGTTCCTTTTCCCCTCCCATTGCCAAAAGCACAGTGGGGTTTTTCTTCAATATTAACTGTGAGGACCTGTTGGGGCTCCTGAAGGTCACACTTACAAACATGTCAGGGCTCCTCCTGTAACTGGGTTCCCCTGGAGACATGAAGCCTTAGAGCTGTCCACACTGAGATTCCGGCAATTCAGTAGTTAACAGTTCAGGTTATCTTACCCCGGCACTGGGTCCTGAAGAGGTTTCCATGCCACTAAGTCATGATTTTCTGTATTCTGTTCTCTCTCCAATTATGGATGCTGTTGTTTGCCCTGTGATCTCACTTGTCTGATAAATCTAAGAAGAGTTGTTGATTTTTCAGTTTGTGGCTGATTTTTCTTTTTGTTACAATGGAGTGGTGACTTCTAAACTCCTTCCATGCTGGACTGGAAACCAGAAGTCTTCAGTCATCATTTGGTGATATAATTTGTTACAGATTGATTTTTCAAATTCTTACACATCTCATAAACCATATTGAATATAATAAAAGTTAATTTTTCAAAAAGCCAAAAATAAAGTAAAAAATGATTGCTTTGATTACTTATAGCTCATACATAGTCTCCATTCTAGCCATAATTTAGTCAAAATAGCACAGCCTACAAAAAATATTATTGTTTTCTGTAAGAAAATAAAAATCATTAGAGTCTTTCAGTTTTTTAGTTACCACTACAAGGAATGAATATTCTGCTAATTTTTCAGCGTGCACATTGCTCTCCACTCTTGAGCAAGAACTAAACCAATATTAACTTTTGTAATAATTTCACATCTAAAAAAATAGGAGAGTAGAATGTTGCTCTAAATATGACATTTTGTAGCTCATTTTTAAAGCATAAATTCTAATTAACAGACCATTATTAGTTTGTCATTCAGTCAATGCAAGAAAGGAAGGATTCTTCAATCTAAGATTTACCCAGCTGTTTGAAAAGCAACAGAGCAGGTATGCTGTGTTTGAGAATGTGCTTGCTGTGCTTAAACTCTCAGTCATGTCCGACTTTTTGCGACCCCATGGACTGGACCTGCTAGGCTTCTCTGTTCATGCGATTCTCCAGACAAGAATACTGGAGTGGGTTGCCAGGCCCTTCTCCAGGTGATTTTTCCAACCCAGGGATCGACCCCAGGTCTCCCCAGTTGCAGGTGGATATTGTACATTATGCTTCTTTAAGAAATTTTATTATTTTACTTAAAAAGTGAATCCTAAAATAAATTTTATTTTCCTCAGAGATATCTATAGACTATAAAGTCTAGATTTATTCTGGAGGAGACCTAGTAAAGATTCACTTCAGTTTATCATGTGACAGTAAATAATTAGAATGTTAAGCTAGCATACCTAATTTGATGTTTCACATTATTTTCCATTGGTTTCATACCAACCCAATATAAGTTGGAAGACAATTAGAATAATCTAGTCAATGGTACTGTGGGCTAGCTACAATCACAGATAAAAGAGAAATATTTCACAGTAAAAAGTCTAAGGAGGAGTATGGTAATATATAAAAGGTTCAGTTATCTAAGGATATCTTAAATGAAGTGCCGTTTAACGCTGTGTACTGCTGAAAAAATTTTTCAGAAAGAAGTATGTTCACGTCACTGAATTATTTATCTACAGGGTTAACATTAATCACTTGTGTTCAGTGACTCAAAGAATACTCTTCCTTTTAAATTTATTATTAAGGAAATATGGGAGATGGTAGTCATTCTTCACTTTCTTACATCTAGTCCCTGAAATGCTCAGCACTGAGAAAATTCACAACAACGAATCATACTGTAATTGATGAATTCTTTAATCCAATATTCTATTATCCCTGCATGGTCTACAGTATTGAGTTCCTGTTTTGTTTGCTGAGAAGCTTATGCTGTTCTTATTTGCAGCTTTCTGAGGAGCGTTCCTCTTTCCAGTAATATCAAACAACTGAGTAACAATTAAGTTATTCAGTTCAGTTCAGTTCAGTCGCTCAGTCGTGTCCGACTCTTTGCGACCCCATGAATCACAGCATGCCAGGCCTCCCTGTCCATCACCAACTCCTGGGGTTCACTCAAACTCATGTCCACAGAGTCGGTGATGCCATCCAGCCATCTCGGTCATCCCCTTCTCCTCCCGCCCCCAACCCTTCCCAGCATCAGAGTCTTTTCCAGTGAGTCAACTCGTCTCATGAGGTGGCCAAAGTATTGCAGTTTCAGCTTTAGCATCAGTCCTTCTAATGAACACCCAGGATCGATCTCCCTTAGAATGGACTGGTTGGATCTCCTTGCGGTACAAGGGAATCTCAAGAGTCTTCTCCAACACCACAGTTCACCACAACAAAAATGAAATTGAGATGGCCAGAAGTCTGCCTTGTTTTTTCCTTCTCTCTGAGGTTCTTCTAGCATGTGACTAGAAGACCATTCATGGTACTTTGTGCTTATGTACTGTCTTCTATGGATAAAGAATTCCCAAGACAATATGTGCCTTTTCTAGCAAAAAAAATCAGTGAAACTGGTTAACCTCAGCCTGATACAGGGTATTATGACTTTTAAGTAAAAAATTCAAAACATCACATAGCAACTATTGTGAATATGATGGCAGGTGGTAATACGTTCATCCTTGGGAAAGGCATTAATGGTGTTCATGGGCTTTGTTGAGGTTCATAGTCTACATATCAGTTAAACAAAAAAAGGTTGAGCTTCAGTAAGATAATATTCTGCAGCCCTGGAAGTCAGAGAGAACCTGCCTGCTGAGGCAGAGTATCCAGTTTCCATATTCCCATTCAGTTTGGCTCTTTGAGTGAGATTACTTTTAAACATTGCATATCAGGCAAATGGTAGTATCTTGGACCCTTAAGGAGCTATCTCAGGGAGTGGGTAAGCATGACTTAGAGCGGACATTCACAGGCAGATGCAGAGTTTTTCCTTAGAGGCACTTCCTGGGCACAAGAAGAGCTGATATTGCTCTACATCACAGACGATGGCAAGTGTGGTCTATGGGCGCGGGCATCAGTTCTCAAAAGGTCCTAGCATGGGCACAGTTCTCAGAAGTGTGTGAATGCTGACTTCATTTTTCTCCATGCCAGTCCGTTCATCTCTTCTTTATTCATAATGTATGCTTTATTTGCTCTTGAAGTAATTGCTGTTTCTTATTATTACAAAAAATGTTTACATTAACCATAGATGACCCTTTACTGTCTTTTTTCCAGATCATATTTATTTTTCCATTAGCTTGCAATTCCATTTGAATATAAAGTTGTGTAACATATTTGTTAATAATGTTCCTACCATGCAGCCCAAAATTGTTCTGGATTGAGGACCTGTGGACAATGTTTGGAACAACCTGGGTGTGGCTGGTGCAACGATCCTAGTAATACTGGAAGAGGACACTGCGTTGAAGGGTCTTCCCGGGGACCAATGAAGCTTGTTGGAATGCTTAATAATGAGATGCTTCTTGATACCAGTCTTT
This sequence comes from Moschus berezovskii, assembly GCF_049115385.1. NCBI lineage: Eukaryota > Metazoa > Chordata > Mammalia > Artiodactyla > Moschidae > Moschus > Moschus berezovskii. The sequence goes on from NC_142471.1 coordinate 81,495,513, forward strand.
GTCCTAAAGAGAAGAACTATGAGTGGTCCTTTATCCAGTGTCCAGGTAATAAAAATATTCTGAATGAAATTTTAATTTCTGCTCAAGGACACCGAGAATTACTTTCCTTTCTTATAAAAAGATTTAGAAAAAAAACTAATGAAAATGAGACTGAAAATAAAGGATTAAGACAATTCTTTCCTGTATCCATGTTTGTTGTATAGGTAATATTATGTTTGGAATCATTAAATAGGCTAACCAGATGCATGATGTATAATTGTCAGATTTGGTTTCATGTGAACTATTACAAGGAAAAATAATATTGGTTCCATACCAAATTTCTATACTGTAGTATAGTCTTTTATTGTTTATAATATAATATCTTAGACTTCAAAGGCAACTCAGAGGATTCAGTCAAGCTTCATGCTAAGTATGGAAATATTTTGTGTAATATACATGATAGAGTCATTTGACCTTTGGTGTTTGGTGTCATTCAATTTTGAAGGTCAGTAAAGCTTTTAGAGTTTTTAAAATAGGAAGTTGGTTCTTATATGGAATTAAATCAACCTCTTGAAAAATTAATTTATTCAGTGTATTTCTCTTGAGTGCCTACTGTGTGCAAAGAGTATTTTATATTCTAGGGACACAACAGTTAAAAAAGTTGACTAAAACCACTGCATTAATTGAGCCTAAAGTGAAAGTGAAAGTCTCTCAGTCCGGTCCAACTCTTTGTGACCCCGTGGACTATACAGTCCATGGAATTCTCCAGACCAGAATACTGGAGTGGGTAGCGTTTCCCGTCTCCAGGAGATCTTCCCAACACAGGGATCGAATCCAGGTCTCCTGCTTTGCAGGCAGATTCTTTACCAGCTGAGCCACCAGTTAAATACTTAGTTGAGCCTAATTGTATTCTAATTGAAATGAATCACACACACACACAGTGTGTGTGTGGTTATAAGTTAGATGGTCATAAGTCCTATTAAATAAATCAAGGAAGGGAGATAAGGCTTCCAATTTAAAATAGAGTGGTAAGAGAAGATCTCTCTTAGGATTAATAGTTATTAAACATCTCAAGTAGATGAGGGAGTGAACCATGGGGCTGTCTGGGGAAAGAATGTTCCAGAAGACACAAGGACTGGGTGAGATAGTTTATTTACGAGATGAACCAGGGAAGCATAATTGAAGCAATAGAGAGCTTCAGAGAAGAGAGGAAAACCAATAATATGTGCATTATGAAGCTGGATACTGTACTGGGAAATATGAACCCAGACCCCCTGGGACCTTTGAAGAAATATGTAGAATGCTCCTCAGGGTTAAACCACTGAAGGACTAGGAGAGTAGGGTATTGATCCACTAACTCTCCTCCACTGAGAGTTGAGTGATGCCTTTGAGGGTGTTGAACTTCTGCACTGTGCCAGCATGTCTGATGAATAGCTTGTCCTGATACCAGTAAACATCCTGAGGCAAAAGGGCAGCAGATACTGGGGAGCTTGCCTTCGGTGAGGCATTGACCGTGAGCTGCACTGCAGCCAGGTAGGCTGAGGAAATGTGACCCTGCCTCATACGCTTGGGAAGGTGTGGGAACTAAGACGAGGGACTAACTACTGATTCACACAACAGCACGGCTGAGTCTTAGATGCATCTTGCCTAGTGAAAGAAGCCAGACCAGAAGGCCACGTGTTGTACTATGGGGATGGGAAAGAGATGAGTTATTTGCCAGAAGTAGTAAAGGCAGAGATTGCCTTCAAGAGGGCTTCACAGTGACGCTTTTGGGGTTGTATAAATGTTCTTCTTAATACTGTGGTGGTTGATAATGACTCTGTGCATTTGTCAAGCCATACTGAATACTACAGAAAATAAACTTTCCTGACTGCAAATTAAAAAAAAATGTCAATCAACCTGGATGTCAGAGGATGCAAACTGTGACAAGTAAATGTAACTGTATTACAAATGCCATAACTTCATCAAGAAAATGAGCTGATCTAAGTAACCTTGGAAAATAGTGTTTTGTTTGGATACTGTGAAACTGAAGCAAAAAATTATATAAACATTATATTCTGATTGGTAAATTTGTTTCTCACATAGTACAGACCAACAGTCCTAACAATACTTTATGTGTTTACTAGGTTTGGACAAATATATAAATTAATTGTGTTTTATGTGAGCTAAGTTACTCACTGTCAGAGAAAAAAGTTAAAAATATGCAAAGAGTAAAGACCAAAAAGAACCCTGTGTGGAATATCCTGGCCCTCCAGTGGTTAGGACTCTATGGTTCCACTGCAGGAGGCACAGGGTTGATCCCTGGTCAGGAAACTAAGATTCCCCCATGCCCTGTGGCACAGGAAAAAAAAAAAAAGCAAAACAGAACAGAACCTTGTGGTATTGGTTTCACGTTTAAGCATAAATTCAAGTTTATTTTAATATTTATATATATAAAGATGTGTGATGTATATATACATATATTTTCTAGTTTAGTTCTTCAAGAAAGCCTAGAAGCCACAGTGCCCGAGTAGCAATGAGCATCTTCAGTGCCTGCATCCTGGTTTCAAAATACTGTTTCCAATGAAACGAACCAGGACTGTTTGGAGAAATGACTGATTCTACAACTGAGACAGGGAGAATACAAGATTAGCCTGAAGTATTGTCTGAGGCCAGAAAATAAGAAAGTGCTCAAAACAGAACAAAGGAGAATGGGAGCATCTCAAAGGGACATAGTCAACCTGAAGGAGTTCTCAGTGGGTCACATCTGGGCAAAAAAATGACGACTGTATTGGATTGTAACCTAAAGAACAGAATACATATCCATGATTCTTCACTGATTTAATGATGGAATAAATAATACACAAGTGAGAATGGATAAATATTTCTTACAGAAAATTCCATATAATAAATGTAGAATGAAGGACTTCCCTGGTGGTCCAGTGGTTAGAAGTCTGCGCTCCCAATGCAGGGGCTCGGGTTTGATCCCTGGTAGGGGAATTAAGATCCCGCAGGCTGCATGATGTGGGCAAACATAAAAACAAAGAATGAACAAAGGAAATAAAAAATCACTGTAGAATCCCACAGTAGTTAAGTGCTGTACGAAGAATCTGCTTAAGAAGGTTCAAATTAGTGGGTGAAACTTCGTAGAGAAGATATTTGTGTAGCTTCCAAGTATCTTCTTCAAAAGTATTTATTAACTGCTCTGGTGGTTCAAACGTATGTCCACAAATACGTTGACACTTGTTCCTCTAGGAACTGAACTGAACTGAAGTCGCTCATTCGTGTCAAACTCTTTGCAACCCCATGGACTGTAGCCTACCAGGCTCCTCAGTGCATAGAATTTTCCAGGCAAGAGTACTGGAGTGGGTTGCCATTTTTTTCTTCTTCTAGGAAGTGGAGCTTAATTTCTTTACCCCCACGTGTGGATTGGACATGATGACTCACTTTTAATGAAGAGTGTATGGAAGGGGAAATATTGTAACTTTACAGTAGAGAACATAAGGTGACATCACCTTGAACAAGTGAACAAGTGACCAGTGATAAGTCATGTTAATGTCATGTACCCCTGATGTTATGTGGTAAGAAGGACACTTCACTTTGTAATATTTTTCCCCCAAATCTGTAACCCAGTTTAGTCATGAGCAAACATCAGCCTAACCCAGATTGAAGGACATTTTTCAGCATACTTGACCAGCATTCTAGGAAAGAATCTGCCTCCACGCTCATTCACATGTTTGCACAATTGAGTGTCTTGTGGTTGTAGGACTGAGGTGACTGTTTCTAAGAGCCTAAGAGACTACTCTCCCCCATCACTCTTCCATCTGCAGAACTAACAGTATAGAGTCTCCACAATTGAAATGCAAATACCCACATCTTGTATCTGCTTTTTCAAGACCAGTGCCTTTTGAGGGATTATCTGACTGAGTCCATTCAGGATGATCTCCCTTTCTCAAAGCCAGCTGTGCCGTGTGACGTAACCTAGTCATCAGTCAGGGACTGTCCCATCATATGTGCAGGTCCCTACCATGCTCAGGACTTCCCAGGTGGCACAGTGGTACAGAATCTGCCTGCCAGTGCAGGAGATGCGAGTTCAATCCCTGGGTTGGGAAGATCCCCTGGAGTAGGAAATGGCAACCCATTCTTGCCTGAAAAACTCCATGGACCGAGAAGCCTGGCAGGCAACAGTCCATGGGGTCTCAAAGAGTTGGACACAGTGACTGAGCATGTGCTACCACACTCAGGAGGAGGCCATTAGCATTTGATTAAATAACTGAGGTATTACCACCTATGTTCATTGATGCATAAGACTAACCAGCATACCATACTACAGTTTACCCATTTGTAATGTAGAACTCAATGGATTTTAGCATATTCACACTTTTATTTTCTTTGCAACCATCACAACAATCAGTTTAAAAACATTATGTCATCTCCCAGAGAGATCTTGTACTTCTAGCAGTCACTACCTGTTCACCCTGCCTACCCTTGTCAGCTATGGATTGCCTATTCTGACCGTCTTAATAAATTGAATCCTACAGTTGTAGTTTTTTTTGACTGGCTTCTTTCATACTGGCATGATGTTTTCAAGGTTTATCTATGTTGTTGGCCTATGGCTGTACTTCACTTCTCTTTATTACCAAATAATATTCCATTATGTGAATATGCCATGTTTTATTTATTCATTCGTTATTTGGTGCACATTTGAGTGTTTCTGATTTTTGGTTTTTAAAATATGCTTCTTGAATACTATGTACAAGTTTATGTGTGGACATTTTCATTACACTGGGGATGGGATATCTGGGTCAAATGGTAACTGTGTTTAACCTTTGGAAGAACCACCTGACTGAAAGCTACTATATTATTTTACATTTCCACCAGCAAGGCATGAGGGTTGCAATTATTCTACATCTTTGCTGCTGCTGCTAAGTCACTTCAGTCCTATCCGACTCTGTGTGACCCCATAGACGGAAGCCCACCAGGCTCCCCCGTCCCTGGCACATACTGCTTATTTCATATTGTTTCAATTATAGTCATCATTGTGAGTGTGAAGTGGTATCTCACTGTGGTTTTGATTTGCAGTTATTTGGTGACTAATGATGTTGAACATCTTTTCATGTGTTTATTAGCTACCAATATTTCTTCTTTTGAGAAATGTCTGTCAGATTCTTTGCCCATTGTTTAATTGGGGTATTTGTCTTTTTATTATTGGACTGTAAAGGTTCTTTATATATCTGAATATAATAAGTCCCTTAGCAAAGACTGATTTGCGAGTATCTTCTCCCATTCTGTGGGTTGTCTTTTCACTTTCTTGATAGTGTCCTTGAAGCACAAGTTTCAAATTTTAATGTTGATTTTTCTTTTCTTTCTTGTGCTGTTGCTTTAAATCCTGTGAAATCATGTGTAATAAAAGAGCTCAAAGATTTTCATCTATATTTTCTTTTTAGACATGTAGTTTTATCTCTTGCATTTTTTATCTCTTACATTTAGGTCTTTGATCTCTTTTGAGTTAACTGTGGGATAAGATAGGGACCCAATTTAATTCTTTTGTACAAGACTATCTGAGTGTCCCAGCACCATTTGTTGGAAAGACTATTCTTGTCTTACTACATTTATTTTTAATTTTGTATATATTTTTAATCTTTATAAATTGAATTTTAGTCATTTTTATATTTTCCATTTCTCTCCTCCTTATTTTCGTATTTTACTTTGTATTCTTGAGTATATGAAGCATACTTTAAATAGCTGTTTCTCTACTCATCCCAACTGATATGCTGTTTTTCTCTTTCTCTTGGCGGGGTGTGTGGGGTGTGTGTGTGTGTGTGTGTGTTCCATTTCTCTCCTCCTTATTTTCATATTTTACTTTGTATTTTTGAATATATGAAGCATACTTTAAATAGCTGTTTCTCTACTCATCCCAACTGGTATGCTGTTTTTCTCTGTTTCTCTTGGTGTGTGTGTATTTACTGGTCATGGATCAAAATGTGTGTGTGTGTGTGTATTTACTGGTCATGGATCAAAATTTCCAGGGGTGGGTGTGTGTGTGTGTGTGTGTGTGTGTATTTACTGGTCATGGATCAAAATTTCCAGGGGTGTGTGTGTGTGTGTCTGTGTATTTACTGGTCATGGATCAAAATTTCCAGGATGATTATTTTTGATGGTATTTTCCAGACATTGTGATTTTTTTGTAGGTTATTCAGCTTTATTTCTTTTAGTGTGTTGGACTTTATTCTGCCATGAAGTTATGTTACTTGAAAGATTGTTTTTAAGATTTGTCAAGGCCTGTACATAGCAGTCCTAAGTCCAGTGTTAATTTATTCCCACTACTAAGACAGTGCCTTCTGTGGTCTCTATATGATGCCCTTTGTATTAAAAGGTCTCTTCACTCTGACAAGTGGGAATACAAGCTATTTCCAGTCCTATATGAGTTCTTGGCATTGTTTTAACATACTGTTTTCTGATGGTTCTTTCTCCAGCTTCACAGAATTTCACATTATGTTCATTATCCAACCAAAGATTCTGTAATGGGCACCCATTTACAGATTGCTGAATGCAGCTCTCTGTTCTCTAGTATTTGCCTCACAAGGTCTGGAACCATGGCCTCCCTGAACTTTCATCTTTATCCTCAACTGTGTGAGGGTTTGGGGTTCCTTCCCTGAACTGTAGCCTCAAATCTGCCTCCAGGTAGCAAATCAAGGCAGTCATATTTTGTTTTCTTTTTCCTCAAGGATGCCAATCCTGAACTGCCTGTTATATTTGAAAGTAGTCATTTCATATATTTTGTTTCGTTTCCTTATGGTTTACACTAGAGGTCAATTCTCACAGTGATTAATCCTTCATGGGAAGAAGTGGAAATCTTCTAGTGTTTTTATTTACAATGAATTTCTTGTAAATTGCATACACTACTTGCTTTTTTGTTTTTAAAATCTATTCTGATAGTCTCTGTCTTTTATCAAATTGTGTAGTCAATTTAGATTTAATATAATATTGGTATTATTGAGTTTAGTTCTACCCTCACAGTATTGATTTTTAAAATTTCCTTTATTTTTCTCTGGGTTTGTTCTCCTTTAGCCTTTTTTAGATTAATTGAGTGTTTTTAAAGTCCACTTTTATCACTTTTATTGGATTTTTAGCTATACCTCTTTTGTGTTTTTTTTAGTGACTGCTGTAGTGATTGTAATAGTCATCTTTATCTTATCACAGTCTACCTTGAATCAGTATTATACTACTCCATGTATAAGGTAAGAATATTACAAAAGTGTAATCCATTTGCTCTTTTCCTGTCCTTGTGTAATTATTGCCATATATTTTACTCCTGTATATGTTATTAACCACATAATACATTATTTTTTTTTACTTTATAAGGATAATTTTCTCATAAGGAAATCATAGTAATAAAAAATCTTTTTGTTTACCCATGTATTGACCATTTTCTGTGAATTTCACTGTTTCCTATTGATCTGAATTTTTTATTTTTTTGCTGTAACATTTCTTTAGCTTGATGCATTTTATGTAACATTTTAAAATGGTGTGTTTCTAAATTGTGCCTATAAGTTGGCTTTCATACATCTGAAAAATTTTTTATTGTCTGTCTTCATATTTGAAGCATATTTTTACTGGTAATAGCGTTCTATGTTGATGGATATATATTTTTTAGTAATTAGAAGATTTAATTTCTTATTCTTCTGGCTTCTACTTTCTCTTAAGAATCCTCAGTTTTTTTGTTTCTCTTTGAAAGCAGCATGTCTTTTTCTTCCCTCTGACTTTTTAAAAATACATGTTTTTCCTTAGTTTTTAGATGTCAGTAATTTTAGTATGATGTACCTAAGTATTAGTTTCCTTTTTTAAATTATGACTGTGAATTGTATAGTCAGTTTGCTCTGTAGATGTTTCTCATCATGTTTGTAAACTTTTCTGCCATTATCTCTTCATTGCATCTATCCTATTTGAAGGCTTTGCTTCACTTATGTTAGGCTTTTTCACCATGTCCCTGTCTTTTCTCACTGTCTTGTCTGTATTTTACATCCTTGTATCTCCCTTGATCAATATTTCAATTCACTGATTCTTTCTTCACATTTTCCCAATTTTCTCTTAGAACTATGTTTTAAGTATCATTATTTAACATAACACTCCAGGATTTCTGTATTAAAACAGTTTTATTCATGATTCTATATCATGTTTTCCTGAATTCTGCTATCAGTTCTGCCAGACTATCCTGATTTTTCTCTTGTGGTTCAAGTTATCTGGCTGCTTTACTGATTTTGGGTGATCTCAGAATTCTTCACTTACATGTCTGATAGTCTGAACTGAATGGTTGATCTCGGGGTCCTCAGCTACAAATGATTTTTCTCTGCTGTATTTCGTCTGTTATCCTCCAGAAGTGTAGACTGGGCTGCTCTACATGGCATTTTTAAAATAGAACTCTGAGAGAGAGAGCAGAGTATATTTTCCTCTTGAGGCATAAGCTCAAAATTTCTGTACCATCACTTCTAGATTCTACTGTTCTGAAAAAGTCTTGATGCCAATCCATGTTCAGAAAGTGGGAAGAAATTGTACTTTTTCAAGGAGAGCAAGGATAAAGTGATATTATCGATGTTGTACATACAGAGATGGCAAGAATTAGGGTGAATGATTTCTCATCTCATCTAATTAGTTGTAGCTGTTTTGTTTATTGACACATACATACACTCTTTCATTTTAAAGTGTACAGTTCCATGGATTTTAGTGTGGCTAGTGGGTGTGCAGCTATGACTGTCATATAATTCCAGAGCACTTCAATTACCCCCAAACAAAATTCCATACCCTTTACCAGTCACTATCTACTCATTTCCTGCTATAATACCTGAAAACGACTAACCTACTTTCTTTTCTCTGTGTATATGTCTATTCTGAACATTTCATTTAAACGCAGTCATGTAACGTGTCTTTTAGTGTCTGACTTCTTTCACTTAGCATACATTTTTGAGGTTTATCCATACTGTGGCGTGTATCAGTCCTTTACAGCTTTTTTTATGACTGAGTAATACTAAATTCTGGAGAAGGAAAGGGCAATCCACTCCAGTAGTCTTATCTGGCAAATCACATGAACAGGGGAGCCTGGTGGGCTACAGTTCGTGGGTTCTCAAAGAGTTGGATGCGACTGAGCGTCTTGACACTTTCGTCTCATTTTCAATATTAAATTGCATACCACATATTCATACCTCATCAGTTTATGGATCTTCAGCTTATTTCCACTCTTTTGCTGTTATGAATATTGCTGCTATGAACGTTTGTGTGTAAGTTTTTGTATGAACATATTTTCTCTTTGGTATTTGTCTAGGAATTGATGTTTTTGATAAATGATACATTTATATTTAACCTTTTAAGGAATTGCCAGACTTTTCCAAGAGCTACTGCATCATTTTATATTACTGCCAGCAGTGTATATTGGATCTAATAACTCACTTCACCAATACTGTTTATTCATCATTTTCTTTATTATCCCCCTACTTGATGTGAAGTGGTAGCTCATTGTGGTTTTGTTTTGTATTTCCCTTATGACTTATGACGTTCTTTTCATTTGCTTAATGGCTCCTCATGTTCTTTCTGTGGGAAACATCTGTTTAAATCTGTTTCCCACTTAAAAAATTTTCCCACTTAAAAAATTAAGTTGTTTTTTAAATTGTAGAATTGTAAGAGTTATTTATATGTTCTGAGTATGAGATCCTTATAAGACATATGATTCTCAGATATTTTCCCTTATTCTGTGGGTTGTGTCTTCACTTTGTTGATGGTGTCATTTGAGACACAGTTTTTTTTTATTTTGATGGTGTCTACTATATCTTTTTCTGTTAGTTACTTAAGCTTTTGATGTCATATGTAAGAAACTGTCACCTAATCGAAAGTCATGAAGATTTACATCTATATTGTCTTCTAACATTTTTATAATTTTAGCTCTTAATTTAAATTTTTGGTCATTTTTAGTTAATTTTTATATGTTGTGAAGTGTGGGTTCAAATTCATCCTTCTGCATGTGAATTTCAAGCTGTCCCAGCACCATTTGTTGAAAAGACTCTTATTTCCCCATTTAAACTTCTTGACACCTTTGTTGAATATCAATAGGCCATAGATGTATGGTATTATTTCTGTATCTAATTCTGTTTCATGATCTCCATGTCTATCCTTATGACAATGACGCATGGTTTGATGATTAAGACTTTGAAGTAAGTTTTGTAATTGGGAAGTGTCAGTACCGTTAACTCTGTTGTTATCAAGACTTTTTTGCCTAGTCTGGGCTTCTGTTTCTCAATATAAATTTTAGGACCTGCTGTTTATTCCTATAAAAAAGAAATCTTTTGGAATTTGTGTTGAATATGCAGATCAGTTAGGATGAACTGCTATCCTAATATGAAGTCTTGTAATTCATGAATATAGATGCTTTTTCCCTAATTTTTTTCAATGATATTTTGTAGTTTTCTTAACTTCATTTTCAAATTTTTCATTGTAAATGTATATCAATCCGATGAAACTGATTTCTCTGTAAATGACCTGTAACATTGTTGAGGACATTAGTAGATTAAATAATTTTTATAGATTTCTTAGTTTTCTGTATGCGAGATTATGTCATGTGCAAGCAAAGTTAGTTTTCTTCTTTTTAAATCTGGTTGCTTTTTATTTCTTTTTCTTGCCTAATTGCCCTGTCCAGAACCTTCAGTACACTGCTGTTAGAAGTGACAAGTGAGGACAATTTTGTCTTGGTCCTGACCTTAAAAGGAACGCTTTCAGTCTTTCACCATTAAATATGACGTTAACTTTGAAGTTTTTATACATATCCTTTATCAGGTTAAAGCAATGCCTGCTGTTCCTAGATTGTTAAGTTCGCCTTGCTTCTGTGTTTTGGAAATGTTTGTGAATAACTGTTAATTCTCCTTAAAGTGTTTGGTAGTTTAACTGAATTTAGCCTCCTGCTTTTGGGCTACTCTTTTCTGGCACTTTGTTGATTTCTAACTCAGTCTCCTTAGTGGTATAGCCTATGCATATTTTCTATTTCTTCTTGGTAGTATCTTTCTAGGAATCCCCGTTTCATCTAGGTTATCTTCTCTTTTGACATACAGCTGCTCATAGTGTTTCCCTACAGTCTTTTTTCCCAGTCTTTATCAGTAGTATGTCTCATCTTTCATTACTGATTTTAATAATGTGTTTTCTTAAATTTCTTTGTTAGTGTAGCTAAAGCTTCATTGATTTTGTTGCACATTGCAAAGAACAATTTGTCTTTGGCTTTATTGATTTTCTTTATTCTTTTCCTACTCTGAATTTTATTTATTTTCACTTTGATTTTTATTAATTTCCTTTTTTCCTCTTGCTTTCAGTTTAGTTTTCTATCAATTTTTTAGTTTATTACGGTGCAAAGTTTGGTTGATATGAGACCTTTTTTGTTTTTCAGTGAAGACTTTTACAATATGAATCTCTTTCTGAGTCTTTTGGCTGCATCCTGTAAGATTTTTGGTATGTTATGCTTTATATTAGTTTACCTGAAAGTAATTTTTAAGTTTCCTATGATTGTTTTTGATCCATTCATTATTTAGAAATGTGTAGCTTAATTTCCATAATTTGTGGTTTTTCCATAGATTTCTAATTTCTTTCAGTTGTGGTTAGAGAACATACTTTATTACTTCAGTCCTTTTAAATTTATTGAGGTTTAAGACCTGATGAGTTTTTTATGTGTAATTGAGAATAAATTATATTCTGTTGTTGTTAATGGATTTTTAAATTTATTTTTATTTGGTCCAGTTGATTTATAGCATTTTCTAAATCTTCTAATCCCTCGCTGATCATCTGTCTAGTTCTTTTACTCACTATTGAAAGTGAGGTATTGAAGTCTCCAACTATTTTTGTTGAAATCTTTATTTCTGTTTTAATTTCTGTCAGTGATTGCTCCATGTCCTTTAAGGCTCTGTTGTTAGATGCATGTATGTTTACAATTTTTGTATCTTATTGATGGGTTGTCCTCTTTATCGTTATAAAATGTCCCTCTTCATCTCTGGTATCATTTTAAAAGCCATCTCATCTTTCTTGTGGTTGCTGTTTGTATGTGAATATTTACATTTGTCTCCTATAAAGGATACATAGTTAGCTGTCTTTCATCTAGTCTGTCTTTTCTGCCTTTTGATTGAGTCATTTGATCTATTCACATTTAATGTAATTTTTTATGTAATTGGATTTATGTTATTTCCCCCTGTATATGATGAATTTGGTTCTCCCACTTTTCATTTATTTATTTAATTTGCAGTAAGTAAATATTTTATAATATCGCATTTTAATTTTTAATAACTTTTTCATTATATTTTATGAGCTATATTCTTAGTGGTTACTCCAGGGTTTTCTTTATATATCTTATTAAAATATGCTTCATTTATGTTAACGTAATTCCAATGAGATAAAATGATGTTACTTTTATAGGTCTAATTTCTTTCTTCTTTTTGTGGTATCGTCATATATATTACATTGACATATGTTGCAAACCAAAAAGTACATTTTACAGTTATCACTTTATTTAATTTCATGTCTTTTAAAGAATCTGAGGGAAAAAAGGAGGATGAGTATTTACTTTTAGCTTTCGTTAATCTTTGTTTGTATTTACCATTTCTAGTTTTCGTCATTTGTTCCTGTGAATCTGTGTTACCATCTAGTAATACCACGTTATATCCTTAGACCAATATAGATTTTTTTCCCATGTACTTCCTCTGTGCTGTTATTAGGAAGTACTTTACATTTTATGTTTTATAGGCCCAATAATACCCTTATATCATTTAAAATGCAACCTGTGAAAATCAGGTAAAAGAAGAAAGACAAAATATATGTTTTTACCTTCTTTTATAAATGACAGTTATATTATTGGTGCTCTTTGCTTTATTTTGTGGAGTTAAATTACTGTCTGGTATCACATGCTTTCTCCTTAAAGAGCTTGCTTTAGTATTTCTTGTAAGGTATATCTCCTGGCAGTGAGTTCTCTCAATTTTTGTTTATCTGTGAATGTTCTGCTTTAATTTTTGAAAAAAGTGGTTTTGTTGGTAGAAAATTTTTGGTTGACCATGTGTTTTTTTTTAAGAACTTTGAATATATTATTCTAATACCTACTGATCTCCATTTTTCTTGATTTAAAGTTAGTTATTAATCTTATTGGGATTTTTGTAAGTGAGAAGTAATGTTTTCTCCTGCTGCTTTCAAGATTTTCTACTTGTCTTTGGCTTTCATCTCTTTCATTATAATATATTTGTCAGTGTCTTCATATGTATTGTAGTTAAAGTTCATTAGGCTTCTTGATTCAGTTCAGTTGCTCGGTTGTGTATGACTCCTTGTGACCCCATGTACTGCAGCACACCAGGCCTCCCTGTCCATCACCAACTCCCGGAATTTACTCAGACTCTTGTCCATTGAGTTGGTGATGCCATCCAACCATCTCATCCTCTGTTGTCCCCTTCTCCTCCCGCCTTCAATCTTTCCCAGCATCAGGGTCTTTTCAAATGAGTCAGTTCTTCGCATCAGGTGACCAGAGTACTGGAGTTTCAGCTTCAGCATCAGTCCTTCCAGTGAATATTCAGGCTTCTTGGATGTGTAGATTAATATTTTTTATCAAATTTGGGAACTTTTAAGGAATTATTTCTTCAAGTAAATTTTAGCCTTCTTTGTCTCTTTCCTATCCCCCCAACATTCCCATTACATATAGATTTTTTTTTTTAACCACACTGCATGGCATGCAGGATCTTAGTTCCCCAACCAGGGATTGAACCTGTGTCCCCCTGCAGTGGAAGTATGGGGTCTTAACCATCAGGGAAGTCCTTCATTTCAGTTATTGTTCTATTTTTATCATTTCCATTAGTTATTTTTTATAATTTTTATATTTTTTTAATATTTTCTTTTTGATGAGACTGTAATCTAGTAATACCCACCTTTACTTCCTTAAACTTGGTTTTCTCAGTATTTTTGCTTTTGTTTTGAATACTTTTATTGTCTTGTAACTATCCTTTTGCTCAAATTCTTAGGGTGTCAGTTCTCACTTTTATTATCTCCCTCTCTTTTTCCTGACTCTCCTTTATGCACCTTATAATTTTTCATTTTGAGGTTTAATTCAGTAAGTGTTGTTTTTTTTCTGTATCAAAGATTTGCAGACCAAGGTCTGATGGCCAGACCTATTGATTGCCTATTTTTCTGAATACAATTTTACTGGATTATAGCTATTATTAATTGTCTGTATATTGTATGTGGTTACTTTTGCACTACAAAGGCAGCAATGGTAGTTGTGAAGAGATTCCATGGTCTGCAAAACCTGACATACTTGTGTGACCTGAGTTGAAGAAATATTTCAAGAGGCCATTTACATCTGCTTTTGCAAGATGCATGAGGCTTTTCTTATTTACAAGGCAGGTTTTAATACTGTTGTTTAATGTTGAGGTTTCTCTACCATATAGACAATGTGAATTTCAACCCAACCCATCTGATTGGCACAGGCCCTCATAAGTGACTTTTGTCTTCCATACAATATGCCAGTGGACTTAATGTTCTTTTCTGCTTCTTTGGGCTTTGATGTATTTCAGTACCTTTTACACACAGAGAGGCTACACTTGAAGGCTTTAAGCATTATAAATATGGTTCAGGTTATCTCTTAAGTATGCCAGAGATTATATCTCCTGGTCCTCTGGGTTTTGAAACCCAAACCCACTAGCTCTTGCTTGTCTAGTCCCATGTATAGTAAAGTTGTGTCACTAGCTCAAGGTTCTCTTTAACATTCTTCTTTTGAATCCCAGTTTTATTTTTAGCAATGATAATTCCCTTTTCTTTTAAAGGGCTATGTTTTGAAAAAAAAAAGGTTTGGGTAAATTTTAGTCTTGACTTCCTGTGTTTATTTTTTGGAATTTTATTGAGAATGCCAAGCATATATTTTTTAATGTCTTACATTTGTTTTAGAGAACACATATCTTTCAAAATTATGTATTTTATTTGCATATCAAGTGTTGTATTTTTCATTATGTTCTATTTTCAGTTTTTTTTCTGTTTGTATGTATATAAGTGAAGAGCCATCTGGACTAGCTTTAAAATTTAAACAAAACAATATGGATGACTTCTTTAGTTTCACTCATGTTGCAGAACCAAATTGTTATTAGAACTGTTCGAGTAACAGTGAATCCTGGAAGAACTGTTAGGTACAAGCTTACATTACCTTTTGATCCAACAAGCCGATGGTAGTGGAGAATAGAGCATCGTCCTAGGTTTCATGGTGTATCCTTTTCCTGTGTTTGATACAGTCGTTACTCCTGGTCCTGCTCTCTATCACATACCTTCTCCTTTGCCACTGCTGCCATACTAGTTACAAACTGCAAGAATGACCATATATATATATATGTTTTTTTTCTGGAAAATTTTCTGGCAGTTAGGTCTAAATTATATCAGCCTTCCGTATGGTATATTCATTACTTAGAACCTTAGACTTTCCTGTGATATGCTTATTGATTGCACCATAACCCATACCTGCCTTCAGAACTTCTCACTTTTAGGAAGGTTACAGTTGAGTGGCATTATGCCAGAAGTCCTTTAATTCCAAGAGATATAGTAGGTTGCTACTTTCTAGTTTTATTTATGTAGTTGTCATCCCAAATCTGTTGGATCATAGAAAGAGCAAGAGAATTCCAGGGAAACATCTACTTCTGCTTCATTGACTACACTGAAGCCTTTGACGGTGTGGGTCACAACAAACTGTGGAAAATTCTTAAAGCGATGGGAATACCAGACCACCTTACCTGCCTCCTAGAAACATATATGCCAGTCAAGAAGCAACAGTTAGAGCCGGATATAGAACAACAGACTGGTTCCAAACTGGGAAAGGATAACATCAAGGCTGTACATTGTCACTCTGCTTATTTAACTTATTATTGCAAAATGCCATACTGGATGAAGCACAAGCTGAAATCAGGATTGCTGGGAGTAATATCAATAACCTCAGATAATATGCAGATGACAGCACTCTTATGGCAGAAAGTGAAGAGGAATGAAAGAGGAGAGTGAAAAAAAAAAACTGGTTTAAAACTCAATAGTCAAAAAACTAAGATCATGGCATTTAGTCCCATCACTTCATGGCAAATAGATGAAGAAACAATGGAAACAGTGACAAACTTTATTTTCTTGGGCTCCAAAATCACTACAGATGGTGACTGTAGCTATGAAATTAAAAGATACTTGCTCTTTGGGAGAAAAACTGTGACAAACCCAGACAGTGTATTAAAAAGCAGAGATATCACTTTGCCAATAAAAGTCCGTCTAGTCAAACCTATGGTTTTTCCAGTAGTCATATATGGATGTGAGTGTTGGACTATAAAGAAAGCTGAGCTCTGAAGAACTGATGCTTTTGAACTGTGGTGTTGGAGAAGACTCTTGAGAGTCCCTTGGACTGCAAGGAGATCCAACCAGTTAATCCTAAAGGAAATCAGTCCTGAGTATTCATTGGAAGGACTCATGCTGAAGTGGAAGCTCCAGTACTTTGGCCGCTTGATGTGAAGAGCCAAATCATTAGAAAAGACCCTGATGATGGGAAAGACTGAAGGCAGGATAAGATGTGGATGACAGAGGACAAGATGGTTGGTTGGCCATCACCAAGTCAATGGACATGAGTTTGAGCAAGCTCCGGGAAAGGATGAAGGACAGGGAAGCCTGGTGTGCTGCAGTCCACGGTGTCACATAGAGTAGGGCACGACTGAGAGACTGAACAGCTACAGCAACAACAACATCATACTACAATTCCTGTTGTTGCTGGCAAGTTTTCTTATTATTTCACTGGTAATCTTTGAGGAGGATATTAGATGAGATTACTAAATTTAGTAATTTTATTCAGAAGTTAAGGCATTTATGTTTCTGATGAAAAAAACGTAGCCAGGGTTTTCATAAAATACTTGTAGTAACCTATCTCTTATTCTGACTTTTTCAGATGATACTTTACATGTAGTGAGAACTCAATGCATTTTGTTTTTAACATGAGTGAATCAACCCTAGCGGCCTTACATAAAATTTTCTATAAAAAATGACTTAAAATTTTAAGCACAATTAAAAAAATTTAAGTTCTTATCATTATTTTTTCTTATTATAATAGTAATACAAATTTATAGTAGAAAATTGATGATGTAGAAAAATCTTACTAAAGTTCTCCATAAAGAAAATTGATGCTGTAGAAAAGTCTAACTAAAGATAACCACCATTTTCCATGGGCATATTTATACATTTCAAAACGTAATTGTGGTCATTCTAGATATGGGTCAGAAAGACCCCTTGGAGAAGGGTTGGCTACTGAGTTCAGTATTCTTGGGCTTCCCTTGTGGCTCAGCTGGTACAGAATCCGCCTGCAATGCGGGAGACCTGGGTTTGGTCCGTGGGTTGGGAAGATCCCCTGGAAAAGGGAAAGGCTACCCACTCCAGTATTCTTGCCTAGGGAATTCCATGGACTGGTATAGTCCATGGGGTCACAAACAGTCAGACGTAACTGAGCAACTTTCACTTCACTTCACTTAAATATGATGTTTGAGTTCCTATTTTACTTAATTTATTATGAATGTCTTTATTGTTATTAAATTTTCTCCTAGCTGTTTTATAATATAAAGTTTGAAAACTATATGGTAATTCTCTCAGTTTTAATAGGAGTAAAATTATTGTACATTTTCCCCTGATGGCTGCATGTCATTTTTATACTATGTTACAGTAGAATTATGCCTCTGAAAATCTCTGTAAGATATAGGTATTTATTTTTTACTCTTTTCCTCTACCCTTTGATGTTAACTCATGTTGATGACCTAGTCTCTTGGGGTTTCCCTCTTTCAAATTTTCTACATAGAGTGTGTGAAATTTAATATCTAATCTTTGATTCATACATCCTGATTGTGCATTTGTTGCTGCTGCTGATTAGATGTGTTGCTTAATCCCGGCTTCCTGATCTTGGAAACAACCCTGAGAATAGTATCTTCAATACAAAATTGTTGTGAGGATTAAATTATGAAATTCATGTATACCACTTGGTATTCTGTCTTACAGTGGGGTAGTAGTTATAATATTTAAGAAAACTGATGCAGTTCGTGAACTGACAGAGCAGAATAGATAACAGCACAGACTGTTGCAGTCCATTTAATAGTGGCTTTCCTGGTTTGAGGTGAGGGCGCTAATTAAATGCATAGTTGTAATAATGATGAAAATGATGATGATGTTTCTACAAAAAGTTACCAAAGTAAGTTAATATTGTGCCCCCAGTAGACAATAAACAAGAACTTTCATATATAAACTTTACTTCTCATCTGAAATTTTAAAATTCTATTGTAAATATTAATATGAAAATATATTAGATCTCATACGAAGATATAAAATATCTCTGCTGCAAATTTTTGTTTTAGTTCACATTTCAAGTAAAATTCCTAGTAAGTCTTGAAGCTTTTCTTGCCAAAGAAGATAAACATTTATACAAATTAATTTAAAAGTACTATGATAAATTTTACGCTAATATATTTTCTTGAAGTAAGGCCTTAGCATCACACAATTTTCTGTTTTTATTGATCCTTTTTTATTATACCTAAAGACAGTTGATGCATTTTAGTATCTTTATCAGAGCTATGTTATTTATTCTTGTGTTAACTTAATAGACATAATGATCACATGCATCTTTAAGGAATATGTTAGAATGTATTCCCTCCTTGGGCTTCTCTGGTGGCTCAGATGGTAAAGAATGTGCCTGCAGCTTGGGAGACCCAGGTTTGATCCCTGGTTTGGGAAGATCTGGAGAACGGAATGGCTACCCACTCCATTATTCTTGCCTAGAGAAGTCCATGGACAGAGGAACCTGGTGGGCTACAGTCCCTGGGGTTGAAAAGAGTCGAATGACTGAGCGAATAACACTTTGACTTTTCATTCTCTCCTTAGTTATAACTTTTATGTTTCATTTTAATTTTTAACCGTTATGTTTTATAGATCATAGGCAAAATTTGTCCCATGTTAATATTTTGAGATGTATGTTAAAAAAAAAAAGAGTTAAAACACTTGGGAAATGCCATTTATACTTTGCTGTCATTCAGATTTGTGACATAAATTCTTTGTCTTTATGGTAGTTATACTTGATATTGTTATGTAGATATTATCAACTTTTTTTTTTCTTTTTACTATTTTCTTTAGCTTGCCAGTGTAATGGACATAGCACTTGCATCAATAATAATGTGTGCGAACAGTGTAAAAATCTTACCACAGGAAAGCAGTGTCAAGACTGCTTGCCAGGTTATTATGGAGATCCAACCAATGGAGGACAGTGTACAGGTAATTATTTTTTCTTTCACTTCAACGTATTTTTACTATAGGAAAGAACATTAAGAAAGATGTACCTCTTGTGTTTTTTCCCTTGTCTGAGTATTTTTGGAAGATAATATGTATTTATTGAGGACTATGAACTATAAAAATTATGTGATATACTTTCTTTAAGAAACTCCTACTTTTTCTCATTTGAAAATGAATTATATTTGCTATAGGAAACTTAGCAAATGCAGACAAATTAAATTTAGAAATTATGTGTAATCTCAGTATTCTGAAAAAAATCACTGCTTATAACTTATTTTTAATAATAGTAAGTGATCACTTTACATTTTAATTTAGAAATAAAAAATAAAGATTTTGTGTATGCCATATATCTGGTAAGTTTTTGTTTGTTTTTGACAAGGTGATATAGCATAAAGTTTAAGAGAATGGGTTTGGAATCAGTCGTTGGCTGAAATTGCAACTCTGCTACTGTTTAAATGTATGGCTTTGGTTAATTCACTTAACCTTAGAGAGTGCTTCATTGTTATCATATGTAAAAGTGAAATGATAATACTTTATTGGATTGTCCTAAAGATCAAATGAGATCATGTGTAATGGAGGCACATAGGAATAATAGGAATTAAAGCACATTAAAAGAGCATTGTAAGTGCTAACTATTACCATCTCATTTTTTTGATCCTGAAATCCTTTTACCTATTTTCTTTTTCTGTCTTGCTACTTTTTTCTTCCTATTTTTTTAAAAAGAAAATTTGGTCTTTCTTTAAAAAAGTTTCTTTCAAATTGTAATTTTTCAATAATCCTTCTTCATTGCTAAGTTGGTCCTTGTTCCTTAAATCTTTAATCTACTTTTTCTAAACGAAGAGTGTCTGAATAGCACTCACAGAAAAGCTGTGGTAAGATGAATCTTTAGGGAGAATTGGGCCTGAGGCTGATCTAGACAAAAAGTTAACACTACCAGGATTTTAAAAACACCTGGAGAGCTTTTTTAAAAATATGGATGTCTAGGCCACTCCCTAAAATTATTAAATCAGTCTCTTAGTTTAGGTCCTAGGGTGATTCATGGTTCTTTCAGTTCAGTTCAGTCGCTCAGTCGTGTCCGACTCTTTGCGACCCCATGAATCACAGCACGCCAGGCCTCCCTGTCCATCACCAACTCCCGGAGTTCACGCAGACTCATGTCCATCGAGTCGGTGATGCCATCCAGCCATCTCATTCTCTGTCGTCCCCGTCTCCTCCCACCCTCAATCCCTCAGAGTTCCGAAAGACAGAATGATGAGCTATGTCTTAGAGTCAATGAAACTGGCGATACCAGGTTTCCATTCATTTCTGCTGAATGGAAATTTTGCTCTGCCCAGATTGAGGCTCTAACACATGAATTGGTTGACACTTGCATTTTCTGTGCTTGAGGTACTGTACTCATAGCTTATATTTATTGTCTCATTTCAAGACAACTGAAAGGGAGGAATCACAATTGCTTCCATTTTTAGGTACAGCCAAATATACAAAGAAGTTAAGTAAAATGCTCAAGATTATACTACTACTAACAGGCAAGAAATATCTGATTCGTAGACCTAACTCTTGACTATCAATGCAGAAGTAGTGCTAATGTGAACAGGGAGGATACAGGAACCCTTAGCCAAAAGCCATAGCTTAGTTCTGTGTTCAATGTGTAGAGAAGCTGCAGGAGATATCTGTACAATGGAATCAAAAAAATTCAGAGCTTGTCTATTATAATCATAGTATTATATTTTGTTATTTTATGTTTGTTGAGTAAAAAGAACCATCCTGTTTTCTAAAGCTTTTTACTTCTAAATTTTCTTTAGCCAAGAATTTCATTGGACAAAAAATGTATTTCAGATAGATTAGATAGATAATGATTGCTGCTGCTGCTGCTAAGTCACTTCAGTCGTGTCCGACTCTGTGCGACCCCATAGACAGCAGCCCACCAGGCTTCCCCATCCCTGGGATTCTCCAGGCAAGAACACTGGAGTCGGTTGCCATTTCCTTCTTAAATGCATGAAAGTGAAAGTGAAGTCGCTCAGTCTTGTCCGACTCCTAGTGACCCCATGGACTGCAGCCTACCAGGCTCCTCCGTCCATGAGATTTTCTTTATGATTAAAAATAGGGTTTCCCAGGTGGTGCAACTGATAAAGATTCTGCCTGCCAATGCAGGAAACACAGCTTTGATCCCTGGTTTGGGAAGTTCCCAGGAGTAAGAAATGGAAACCCGCTCTAGTATTCTTGCCTGGAAAATTCCATGGACAGCAAAGAGTCAGACATGGCTGAACTACTGAGCACACACACATACACACACATATAAATGCTTTGTTTCCATGACTTTAAGGAAAAAAACCATCTCTGGGTTTTTTTGTTTTTTTTATATTGCAATTTATATGTGTTTTCAACCTTTCAAATATTTATATATAATTGTTTTAATTTACTTTTAAAAGTTATTTTATTTATGCTCTCCAAATTATTTTAATGCCTATGTAATAGTGCATGGGGATTTTGTGAAGTAATTTGCTTAATATTTTTCTGTTATTTATATATTGCTTCAACCCATAACCCCACTTTTAGAGGTTTTTTCTTAAATTGGGGTCAAATTCACATAGCATAATATTAACCATTTTAGGTTACAATTCACTGACATTTAGTACCTTCATAATATTGTGCAACCATCAGCTCCATCAAGTTCCAAAATTTTTTCATCACTCCAGAAGAAAATATCATATTTATTAAGCAGTTATCCCAAGCCCCTGGCAATCACTAATCTGCTTTCTTTATGTATTTACTTATTCTGAATATTTCATATAAATGGTATTATAAAATGTGTGACTTTGTGACTGGCTTCTTTTACTTAGCCATAATATTTTTAATATTCATTCTTGTTGTAGTATCTATCAGTACTTCATTCCTTTTTACTGATGAATATTATTCCATTGTATACATGTACCACAATAGTTTTACCCATTTATTTATTGATGCACATTGCTTTTCTTCCACTTTTTGGCTATTGTGAATACTGCTACTGAGAACATTACTGCATATGTTTTTTGGGGGGATTTCAAGTTTTGGTTATTTTAAGTATCAACTAGAAGAGGAATTTCTGGGCCATTTGGTAATTTTATTTTTAACCTTTTGGGGAACTGCCAAGTTGTTCAAATTGTTTTCCATGGGGGCTGCATGATTTCACATTCCCATCAATACTGTGGATGATTTCAGTTTCTCTATGTTCTTGCCAACACTTGTCATTTCACATTTTTTAAAAGCTTCTAGCTGTGGTGATAGGTGTAGAAATATTTCTCATTGCCATTTTGATTTGTATTTTCCACATGACAAGTGATGAAGTTGTTGGCCATTGTATATAGTCTTTGGAGAAATGTCTATTCAAGTTCTTGACCATTTAAAAAATAATTTTAAAAATTGTGGTATGTACGTAACATAAAATTTTCCTTCAAAGAGTGTGTAGTTTAGTTGCAGTAAGTGCATTCACATTGCTGTGTGTTCATCATTACCATTCATCTCGAAAGTTTTTTCCTTTCAAGGCTAAAACTATATAACCATTAAATAATAAATCTTCATTCCTCAACACCAGCCCCTGGCAGCCACTCTTTTACTTTCTGTCGCTTTGAATATGCTTACTCTAGATACTTCAGATAAGTCAAATTTTCAGAATTTGTCCTTGAGTGATTGGCTTTTTTCAGTTAGCATGATGTCTTCAAGGTTCTTTTATGTTTTAGCATGTGTCAGAATATCCTTCCTTTTTATTGCTGAATAATATTCTGTTGTATATGTATACTACATTTTTTGATCTGTTCATCTGTTGATGAATATTTGCGTTGCTTACATCTTTTGACTATTATAAGTAATGTTGCGATGAATATGGGTGTACAAATATTCTTTTTTATTTTTTTGGTCTCTTCATGTGCCTATTTCACACTTGTATGTCTTTGAAGAAATGTCTATTCAAGTCCTTTGTTCACTTTTTATTTGGATTATTTGGTTTTGTTGTTGTTGAAGCCTGAGTTCTTCATATATTCTAGTCATTGTTGTTATTTAATTGCTAAGTCCCGTCTAACTCTTTTGTGACCCCTGGACTGTAGCCCATCAGACTCCTTTGTCCATGGAATTTCCCAAACAAGAATACTGGAGCTGGTTGCCATTTCCTTCTCCAGGGGATCTTTCCAACCCAGGGATCGAACCTGTGTCTCCTGCATTGGCAGGAATATTCTTTACCAGGGAAGCCTGTTTTCTAGTTATGAGGCCCTTATCAGATATATGATTTGCAAATAATCTCTCCTGTTGTATAGGCTGTCTTTTCACTGCCTAGACAGTGTTCTTAAAGGCACAAAAGTTTCCAGTTTTGATGAAGTCCAGTTTATCTTTTTTTCTGTTATTGCTTCTGCTTTGGTGTGTATCAAATAATCCAAGAATATAATGTCATGGAGATTACCCAAAGTATTATTTTAATTTTTTTGCCGACATAGGCAAAAGGAACTTTTGAATAACTCTATTAGCTAAAAGCTGTTTTAAATTAAAATAAGTTATTATTATTCTGACAGGCAGAGTGCTTTTAGAAATATGTTTCCCTTCGGGAATCATACTTCTCTGCTAGATTTAAGATTAATTCAGTTATTTCATATTATTTTTGTTGCTGACATTATACATCTGTAGAGCTGAGGTACAATGCAATAGAAATTAAAGAGAAAGAAAGATAAATATCTTTCTTTTTTTGCTGTTGCACATTCTCTGGTAGTTTATGAAGCTTTAAATAATTCCTTATAGTTTCCTTGTTTCCCAGATTTGGCAAAATAATATTTTGCTGTCTGTAACTTTTCTATGGTGATGTGATATATGAAATTCATTTTTATTTCTTATAGCTGCATTAGTTATCTAACGAAATAAAAAATATGCCACATGCAGTGAATTATATTTAATACGGCAAAGGCTAAAATCAATTTATAAAAAAATGAGAGGTAAAGTTTATTTCTTCATTTTTTCATTCACCTCATTGAGAAAAGTTCATTTTTCCATTATTATTTGCATTTATTAAAATTCAAAGTCCATAGTGATATTAAGGGAAGTGAAGAAATAGATTTATATTTAAATGATAAGGCTTAAATGTACTGTAGATTTAGATATTCTTTTAAAAAATTCAGCCTACTAAAGCCCTTTAACGTTGTAAATATATAAATGTACTTACAAACTTTCGTTGATGTTTTTAAACTATGTTATATTTATGGCTATTCTATTTGTGCAATTAACTATTGAAAGTGCTTTATTATTAAGCCATTTTATTTCTTATTAATGTTCAGTCAGATTCCTTGATACATACTTATTCTGGTGCTGGTAACTATTTGTCCTCCCAGGTCACGGTAGTTGTAAAGAATCCACCTGCCAGTGCAGGAATAAGAGATATGGGTGTGATGCCTGGGTCAGGAAGAACCCCTGGAGAAGGAAATGGCAACCCACTCCAGTATTCTAGCCCAGAAAATTCCATGGACAGAGAAGTCTGATGGACTACAGTCCATGGGGTCCCAAAGAGTTGGACACGACTGAGCATGCACACACACATCTGTCTATCTGTCTGTCTATCTGTATTTGTAGCTATAAAAGAATATAACATTGTTCAGTATTTGGGCTTCAAAATCCTACTGATTGGGTTCATGTACTGGTACTGGCACTGTCTCCTTGGGTAGTTATTTAACCTCTTAGCGTCTCCCTTTGCTCACCTGCAAAATGCAGTGGAATTAAATTTATTGTGTGGCTTAAATAAACAGGAAATAACACGTGTTTCTAGCAAATGTTAGCTTTACAATGCAAGCTGATATTGCATATTATTATTATTTAGAACATCATTAGGGTTAAGTATTTTAATATAAGTATATGAATCATATTTGTGGGACAGTATTACTTTTGCTATATTATCTCCATTTGACTGACACATTTTAGTAGAGAAAATAAGTGAAAATTTCATTGAATAAGAGTAACAGCCAACCAATGTCCGTCTAGTCAAGGCTGTGGTTTTTCCAGTGGTCATGTATGGATGTGAGAGTTGGACTATGAAGAAAGCTGATCACCGAAGAATTGATGCTTTAGAACTGTGGTGTTGGAGAAGACTCTTGAGAGTCCCTTGGACTGCAAGGAGATCCAACCAGTCCATTCTAAAGGAGATCAATCCTGGGTGTTCATTGGAAGGACTGATGCTAAAGCTGAAACTCCAGTACTTTGGCCACCTGACACGAAGAGTTGACTCACTGGAAAAGACTCTGATGCTGGGAAGGATTGGGGGCGGGAGGAGAAGGGGACGACAGAGAATGAGATGTCTGGATGGCATCACCAACTCGATGGACATGAGTTTGAGTGAACTCTGGGAGTTGGTGATGGACAGGGTGGCCTGTCATGCTGTGATTCATGGGGTCACAAAGAGTTGGACACGACTGAGCGACTGAACTGAACAGCTCAATGTGCTACAACGATTCGACACTCAGTATACTGTATTACTTTGTGATGAAGGATTATTCTTCAGTTCCCCAATTATTGACTACTTACTATATGCAAAGTAGTGTGTTAGGACTTAAATTTATATACAGTTGACTTAACAGTGCTCAGGTCCACTTATACACGAATTTTTAAAACAGTAAATACCGTAGTACTGCACTGTGTGCAGTTTGTTGAGTCTTGTGTATAGAGGATGTACAACTGTGTGTAGGAGGAACCTGATCTCTGGAGGAACTGCATATATGGAGTGCCCGACTACAAGTTAATGTAGGATTTTTCTGTTGCACAGAGGGTTGCCATCAGCAAACCCCTTGTTCTAGGATCAACTGAACATTGTATAGGTGTTTTAATAGTGTTATGTAGAAGCTGGATGACAGAATCAGGGACTAAGAGATTAGTTTTAATGAGAATATTGGGTTGGCGCTTGAAATTGAGGGCAGTTTACAAGCTTCAGTTTTATGTGATTGTCATTAATTGCATGTTTTCACAACTTTCTCTGAATATAAGAAACTAAGCTATAAATGTTATTAATCTTAAAAATATTTTAATATATTTACATGTATTTTTTGGGTTTCATTATTCATAAAATGTACTATAAGAAGAAAGCTCTCCACACTGAAATATACAGACATTTTAAAAAATGCAGTCTTGGGATTTCCCTGGTGGTCCAGTGGTTAAGACTTCACCTTCCAGTGCAGGGGGTGTGGGTTCAATTCCTAGTCAGGGAACTAAGATCTCACATGCCTTGTGGCTAGAAAAACAAAACATAAAGCAGAATTAATATTGTAACAGATTCAATAGAGACTTTAAAAATGATCCACATTAAAAATAATCTTAAAAAATGCAATCTTGTATGAATAATTTGCTTCATCTAAGTCTTACTTTTATTTTAGTTCACTGCAAGATGTTTAATGGGTTTTGTTGATGTTCCGAATAAATTCTTTTCCTCTAACATTGCATTCATAACTTGTTTTAGTAAATCCGATTTTGTATTTGCTTATGTCTTTTAGTTTATTATTCTTTTTCTAGGTTCTTAAATAGTATATGCTTTTCTTTCTGTATATTTTTACTTTCATTAATGTTAAAGAAAATTATTTTTCAGTCTGGGATATAAAGAGTTCTTTCAACATAGTGACAGTTCTATTTTTACCTTTGTTTCTTATTAGCAAAGCTTATGTTTTTCTTTTTGGCATGCTATTAATATCTGTCCATAGCAGGCTTTTACAGAAATAGTTAAAACTTTAATAAACACACTGGCTATTCTCTGAGACTTGGGGATAGTAAAGAAGATGAATGAACTCTTCCTTCTCTCTGCTGGAGTAAGAGATTTTTTTCATTTTAAACCTTTCTTGCATGTTGCAGATTGTTCGTAGAAGTTGAAAATTTATAGCCAAATGAACTTGAGCATTTCATAAGTGTAAGAGTTTAATTCTCTCAAAATGGAATCATTGGTCTGAATAATCTAAAAATGCAGATAACAAAAATCATTGGATATGGAAATCTTGTTTCTGTTGATTATTTTGACACAACAAAGTTAAAAATGTGTATTTTCTGAGTATACGTTATCATCCTGTGTGGCCGAGAGACGCCAATATGAGATTTTAAATATTTCAAAGCAAGGACACTAAATGAGTAATTGCATTTACATGGTGATATTTAGCAGAGGGTATAGTCATGAAGTTATACTTTGACCTAAGATTCTCTTAAATTACATTTTTATATAAATTTAAGAAAGTGAGAGAGCCTTTTAAAATAATATAGAGCTGCTCGTTTCATCTGCCTGGTTAAAAAAACAGTCAGTGCACAGTTTGTGTAGTATTTTTAGCTAGTTTCTCTTCTCTTTATACTAAATATTAAAAAAAAAAAAATTTGACTGGGTTGGGTCTTAGCTGAAGCATGTGGGATCTTCAATCTTCATTGTGGCCTGTGGGCTCTAGTTCCCTGACCAGGGATTGAATGCCGGCCTCTGCATTGGGAGCATGGAGTCCTAACTACTGGGCCACCAGTGAAGTCTCTATACTAATTCTTTGATAGCCTTTGTTTGTCTTTAGAGGTGTTCCTTTCCATCAAATGCTCAGTAGCCCTGTTTTCTTTTTCTACTCCATCTTTCAAGCTCTTTTCATCCTTTTTGTCCTCATAAAAGGAATTTTAAGGACAAGAATAACTTTAAGGACAAGAAGAGTTTATGAAAACTGTTTGGCCCTGATATCATCGGGTATTTTAGAATGACCTTTGATTGTGGATTATTAGAAGATGCAGTTTACTCCTCTTTTCTGTTAGATTCCTTTTGCAAGAACTGTCTGTGGGCTGTCTCATGAAACCACTAGCGATATTAGTCAGTGAATTTTTAAGAGCTGGGAACTTTTCCATGCATGACCAATTTTGGCACTTTCCTCATGATCTCCCTGCTCATTTTTTATTACACAGAGTTTACCAACTAAATTTTTTTCTCTGAGTTTTTGCATTTGGTTAATGGTTTTTAGGCTCCTAGACATAATGTAGAATATCTCCACCTCTGATTTATAAGTTTTTGACCAAGAAGTGTGTCACATGAATGCTTTCTTTTCGTTAGTAAGTTCACTATATATCTCTTATGGAATTTTTCTTAGAAAAGAAAAACTATTCGATGGTTTTCAGTTCAGTTCAGTCACTCAGTCGTGTCTGACTCTTTGTGACCCCATGGACCGCAGCACGCCAGGCCTCGCTTTCTACCACCAACTACTGGAGTTTACCCAAACTCATGTCCATTGAGTTGGTGATACCATCCAACCATCTCATCCTCTGTCGTCCCCTTCTCCTCCTGCCTTCAATTTTTCCCAGCATCAGGGTCTTTTCTAAGGAGTCAACTCTTCACATCAAGTGGCCAAATATTGGAGTTTCAGCTTCAACATCAGTCCTTCCAATGAACACTCAGGACTGATCTCCTTTGGGATGGACTGCTTGGATCTCCTTGCAGTCCAAGGAACTCTCAAGAGTCTTCTCCAACACTACAGTTCTAAAGCATCAATTCTTCAGCACTCAGCTTTGTTTATAGTCCAACTCTCACATCCATGCATGACTACTGGAAAAACCATAGCCTTGACTAGATGGACCGTTGTTGGCAAAGTAATGTCTCTGCTTTTTAATATGCTGTCTAGGTTGGTCATAACTTTCTTTCCAAGGAGTAAGTGTCTTTTAATTTCATGACTGCAGTCACCTTCTGCAGTGATTTTCAAGCCCCCCCAGAATAAAGTTAGCAACTGTTATGCCAGTCTATTTGCCATGAAGTGATGGGACCAGATAACAATACTTAACCTGTTGGGGGCAAGATAGAAACCATCTAAGTGTTCAATGTTTCCCTTTAGTTTTGCTTGATGTAATGCTTAGCTTCCTCATCATGTTTTACTTAGGTTATATGTTGCAAGGATCTGGCACAATTTGTTTTTTAAAAATAAAGATAAGGTATTATAATTTAAAGACAAAAATGGCTCTAACCCTAAACCTACAAATTTGAGGAATTCCTATTAGCTTCAAATGACAGGCATAGGATGAAAATGAAGAGGTGAATTTAAATTGGGGGTACTATTCATATTCTAAAACATATAAAACACTTATTTAGTATGCTATGGAAAATTAGAGGCTAACTAAGAAACTCTCAGCATGTATTTAGCTTTTTCTGATACTTAAAGATTTTTTCAAAAGCAAAATCAAGCTAAATACCAATTTACATGCACACTTTTTCATATCTCAAAAACTACTTAGTGATGGGGGTGAAGTTAATTATATATTAGAAATGCCTAGAGCAGGTGTAAGAAAGCACCAGCAAAAATACTCTCTGTAAATAGTTCATAAACATATTAAAATCTATCTTACCATATTATTTAGGAAGAAATGCCTTTTCTTCAAAGGTCCATTTTTATATAAGACCTGAATGTAAGTGTTAGCTTTTTTCTTAATCACACATAATTTTATCTATACCTTTTATATTGCTTTTTCTTTCAAATTTTAGTAAATAAAATTTACTAATTTTGCAATAACCATGGTCTATGCTTTTAAGCTTTAAAGCAACTATTTAAACATTTAATTGTATATTTAGCATATAATTTATGTTTTGCATAAATTGTATGTGTAACAGCCTACTTTATTAAGCAATTTTAGCTTAATTTTGCCTTCTCATTAAATGTTTCTGTAGAAGGCCACTATTATTCACATTAATGTTCATAAACTGAATTCAGTAACTATTATTTAAAAGAATGTTCTCCCTTCACCCGCATCTTTAGGCTCAATTTCTGTGGCACCTCTGATTTCTTCCTTTCCTTCAACCCTTGTGCCCCAAACCGACTCCACGTTGTGTCTGGTGTCTGTACCCTCCTTTGTATTCCATTCCGCGTATTACTTTAGGCCCTCATGATTCCTCTTCTCTTCTCCTGCTGATGGATGTTACAGACTACCTAAATGTTATGTGTTGTTCTTTGTTGTTTAGTTGCTAAGTTGTGTCTGACTCTTTTGCGATTCTATGGACTGTAACCTGCCAGACTTCTCTGTCCATACGATTTCCCAAGCAAGAAAACTGAGGTCTTGCCATTTCCTTCTCCAGGAGATTTTCCTGACCTAGGGATCAAGCTCATTTCTCCTACATCGGCAAGCAGATTCCTTACCACTGAGCCACCTGGGAAGCCCTAAAATGGAATGGATTCTTATTAAATATTTGTTGAGTTAGTGAACGATTACCCTCCTTATATGCACTCTCTCCATTTTTAATCCCCTTTTATACCTCCTTTATTGGAAGACAAAGACACATTTTCTTCCCTCAAAATTCAGTGATTTTATGACCATTTCCAAAATTTTTCATTGCTTCCAAAGTATCTATGAAATAAATAAAAAACTCCTTGACAAGACATTCAAAGCCTTTTATGCTCTATCCTGAGTCATATTTCTGGTTTAATATCCTACCATGGTTCTCATATTCTACCATATCTTTACTTCTCTTTTTCTCTGTGTCCACATTTAAGATTCTGACATTTTCCTAGTCAGCCAAGCTCCAAGCATTATATTAAAAACATATATATCTAATGTTTAATAGTTTATTTATATCAGGAATATTGCTAAGAAATTTCCCTAATGTTTTTCATCCTCTCCTAAGCATTCTTTCAAGTATGTACTATTACATCCATTTTACAGAGGAGTAAACCAAAGACATAGGTCCAACGAGTCATGTAAGAGGTTAAGCCAGCAACTGGGACCAGAATTCAAATGTGGACTCCCAGATTCTTGTGCTGTAAAGCAAGTATGTACTTAACTTCTGTTGAATCCCAGATATAAACAGTGGTCAACTCTTACGCATTTCAAAGCCATAGTTGAACTCCCATTGTCTGGTTGTGTTTACCTTTACTTTAGCTTCAGTTCAGTTCAGTCGCTCAGTCGTGTCCAACTCTTTGCGACCCCATGAATCACAGCACGCCAGGCTTCCCTGTCCATCACCAACTCTCGGAGTTCACTCAACTCATGTCCATCGAGTCGGTGATGCTATCCAGCCATCTCATTCTCCGTCGTCTCCTTCTCCTCCTGCCCCCAATCCTTCCCAGCATCAGAGTCTTTTCCAATGAGTCAACTCTTTGCATGAGGTGGCCAAAGTATTGGAGTTTCAGCTTTAGCATCAGTCCTTCCAATGTACACCCAGGACTGACCTCCTTTAGAATGGACTGGTTGCATCTCCTTGCAGTCCAAGGGACTCTCAAGAGTCTTCTCCAACACCACAGTTCAAAACCCATTGTAATAATTCCTAAATAAATCACCTTCTCTCTTTTTTTTTTTTTACTTGATCATTTGTTCTTCTCTATGATATCCACAGTATTGTGTTTCTTTTCACCTCATCTCCAATCGCTTCTTTATATTAACCCAGCTCTTCACCCGTTTTCTGATCTTTACTTTCCTGGACATTAGTATGCCTCTGGACTCTGTTACGCATTTATCAAATCTCAGCTGAGGGGAAATTTCCGCCTGAAAACTTGTGCTTTCCATCCTAACTTCAGGCAGTGTTTGTACCTTCATGGTGATAGCTGTCAGTGTTTTTGTAAGTTATTGTTCTCTTGTCTTTCTAAGTAGAATGTGAACTTCTTGATGAGAAAACTTTTGTCTTATGTTTTTAAAAATCATTTTATGTTATCTCTGTGTCCCTATTACATAGGTAGTAGTACTATGCTTGGTATGCAGTTAGTCCATTGCTAAAGGAGTTACTAAGAAAATATAATGTTTGTGTGATATGTTTTACTTATTTTCATATAATCCAAGAGAAAGTGGAATTCAGACTTACTGGCTTTCACATTTCAACCAATTGTTTCACTTTAGAGCCAAAGGTAAAAAGCCAGTTATGATTTTTGGCATGTTCATTTTTCAGTTTTGTTTTATTTTTCAGGAATAGAGGCAAGAAGCAATATTGACTCAAAGTATATATATTGTTTTTCTCTAAATGAGGGTTAGTTTTAATAATTATAAATGGTGTTTCAGTCTGTACTCATAACTTATTGAGTAATAATCCAATATTTTGTATATAAATTTTTCATTAAGTACCGATAAAAGGAGTTATATGAAGTTTGGATAAGGAAGAAAATGGGATTTATATAATTCTTTTCAGTTTCTATTTTTTCAGACAATAGAATAGAATCTTGGTGCCTGACTTCCCTAAGCTTACCATCTACATTTCACTTCACTATTAATTTGGTGGTCATTTTAGTGAATGTATCATCCTATAAATGTTTTCAGCTGACATCAAAAATATTTATTTCCCTATACCCTATGATTTGTATATTTAGTGATTTTAAGAGTATATTTTGTTTATTCTTCTATCAGCCAGCAGTTAACTCCTTCTAGTTCAAAGCTGTATTGTGATTATGAATCCCATTGTTGGTAATAGAAGGCATTTGGATAATTCTTCACATGGGGTGACTTTTCTTTTAAAAATAGGGACTAATATTTTCTTGAGAAATAGAATCATTTTTTATTTTATACATTGTTAACTACATCCCTTCACTCAAAAGTATAAAAACAAACCCTTAGTAACATACAAGAAAAACAAGGAGCTCTTTAAATACAGTTAGCGTGTTATTACTGACTTACAAGTAGAATGCATAAAAGTGTATTTTATTATCTGTTTTTAAGTGTATATATATTTAATCTTTTCAAAGTCAAAAAGGTCTATTAATTTTGGGGAGCATAATTTTACACAGAAAAGTTGTTTAGGATATTCTTTCCAATTTGTTTTTTCTCTTCTTATCTCAGTTAAATATCATAGGCTTGATGTCCCTCTTTTCCTCAAACAATTTTGAATTTATTTTTTAAAACCTGGGAATTCTCTTATCTACATTATAGTTATAGAAATCAGGCCAGTAACATTGATGCTGTTTGTTACTAAACATAGAACTTACTGCACACAAGATAGTACTCTACAGTGAATATCACCAGAGGGTCAACATCAAAATCAGATTGATTGTATTTTTTGCAGCAAAGGATGCAGAAGCTCTATAGCTCAGCAAGAGCAAGACCTGGTGCTGACTGTGGCTCAGGTCAGGAGCTTCTTATTCCAAAATTCAGGCTTAAATTGAAGAAAGAGGTAGACTTTTGAGAGTCCCTTGGACAGTAAGGAGATCAAACTCATCAATCTTAACGAAAATCAACCCTGAGTGTTCACTGGAAGGACTGATGCTGAAGCTGAAGCTCCTTTACTTTGGCCACCTGAAGCAAAGAGCCAATTTGTTGGAAAAGACCCTGACAGTGGTAAAGATTGAGGTTAGGCAGAGAAGGAGGTGATGGAGTATGAGATGGTTGGATGTCGTCATTGACTCAATGGACATGAGTTTGAACAAACTCTGGGAGATAGTGAAAGACAGGGAAGGCTGGTGTGCTGTGGTCCATGGGCGTCATAAAGAGTCGGACACCACTGAGCAACTGAACAAGAGGGAAAAACCACTGGACCATTCAGGTATGACCTAAAACAAACTGCTTATGATTATACAGTGGAGGTGACAAATAGATTCAAGGGATTAGATTTGGTAGACAGAGTATCTGAAGAACTATGAGTGGAATTTTGTAACATTATACAGGAGATGGTGATCATAACCATCCCCAAGAATAAGAAATGCAAGAAAGCAAAGTTGTTATCTGAGAAGACTATACAAATAACTGATAAGAGAAGCAAAAGGCAAAGGAGAAAGGAAATGATATACCCAACTGAATGCAGAGTTCCATTGAATAGAAAGGAGAGATAAGAAAGCCTTCTTAAGTGAACAATGCAAAGAAATAGAGGGAAACAATAGAATGGGAAAGACTAGAGATTTCTTCAAGAAAATTGGAGATAACAAGGGAACATTTCATGCAAAGATGGGCACAATAAAGGACAGAAATGGCAAGTACCTAACAGAAGCAGACGAGATTAGGAAGGGGTGGCAAGAACACACAGAACTGTACGAAAAGGTCTTAATGATCCAGATAATGATGGTCTGGTCACTCACTTAGAGCCAGACATCCTGGCATGTGAAGTGAAGTAGGCCTTAGGAAGCATCACTATGAACAGAACTAGTTGAGGTGATGGAATTCCAGCTGAGCTGTTTAAAATCCTAAACGATAATGCTGTAAAAGTGCTGCATACAGTATGTCAACACATTTGGAAAACTCAGCCATGGCCACAGGACTGGGAAAGGTCAGTTTTAATTCTGATTCCAAAGAAAGGCAATGCCAAAGAATGGTGGACAGTTTTGTTCATTTCACATGCTGGCAATGTAATACTCACAATCCTTCAAGCTAGGCTTCAACAGTAGGTGAACTGAGAACTTCCAGATGTAAAAGCTGGATTTAGAACCAGAGATCAAACAACA
Organism: Moschus berezovskii; assembly: GCF_049115385.1. Classification (NCBI taxonomy): domain Eukaryota; kingdom Metazoa; phylum Chordata; class Mammalia; order Artiodactyla; family Moschidae; genus Moschus; species Moschus berezovskii. Next base: position 81,530,129 of record NC_142471.1, read on the forward strand.
TCCGTTGGATCATAGGAAAAGCGAGGGAACTCCAAAAAAAAAAAAAAAAAACACCACATCTACTTCTGCTTCTCTGACTACATTAAGCCTTTGAATGCGTAGATCACAACAAACTGTGGAAAATTCTTAAAGAGATGGGAACACAAAACCACCTTACCTCTCTCCTGAAACCTGTATGCAGGTCAAGAAACAACAGTTAGAACCAGGCATGGAACAACAGACTGTTTCCAAATTGGGAAAAGAGTACGTCAAGGCTGTATATTGCCACTCTGCTTATTTAACTTATATGCAGAGTACCTCATGAGAAATGCTGGACTGGAAGAAGCACAAACTGCAATGAAGATCGCAGGGAAAACTATCAATAATCTCACATACACAGATGACACCACCCTTATGGCAGAAAGTGAGGAGGATCTAAAGAGACTTTTAATGAAGGTTGAAAGAGAAGAGTGAAAAAGCTGACTTTAAACTCAGCATTCAAAAAACGAAGATCATGGCTTCCAGTCCTATCACTTCATGGCAAATAGATGGGAAACAATGGAAGCTGTGACATACTTTATTTCCTCGTGCTCCAAAATCACTGCGGACAATGACTGCAGCCATGAACTTAAAAGACATTTGCTCCTTGAAAGAAAAGCTATGACCACCCTAGACAGCTATTATAAAGCAGAGACATTACTTTGTGGACAAAGGTCCGTATAGTCAAAGCTCTAGTTTTTCCAGTATTCGTGTATGGATGTGAGAGCTGGACCATAAAGAACGTTGAGCACTCAATAATTGATTCTTTTGAATTGTGACACTGGAGAAGACTCTTGAGAGTCCTTTACACTGGAAGGAGATCAAACCAGGCAACCCTAAAGAAAATCAACCTTGAATATTCACTGAAGGTCTGATGCTGAAGCTGAAGCTCCCAATACATTGGCCACCTGATGTGTAGAGCTGATTTATTAGAAAAGACCCTGATGCTGGGAAAGATTGGAACCAGGAGAAGAAGGGGTCAACATGGGACAAGATGTTGGATGGCATTACCAACTCAATGGACATGAGTTTGAGTAGGCTCTGGGAGATGGTGAAGGACAGGGTTGCCTGGCGTGCTGCGGTCCATGGTGTCACAGGGAGTCGAATATGACTGAATGACTGAACAGTTAGAGAAACAGCAAGCCCCCCAAGCTACAAGAGTGGCACCACCAAACTCCTTCCCTGGGAATTACCCTCAGCATCTCAGCATCAAGCTGCTGTAGCTTAGAATTGTTTCTGGGAGCATCTGTGCTTTGTCTTGATTTGTTTTGTACACTCTTAGCAAGATGTGTCCTGTGCTAATATACCCTTTGTTTTACACCATTTCAGTTTAGGAAAGGTTCATAGATTCCTCTGCTTTAGGGTGTCCTAGGAAACCTGTATGGCCTATTTTTGCATGTCTCTACAGTCTTTGAGATCACAAAGAATCGACATGACGGTAACTGAACTCCGACAACATTGAATACACTACAGTTTGGCTTTGTGTGACATTTTTTCAGCATAACATTTGATTTTACACTTTTGGCAGAAATACCCATGTAGTTATAGTAAATTCTTCTCACCATATCAGGAGTTACATGCTGTCGTCATTCAGTAAATGGTAGTGTTCACTATGAACATTTGGTTAAAGTGGTGTCTGCCAGATTTCTTCACTGTGAAGTTACTATTTTCTCCTTTAATGGAAAAATGTCTTGTAGGAGATACTTTGAGACTATGTGAATATCATATTACTTTTCAAACTTTTATCCACTATTTTTATGATTTTTTTTTTCCAGATGGAGATTTTCTAATCCTGTCATCCTTTCTACAATATCAGTTAGATTTTTTTTCTACAGTGAAAAGCTTTCTCTTCTCTCTTTTGTCTGCCTGTGAATTTTATCTGTGTATATATCTGTGCATCTATGTATTTACCTGTGTATCTATGTTTTTACAATTCAGTGCTAGTTTTAAAAATAATCTTATTGCAAGCATTGCAGATTTGAAAAGAGACATGATAAAAATACAGTAATTTGGAATTTATTATTTGAACTTGAGCCAAGCAGTAATTTCTGGTGGTAGAGCTGAATATGGGAAAAAACTCCTGGTATTTCACTTATTATTGATGTTTGGTGTGTGAATAGATTCTGATAATATGTGGCATTCTTGCCTCTTCTCTAGCCCAGGATATTAACATTTTGCCCTACTTTTTTAACTAAATGAAAGCTACAGATTAAAGAAAGAAAATATAAGAAGTCAAAGTTGAAGAGGTCAAAAACTAATGGTAATGATTAGGAAATTTATCTTGCTAGTGTTAGAAAATGAAATATGACTAAAGTTACTCATTCATCCAACCTAAATACAAGATATTAAAAATGCAATTCCAGAACAGTTGGGTTGAAATTAATTTTGGTCAAAATTTTTCAGTGTTTATGCCTGGCCCTCTTCTGTCAAAAAGGAAAACCAAAACCTTGTTTTGTTTTTAATGCATTTTATTTGTTTATTTGTAGCTGTGTTGGATCTTGGTTGCTGTGTGGGCTTTTCTTTAGTTGTGGTGAGCAGGGGCTGCTGTCTAATTGCAGCGCGCAGGCTTCTCTTTACAGTGGCTTCTCTTGTTGCGGAGCACGGGCTCTGGGACACACCAGCCTCAGTGGTTGTGGTGTGTGGTCTTAGTGGCTGTGGCTCCTGGGCTCTGGAGCAAAGGTTCAGTAGTTGTGGCACTCGAGCTTAGTTGCCACTATTTGGGATCGTCCCAGATCAGGGATTGAGCCTGTGTCTCCTACCTTGGCATATGGATTCTTTACCACTGAGCCACCAGGGAAGCCCCTTGTTGGTTTTAAATGAGATCTTAGTTTTTAACATTCATTCAGAATGTAAAACTGACAAGTTATGTGACTCCAGGCTTTCTGATTACATTTCTGGAGTTGGCAATTCTTTTTTTTTCTATAAAGGATCAGAGAGTAAATAATTATTTTTTTGACCCAGGTGTTATTGTTGCTTTACTGCTGCCTCCTCTTCTTCCTCTTTCCCTCCAGCTTCAACTTCTCCTCCTTCTCAATTGTTTCAATATGTAGAAACTGTTCTCAAGTTGCTGCTGCTGCTGCTAAGTCACTTCAGTCGTGTCCGACTCTGTGTGACCCCATAGACGGCAGCCCACCAGGCTCCCCCGTCCCTGGGATTCTCCAGGCAAGAACACTGGAGTGGGTTGCCATTTCCTTCTCCAATGTGTGAAAGTGAAAAGTGAAAGTGAAGTTGCTCAGTCATGTCCGACCCTTAGCGACCCCACGGACTGCAGCCTACCAGGCTCCTCCATCCATGGGATTTTCCAGGCAAGAGTACTGGAGTGGCTTGCCATTACGCGCCATTTAAAAATAGGAAATGAGGACTTGGCCTCACAGATATAGTTTACTAATTCTTAAACAGATGGTTCAGAGTTTTTTTTTTTTTTTCTTTTTTCATTTTTCAATATGTTAGATGGCTTTGAAATGTGAAATATGAAACTTATAGCCCTCTTGGCACTTTCAGACTTTTCAGTCTGTAATTTAAATCCTCAAAACAGTGCCATTTACTTGGCAGTTCCAGTCCTTAAGTTGTAGATTGTTGTTCACCGTCATATTCTCAGAGTAGCTCCAGAGCAGCATCCAACAACTGGAACAAGGGCAGAATAACTGAGTTTCACTGTACTCTGCTTGTTGGGGAAAGAATCATTTGTTAATTTCTTATTTACTCTGTATTTAGGCAAATATAGGTGCCCAATATCCCAAGTAAACAAAGTAATCTTGTAAATGAAATGACATATTTTAAATTATGAGACTTATCTTTCCAGAAGAAAACAAAATCATACTCTGAGCAACAGGTTAATATGTGATAATAGTTGTAATTTTTGAGTTTTTAGTGAGAAAAATCAGATTGCTAAGATACTGATATCAACATTTCATATTTATTTCTATCAGAGAGAAGCAACTATGTTTTTTTCCCATTTGCATAAGCCACAGATGGTGAATATTTGGACTTAGAACTGTAAATAAAAATATAAGAAGGAAAATATAATTTTAAGTCATGTGGGTGTTTGAATATTTGTCTTTGCCAGAATTCTTACTAAATGTGAAACCTAATGTGTATCTTTAAAAGCTGAAATTCCAATACTTTGGCCACCTCATGCGATGAGTTGACTCACTGGAAAAGACTCTGATGCTGGGAGGGATTGGGGGCGGGAGAAGAAGGGGACGACAGAGAATGAGATGGCTGGATGGCATCACCGACTCGATGGACATGAGTTTGAGTGAACTCTGGGAGTTGGTGATGGACAGGGAGGCCTGGCGTGCTGTGATTCATGGGGTCGCAAAGAGTCGGACACGACTGAGCGACTGAACTGAACTGAAGGTGTATCTACTAAATATCAAGTATAATTATGTTGGAAATGTAGAAAGAAAATTAAATGAAGATGATTTCCCAACTCCCAGAACTTGTGTGTGTTTGTGAGAAATAGCAATGACATAGAAATTAAAGCTCTAAGCATGAAAACTGACTTTGAAACAAATACTGTCAATAACTACTGTTTGATTTCAGTTTTCTAAAGTGTGTTCTTTATATACAATTTATTTGAATAACTTTTATAGCATTTGTTTTCCTATTCTTATTTTTCAGTTTTGGTTACAAGTTGATATTGAAAATTTATATTATAGGGAAACATAAATACCATGTGACCACATAATGTTCCTCTACTGTTATCTAAGCTGTAAAATCATCATCATATAAAATTTACCAAACAAAAGGCCACAGTATGATGGTTTTATAGGTGCTTATTCAGCATAAAAAGATAACCTCAAATGCTGACAACAACAGAATAATTTCAACATTGTCATGTCATAAAATATACATTTTAAACAATTGAATTTAAAATACATTTGTGCCATTTTAGCCCAAAGTATAACACCTCAAGGGAATTCACTCAAAATGAGTTTACATTGAAAAGTATTTTAACACAATTTTTTTCTGTCTCAGAAATTATTAAAGTTACTATACAATGATAATTCTTTAAAGAAACACTGCAAGTATGACATTATTTAGCTCTGCCATAAGGATAAATTAAATGTTTACCCAAGTTTTAAAATATTAATGTATATCATTTGTTTTTTAGTGTAGTTCTGAATACAAATAGTATTACTGTGAAACTTCAAGTTAATATTAAAAGATACCATGTTACATTCATTTACTATTTATGATGTTACCTGTCATCAGTACATCTGAGTTCCTTTTGTGCTCACGATAATTTCCTTTTCCTTGCATTTCTGTACCTTGTCATTCATTTCTGTAATTCTCACGCATTGAGATTCCAGAGTTTCTTCACAAACGTAAATCTGATCTATTTACATATTATTCATGAAGGACAAACACTGTTAAGTAGAAATCTTTTCTAATAAGGAAAACCTCAGTTCACTTCAGTTGTGTCCGACTCTTTGTGACCCCATGGACTGCAGCATGCCAGGCTTCCCTGTCCATCACCAACTCCTGGAGCTTACTCAAACTCAAGTCCATCAAGTCATTGATGTCATCCAATCTTCTCATCCTCTGTCATTCCCTTCTCCTCCCACCTTCAGTCTTTCCCAGCATCAGGGTCTTTTCAAATGAGTCAGTTCTTTGCGTTAGGTGGCCAAAATATTGGACTTTCAGCTTTAGCATCAGTCCTTCCAATGAACACCCAGGACTGATCTCCTTTAGGATGGACTGGTTGGATCTCCTTGCAGTCCAAGGGACTCTCAAGAGTCTTCTCCAGTACCATAGTTCAAAAGTATCAATTCTTCAGTGCTCAGCTTTCTTTATAGTCCAACTCTCACGTCCATACGTGACTACTGGAAAAACCATAGCTTTGACTAGGTGGACATTTGTTGGCAAAGTCGTCTCTGCTTTTTAATACGCTATATAGGTTGGTCATAAGTTTTCTTCCAAGGAGCAAGTATCTTTTAATTTCATGGCTGCAGTTACCATCTGTAGTGATTTTGGAGCCCCCCAAAATAAAGTCTCTCACTATTTCAATTGTTTCCCTATTTGCCATGAAATAATAGGACTGGATATCATGGTCTTAGTTTTCTGAATGTTGAGTTTTAAGCCAACAAAACTCTCCTCTTTCACTTTCATTAAAAGGCTCTTTAGTTCTTCTTCGCTTTCTGCCATATGGGTCATCTGAGGTTATTGATATTTCTCCTGGCAGTCTTGATTTCAGCTTGTTCTTCATCCAGTCTGGCATTTCCCATGGTGTACTCTTCATATAAGTTAAATAAGCAGGGTGACAATATATAGCCTTGACGTATTCCTTTCCCAATTTGGAACCAGTCTGTTGTTCCATGTCCAGTTCTAAGTGTTGCTTCTTGACCTGCATACAGATTTTTTAGGGGGCAAGTAAGGTGGTCTGGTATTCCTATCTCTTGAAGAAAGAAAATCTTGAAAGAAAATCCCATCTCTTGAAGAAAGCACACTGAGGTTCATAAAAATCTAACTTCTACCAGAATTATTTTTTGTGTGTATGTAGGGTTGTATGTTTTTACTGTACATTAATTATGTGTTTTTCAAAGCAAGTGATCATAAGCAATAAGAAACTTAGTTTCTTCAATATTTTGCCACATAGATTTTATATCCTAGGGCTACATATTAATTAGATCAGTGGTTCTCAGTGGGGATAAATGTGGGGATGACGATTATCTCCATAATTATAACGTTCTAATGGATCCTATTAAAATAATTTAAAAAGAGGCAGAAGATGATAGGTATCCTGAATGCACAAGCAAATAATTCCATGTGACAGTATTTTATATTTTGATCAAAATAGTGACTCATTATCTCATTTTTAAACGTGTATGAAAATCAGGAAAAAGCTAAATAATTTCATTTTTATCAGTAGGATTGTTTAACGAGCTGATTGTGTGCAGAAACTCAATAGTTCTCATTAAAGGTTTTTGAAAGGCCTAATGCCATGATCGGCCCTATCTTTTTAAAATATGTCTGAAGGTTGAGGAATGAAATTGCAGCTGAACTGAAGGTGGAATATCGATCAGTTACTGAACTGTATTGGTATCAGTCAGAGAGTGTAAGTGACAGGACTTGAATGATGGCTATCACAGTGGAAAGGAAAGGTCAGATACAAGAAAGATGCCCCCTTGTAGAATCTAGAACCTACTGGCTGCTTTGTTGGGTACAATGAAGTATGAGGTTTGTGTCCTAAATATTTGGAGCACTGATCTTTAAGAAAGGAATGTGGAGTAAGGAAATGAAATGAGTTCATATGAACCAAATAGACTGTGTATAACCATTATACTGTGGCATGTTTCAGGTAGTATTCTGGATACTGAAACTGAGAACGACTTTAGAAGTTTAAAAGAATGATTTTTGGGCAAATAAACTTTTTATACAGTACAAAAAACTTTATTATTTTATTATTGGCAGTGGTAACAGTAGTGGAGGTAATAGTTAAATTTATTAAGTGCTTGATATGTGTTCAGAATTTAAAATACATTATCTCATTTAATTCTCAAAAAGTCCCAAGAGTGTCTCCCTGCTTTTTAAGACAAAGAAACTAAGACTAGAGAAGTTATATAAATTGCCCGAGATCAACATACTAGTGATTATTGATGTGCATTTTGTAGCTAAGCTGTTTAACTAAAGATCTTGTGCTCTTTGAAATTCATTTTATTAAGTAGATGTACCAAATTAGAAATGGAAAAACGTCCAAAAAAGGATGAGATAAATACTTAGATCCACACTAGACTTAAGGATACTCCAAAGACTTTGAAGCCTTTCACAAAAAATTTTAAATGAGTAAATTAACATCCTTTTAATTAAAAATAACCCATGTCATAACCCTTGATTTTGGATGGCAAGAGGATAATCGATGATTTTAAAAATAAGATAATAAAATCTTCCCTGAAATGTGATGTACATGTTTGTGATGGGGAATATTCAATATCATTTTGGTTTTGACTTACAGCTTGTACATGCAGTGGCCATGCAAATATTTGTCATATGCACACAGGAAAATGTTTCTGCACAACTAAAGGAATAAAAGGTGATCAATGCCAATTGTAAGTAAAAATTACTTTATAGAACTTTTGTGGGAAAAATTTGTGCTGTGAAACTAATTGCTGCAGGTTTCCCTTTGAAGTTTAGTGTTGTGTTAGTAAAGCAACCAATATTATTATCAACTATGCTGATTTGCATTTTATCAATCTTCATAAAAGTTCAACCTTTAAATGACAATTTTGTGGAAGCTTTAAAATAGAGCCCATAGAATATTTGTCTTTTGTACCTTTCTGATAAAAAGAAATATTTTTATTTTTTCTAGAACGTCTTATATATGAAATCTCAAATCTGGGTGGCTATCTTTATAATTTTCCTAGATATCTTGTTAAAGAACTGAAATTCAATGTTTCTGTGCATTTCTTTGTTTTAAATCTTTTATTATTAATCCTGATCATCAAAATCTCATTAAGCCTTACAGTTGGTTTCTTATACTCATTTTCTGTTTTTTCTCTGTCATTTCATTAGACATGAACCCACTCTTGTTGCTCTGCTTTTAGTAGTTCTATGAGTGGTTTTAGTCTTTTTATAATTTAGTTGTTAATCTGAAGATTGATTCTCGCCCACCTCCAAAAGAAGTAACTTTGAAAAGTAGTTGTTTCAGGTTAATTAAATGATTTTTCTTACTTATATCTTTATATATTAAAATCATTTTGATAGTTTTGAATTATTTATCTGCATGCACTTTTCTTTGTACTGTATTTGACATAAACCATAAATTCCAGCTATAATAATTACAAAATTATTTTAAAAATTAATAAAGCATTCTCCAAAACTGTATCTAGCTACATATAAATAAAAGTGTATATCCAAAGAAATCTGTTAGCCTTGGAAAATGATCTTTCTGCTTGTTTTTACTTAGAGCAAATATATTATTTGCTGTAGAATTATCCTTCATTTTTCATGTTAGATGATCATGTCTTTGGCTAGTCTCTGAGGTGTCATAGATAATCAAGAGAAGGTGAGCAGAACAAGTTTTTACTCCTTCTCCATAGTCTCTCAACTTAATAGTAAAGTCAAAGCATAAGATCATAGGGAAATTCCTGTTAAGGAAGGTTATTTTGGTTTTAGTACCAATTCAATTAAGCAGAGTCCTATGCTTTAAGTCAGAGATGCCACCAGTATTTTGCAATGCCATATTCAGTTCAGTTCAGTTCAGTTCAGTCGCTCAGTCGTGTCCGACTCTCCGCGACCCCATGAATCACAGCACGCCAGGCCTCCCTGTCCATCACCAACTCCGGGAGTTCACTCAAACCCATGTCCACAGAGTCGGTGATGCCATCCAGCCATCTCATTCTCCGTCGTCCCCTTCTCCTCCCGCCCCCAACCTTTCCCAGCATCAGAGTCTTTTCCAGTGAGTCAACCCGTCTCATGAGGTGGCCAAAGTAGTGCAGTTTCAGGTTTAGCATCAGTCCCTCCAATGAACATCCAGGATGTTGTTATAATCAGGGCTAACTTTGTGGTCGTGTGACATGTGCCTTTGCACAGGGCCTCATGCATAGAAGAGCTTCTTGCCTGATTGAATGTTCTGCTGTTCCCATATTAAAATTTTAATAGATTCTTAACAAGAGCCCTTCATTTTCATTTCCCCCTGTTCCTTGCTTCCCCTTTTCCTAATAATTTATGAGCAGTTCTTGGTCTTAAGCAACAAATATTTTTGTTGAGCTTGTAATATCATTTTAAACACTGACAGCTTAAATTTGTACTTTATTTTTTCATATATGGCATAGCCATCCATAATAATTATCTCTTATGTGATGTAGTACTTTAGTAACACATTTTTGATTCCAGGTGAAAGAGACAGTATTTTAATTCACTGAACTCATGGGTTTGTAAGCTTAGATATACAGAGTTATAAGATTTGATATATGCATGAAATATTAGAAAAATAATTTATGTAGTTCTGAATGATGAAAGGACATTTTACTGCTAGTTACTATAATTAGGGGAAATTTTTTACAAGTATGGGAGAAATTGGAATACTAAATTGTGGGCGTATTTTGTAGATAGTTTTTTTGTTTGTTTTCTTTTTTAAAAAATTAATTAATTAATTTTAATTGGAGGCTACTTACTTTGCAATATTGTAGTGTTTTTTGCCATACATTGACATGAATCAGCCATGGGTGTATATATGTTCCCCATCCTGAGCCCCCCTCCCACCTCTCTCCCCATTCCATCCCTCAGGGTCATCCCAGTGCTCCAGCCCTGAGCACCCTGTCTCATGCATCAAATCTGGACTGGTGATCTATTTCACATATGGTAATATACATGTTTCAGTGCTATTCTCTCAAATCATCCCACCCTCGCCTTCTCCCACAGAGTCCAAAAGTCTGTTCTTTGTATCTGTGTCTCTTTTGCTGTCTCGTATATAGGGTCATCGTTACCATCTTTCTAAATTCCATATATATGTGTTAATATACTGTATTGGTGTTTTTCTTTCTGACTTACTTCACTCTAAGTTTTTATATATAGAATTACTCTTATTGCTTTTTCATTTTACTCATTTGTTTTATTTATTTATATTTATGTTTGTATTTATTTACATAATATATACATTTATAAAATAGAAATGTTTATATTACATATTTATATTAAATACATATATTTCTTTTTGTATAAATATGTTTTATTTATTTTAGTGTGGGGCAGTGGTGACATTAGCATCCTCACAAAATTTTTTAAGTTAATTGATTTTTTTTGGTTGCACTGGGTCTCCTCTAGTTGCAGTGAGTGAGGGTTGCTCTTCGTTGCGATGCATGCTCTTCTCATTGGTGCATCTCGGTGCAGACCTCGGACTCTAGGGTGCTTGGGCTCATTAGTTGCCTTGTGTGAGCTCAGTAGTTGTGATTACAGGCTTAGTTGCCATACGGTACGTGGAATCGTCCCAGACCAGCGATTGAACCCACGTCCCCTGCATTGGCAGGTGGGTTCTTAACCACTGGACTGCCAGGGAAGTCTAGGGTCCTCATTCTTAAAGCAATAATTTCCTGCCATGTGCTTATACTGGAAAAAATGCTGTTAGGAAGCAAAGCTAGTCACTCTTGTCAGTAGACAATCATTAAATGAGTGATTCGTACTGTTAATGAAGATGAATGGCTTTTACTTAAAGTATCATCCTTGCAGTGGAGACACTAGGCAAAATATACTACACTACTTTCTTACATTAGTGCTTTGAGATGCTTATGAATGAGCCCTTCTTTCTTCTCAGGATAATTTCTGTAAGGCTTTAAGTAAGGAGATGCAAAGAGTTGGATACCACTGAGCAACAGAACAACAAATGTAGTTAGAAGGGGGCTTCCCAGGTGGCACTAGTGGTAAAGAACCCACCTAATGCTGGAGATGTAAAGATAGGTTCGATCCCTGGATCAGGAGGAGGGCATGACAGCCCACTCCAATATTCTTGCCTGTAAAATTCAAAGGACGGAGGAGCCTGGCAGGCTACAGTCCATAGGGTTGCAGAGTGGACATGACTGAAGCGACTTAGCACAGCATGCACATGTAGTTAGACATCACATCTTCTGGTAGATTTTTCATAACCTCTCCAAACTGAAAGTGAGTCTCTTCCTATTTATGAATTTTTCCAATGTATTATATGTGTACTTGCTTATATCCTTTATTAAGTGAAACTCTTTGGGGACCATTGCATCAGTACCACAGTGTAAATGTTCAATAAATTTATTTAATGGAATAGAATGAAGAAAATATTAAATGAGGACTGAAAGGAGTGATTGATTTATCATGGAAGAAGAAGGATAGTTAGAACAGGGCATATTTAAGATGAAAGTTGAAGAGAGTTCAAGTTTTCTGAGTATAGAATATAGTAAAGAGAAGGGGAAACAACATTAGTAAAGGAAAGAAGTAAACATGAACATGATCATAGCATTTCTACTTTTTGATCAAGAATGTAGAGAGCTGGAAAAAGCATTGTTCCCACCATTACAATGAAAGAAAGAAACCTGGGCAGATGCAGATTCATGAGTTTTCTTGAAAGCATTGGAGTCCTGAGATTATAGGGTGACCAAATGGTCAGAAATCTAAAGAAAAGCAAGAGATTTCAGGGAGAGATGATAAAGAAATACTGACTAACATGGAGTGAAGCCAGCAGGAAGCTTAAATGTCCAGCTGATAAATTAGTGCCCAAGTACTCATCATCAATAATATGAAGGTCCTGGGAAGGTGGAGTTGTGGGTCCCCACCCTTTTTAAAGTCTTTTTCCATGAACCCCATGGGAAATAATTGGAGAAAATTTTAACAATGCATTTCCTGTGGTATAAGATGGGGGGAGGGGAATAGCAAACATCCTGGGCAGGCCTTCAATATGGGGTCAAAATATTCATTTAAAGGAACACCAAATTATTAATCTTGCCATGGTAGAGTCCTCATTCTGGCACTGGCCCAAACACAGTTGGAACTCAAAATTGCTAAGTTAAAAAAATGAATTTAATGAAAATATAAGCTAACATGAAATGAGTGAAAATTGTTTCTCTGGAAAATTTTTTGGATTTGAAGAGCATCATGTAAGGAAAACACACATATTTTTCCTGTAAAATTTCTCAGTTAACAATGTGAAGGTGACACTTGTTTGTATTAGGTACAATACAATGTCTGTCATTTTCAATGTATGTTTAAAGAAGGACAGTAGTTTTAAGAAATTTTAAGTTTTAAGAAAGTCAATGGTTCGTTTTTTTTTTCTTTCAACCTTCTGACAACACTTCTGATAGATACTGATATTTCTTGGTGGGAAATAAAAGATTTCAGATGAAAATAGGTGGAAGAAGTTTTGATAAAATATTATGGTATATACTTATGATATCGTCTGGCCAACTCCCATGCTTTTATGGTTTCACCGTGACTACAGTAGTTAGTTTCTTGTACCTTTCAATATTCTGCATAAAGAATGAAGATCTTTGTTTCTCTTTTAGTTGCAAAGCCACTCATTTCTACTCAGGTACAAACAGGAAGTGTAAGTCAATAACTTGTTATATATTGTACCCAGTAAGTATGAAGCTCAAAATATTTTCGTTGGACAAAGGAAACATCAATTTATTAGGTCAGTGGTTCTCAGTGATGATGGAATAGCATCTCTAGAACTTAATGAATTTTCCTAATTAATTATTTTAAAAATTAGATAGTGCTACGGCCTTTAGAGATGAATCATAGCCCTTTTGTTAGCATGGAAACTTATAGGTACCAGGTTATAAATGGAATTTTGGTCCAAATCTGTTTAATTAAGTGTGATAGCAATAATCCCTCAGTTGTGTCCAATTCTTTGCCACCTATCGGCTGTAGACCATGAGCTTCTCTGTCCATGGATTTCTCCAGACAGTAGTACTGGAGTGGGTAGTCATTCCCTTCTCCAGAGGATCTTCCAGATCCAGGGAGCAAACCCAGGTCTCCCAAATTGCAAGCAGATTCTTTAGAGTCTGAGTCACCAGGAAAGCCCCCTACATTGGTCTATAAACTCACTCTGTGGTCATTTTCCTGTCGCTCCATGCATAATTGGGATGGATATATATAGCAGCTGGTAGAACCTCTTGTTGGTCTTCTGACTCTTGGTTAAAGAGATGTTAGGTAAAAAGGGTCAAGTGGAAGGAGTCTCTGAAACTCCTTCCATCCACTCTGGACCCAGTGAAGATGGTAAATTAGAAATTAGAGATCTTATACCAAGATAAGTGATAGGCTGTTGAAATGGAGAAAATAAGGAAGTATTATATTCTCAGATATGAGCTGGATCTTACTTGTAAATGTTCACTTCAGTTCATTCGCTTAGTCGTGTCTGACTCTTTGCCAAAATAATTCCCTAGATTAAAATATAGGTAAGATTTAGATAAAATGTCACAGAAAGCAGTCATTCTGTCCTGAAACCCTACCACATGTCAAGGCACACATTCTATTTCTGAAACTTAAAAAGACCTTGGAAATGATATCATTTCTCTTAGACAATAGGAAATAGAGGATAATTTGGGAAAACACACAAAAATACTGAGCTGGTAGAGTTGTGTTTTGGGCCTCTGGAAACGCTGTCAGAATTCCCAGCTGAAAATCAGTTGGCATTACTCAAATAAATAGTTTTAATATGTAATTTTTACCATGTACATTTTATATCATAGGAATACAATTTTTTTTTCAAAATATATAGGATAGGATTAAAATAACATAATTAGTTCTTATTTTCTTAAAAGGAGTCTGAAACATTCTCTGGACACATATTCCAAAATGTGTGCTGTATATACCATGAATTGCATAAGTATTTGTTGATGAAGTTTTCTGAAATGTTTAATTCATCTTTGTTAAATTCTGAATAAAATTATATATGGTCTACTTTCAACTTATGTGGTAATTGCATTCACTGAAAATTCACTATATATTATAAACATGGAAAACTAATTTTTTGTTTATAGGTAAAATGGTTAGGTTCTACTGTCAAATAATTATGGACAAAACTCTTTTATTTTCTGTTTTCCAAAAGTGTGGGATTTGGATTGACTGTTTTTGTCATGTGGAGTTGCCTTGTGCATTCAGGTTATCTATCATCCTCTGCCTCTTGTTCAGTTATTTTAATAGGATCCATTGCTGCTGCTACTGCTGCTAAGTAGCTTTAGTCGTGTCCGACTTTGTGCGACCCCATAGATGGCAGCCCACCAGGCTCCCCCATCCCTGGGATTCTCCAGGCAAGCACTCTGGAGTGGGTTGCCATTTCCTTCTCCAATGCATGAAAGTGAAAAATGAAAGTGAAGTCGCTCAGTCGTGTCTGACTCTTCGCGACCGAATGGACTGCAGCCTACCAGGCTCCTCTGTCCATGGGATTTTCCAGGCAACAGTACTGGAGTGGGGTGCCATTGCCTTCTCCAGTAGGATCCATTAGAATTCCATAATTATGGAGATAATTGTTACCTGCACATTTATCCCCATTGAGAACCACTGATCTAGTTAATTAGTGTTTTCCTTTGTTGTTTTATTTATTGTATATAAGATCTTAGAGCAATTTATTTCTTTCTGGAGACAAGTATGGTGTTATTAGATATTATGTTGGTAATTTAATCAAAATTTGTGGGTTAACCCAGAATCATGCTTTACTTTTTATCAGTAGTAAATTGAAGATAAAATTTCTCAAAGGCATTTGGAATTATAAATATAACTACCTGAGATACATGGCACCATTAGTAAGCAGGATATTTTATGTTTAGTAGTTTAATTCATAACTGAGTCCCCCCTTTCTCTTCCTTACACCTTTCCTCTTTGGTGGTCATAACTTCTTCACAGCTACTTATGGTAGGATTAAAACTCTGGCTCTCAAAAGTAGGGTGAAGAAGAATCTCCTGGAAAATGGTGACTTAAACTCTATGATGGGATCAAAATTTTGCTTTATTATCAGCATTGCAACATTAATAGTTCTCACCACACTTCCAAGAAATATTGCGATAGGAGAATCTTCTTCCTGAGCAATTTTGCCTCTCTAGTTTACCTTTAGACCAGCTGTATTTGAGATTATTACCCATTTTAATCTATGTTGTTTTGACGGTGGCAGGCAGAGGATGATGTCAGTGCCTTTTCCATTTTTGAATGATCAAATTTGTGCCTTCCTCTTTAGACTAGTTTTTGGGACATAGAAAGAGGAGAGTGAAAGGTTGGCTTGAAGCTCAGCATTCAGAAAACAAAGATCATGGCATCTGGTCCCATCACTTCCTGGGAAATAGATGGGGAAACAGTGTCAGACTTTATTTTTTTGGGCTCCAAAATCACTGCAGATGGTGATTGCAGCCATGAAATTAAAAGACGTTTACTCATTGGAAGGAAAGTTATGACCAACCTAGATAGCATATTAAAAAGCAGAAACATTACTTTGTCAACAAAGGTCCATCTAGTCAAGGCTATGGTTTTTCCCGTGGTCATGTATGGATGTGAGAGTTGGACTGTGAAGAAAGCTGATCGCCGGAGAATTAATGCTTTTGAACTGTGGTGTTGGAGAAGACTCTTGAGAGTCCCTTGGACTGCAAGGAGATCCAACCAGTCCATTCTAAAGGAGATCAATCCTGGGTGTTCATTGGAAGGACTGATGCTAAAGCTGAAACTCCAATACTTTGGCCACCTCATGTGACGAGTTGACTCACTGGAAAAGACTTTGATGCTGGGAAAGGTTGGGGGTGGGACGAGACGGGGACGTCAGAGAATGAGATGGCTGGATGGCATCACCGACTCTGTACATGAGTTTGAGTGAACTCTGGGAGTTGGTAATGGACAGGGAGGCCTGGTGTGCTGTGATTCATGGGGTCGAGAAGAGTCGGACACGACTGAGTTACTGAACTGAACTGAAGGGTGTTTATTTAACTTATATGCAGAGTACATCATGAGGAACGCTGGGCTGGAAGAAGCACAAGCTAGAATCAAGATTGCCGGGAGAAATATCAATAACCTCAGATATGCAGATGACACCACCCTTATGGCAGAAAGTGAAGAGGAACTAAAAAGCCTCTTGATGAAAGTGAAAGAGGAGAGTGAAAAGATTGGCTTGAAGCTCAACATTCAGAAAACAAAGATCATGGCATCTGGTCCCATCACTTCCTGGGAAATAGATGGGGAAACAGTGGAAACAGTGTCAGACTTTATTTTTTGGGCTCCAAAATCACTGCAGATGCTGATTGCAGCCATGAAATTAAAAGACGCTTACTCCTTGGAAGGAAAGTTATGACCAACCTAGGTAGCATATAAAAGCAGAGACATTACTTTGTCAACCAAGGTCCGTCTAGTCAAGGCTATGGTTTTTCTCGTGGTCATGTATGGATGTGAGAGTTGGACTGTGAAGAAAGCTGATTGCTGAAGAATTGATGCTTTTGAACTGTGGTGTTGGAGAAGACTCTTGAGAGTCCCTTGGACTGCATGGAGATCCAACCAGTCCATTCTAAAGGAGATCAGTCCTGGGTGTTCATTGGAAGGACTGATGCTAAAGCTGAAACTCCAATACTCTGGCCACCTCATGTGAAGAGTTGACTCACTGGAAAAGACTCTGATGCTGGGAGGGATTGGGGGCAGGAGGAAACGGGGATGACAGAGAATGAGATGGCTGGATGGCATCACTGACTCGATGGACATGAGTTGAGTGAACTCCGGGAGTTGGTGATGGACAGGGAGGCCTGGCGTGCTGTGATTCATGGGGTCACAAAGAGTCGGACACGACTGAGCGACTGAACTGAACTGAAGGGTTTTTAGGCTTCTCTGGTGGCTCAGATGGTAAAGAATCTGCCTGTAATGCGGGAAACCTGGTTTCGATGCCTGGGCTGGGAAGATCCCCTGGAGGAGGGCATGGCAACCCATTCCAGTATTCTTGCCTGGAGAATCCTGACAGACAGAGGAGCCTGGTCAGCTGCAGGTCCTAGAGTTGCATTTTCGGACACAAGTGAAGCGACTAAGCATAGCACGGCACACGAGGCTTTTATAAAACAAATGTAAATTAGTGTATTGTAGGATTTTGTTTTCCCCAATTATTTCCACACTCCCCGCCCCTTGCTAAATTTCTTTTTGGGAAGGGGGAAAAGCGGTACTTATCCTGGTAGGAAGGTTAACTTGAATATTAATATAAAACTTCCCATGTCAGGTAAATATTTGAATTGTTGAGTGTAAAACTCTTGGATTATTAGGAACTTTCAAATTTAAAAGTTAGTTCTGCCATCAGTGTTTCTAAGCCAACACATCATCCTCCAGAACGCTATTAGATTAATTTCATTTAGTTGTCAGTTATGAAAACTTCAGATCAGATCAGATCAGTCGCTCAGTCGTGTCCGACTCTCCGCGACCCCATGAATCACAGCACTCCAGGCCTCCCTGTCCATCACCGACTCCCGGAGTACACTCAAACTCATGTCCACAGAGTTGGTGATGCCATCCAGCCATCTCATTCTCCATCGTCCCCTTCTCCTCCCGCCCCCAACCTTTCCCAGCATCAGAGTCTTTTCCAGTGAGTCAACTCATCGCATGAGGTGGCCAAAGTATTGCAGTTTCAGCTTTAGCATCAGTCCCTCCAATGAACATCCAGGACTGATCTCTTAGAATGGACTGGTTGGATCTCCTTGCAGTATAAGGGACTCTCAAGAGTCTTCTCCAACACCACAGTTCAAAAGCATCAATTCTTCAGCGATCAGCCTTCTTCACAGTTGGTAAAGAATCTGCCTGCAATGCAGGAGACCCCGGTTCGATTCCTGGGTCAGGACGATCTGCTGTAGAAGGGATAGGCTACCCACTCAAGTATGAAAACTTACTGAACACACTTAGGCATTGTTTCCCATTTTCTATCAGAGTTAGGTTGGAGGTCATGCAGTGGGATTATGTCCACCACTTCAGACCTGGCCCCTGAAAAGCTCTTGTGTTATACGAGCTCTCTTTCCCCATACATTGCTTCAGTGGAGATAACGATGAGGACCTACAAGATTGCAGGACGTAGGAACAGCCCAAGTCCTGGAAAACTGCATGGAAGAACTCTTCCTCCATCCCACCCCTCTACACTGGATTGTGCCGTAAGCTACAAACCTTTGTTGTAAAAGACTAGGTGTTAGGCTTGTTTGTTGCAAGAGTCACACACCTTTCCACCAGTAGTTACTGTTCACTGGGCACCTTGCTTGACATCCTTAACTATTGCACTTTCATTTGAATAACCTTAAATGACCTGTTCTTTAAGTGTGACTTCTAGGTTTAGGTTAGTGACTTCTAGGTTTAGATTAGTGAAATGTCTGAGATTTAGAGTCAAATTGTTCTTTGATCCCCATTCATCTCTTAGAACCTTTGCAGACTTCTCTATTTCTTTTATCAGAGCTATTGTCATTGGAGGCTGTCTCTTAGGAGACTTTGCATTGTCCTCGATCTCCAGCTTGATTATTGCATTGACATCAGACATAACAAAGATGTTATTCTTCAGTTGCTAATTTGTGTCTGATTCTTTGTGACCCCATGGACTGCAGCACACCAGACTTCCCTGTCTTTCATGGTCTCCCAGAGTTTGCTCAAATTCATGTGCAAATTAAGTGGTTTTAACTCTAGAATGTCAGAGTAGGTCTCAATACATATAGAATTGTTGGGATTGTTAGAATAAAATGGATGTAAAATATAGTGACCGAGAGGATAGAGTAGGAAGAACCTGAACTGATTTCCTCCCATGGACATATCAAATTACAACTAATTACAGAAAAACTATCTATGACATTGACCTGAAGACTAGCAGAAAGGACATTTCACAAAGACATTAAGGAACCACAATGAGATTTGTAAGCGACGTGGCGACGCAGTATATTCAGGACCCACACTGCTGGGCTGGTGATCCAAAAATGGTAGAAATATTACAGTCATGAAGGAGTAGTGGGTCTGAGCCTCACATTGGGTTCCTCAGCCCACAGATCCTGTTCCAGAAAGACGAGCTCTCAGAACATCTGGCTTTGGAAAGCAGTAGGGCTTACATTCATGAGAGCCAGAGGGCTATTGGAAACAGAGACTCCCCTCTTAAAGGATGTGCACAAAATCTCAAACCCTTTACTTCCAGCACTGAGGCAGTAGTTTGAACGGGGCCTAGGTCAGACGTATGTGCTCATTTTGGAGAGCTTCCCAGTGAGGCAGGAAGCAGCTGCATCTCTGCCTGGGATGGAGATACTGGTGGCAGACAGTTTTGAGATCTTGTTCTACTGTGACAGTGACAACACGGGCACTGGCAAGTGTCATTTTGGAATTCTCCCTTTAGCCTCTTTCCACCAGAGACTTACCCACCCATCAGTGAGCTGGCACAAGCCCCAGGCCCTGCAGGGGAATGCAGACAGTCATGTGAGGTCCTGGCCCTGACCACCAATGAGTTGGTAGCAGCCTTGAACCTGCCATCCACTTTCCCTGGGCCATTCAGCCAACTATACGGGAAGCCTACCCCACATTCTAGTGGGCCTGCAGCTACTATGGAAAGCATGGTCTCATAGCTCTCCAGACCAGAAGCCACGTCTGCCTACCAGCATACCCAGAGGAGTATGTTGTGTCACACAGAAGGGTAGACACAGCTTATATAGGGGGTACCCCTTCACTATATAGTCTGGTTACCAGAGGCAAGCATACTTCTGGGCCCCATAGGACAATCTCCTATAGAAGGTCACTTCTTGAAGATTGGGAAACATAACCCACCTACCTAAGAAGTATAAATAAACTGAGAGAATTAAGCAAAATAAGAAGAGGTAAGAATCTGTCCAAATAAGGGACTGAGACACAACCTCTGAAATAGAACTGAACGAATTGGAGATAAGCAATCTCCCCAGTAAAAATGTCAAAGTAATGATCATAAAGATGCTCACTAAAGTTGGGAGAAGAATGGATGAACACAGTGAGAATCTGAACAGTACCATAACTGAAGTGAAGAAAACACTGAAAGGAATCAACAGTGGCTTAAATGAGATTGGGGAACAGGACCAGCCATCTGGAAGACAGAGTATGTGAAAAAACCCAAGCTGAACAGAAAAATGAAAAAAGAAAAGCAATAAGGATAGTAACTGTGGTGCTGGAGAAGACTCTTGAGAGTCCCTTGGACTGCAAGGAGATCCAACCAGTCCATTCTAAAGGAGATCAATCCTGGGTGTTCATTGGAAGGACTGATGCTAAAGCTGAAACTCCAATACTTTGGCCACCTCATGCGATGAGTTGACTCACTGGAAAAGACTCTGATGCTGGGAGGGATTGGGGGTGGGAGGATACGGGGACGACAGAGAATGAGATGGCTGGATGGCATCACCGACTCGATGGACATGAGTTTGAGTGAACTCCGGGAGTTGGTGATAGACAGGGAGGCCTGGCATGCTGTGATTCATGGGGTCGCAAAGAATCAGACACGACTGAGCGACTGAACTGAACTGAACTGAACTGAAGAGACCTCTGAGATAGCATAAAATGTACTGACATTTTCATTATACGGATTGCAAATGCAGAAGGGAGAGAAATGGGCAGAGAATTTATTTGAAGAAATAATACCTGAAAACTTTACCAACCTGGGGAAGGAAATGGACATCCAGGCCCCCAGGAAACAGAGTCCAAAAGAAGATGAATTCAAAGAGGTCCACATCAAAACACATTATATTTAAAATGGCAAAAATTAAAGTAAAAGAGAATTTCATAAACATCAAGCAAAAAGCAACTGATTACATACGTGGGAACTCAAGACTATAAACTGACTTTCCAGTAGAAACTTTGCAGACCAGAAAGGAAAGGCACAGTACATTCAAAGTGATAAGAAGGAAATACCTACAACCAAGAATATTTTACTAGGTAAGGTTAGTCACATTTGAAAGGGTAGATGGAGAGTTCACAGACAAGCAAAAGCTGAAAGAGTTCAGCACCATAAAACTGGTCTTAAAGGCCAGAAGTGTTAACAGGACTTCTCTATGTGGAAAAGAAGAGGCCACGTAGAAATGTGAAAATTATAAAAAGGAAAATCTCATTGGTAAAGTCAAACATACAATAAAAAGTAATAGACCAGCTACTTTTGAAGCTAGTAGTCAGGTTAAAAGGCAGACATAGTAAAATCTTCTGTATTCACAATAAGTGGTTAAGGGATATACAGAACAGAAAGATAATATAACATTAAAAGCATTAAATATTGGGGCAATGGATTAAAAGAAGTTTGAAATTGTATCAAACTTCTTTTCCAACTACAGTGGTATGAGAGTAGAAATTAACTACAAGTGGCCTGTGAACAACATGTGTTTCAACTGGATGGGTCCTCTTAAACATGGAATTTTTTCAATTATATATTGGAAAAATGTTTGAGTATTTGGGACAATTTGGAAAAAAAATCACAGACAAACCCTATAATCTAGAAGCATTGAAAAAATTAAGAAAAATGTCATGAATGTATAAAATATATGTTGATACTAATGTATCATTTACTACCATAAAACAAAAGTTTATTATTAAAATTTATTATGTGTTAAGTTGCTTCAGTCGTGTCTGACTCTTTGTGACCCACTGGACTGTAGCCTGCCAGGCTCCTCTGTCCATGGGATTATCCATGCAAGAATACTGAAGTGGTTTGACATGCCCTCCTCCAGGGGATCATCCTGACCCAGGGTTTCAGCTGGCCTCTCTTATGTCTCCTGAATTGGCAGGCGGCTTCTTTACCACTAGTGCCACCTGGGAAGCCTTTAAAAATTTATTACAAAAAGGTAAAATTAGTGAAAAGTTATGCATGCACTTACAAGACCTTACAAGGCCCCATTTGCAGTTGGAATTAATGTAAATAAATGTGAAGATGCAGTATTAAATTATAACTGTATGAAATTGACAGTAGTACATAGTTTAGTACTGTAATAATCTTGTAGCCACTTGGGTTGCTATTCTGGTGAGCTCAAGTGCTGTGAGTGTCCACTTAAAATGCCTTGTGACACTAATCATATCTTCATGAGCAGTTCTTCTCTCCAGTAAATTATACGTCACAGTAAAAAGTGATCTTTCATGGTTCTTGTGTATTTTTCATCGTGTTTAGTGCAGTGTTGTAAACCTTGAAACCAGGGGACCCATATGAAGTGCCACCTGTGATACTGGAAGTGCTCCTGAGAAGCAGAGAAAAGTCATGACACTATAGGAAAAAGTTTAATTGCTTGATATGTCCTATAGATTGAGGTCTGTAGCTGCGGTTACCTGCCATTTCAAGATAAATGAATCCAGCATAAGGACCATCGTAGAAAATAAAATAGGAAATTTGTGAAGCTGTTACTTCTGCTACCCCAGAAGGTGCTCAACCCTTGTACTCATTGCATAATAGCTTTAATCTAATATTGAAAGTGCAGTTTATTTAGTTTTTTTTTTACGATTTCTTTAAGAAATGTACACCTATAGCCACCTCTTATTCAAGGATAAATGAAGTCATTATATGTCAACTTACAGCAAAAGGAAGGTGAAGGGTCTACCGCTGGAGAATTTAATCCCAGCAAAGAATGGTTTGATAATTTTAAAAAGAGGTTTGGCTTAAAGATGTCAGGATGACAGAAGAAGCAGCTTCTGCTGACTGAGAGAGAGTAAATGACTTCCCAGATCCATTAAGAAACTCATTGATGAGAAAGGATATCTGCTTGAGCAGATTTTTAATGCAGATGAAAATGCTCTATTCTTAAAAAAAAAATGCCATGAAGGACTTCTTTGAGTAAGAAAGAGAAGCACACACCAGGATTAAATCAGGAAGGGATACGCTAACTCTACTGTTCTGTGTAAATGAAATCAGGTTTATGATCAGCACTGCCTTTATCTATAAAGCTGCTAATCAAGGAACCTAGAAAGGAAAAGATTGTCTTTGGTTGTACAAGAAGCCCTGGGCAAGGAGAACATTTCTCTCTCTTTTATTAATTGGTTTCATTGATGCTTTGTTCCTAAAGTCAGGAAGTACCTTGCCCATAAGGAGCTGCCTTTTAAAGTTCTTTTTGATATTTGGCAATGCCCCCTGGCCACCCAGATGTCCACTTCCAATACTGAAGGCATCCAAATGCTCTACTTGCCCTCTCCCACAATGTCTCCAATTCAGCCTCTACATCAGGGCCTCCTAAGAACCTTTAAGGCTCATTATACATAGGACTCAATGTAAAGGATTGTCAATGCTATGGAAGGGAACTCTGATAAGGGGAACATCCTGAAAGTCTGGAAGGATTTCACCTTGGAAGATGCCATTGTGTTATAGAAAGAACTCTGAAAACTGTGGAGCCTGAAAGAATAAATAACTGCATCCATGTAACTATAATTTGATGTTTTCAATACCATAGAGTATTTGATTATATTGATATGATTATACCACACTTCGTTTAATCATTCTTCTATTTTTCTATTGATAATTCTAGTTGTTTTTTTTTTTAACCATTAAAATTGGTGGGCTTAGAGGAATCTCATGTGTCTCCTGATTAACAAGTGCAGACATTCTTGATAGTCTGTGTTGGGCACCCATTTTTTTCAATTTTAGAGTATTATCTCTTATAAAATTGTTATCTGAAATTATACACTTTCCAGGGCTGTATGAATTTACTTAATGCTCTACACTCTTGACAATACTTGGTGTTATAAGACATTTTTAATTTAAGGATTCTGATGAATGTATAATTGATAGGTTGCAATTTGAATTTACATTTTCTTAAGAACTGAAGTGCTTCTTTAGTTCTCTAAGATTTAATATGCTTAATATTTTAAAAGTTTTATGTGTTTAATCATCAATTGAAGTTCTTTTCTGAAATAGTGCTCTTTCAAATTTCTTGTAATTTTTTTTCCTATTCTGTTCTCTTTTTCTTAATTTTTTGTAGTAATGTTTTATATATTCCGGATACATATCTTCTATTGATGAATGTGTGGTAAATGCCACTGTATGGTTTAAGTTTTCACACTGTTTTGTATGTCATTGATGAAGAGAAGTTCTTAATTTTAATATAATCCAATACATCAGTCTTTTCCATATGGTTAGTACTTTGAGGGGTTCTGTTTGCAATTTCCTTGTCTTTCCCTGTATTAGGTAATATCAACAAGGTGACCGGATGGTTTTAGATTTTTCTTTGTCGAAAGGTTTTAATTACATCTTTAAAATGAGATATAAACTATTGAATTTATTTAAGAGTAATAAGCTATTCAAATTTTAATTTCTTCCTAGGTCTCTTTTACTCTTTAAGTTTTTTCTTTATTTTACAAATTTTACAATGAAGTTATTATTTTTTATTTATCATGTTGGGCATTTCAGAAATTTCCAATACTCTTCAAATGTAGCTTCTTCTGCATTCTCTCTGTCTTCTGCTTTCGGAGCCAGTAACACTGTAGCTTTTATTTCTTTTTCATGTTTTTCCACTCTCTCTTGACCTATTTTTCAGTTTACTGTTTTTTTCCCCACTGTGTATAGTTTGCTGTTAATCTCATCCATCCAGTTCTTAATTTTGGTTATCGTATTTTCATTTTCTTGTTTTTATTTTCTAGTTTTTCAGACTGAATTCTAATTCTTCATCTATTATAGTTTCTAGTTGCCTTTTATAGTTTCCAAAATTTAGACAGCTTTTTATTCTTGCCGATTGTCTTCTCCAATTTAATAGTTATTTTAAAGCCAGTGGCTTTTTCTAGGTAATATCTAAATTCCCATGGCTCTCTGTTTCCATTATCCTTAGTTTCTGCTGGTTTCTATTCTTGTTTTCTTGTCTATTTCTGTCTGTGCTTGGTTATTTTTTATTGATACCTTATTGGCAGAATATCTTTGTAGAAAATTTGAGGCCATTGCTTAAATCATAAAAGAATTTAATTGTGCTATGTGCCTGAGAATAGTAGTATCTTCATGATTTTCTGGGATAAGGATAGGTCAAAGTAGGTTTGGGCTTCATAGGTGGCACTAGTGGTAAAGAATTCTCCTGTTAATCCAGGAGACATAATAG
The DNA here is from genome assembly GCF_049115385.1 of Moschus berezovskii. Lineage (NCBI taxonomy): Eukaryota > Metazoa > Chordata > Mammalia > Artiodactyla > Moschidae > Moschus > Moschus berezovskii. The sequence continues at coordinate 81,555,583 of NC_142471.1, forward strand.
ACGCATTTGAACCCTGTGTTGGGAACATCCCCTGGAGGAGGTAATGGCAACCCAGTTCAGTATTCTTGCCTGGAGAATCCCATGGACAAAGGAGCCTGGCAGACCACAGTCCATAGGGTCACAAAGAGTTGGAAACGACTGAAGTGATTTAGTATGCAAAGTAGATTTGCAGTCTCTGGAAGGGCTTTTAATGCTTTTAATCCTAAGTTTACAGTTTTGAGACTAAGCTTACCAGTCTTTGGTGCAATCCTTTTCTGTGATATGCTGTTCCCATTCATAATTGGAGACAAAGGGACCCCTGAAATGGTTCAGCATCCTGGGATTCTACCCTTCTCTGCATCTTGGCCTGGTAATTTTTTACCCCTTTGCTCTCCAATATTTTTAAGTATTAAAAAAAAAAACTACTCTTTTTAGTAGTTTTTAAGTATCTGGCTAGTTCTGTTTATTATTACTGGACTCTTAAGTCCATAAATAGCATTACAGTTTTAGAACATGTAGCTCTTCTACTATTTCAGGATTTACTATACATTCATGTCTGAATTTTTAGTTTATTTATGATACATTGTCTTAGAAGTATGATATAAATATTGATACTGTGATATTACTTAATATAATCTTTCTGTTTATATGATTTTTATGAGTCCCTTTAGAGGAAAAGCAAAAGAAAAGCAAGTGTGTCCTACTTTGTGTATAACTTTCATAATTTTATAAAAACATAAATTTATTTATCAGATTCTCAGTTGTTTTAAATATTATGTTATGGTATTTCAAATTACAGCAATTAGATTTAACCCTTCTTTAGCTTCTGAGTAGAAAAATTATATTTTACAGTAAGATATATATATATATGAATATATATAAGTATTTACATCAGTAGGAACAAAATGAAGGGTGGTATTTTAACACTTATAAATGGGGGATTATTTTATTATTATATTTTTGTTTTTTCAAAATGATATTTATGATTTAATATGGTCACATAAATAAATGGTAACCATTATTTAGGTGCCATGTAATGATAATATTTACCCTTTCAAAGTCCCTAATGAATATTTCAGCCTAAGCCTGTTTTATAAAAAGGTCTGGCTGTTTGCTTAGTGGGAATAGAGGATGATTATCTCTTTGCTTAGACACGGAAATACTTTGAAGTTATGTTTTTAATTAAGCCAGGCAGAAGACTTCTGAAGGCTTTTAATGCTTATTTCTAATCTTTATACAGAAAGATTCTGAATTTTAAAAACATTACTTAGCTTACATAACAGAATTATTATTAGTGTAATCTATATAGTACCATACTAACTGGTTTGAAGAATTATTTATATGTATACTTTTCCATTCATATTCTCTTTACCCCTTATAATCTGAGTTTGACCTCAGTCAAATACTTTTAGCTTCTCAAATTATTTATTATGTGAATTAAATTGTACATATTCATATCTCAAATAATTGTATTAAAATATCTTATCATAAAAATTTTGTGTATAACAAAAATATTGTAGACAGATCCTTAGGTGACTACTGATAATTTCTGCCTTCTGGTCTTCACACACTATTGTATAATCCCCTTTCCTTGAGTATGGCCAAGACATGTGACTTACTTCTAAACCAGAAAATTTAGCAAAGATGATGGATAGCACTTCTATAATTATGTTTAGTTTTTTTTGTGTGTGCGTGATGTGAGGATTGGATCTAATCTTACATTTCTCCAAATGGTTATCCAGTTGTCTCAAGTACTGTGTAAGAGGATGACTATCTTTTTACACCAGTCATTTAAAACACTGCTTTTATCATACATTAGAATTTTAGTAAATAGTAGCTGTACGTATTTCTGGGATTTCTGTTCTGTACCATTTATCTGTCTGCTGCTGCTGCTGCTAAGTCACTTCAGTCGTGTCTGACTCTGTGTGACCCCATAGACAGAAGCCCACCAGGCTCCCCTGTCCCTGGGATTCTCCAGGCAAGAACACTGGAGTGGGTTGTCATTTCCTTCTCCAATGTGTGAAAGTGAAAAGTGAAAGTGAAGTCGCTCAGTCGTGTCCGACCCTTAGCGACCCCATGGACTGCAGCCCACCAGGCTCCTCCATCCACGGGATTTTCTAGGCAAGAGTACTGGAGTGGCTTGCCATTGCCTTCTCCGATTTATCTGTCTATGGATGTACAAATACCATATTGTTTTAATTATATACATGTTGAGTATATTTTAATTCTTTTCAGTCTCAGCTCAGTTTCAGTTCAGTTGCTCAGTCATGTCCGACTCTTTGCGACCCCATGAATCACAGCACGCCAGGCCTCCCTGTCCATCACCAATTCCCGGAGTTCACTCAAACTCATGTCCATCGAGTCAGTGATGCCATCGAGCCATCTCATTCGATGTTGTCCCCATCTCCTCCCGCCCCCAATCCCTCCTAGCATCAGACTCTTTTCCAGTGAGTCAACTTGTCGCATGAGGTGGCCAAAGTATTGCAGTTTGAGCTTTAGCATCAGTCCTTCCAATGAACACCCAGGATTGATCTCCTTTAGAATGGACTGGTTGGATCTCCTTGCAGTCCAAGGGACTCTCAAGAGTCTTCTCCAGCACCACAGTTCCAAAGCATCAATTCTTCGGCCATCAGCTTTCTTCACAGTCCAACTCTCACATCCATACATGACCACGGGAAAAACCATCGCCTTGACTAGACGGACCTTGGTTGGCAAAGTAATGTCTTTGCTTTTTAATATGCTATCTAGGTTGGTCATAACTTTCCTTCCAAGGAGTAAGCGTCTTTTAATTTCCTGGCTGCAGTCAGCATCTGCAGTGATTTTGGAGCCCCCCAAAATAAAGTCTGACACTGTTTCCACTGTTTCCTCATCTATTTCCCATGAAGTGATGGGACCAGATGCCATGATCTTTGTTTTCTGAATGTTGAGCTTCAAGCCAAACTTTTCACTCTCCTCTTTCACTTTCATCAAGAGGCTTTTTAGTTCCACTTTACTTTCTGCAAGGTCCCCTCAAAGCCCTTCCTTCCATTGTTGCTTCTAGCTAGTCTTGTATGTTTTCCTGCATGTGAACATTAAGGTCAACTTTTCTAGCTCCTTTAAAGCGCATTAGAATTTTTCTTAGATCAAATTAACCATTATCTTTGAAATTAACTGCCAACTTGATGATCTTGAGATAGCCTAATGAAAAACAAGGAACGTCTTTCAGTTTATTTATATCTACTTTTGTGTTTTTCCAGCTGAATTTTATGTTTGAAATTTCATTATGTTTCCTTTGCCACTATTTATTTCCTCAGTTGTTTGTAAACACTGGTGAGTCATTAAATGAAATCTGAAATTAAAATGCCAAAAACTGGTGTCTAAACTCAGCTCATATTTTGAAAGTACTTTCAATCATTCAAAATTTTTCAGTAATGATTAATATAAAATCTTTTAGACAATGTTGTTTCTAATTTACTTTAGTGAGTTTGAAAATGTAAAAGAGAATGTCATTTTTATATTGGATACCTTTAAGAACTCTGTAAAGCCTTTGATTTTTATTCTTATCAAGTTCGTGTTAATTTCTTATAGTTCTTAAAATTCTAAGTTTGAGTAATGAAAGCCAGCAGAAGTTATTTCCTAAGCAGAAGCGTATAATTTCATCCTTCTGAGAAAATTTGTGGTCTAGAGAAAATAAAATTTTAAGTATTCCTTGTCAAAATTATGTTGAAGTTATACATGTTATAATTATATTGATTATTTGAAAGAAATGAATTATTAACAACAAGAATGAAAACTTCATAACTCCCATATTGGAAAATAGGTTTGGGTTGGAGCTTTTAAAGTTAACTCATTGATAAATTGAAAAGTATTTGAAACCCCTTGTTGTCTGTCAGTTTGTCATGTTAAATTGCTGTGGGAACTTGAAAGTCCTCTACTCAATATTTAGGCAATAAGATATGCAAAGAATATCATGCATAAAAATGCAGGGAGTGTTATTTTGAATGTTTTCCTATTCTGAAAATGCGACCCGATGGACTGTAGCCCGCCAGTCTCCTCTGTCCATGGAATTTCCCTGGCAAGAATACTGGAGTGGGTTGCCTTCCCTTCTCCAGGGGATCTTCCCAATCAGAGGTCAAACCCTGGTCCTTGTGCATTGCAGGCAAATTCTTTGCCATCTGAGCCACCAGGGAAGCACAATATTGAGTTATCCACTTGCAACAACTCAAGTTTACTTTTTGTGAGAGAAAAGGACTTATAGCAGTATTGCAAATCAGTCCTTTAGAATATGTATATATTTGGTATAAAGTGGAAAGATTTAAGGAGCTAAATCTAAACAAAGGAACAATAATATAGGAATATTATGCATTCTGAAGTGCTTAACCCAGTAGTAATGGCTTTCATCATTTTCTCAAGCTAGAAAACTACTATATATCACACATTTAAAAAGTACCTTTTGGAGAAGTCACCTATACCCTGAAGAAAACTTATACGCCAGAGTTTCTTTTTTCTAGAGAATAAAGTTAGTGGTATAAAGGGCTATATAATAATTTTGTAGTTAATGTAGAAAAATATTTACTCTTCACCTCATTTTTTTTCATGGATACAAAATTAGCAAGCACATGACTGAAAAATGCATTCAGAATGTAACTGATTATTTACTTTTCTTCTCAACTGTTTGGACCTTCGTTAATTAAAACATATATGTATTCCTTGGTTTGAATTGATTCTACTAAAACTAAAGACGTTTTTGGAAGAACCATCTTGCTTTTTAAAATTCTACATATAATTTCATATTGAGAAACTTTATTCAGTTACCCATGTGTATATATTTTATAATAATTAAATTTGGAGGACATTCCAAGAAGTAGCATTATGCAAAACCAAGCTACATCTCTTTTAGGCACTAATTGTCATTTTAACTGAATTCTGGAAACAGGGATTGGGAAAATACAAACTTAAGAAATTTTCAAAATACTTAGGATTTTTTCCTACTGCTGTAGTTAACCATATTTTTGAAGAATTTAACTTAGAATTCTTGAGCCTGAAAGCTCACATGTTCTTCCATTTCGTTACAGTCTGCTTACAAGACTTCAAAGTTTGAACTCCTGAATTTAATCTTGAATGATTTAAAGAAAGCTGTTCTCCATGTTACAACTGAGGATGTCTTTTAAAAATACAGATTAATTGGTTTAGAAACTGGGGAAAATATATTAATTTCGATTACCAGAAGTAAGAAGATGATGATTTATGAATTCCCGCACTTTCCCATACCTAACAAAATGCCTTTAAATCATTATCCAGACTTGAAAATTCTTCCTCATGTTGTTAATGAAGAATACATGTCCCCTAAATTCATAATTTTCTCCCATCCTCTATATTCCTTTTTTTTTTGTTTTTATTTATTTTTTTTGTAATTAATTTATTTTTTATTGGAGGCAAATTATTTTACAATATTATATTGGTTGGTTTTGCCATACATTGATATGAATTCGCCCCGGGTTTACATAAGTTCCCCCTCCTGAACCCCCCTCCCACCTCCTTCCTCCCTTTATCCTCCCTCTGGGTCATCCCCGCATGCCAGCCCTGAGCATCCTATAACATGCATTGACCCTGAACTAGTGATTCGTTTCACAAATGACAACATACGTGTTTCAATGCCATTCTCCCAAATCATCCCACCCTCACCCTCTCCCACAGAGTCCCAAAGACTGTTCTATACATCTCTGTCTCTTTTGCTGTCTCGTATACAGGGTTATCATTTGCATCTTTCTAAATTCCATATATATGCGTTAGTATACTGTATTGGTGTTTTTCTTTCTGGCTTATTTCACTCTGTATAATAGGCTCCAGTTTCATCCACCTCATTAGAACTGATTCAAATGTATTCTTTTTAATGGCTGAATAATACTCCATTGTGTATATGTACCAAAGCTTTCTTATCCATTCGTCTGCAGATGGACATCTAGGTTGCTTCCATGTCCTGGCTATTATAAACAGTGCTGCAATGAACATTGGAGTACATGTGTCTCTTTCAATTCTGGTTTCCTCGGTGTGTATGCCCAGGAGTGCGATCGCTGGATCATATGGCAGTTCTATTTCCAATTTTTTGAGGAATCTCCACACTGTTCTCCATAGTGGCTGTACTAGTTTGCATTCCCACCAACAGTGTAAGAGGGTTCCTTTCTCTCCACATCCTCTCCAGCATTTATTGCGTGTAGACTTTTGGATAGCAGCCATTCTGACTGGTGTGAAATGGTATCTCATTGTGGTTTTGATTTGCGTCTCTCTGATTATGAGGGATGTTGAGCATTTTTTCATGTGTTTGTTAGCCATGTTTATGTCTTCTTTGGAGAAATGTCTGTTTAGTTCTTTGGCCCATTTTTTGATTGGGTCATTTATTTTTCTGGAATTGAGCTGCAGGAGCTGCTTGTATAATTTGGAGATTAATCCTTTATCAGTTGCTTCATTTGCTATTATTTTCTCCCATTCTGAAGGCTGTCTTTTCACCTTACTTATAGTTTCCTTTGCTGTGCAGAAGCTTTTGATTTTAATTAGGTCCCATTTGTTTATTTTTGCTTTTATTTCCAATATTCTGGGAGGTGGGTCTTGGAGGATCCTGCTGTGATTTATTTTGGAGAGTGTTTTGCCTACTTTCTCCTCTAGGAGTTTTATAGCTTCTGGTCTTACATTTAGCTCTCTAATCCATTTTGAGTTTATTTTTGTGTATGGTGTTAGGAAGTGTTCTAGTTTCATTCTTTTACAAGTGGCTGACCAGTTTTCCCAGCACCACTTGTTAAAGAGACTGTCTTTTCTCCATTTTATATTCTTGCCTCCTTTGTCAAAGATGAGGTGTCCATAGGTGCGTGGATTTATCTCTGGGCTTTCTATTTTGTTCCATTGATCTATATTTCTGTCTTTATGCCAGTACCATACTGTCTTGATGACTGTGGCTTTGTAGTAGAGCCTGAAGTCCGGCAGGTTAATTCCCCCAGTTCCATTTTTCTTCCTCAAGATTGCTTTGGCTATTCGAGGTTTTTTGTATTTCCATACAAATTGTGAGATTATTTGTTCTAGTTTGTGAAAAAGATCGTTGGTAGCTTGATAGGGATTGCATTGAAAGTATAAATTACTTTGGGTAGTATACTCATTTTTACAATATTTATTCTTCCAATCCATGAACATGGTATATTTCTCCATCTATTAGCGTCCTCTTTGATTGCTTTCAGTAGTGTTTTATAGTTTTCTACGTACAAGTCTTTTGTTTCCTTAGGTAGATATATTCCTAAGTATTTAATTCTTTTCGTTGCAACAGTGAATGGAATAGTTTCCTTAATTTCTCTTTCTATTTTCTCATTATTAGTGTATAGGAATGCAACACCACATTAACAAACTGAAACATAAAAATCATATGATTATCTCAATAGATGCAGAGAAAGCCTTCGACAAAATTCAACATCCATTTATGATAAAAACCCTCCAGAAAGTGGGAATAGAAGGGACATACCTCAACATAATAAAAGCTATATATGACAAACCCACAGCAAACATTATCCTCAATGGTGAAAAACTGAAAGCATTTCCCCTAAAGTCAGGAACAAGACAAGGGTGCCCACTCTCACCACTACTATTCAACATAGTTCTGGAAGTTTTGGCCACAGCAATCAGAGCAGAAAAAGACATAAAAGGAATACAAATTGCAAAAGAAGAAGTAAAACTTTCACTGTTCGCTGAGGACATGATCCTCTACACAGAAAACCCTAGAGACTCTACCAGAAAACTACTAGAGCTAATCAATGATTACAGTAACGTTGCAGGATATAAAATCAACACACAGAAATCCCTCTATATTCCTTTTGTGTGTTTTTTTCCGTTTATTCTCTCACTCATGTCTGTATATAGGCTTTTTACATTAATTCTTTTGAAGATTTGCTTTTAAAACTTTAATTAATAGTATAGCTTTTAATATGTTTTAATGTAGAGTTTAATTACTTGTTTGCTTGAAGGAAAAACATGAAGCTTTTGAATTTTGTTGTTTAATAGTAAATGAGTTTTTTGTGTTTCTACAGATGTGACTCTGAAAATCGCTATGTTGGTAATCCACTTAGAGGAACATGTTATTGTAAGTATTTGTGTTTTTTATTTTAGATAATTGGTTTGTTTTATTAGTTTCAGGTGATTTTACAGGTAATAAAATTAATTTTGAATAACTAATGTTGTCATTAATAGTTTATCGTTTTTATTTTTGAATATTATAGCTCCATATATTTTGCTAGGGAAGTCAATGTCTCTTTGCTATATTCTCTAACTATATTAATATTTGGTGCATTTTTTTCCACTTTGAGGAGTAAAACAGCAGTAGATCTTATTTTGAACATGCAACAAAAATCAGAACTTGAGTAACTCAGTTGGATTTTAATGTAATCTTTTTCATTATGGTTAAATTTTGAACAAATGGAATTTTGTGATAGATTTTTATGGGAGGCAATTTTGGTTTTACTAAAAAGCAGTACTGATTTTGTACTGAAAGATCCTGTTATTGGCTAGTGATCATATGGCAGATATATGTTTAACTTTCAAGAAACAAGCAAACGATTTCTCAAATGGTTGTACTATTTTACATTTCCACCAGCACTGTATGAGAATTTCAGTTCTTCAGAATCTCTCAGCACTTTGTATAGTCTTTTACATTTTAGCCATTCTAACTGTGGTTTTTCTTTTCTAACTTCATTTTGTGTAACTGTGTTAATAACTTTCAAAGATGAATTTGACAAGATTGTGTTTTAAAACAAGAATAGTTAAACAGTATGAAGTGAACTTCAAAGATTAACTAAATTCAACTGAGATCTCTGGACCTGGCGATTTTTTAATTGGCAGATTTTTTGTTGTTCATCTTCTTTTCCCCCATATATAAATGTGGGCTTTTGGATTTATTCATTGTGTACACTGACTTTGTTTTCTAGCTCATCTGTTTTAGGTTTTGTCCTTGGTGACGTCCTTCTCTTTTATAGTTTGTAATTGTTGTTTTTGCCTCCATTTGATTCAAGTTTGCTTTTTAGTATTGTTTTCTGTATAGTTTGTGGTTCAGTTTTAACTTCTTTTGAATTTTTTAAAGAATTTTCTTAATTTCAATTAAGTAAATCTTACTAAAATCCATGTTTTAATTATTTTTTTTAATTTTATTGAGAATGTAGCATAAGAATCCCCAAACTTACTAAGATATTTTTGTAGTCTATGGGACATTTGACAGTGTTTGTAGAGGTTTTTGTGTATCACAAGTAGGCATGGGGTGTGGAGCCTGTGGACTTCTAGTGGGTAGAGGTTGCTATGGATACATGTCCTACAATATACATGAGAGCTCCTTAGAACCACGAATCATCTGACTCAAATTTCAACACCATGAGGGTTGAGAAACCCTGATTTAGAGGTTTAACCAGATTCAGATATGATTTTGGAGGAAATATTTTCACAGGTGGTTTTGTGTTCTTAATGGAACTGAAGCACATCTCTTTTTGGTTCTTAGCAGACACTTATGCTCAATGTTAGATTGCCACTGATTTAGGGGTTATAAACTGTGGTGTTCTTACTCCTTTATTTCTTGACTGGAAAACTTTTGTGAAAACAAATTCCCTTGAGCGAGGCATTTGCTTACTTATTGTTACAGGCACATAGGAAAGGCATGATACATTTTTAATATATTAAAAAAATTTCAGTTTTCAAAATAAAGAATACTTTGCTTAGTAAGGTTGCAACTTGGTTTGCTGTGTTTGTAGCATGAACTTATGGACACATGCATATTTAATATGTTTCAGTCCACTTGCAATTATTGTCCTTACTGATGTTTACATTGTCTGTTTTCTATTTGTTTTAATTTATCCTCATTCTCTATATTTTCCACATGAATTTTATTTACTTCTCTCAAACAACTTGGATTTTATGGGGACATATTTTTGTCTGACTTTTTAAAATTAGAAATTCCTGTTTGATTCTTCTTAAATATTTAGTGTTTATTATATCCCCGAAGAGTAATTTATTTACAATTATGGACACAAATAAATTACTTTCCATTTTGTGATTCATGGGGTCGCAGAGAGTCGGACACGACTGAGCGACTGAACTGAACTGAATACTTAAGCCTTTTATATTTAAGACTAAGATGATTTTTCTTTCGATCAGTGCTATCCAAATTAAACTAGTATAAGCTATATGTGGAGTTAAAATTTTTCTACTAACTATATCTCAAATATTAAAATAAACGAAGTTAATTTTGATAATGTATTCTATTTAATTCAAAATATTTAAAACATATCAGTATAAAAAGTCATCAATGGCCTATTTTTATTTTTTCAAGTGTTTGAATACAGCTCGTATACTATACTAATGGCAATCTCAGTTCATGTTAGTCACTTTTTAATTACTCAGGACACGTGTGACTAGTGACTACCGTATTGGAAGCTCATCTACTATATAGGACTCTCATTGTCTCTTTAAAACGTTATAGGAATAGTCATAAAGCACTAGATGGCAGTCTTGTCACTTGTTATGAGACCTTAAAAGAGTAATAACATTTAAAAGAAATGGTGTTTTTTAAAAAAGAGAAAAATGGTCAGTGGTTCTTGTAATAGTGTTAATGGAAACTATCCTGATTTTAAAGACTGGAGTATTTAAAATGCAGGTCCACACTGTAACTTGAAGCAATTGAGTGTTATGTGGTGTTAATTTAATTGAAACTAATACTACAGCACTTGTATCATTTAGGCAGTCTTAGTAGTTTTTTAAAATTCAGTTTAAACCCCCAAATCAAATGTATTTGATAGCTATCATGTATCACATGGGAAAAAAGTTTCTATCAATGATATCAAATTTGATTGACCCCTGTAAGCATTGAAGGACTTAATTATTCTTGGCAAATGTGAAAAGTAGTAGCTACGAAGTAGTATAATTTCTTTTTTTCTTAAATGCATTTTGAAAAATTATAATAGCAATTATAGTGAAGAAAACCGCAAACACAAGATGAAAGACTGGACTATGAAGATGTTATAGAGGGTGTATTTCCATGAGTAGAATCAGAGTACGAAAAGCCACTTACTGAAATCATCTACTTTATGCTTCTGCTATATGTAATGTTCAAACTGCTGATTGTATTTCAGTATATTTCCAAGTAATCTAATATATTTTTGTCACCTTTTTCTCTGGAAAAAATAGCTGTTTTGCTTTGATTTTTCTCCTATTGCTTTTTAGAGTTCAGTGTGCAGTTTTGTGATGAAAATAATACACTTCCCTCTTTTAAGAGTAAGAATTTTAGTTACTACTTTTATATTCCATTCTCACCTCTACCACTGTTCACATCTTGCCTTCGTTCATATTACTAAAAATTAAAATATTTATCCATTTATCTCCCTGTAAAACCTCTCATTATTATTGATTTATTTAATTGATGTTTTGACTGAAAGACATTTTTTATAAGTGTATTATTTATTGGATTTGATTTTTTCTTTTGTTTCATAAATGAGAGATAATATTTCTAGTGTGTGTTTTGTTGTTTCTAGTGTGTGTTATAGCTATAAATTAACAAATGTCAGCCTCAATTTAATTACTTAAAATTCTATGTCATGTAAAATAGTGAAAACAATTAAAACTTGAATTAACCTTATGTTTAGTGTAACTATTCTGTGTTTTGTTTTAAAACAGAGTAAAACATTTCTTCTCTTTTAAATGAAATATATTGTACTTTAATAGTTTATGTGACTTTTTAAATGATAAATATAAATAGAAATTTAAATAGGATCTGCCTGGTACATCTGCAGATAGAGCAGAAGTGACCTTGATCGACACAAAGAATCTACATTTTTATATTTCACACATTGAAGAATGATAGATTGAAGATTGTTTGGCAAAACATAAATGAGCCACATGGTTGACATTTTAATCTTATTCTTTGATTCATGTGTTTTTATTAGATTTCCTGAAGCTTATAAGCCAGTGTTTTTAAATATGTATCTTAGAATTATTGAAGATCTTAGCGTATTCCAAAATGAAGGACGATACAGCACAATTACGAGAAAGTGAAAAATAGCTGAGAAAAAAGTTGCTATTAACTTAGAAAAGGGATGAAAATTTATTTGATTGTATATTTATAAAGACGTGTTATGTTATTCTGGTTATGTTAATAAACATCATAAAAATAGTTAAATTAAAAAAAAAAAAAGTTTAAGGAGGGAAGCAAAAATGTCTGAAAACCTCCCACCAGGGCTCCCCAGTGGAGCTGTGCTTTGTGTGTCCTTTGTAAAGGTGCCCAACTGCTAGGGAGCGGAACAGATGTTTGCCTGTACTAACTTTTCTTGCTAAGTCATGAAATGTGATATGGGGCTTTCTAAGTCTTGAGCAATGGTTGATAGCTCCTTATTTGTATGAAGATGCTGAATGTGCTTTTCTGATGCTGAATGCATGCTTTTTCTAAATAAATTATGTCCCGAGACTGGTTTCACATGAAAGAGGTAATAGCATGTCTCATATTCCTATTGTGAACAACTATTTTTCACAGATATATAGCTCATTATTTTGCATCATTTATTAAATAAAACTGGAAAACCATCTGATTTTAAAATAACAATAAACTAGTTAAACTTTATTGAGCACTTACTGTCCCAGGTTATTCTAAACTTTTTCCATTTATTAGCTTATTAAATCCTCAAATGAGAAGGGTATGCTTATTATCACCTTTTTTTTTTCCCGTTTGTAGAAACATTAGGCAGAGAAAAGTTGATTCATTTATATAAGATCACAGGCTGAGGAAATGTCAAATCCAGTTTTAATCCAGGCAGCCTGGGTCTATAGCCACTTCTGGGTCTATAGCACCCACTCTCAACTATAGGTGATAAAACTGTTTCTATTAAAATTCACAATATATTTAACCTGAGTTGTTTTTATATAAATGTATATGTGGAGAAGGAAATGGCAACCCACTCCAGTGTTCTTGCCCGGAGAATCCCAGGGACAGAGGAGCCTGGTGGGCTGCCGTCTATGGGGTCGCACAGAGTCGGTCACGACTGAAGCGACTTAGCATGTATGCATTGGAGAAGGAAATGGCAACCCACTCCAGTGTTCTTGCCCAGAGAATCCCAGGGACAGAGGAGCCTGGTGGGCTGCCGTCTATGGGGTCGCACAGAGTCAGACACGACTGAAGCGACTTAGCAGCAGCAGCAGCAGCATATGTATACATATATAAATAAAATAAAAATATCATGTAAAAGAAAATGAAAACAGGACCTAAATAATTTAAAAAATTGAAACTGTTTTCTCCATAGGTGTGTGGATTTATCTCTGGGCTTTTTATTTTGTTCCATTGATCTATATTTCTGTCTTTATGCCAGTACCATACTGTCTTGATGACTGTGGCTTTGTAGTAGAGCCTGAAGTCCGGCAGGTTAATTCCCCCAGTTCCATTCTTCTTCCTCAAGATTGCTTTGGCTATTCGAGGTTTTTTGTATTTCCATACAAATTGTGATATTATTTGTTCTAGTTCTGTGAAAAAGATCGTTGGTAGCTTGATAGGGATTGCATTGAATGTATAAATTACTTTGGGTAGTATACTCATTTTTACAATATTTATTCTTCCAATCCATGAACGCGGTATATTTCTCCATCTATTAGTGTCCTCTTTGATTGCTTTCAGTAGTGTTTTATAGTTTTCTACGTACAAGTCTTTTGTTTCCTTAGGTAGATATATTCCTAAGTATTTAATTCTTTTCGTTGCAACAGTGAATGGAATAGTTTCCTTAATTTCTCTTTCTATTTTCTCATTATTAGTGTATAGGAATGCAAGGGATCTCTGTGTGTTGATTTTATATCCTGCAACTTTACTGTAATCATTGATTAGCTCTAGTAGTTTTCTGGTAGAGTCTCTAGGGTTTTCTGTGTAGAGGATCATGTCCTCAGCGAACAGTGAAAGTTTTACTTCTTCTTTTGCAATTTGTATTCCTTTTATGTCTTTTTCTGCTCTGATTGCTGTGGCCAAAACTTCCAGAACTATGTTGAATAGTAGTGGTGAGAGTGGGCACCCTTGTCTTGTTCCTGACTTTAGGGGAAATGCTTTCAGTTTTTCACCATTGAGGATAATGTTTGCTGTGGGTTTGTCATATATAGCTTTTATTATGTTGAGGTATGTCCCTTCTATTCCCACTTTCTGGAGGGTTTTTATCATAAATGGATGTTGAATTTTGTCGAAGGCTTTCTCTGCATCTATTGAGATAATCATATGATTTTTATGTTTCAGTTTGTTAATGTGGTGTATTACGTTGATTGATTTGCGGATATTGAAGAATCCTTGCATTCCTGGGATAAAGCCCACTTGGTCATGATGTATGATCTTCTTAATATGTTGTTGGATTCTGATTGCTAGAATTTTGTTAAGGATTTTTGCATCTATGTTCATCAGTGATATTGGCCTGTAGTTTTCTATTTTTGTGGGGTCTTTACCAGGTTTTGGGATTAGTGTGATGGTGGCCTCATAGAATGAGTTTGGAAGTTTCCCTTCCTCAGCAATTTTCTGGAAGAGTTTGAGTAGAATAGGTGTTAGCTCTTCTCTAAATTTTTTGTAGAATTTGGCTGTGAAGCTGTCTGGACCTGGGCTTTTGTTTGCTGGGAGATTCCTGATTACAGCCTCTAGTTCCGTGCTTGTGATGGGTCTGTTCAGATTTTCTATTTCTTCCTGGTTCAGTTTTGGAAAGTTGTACTTTTCTAAGAATTTGTCCATTTCTTCCAGGTTATTCATTTTATTGCCATATAATTGCTGATAGTATTTTCTAATAATCCTTTGTATTTCTGTGTTGTCAGTTGTGATCTCTCCATTTTCATTTCTAATTTTATTGATTTGGTTCTTCTCCCTTTGTTTCTTGATAAGTCTGGCTAGTGGTTTGTCAATTTTATTTACCTTCTCAAAGAACCAGCTTTTGGCTTTATTGATTTTTGCTATGGTCTCTTTTGTTTCTTTTGCATTTATCTCTGCCCTAAGTTTTACAATTTCTTTCCTTCTACTGACCCTGGGGTTCTTCATTTCTTCCTTTTCTAGTTGCTTTAGATGTAGAGTAAGGTTATTTAGTTGACTTTTTTCTTGTTTCTTGATGTGTGCCTGTATTGCTAGACAGTCTCTTTAACAAGTGGTGCTGGGAAAACTGGTCAGCCACTTGTAAAAGAATGAAACTAGAACACTTCCTAACACCATACACAAAAATAAACTCAAAATGGATTAGAGAGCTAAATGTAAGACCAGAAGCTATAAAACTCCTAGAGGAGAACGTAGGCAAAACACTCTCCGACATAAATCACAGCAGGATCCTCCATGTCCCACCTCCCAGAATATTGGAAATAAAAGCAAAAATAAACAAATGGGACCTAATTAAAATCAAAAGCTTCTGCACAGCAAAGGAAACTATAAGTAAGGTGAAAAGACAGCCTTCAGAATGGGAGAAAATAATAGCAAATGAAGCAACTGATAAAGGATTAATCTCCAAATTATACAAGCAGCTCCTGCAGCTCAATTCCAGAAAAATAAGTGACCCAATCAAAAAATGGGCCAAAGAACTAAACAGACATTTCTCCAAAGAAGACATAAACATGGCTAACAAACACATGAAAAAATGCTCAACATCCCTCATAATCAGAGAGACGCAAATCAAAACCACAATGAGATACCATTTCACACCAGTCAGAATGGCTGCTATCCAAAAGTCTACACGCAATAAATGCTGGAGGGGATGTGGAGAGAAAGGAACCCTCTTACACTGTTGGTGGGAATGCAAACTAGTACAGCCACTATGGAGAACAGTGTGGAGATTCCTCAACAAACTGGAAATAGAGCTGCCATATGATCCAGCAATCACACTCCTGGGCATACACACCGAGGAAACCAGAATTGAAAGAGACACATATACTGCAATGTTCATTGCAGCACTGTTTATAATAGCCAGGACATGGAAGCAACCTAGATGTCCATCTGCAGACGAATGGATAAGAAAGCTTTGGTACATATACACAATGGAGTATTATTCAGCCATTAAAAAGAATACATTTGAATCAGTTCTAATGAGGTGGATGAAACTGGAGCCTATTATACAGAGTGAAGTAAGCCAGAAAGAAAAACACCAATACAGTATACTAACGCATATATATGGAATTTAGAAAGATGCAAATGATAACCCTGTATATGAGACAGCAAAAGAGACAGAGATGTATAGAACAGTCTTTGGGACTCTGTGGGAGAGGGTGAGGGTGGGATGATTTGGGAGAATGGCATTGAAACACGTATGTTGTCATATGTGAAATGAATTACTAATTCAGGGTCGATGCATGTTATAGGATCCTCGGAGCTGGCATGCGGGGATGACCCAGAGGGAGGATAAAGGGAGGAGGGAGGTGGGAGGGGGGTTCAGGAGGGGGAACTTATGTAAACCTGGGGCGAATTCATATCAATGTATGGCAAAACCAACCAATATAATATTGTAAAATAATTAGCCTCCAATAAAAAATAAATTAATTACCCAAAAATAAAAAATTGAAACTGTTTTCTCAAATGATGTCTTCATATGAAAATATGCTTACCAGAATTGATATATAAATTTTATATAGTTTTAATTAGAATTAATTCAGTTTAATTTTTTGTAATGTATGCATTGCAGTAAATTATCATAAAATTTATTTTAAATGATACACTTTTAGAATATTCAGTAAAATTATAAAAAGGAAAATCAGTGAGAAATTCCCACCTGGTAGATATCCAGACATATGGTAACTCTTAATTGTACTGGTTCCTATTTGGTATAGGAATCAAATTATTAAGACAGAATTCAGGATTAGATTCCTGAACATTTGGAAATTTCTATGGCAGTGAATTTATTTTTATAGAAGTTCTTAATGAATTAATCTGCTTGTTCTAAAATATCCCAGACTTTACCTTAGATCATGGCTTTTGGATTTACTATTTTTCTGCCTCAAATACTCCATCTCTATTACTCTACTCTTATCTAAAATAGACTTGCTTAGGGATTATGACAACTTTTTTTTCCATCCTAACACTTACACTAACATAAAGTTATATCTCACTTATTTGTTTACTTGAATGTGGATTTTCTTTTCTCACTAGAAAGAAAATCCGTGAGCCCAGGACTTTCTCTTGTTGGAACCATACTTAGAAAAGCCTATGGCTCCTAGGAAAGCTTTCAGTAAATATACTAGGAGTACACAAGTAAGCTATTAATAAATAAATGAATACACATATATTGTTGCTGTGTGGGCAAGTATTTTAACTGTTGGTGTGTTTGACCAGAATTTTTGGAAATCATTTTATAGGTTATCAAGTAAAAGTTGCTTTACATTATTTTTTAAATTAATTTACATAAAAGGGTACAGTTCATCATTGAAAAGCTTTAAGCACCAGCCATTCATTTAAATAAAAATAGGTTTCAATCTTTGTTTTTCTAGTTAACCTGCGGAACATTTGCAGCCAATACAGTTTGAGCAGTTTTCCATGTATCATTGCAGAAAGCTTAGCTACTTGGAGATAGTATGAAGCAAAGGGAGGTGGCTTCTGAAGAGATCATGGTATATTATATGAAAACTTGTAAATTAGAATCATTGACATGTAGACATTGGTGATCATGGTTCATCTTCTGTTATTTATTGAGAAAAAAGTAAGACTCAGTGGGGTGAAGTATGTATCTTAGGCCTCATAATGAGTCAGAGTGTGGATAAAGCAAGGGTTCTGTATTTTTTTCTGTGATACTATACTGAGCAAGTGTTCAGCTTTTAAAGTTCCTAAATAACAGATTTTGCCTTTGCAATTATTCTAAATGTTTCAAGCTTAATTAATTAATTGTAAGCATGGATAGTACTGTTCAGCATGCAAGGAAATGTTAGTATTTATTATTTATTATGTGCAAAACAATTTATTATTATTTCATTTAATATGCACAAGGATGACATCTTTTTTCTCCTGAATTTTTACTTACTCAAGGGTTACACTAATAGAGCTTGGAGAGACTGTCGGTTATTGGAATTAACTCGCTTTTCTTTATTCATTCAACGTATATTTATTAACTAACTACTCTGGGGATTGACTGACTACTCGTGTTCTGCTCCATTGAAGCTGATAAAGCAGTAGGAAAGATAGATATTAAACTTGTCATACAGTTACCTACACAATTGCACTCATCTCACACGCTAGTAAAGTCATGCTCAAAATTCTCCAAGCCAGGCTTCAGCAGTATATAAACCGTGAACTCCCAGATGTTCAAGCAGGTTTTAGAAAAGGCAGAGGCACCAGAGATCAAATTGCCAACATCCGCTGGATCATGGAGAAAGCAAGAGAGTTTCAGAAAAACATCTATTTCTGCTTTATTGACTATGCCAAAGCCTTTGACTGTGTGGATCACAATAAACTGTGGAACATTCTGAAAGAGATGGGAATCCCAGACCACCTGACCTGCCTCTTGAGAAACCTGTATGCAGGTCAGGAAGCAACTGTTAGAACTGGACATGGAACAACAGACTGGTTCCAAATAGGAAAAGGTGTACGTCAAGGTTGTATATTGTCACCTTGCTTATTTAACTTATATGCAGAGTACATCATGAGGAACGCTGGGCTGGAAGAAGCACAAGCTGGAATCAAGATTGCCGGGAGAAATATCAATAACCTCAGATATGCAGATGACACTACCCTTATGGCAGAAAGTGAAGAGGAACTCAAAAGCCTCTTGATGAAAGTGAAAGAGGAGAGTGAAAAGGTTGGCTTGAAGCTCAACATTCAGAAAACAAAGATCATGGCATCTGGTCCCATCACTTCATGGGAAATAGATGGAAAAACAGTGGAAACAGTGTCAGACTTTATTTTTTTGGGCTCCAAAATCACTACAGATGCTGATTGCAGCCATGAAATTAAAAGACGCTTGCTCCTTGGAAGGAAAGTTATGACCAACCTTGATAGTATATTAAAAAGCAGAGACATTACTTTGCCAACCAAGGTCCGTCTAGTCAAGGCAATGGTTTTTCCCGTGGTCATGTATGGATGTGAGAGTTGGACTGTGAAGAAGGCTGACCGCTGAAGAATCGATGCTTTTGAACTGTGGTGTTGGAGAAGACTCTTGAGAGTCCCTTATACTGCAAGGAGATCCAACCAGTCCATTCTGGAGGAGATCAATCCTGGATGTTCATTGGAGGGACTGATGCTAAAGCTGAAACTGCAATACTTTGGCCACCTCATGCGACGAGTTGACTCACTGGAAAAGACTCTGATGCTGGGAAAGGTTGGGGGCGGGAGGAGAAGGGGACGACGGAGAATGAGATGGCTGGATGGCATCACGGACTCTGTGGACATGAGTTTGAGTGAACTCCGGGAGTTGGTGATGGACAGGGAGGCCTGGCGTGCTGTGATTCATGGGGTCGCGGAGAGTCGGACACGACTGAGCGACTGAACTGAACTGAACTGAACTGAACAGTTACCTAGATATGAGGATCACAAGACCTCTGAATAGGAATTATAGATGCTTGGGGAATAGATTACAAGAGAGCCTGACCTAATTCATGGACCAGGGAGTAGAAGTGGGTGAAGCAAGAGAATGAGGAAGCTAAGATGTGAAAGATGACTTGGTAGTGGAGCGGTGATGGTGTGATGAAGGGCAGAAGTAGAATCAGTGGCGGCAGCGTCCACAAGGGTCAGTGGTTGGAAAGATGGCACATGAGATGCTACCACGTTAACACAGAGAACTAGGAGAAGGAATCAGGGGATGAGGTATGTGAGATGTGCAGGATCAAATCATGCAGTGCTTTATAGAGCACGCAAGCTTTATAGAGCATTTGGTCTTTATCTTAAGAAAAATGAGAAGCCATTGAATGATATTAAGAGGAGAGTAAAATGTTAAATTTTAATTTCAATATAATCAGGCTGCTTGCAGTGTGTCAAATAGCTTGGTGAGGGCGAGCATGAGAGATCATTTTAGTTCATTTTCTGAGACATTGTTCCCATAGTTACGTTTTAATTATGACTGTGATACGTTTAGACTATAAGTATACCTGACCTTTTATTTACTTAAGTTTTATCATTTACTGAACAGTTGTCTAAGTTGGCACATACACATACTTATACATAGTTCAGTTCAGTCACTCAGTTGTGTCCGACTCTTTGCAACCCCATGGACTGCCCCTCGCCAGGCTTCCCTGTCCATCACCAACTCCCAGAGCTTACTCAAACTCATGTCCATCGAGTGGGTGATGCTGTCCAACCATCTCATCCTCTGTTGTCCCCCTCTTCTCCTGCCTTTCGTCTTTCCCAGCATCAGGGTCTTTTCCAATGAGTCGGTTCTTTGCATCGGGTGGCCAAAGTATTGGTTTCCGCTTTAGCATCAGTCCTTCCAGTGAATATTCAGGACTGATTTCCTTTAGGATTGACTGGTTTGATCTCCTTGCATTCCAGGGGACTCTCAAGAGTCTTCTTCAGTACTACAGTTCAAAAGCATAAATTCTTCAGCACTCAGCTTTCTTTATAGTCCAAATCTCATGTCCATACATGACTATTGGAAAAGCCATAGCTTTGACTAGACAGACCTTTGTTGGCAAAGTAACGTCTCTGCTTTTTAATATGCTGTCTAGGTTGGTCAGCTTTTCTTTCAAGGAGCAAGCAACTTTAAATTTCATGGCTGAAGTCACCATCTGCAGTGATTTTGTACATATATATGTACTTATGTATGTGTTTACATATCAGTGATATGTACTTATACATATGCCATTGTTTAGAACATACTAGGATTCTCAATGTTGCTGTCGTCAAAGTCTATATGTTTCCTCTTCATAATCCTCAGTTCAGTTCAGTTCAGTTCAGTCACTCAGTCGTGTCCGACTCTCCGCGACCCCATGAATCACAGCACGCCAGGCCTCCCTGTCCATCACCAACTCCCGGAGTACACTCAAACTCATGTCCACAGAGTCGGTGATGCCATCCAGCCATCTCATTCTCCGTCGTCCCCTTCTCCTCCCGCCCCCAACCTTTCCCAGCATCAGAGTCTTTTCCAGTGAGTCAACTCGTCGCATGAGGTGGCCAGAGATTGCAGTTTCAGCTTTAGCATCAGTCCCTCCAATGAACATCCAGGATTGATCTCCTCTAGAATGGACTGGTTGGATCTCCTTGCAGTATAAGGGACTCTCAGGAGTCTTCTCCAACACCACAGTTCAAAAGCATCGATTCTTCGGCGATCAGCCTTCTTCACAATCCAACTCTCACATCCATACATGACCACGGGAAAAACCATTGCCTTGACTAGACGGACTTTGGTTGGCAAAGTAATGTCTCTGCTTTTTAAAATACTATCAAGGTTGGTCATAACTTTCCTTCCAAGGAGCAAGCGTCTTTTAATTTCATGGCTGCAATCAGCATCTGCAGTGATTTTGGAGCCCCCAAAAACAAAGTCTGACATTGTTTCCACTGTTTTTCCATCTATTTCCCATGAAGTGATGGGACCAGATGCCATGATCTTTGTTTTCTGAATGTTGAGCTTCATAGTCCTCAGTTTGGCTAAATACATAATCATGAACTCATATATTTAAAAACAAATATATATTGGCTACCCTTGTGTCTCAAATGGTAAATAAACTGCCTGCAGTGCAGGAGACCCAGGTTCCATCTCTGGGTAAGGAAGATCACCTAGGGAGGGAATGGCTACTCACTTCAGTATTCTTGCCTGGAGAATCCCATAGACAGAGGAGTCTGGTGGACTACAGTCCATGGGGTCGCAAAGAGTCAGACATGATTGAGCAACTCTGAAATTGATTTTTGAAATCTTGTAGAATTCATTCAGCCCCATTACAATGAATATTGAAAGTGAAATAATACTTATTAAGTGCCTTGATTTTATGAGACAGTGGCACTAATACACATACTAACACAATTATGTTTAACCCACAGAGCAGTCTTACGAAGTAGGTGGTATTATCTTCACTGTACCACTGAATCTCACTGAAAAAATTAACCAGCATACTATAACCCAGTTGGTAAATGGAAGATTACAATTAAGATCTCCTTAAATACTGTGCATAATGCTGAGTTAAAAGTAAAATGCAAGATTCACTGGTAAAAAAGCAAATCATTAAACCTTTTAGTTCCTTTCTCAAACTATTCAAATTAAGAATTTCTGAAATTTGTCTGAACAGTGCATTGATACATCATATGCAAATTGATTTCATTTGTGATCCTGGCATGTTTGCCTTTAGACCTCAGATATATAGATATTTCCAGTATCTTTGCTGGGTTTTATCACTGGTTACTATTTTCTTAAAAATACATTATTTTATATAGCTTTTACTAAAAGAGTAAAGCAAATATTCACCGTTTGCTCTTCATTACCCCCAATATATCATGTACTCAAAAACTTCTGTCTCAGTTCAAGTTCTCTTTGAACATGTATTTTTCTATGTGTAATTTTTAGTCATCTCTTTACAATTAATCATTAGTTTGGTGGAATATCTGACCTTTTAAGTCTGTTCTCTTGATATTTTATTTGCTTAAGCTCCATTTAGCATACTGTTTGAGTTTTACGCATGAGCTTGATTTTTATTTGTAACTTGTTATTTTGAGATGGACTTTACTAGAGTGTGAGATGAGTACAATTGTGAGGTAGTTTGAGCATTCTTTGGCATTGCCTTTCTTTGGGATTGGAATGAAGACTGACCTTTTCCAGTCCTGTGGCCACTGCTGAGTTTTCCAAGTTTGCTGTCATATTGAGTGCAGCACTTTCACAGCATCATCTTTCAAGATTTGAAATAGCTCAACTGGAATTCCATCACCTCCACTAGCTTTGTTCGTAGTGATGCTTTCTAAGGCCCACTTGACTTCACATTCCAAGATGTCTGGCTCTAGGTCAGTGATCACGTTATCGTGATTATCTTCGTCATGAAGCTCTTTTTTGTACAGTTCTTCTGTGTATTCTTGCCACCTCTTTTTAATATCTTCTGCTTCTGTTAGGTCCATACCATTTCTGTCCTTTATCGAGCCCATGTTTACATGAAATGTTCCCTTGGAATCTCTAATTTTCTTGAAGAGATCTCTTGTTTTTCCTATTCTGTTGTTTTCCTCTATTTCTTTGCATTGATCGCTGAGGAAGGCTTTCTTATCTCTCCTTGCTATTCTTTGGAACTCTGCATTCAGATGCTTATGTCTTTCTTTTTCTCCTTTGCTTTTCACTTCTCTTCTTTTCACAGCTATTTGTAAGATCTCCTCAGACAGCCATTTTGCTTTTTTGCATTTCTTTTCCATGGGGATGGTCTTGGTCCCTGTCTCCTGTATAGTGTCACGAACCTCCGTCCATAGTTCATCAGGCACTCTATCTATCAGATCTAGTCCCTTAAGTCTATTTCTCACTTCCACTGTATAATCATAAGGGATTTGATTTAGGTCATATCTGAATGGTCTAGTGGTTTTCCCTACTTTCTTCAATTTAAGTCTGAATTTGGCAATAAGGAGTTCAATGATCTGAGCCACAGTCAGCTCCTGGTCTTGTTTTTGAGCAGGTTTTAGAAAAGGCAGAGGCACCAGAGATCAAATTGCCAACATCCGCTGGATCATGGAGAAAGCAAGAGAGTTCCAGAAAAACATCTATTTCTGCTTCATTGACTATGCCAAAGCCGTTGACTGTGTGGATAATGATAAACTGTGGAAAATTCTGAAAGAGATGGGAATACCAGACCACCTGACCTGCCTCTTGAGGAACCTGTAGGCTGGTCAGGAAGCAACAGTCAGAACTGGACATGGAACAACAGACTGGTTCCAAATAGGAAAAGGAGTACGTCAAGGCTGTATATTGTCACCCTGCTTATTTAACTTATATGCAGAGTACATCATGAGGAATGCTGGGCTGGAAGAAGCACAAGCTGGAATCAAGATTGCTGGGAGAAATATCAATAACCTCAGATATGCAGATGACACCACCCTTATGGCAGAAAGTGAAGAGGAACTAAAAAGCCTCTTGATGAAAGTCAAAGAGGAGAGTGAAAAGTTTGGCTTGAAGCTCAACATTCAGAAAACAAAGATCATGGCATCTGGTCCCATCACTTCATGGGAAATAGATGGGAAAACAGTGGAAACAGTGTCAGACTTTATTTTTGGGGGCTCCAAAATCACTGCGGAAGCTGATTGCAGCCATGAAATTAAAAGACGCTTATTCCTTGGAAGGAAAGTTATGACCAACCTTGATAGTATATTAAAAAGCAGAGACATTACTTTGCCAACCAAGGTCCGTCTAGTCAAGGCTATGGTTTTTCCCATGGTCATGTATGGATGTGAGAGTTGGACTGTGAAGAAAGCTGATCGCCGAAGAATTGATGCTTTTGATCTGTGGTGTTGGAGAAGACTCTTGAGAGTCCCTTGGACTGCAAGGAGATCCAACCAGTCCATCCTAAAGGAGATCAATCCTGGATGTTCATTGGAGGGACTGATGCTAAAGCTGAAACTCCAATACTTTGGCCACCTCATGCGTCGAGTTGACTCACTGGAAAAGACTCTGATGCTGGGAGGGATTGGGGGCAGGAGGAGAAGGGGCCGACAGAGAATGAGATGGCTGGATGGCATCACCGACTCTGTGGACATGAGTTTGAGTGAACTCCGGGAGTTGGTGATGGACAGGGAGGCCTGGGGTGCTGTGATTCATGGGGTCGCAGAGAGTCGGACACGACTGAGCGACTGAACTGAACTGAACTTGTTATTAATTCTTTGTAGTAAATAGCAGCCACTTTTTGTTTTTTTTTTGCTCCAAAACTAGTAGTCCTGAATCGACGGAACTACCTAAAAAAATTTGTTGCTTGTTGGAACTTCACCCTTGATTTTTTCTAGCCACAGAAGACTAGGAAGACACTCTGATTATTTTACATGTTTTCAATCATCTGTACCTAAGAAGTAAGTGAATTTGGAATTAGATATGCCATTTTGGGAAAGATATGCAGCCATATAAATCTAATTTCTTAACATGCAAGTGTAAGTCATGTGGAAAGCACATTAAAGATCAAGGATCAAAAGAAAAAAGCTCTCTGCACACTTTTAAAAAAATAATTTCCCCGTTTTGGCCCAGTTATGAAAGTTAAGCATGTTTCATTCTAGAGAAGAGATAGGCAAAAAGGTCAAATTAAAAAGCACTGATAATTCTTCTATCCAGAGAAAATTGTTGGTAACATTGTATCAGATACTTTCCCAGTCTTTTATTTATGTACTAACACTGTTTAATGCTGAATAAATGCCTCACTCTCCAAAGAAGGCTGCATTCTATCCCCTGACTTGTGAATATATTACCATAAATGGTAAAAGGGCATTTGTAGATAGAATTCAATTAAGAATTTTGAGATTGTCCTGGATTATTCTGGTGGACCCTGTGTAATTACGTGTGTTCTTTTGAAAGAGGGTAGAGGGAGGTTTGACTACAGTGGTGGGAACTGTATTCATGTACGCAAAAGATTGGAAAGACAGAGGTAGGGTTCATTAGCTTAAGAGAGTCTTCAGAAGCTGAGAGAGTCAGGAAATGGATGTTTTTGAGCACCAGAGGGACCACCGTCACACTCTGGTTTTACCTTGTAAGAATCATTTCATTTGGCCTTCAGGGTCCGGAAGAAGTTCTTGTATTCACAGAACTGCAAGTGAATAAATTTGTGTTGTTTTCAGCCACTAAATTTCTTGTAATTTGTAACAGCAGCAGTAGATAAAATATATACATGTTTTGTGTATTTCTTTTCCAAGCATAGCATTACAAATGAAGTATTTCACAAAGTTATTATTCTTTAATTTGTTCTTAATACCTTTAGGTACGTCATCTGTTTTCTTGTCTCCATCAGCATCAGTTCAGTTCATTTCAGTCGCTCGGTTGTGTCCGACTCTCCGCAACCCCATGAATCACAGCACGCCAGGCCTCCCTGTCCATCACCAACTCCCGGAGTACACTCAAACTCATGTCCACAGAGTCGGTGATGCCATCCAGCCATCTCATTCTCCTTCGTCCCCTTCTCCTCCCGCCCCCAACCTTTCCCAGCATCAGAGTCTTTTCCAGTGAGTCAACTCGTCGCATGAGGTGGCCAAAGTATTGCAGTTTCAGCTTTCAGCTTTAGCATCAGTCCCTCCAATGAACATCCAGGATTGATCTCCTCTAGAATGGACTGGTTGGATCTCCTTGCAGTATAAGGGACTCTCAAGAGTCTTCTCCAACACCACAGTTCCAAAGCATCGATTCTTCGGCGATCAGCTTTCTTCACAGTCCAACTCTCACATCCATACATGTTTAAATTATTTTTATTCATTGTTTTTCCATGTTAGCAGTTTTTAAGTTGAATTAAATTGAAAATTATATTTCACCTTTAACATTCTCAACAAATTGTTATTCACCTTGCTAATTGAGACTTTATGTCTGCTGACCTTCAACCCATATTTTCTCCCACCTCTTGGCCCACGGCGACCCTCTTGCTACCCTCTAAATTGATGGGCTTGACTGGTTTAGATTCCTCATATAAGTAGAATCATGCAGTATTTGTACTTCTGTGACTATTTTATTTCACCTAGGTCCTGCAGTACCATTTTCGGTGTTTATCCCAGAGAGTTGAAGTTGGGATCTCAAAGAGATAATAACATTCCAATGTTATTGCAGCACTATTTAATACAGCCAAGATGTAGAAATAACTTAAGTGTTCATTGCAGATAAATGGAAGTCCTGTAATATAAGACTTGACTGAAACTTGAGGACATCTAGGCAACTTTACAAAAAGTTCTTTTAAAAATTTTCCATGTGAAATAATTTCAGAATTGCAAAAAAGCGTGCAAATTTCTTAAATGATTTTGACCTTTGTAAGATGTCAGACAGTTATTTTATAGACCATCCCTCAATTTGGATTTATCTGGTGTTTTTGTTCACGATTAAGTTCATATGCATATTTAGTATATTATGCATATTTAGTAAGGATACTGCAGAAGTGATGTGTTTTTCTCAGTGCATCCTGTCGGGAAGCATATGATATCCATTTGTTCCTTTATTAGTGGTATTGTCTTAGATCATTGTTAATGCTCAATGTCTGCCAGTTTCTCCACTCTAAAGTTACCTCATTTTATTGTGTTTAATGAGTGTATTACGGGGAAGTCTTTTAAAGTATGTAAATATCCCACTTCTCACCGTACTTTCACGAAGTATTTTCACCAGACATTGATGTGTTTGCCAGATGGTAACTTTCTATTCCATTGTTGCTTCTGTTTTTTCTCTATTTATTACTATAAGGAAGAGCAGTCCCTTCTCCTTCATTTATTTGTTTATTCACTTCCTTGTACTTATCAGTATGGACCCATGGAGATAAACACACACACACACACACATTTGTGGCTTATGATAGCTATTATTCTTTATTTTATAGCTGAGACTGCTCTAGAGTTGGCCATTGGGAACTCCCTCAAATTGTCTCCTCTATCCTTTTGTTCTTGCCTGGAGAATCCCAGGGAAGGGGGAGCCTGGTGGGCTTCCGTCTGTGGGGTCACACAGAGTCGGACACGACTGAAGTGACTTAGTAGCAGCATCCTTTTGTCAGTACTGTATCATTTTCTAAGCACTTCCTTATTTTGTTAGACTACAAGATATTTGAGTCACATTGTTCTTTCTCTCCCTAGCACTATGATCAACCATTTTCCAAGAAGTCTGGGTTCCTTATGTTCAGTTCAGTTCAGTCGGTCAGTCGTGTCCGACTCTTTGCAACCCCATGAATCATAGCACACCAGCCCTCCCTGTCCATCACCAACTCCTGGAGTTTACCCAAACTCATGTCCGTCGAGTCAGTGATGCCACCCAGCCATCTCATCAAATAAAAGGTTATTTCCTTTTAGTATTTAGGTTTGAATCTTCAACAGATTTTTATCATATATTTAACATATATAGTTTCTTCTCAATTTGTTTTGATGTCAGCTTTAACAATATTTTCCATGCACATATTGAAAATTTCTGTCTAATTTTCCTCTTGAGTAATTTTCATCTCTGTTCTATTCTCGGAGGCTTTTTCAGATTTGACCTACATAGCACTGATGCAGAATTATGTTTTAATTCGTTTATTTTCTGGTCTATTATTTTTAATTTTGCCACTGTATAATTGCATTTTTTTTCTGTTTTGTTTCTTACAGTTTTAACTTACCTAACTCTCTTGTATTGTAGTTTTCAGTGTTATTATCTTGTCTTTAAATTATGTGGGATTTTTTTAGATTTTCTTTTTTCTTTCCTGCATACTGCATATTTTAAATGACCTAACACCATACTCATATCAAACAATTATATATACTTACGCTATTGTTGATAAACTGATATTTTTCTCTTTTCTCTCCTTACTATGCAAGTCAGATTAACAATACAAAAGATGTCAACTTTTCTTTCCTCTTTATTTTCATATTTTTTTTTCATTTATACAGTCAAAATTTGAGCCCAGACATATGAGCAACCTCATGTTCACCTTAAAGCCTACCATGTTTGTACATCCCACTTACCCATATCGCTTTTAGATCTAATTGGGAAATTAATGGCCAGCATCTAGATCTCCTGGAATTATCAAAGATAGGTTGCTAATTGTTAGCCGGAATATTTAGTACAGCTGTTCCAACCTTCAGGACTCAGCCTACAAAATCAGAAGATTGATTTATGTAGTGTTTATAGTTTTCTTCAAGCTTTGAAATATATCTTTGATATTTTTCCTATTCACAAAGTTTTCAAATAGTTGTCTCTAGTTAGTACGATATTTGTTGTTGTTCAGTCACTAAGTCGTGTCCGACTCTTTGTGACTCCATGGACTGCAGCACACCAGGCTTCCCTGTCCTTCACTACCTGTCCGAGTTTGCTCAAACTTATGTCCGTTGAGTCAGTGATGCCATCCAGTAATCTCATCCTTTGTTGCCCCAGTACTACA
Source organism: Moschus berezovskii (assembly GCF_049115385.1). NCBI lineage: Eukaryota > Metazoa > Chordata > Mammalia > Artiodactyla > Moschidae > Moschus > Moschus berezovskii. The sequence goes on from NC_142471.1 coordinate 81,584,479, forward strand.
GTTAACCATACAGAATGCAGGTTTCCTTTTTAATTATGAAAGATTAAAATATGCTGAAAAGTATAGTATATATTTTCATATGTATACTACATATAGTTTTGTAGTACATATGATTTTAAGACCTCCTGTATGATCCAGTGGCTGACTTTATTTTCTTGGACTCCAAAATCACTGCAGATGGTGTCTGCAGCCATGAAATTAAAAGACCCTTGCTTCTTGGAAGAAAAGTTATGACCAACCTATACAGCATATTATAAAGCAGAGACATTACTTTGCCAACATAGGTCCGTCTAGTCAAAGCTATGGTTTTTCCAGTAATCATGTATGGATGTGAATGTTGGACTATAAGAATGTTGGACCATAAAGCTGAGCACTGAAGAAATGATGCTTTTGAACTGTGGTGTTGGAGAAGACTCTTGAGAGTCCCCTGGACTGCAAGGAGATCAAACCAATCACAAAGGAAATCAATCCTGAATATTCATTGGAAGGACTGATACTGAAGCTGAAACGAATACTTTGGCCACCTGATGAGAAGAACTGACTCATTAGCAAAGACCCTGATGCTGGGAAAGATTGAGGGCAGGAGGAGAAGGGGACGACAGAGGATGAGATGGTTGGATGCCATCACTGACTCAATGGACATGAGTTTGAGCAAGCTCCGGTAGATGGTAAAAGGACAGGGAAGCTTGGTGTGCTGCAGTCTGTGGGGTCGTCAAGAGTCGGACATGGCTGAGCGAGTGAACAATAACATGATTTTAAAATTGTGTACCTATCACTGAGTTTAACAAAGCTTAACACTTTGCCCTGTTTCCTGCAGCAGCACGGGCTCCACCTCTGCTCACCTTAGTACAGGATGGGTATGTGATACAGGGCTTCATCCTACAATCTCAGCAGGAGGATTTTCTTAAGGCTTTCTTGTTTCCCTTTGTTGTGAATTTGTTGGTATTTCTAGATTACAGATACTTTAGCATGCAAGTGGGGAGAGATATGGAGGAACGAAAAAACAATGAAACAAAACCCCCACAAACCCAGGCGACTCACATCTGGGTCATCTTTTGAGTTAGGAGGTCACTGCCTTTCACCTACCTCAGGGCATTGTTCTAAACTTTCTTCTCCCTCTCCTTTATCATCAACTTTTTCTATTCCACTAAATTTTATTTATGCCAATTATTATGAAAAGCTGCTATTTCTTCCAGTTTAAAAAAGAAGCTCTCTCACCTCACTGTTCACACTTACTCCTCCAAATCTGTCATTTCTTTGTATTCGTCAGTAATTCAATGTTATTTGAATTGATTATAGTCAAACATGATTTTCTTTTTTATACATAATAAATCGCTTCATTAAAGCAGAACAAAAACTTATTTTCAAATTATGCACATTTGCATAAACTTGAGGATTTTAATATTTTGTGTTCTGTACCCTACTTAGCTAAGAAGTTCAGAGTAAATTGTAGCATTAAGGTATATGTTTTGTGCCAGGTAATTTCTCATTTGCAACCTCTTTAAAATATACCAGCATGATGGTATTTGAAATTAGGGAGTGAAGTATAACTTCTGGTTAAGTGGAAAATTGTACCATTGGTTTCTGGAATACTGTAAGAAACCTTAAAAGGAACCATTTTGTGTAGAATTCTGAATGTTCTTCAATTTATAAAAATTCACATTCCCTGAATAGTACTTGATTAGTCACTTGAGTTCAGTAATGCTCCTACTAATTTTGCTCCAGGATTCAGACTGACTTTCTAGCCCAGATGATGTTAGGATCGATCATTACCATGCTTCATATACATTGTACTGATTTTGTACTTGCAACTATAATAAATAGCAATAGAGAAATCAAACTTGAATGTCTGGGCAAGAGTTTGGTGACTGTGGTTGAGGACTGGAGTCCCTAAAGGCAGAAGAATATTCATAGGACAGGGGTACTGGAGCCTCTACCCAGAGCTGCTCAAGTGTCCCAAATCACCGAGTCCCTTCCTCCTAAAAGCCATCTGTTCTTGACTTCTTAGTGCTAAGTTTCAAGCTAGAGAAACAGGAAGATCCTGATTCAGATCAGCATTTGAAAATAGTTTTGAAATGTTTATTTTTCCTCAGTGGTGGTGATGGTTGTTCAGTGGCTCAATCATGACCAACTCTTTGCAACCCCGTGAACTGCAGCACGCCAGGCTTCCCTTCCTTCAGTGTCTCCCAGAGTTTGTTCAGACTCCTGTCCTTTGAGTTTAGTATTTTCTCTTTATTCTGAATTGATGGTATCTTTCCTCAGTGTTGTAGCTGCCTGTACTTCTAAAACCTCCTCAGCGGCAGTTGACCAAGGTGATCACTGTTCTCTTTTCTGAGCACGACGTTTACTTGACTCACTGGACACTGAATTCTGGTTGTGCTTCTATCTCGTGGGTTGCCCTGTCAGTCTCCTCTGTGGGCTTCTTCAGAGGATCTGATTATTTAACATTGTTTTACCTCAGGGCTCATCCCTGACACCTCTACTGTATTTATGACTGGTGATTTCTTGGCTTCGCAGCTTTAGAAGCCATTACAATGCGGATGATTTCCCAATTGTTATCCACCAGGTTCCTGAGCTCAGCGTAGCATATAGATACTCAATAAGTAACTCAAAGTTAACATTTCAAAAGGAAGCCTCTAATTATTCCACACTGGCAACAAATAAAACATGTTCTCACCCATTTCAGTTAATGTTGACATTTTACCTGGTCTTGGGCCAAAAAATAAAACCTTTTACTTTTCTTTCTTTAAAATGCTGCATCTGTTTATTTAGCTAATTCTGTTTCTTACAGCTTCCAAATTGATTCGCTGTGTCTGACCCCTTCCCGTTACCTTCCTTGCTATTCCTATCTCTGCCATCACTTTTTGTAGCGTTCTTGACACAGTCTCTTTATAGGAATCACAGTTAAGCCTTGTTCTTTTGTTGAGGTTTTTGTGCTTGTTTCCTCTGCCTGGATTACACTTTCTCTTGTAACCTCCATGACTTTTTCTCTTAACTACCTTTGATCTTTAAATTGTTGTTGCTGTTCAGTTGCTAAGTCGCGTCCAACTCTGCAACCCCAGGCTTCCCTGTCCTTCACTATCTCCTGGAGTTTGCTCAGATTCAAGTCCATTGAGCCAGTGATGGTATTTAACCATTTCCTCTTCTGTCACTCCCTTTTCCTTCTATTCAGTCTTTCCCAGCATCAGGAGATTTTCCAATGAGTCAGCTCTTTGCATCAGGTGGCCAGAATATTAGAGCTTCAGCTTCAGCTTCATTATCTTTAAGTTTTCCTTTTCAAAATTGCAAGCATACTCCTACCTGGACAGAAATTTCTCTCCTCTTCTCTGGATTATGACTATTACACTTATTGTCATTATTATACTATACGCTTAAATTACTTATTAAGTTTCAATGTCCATTTGATATAATATAAGTTGCATGGGACAGAAATCTCTATCTTCTATTATTTTATATTTCTGGTGTCTGGAACAACACTGGGCCATTGAATTTTCCCTGCATTTTCTGGCAGTCATATGAAAAGCAGAAATATGACCTATTATATAATTCTTATTATCATGGATCATGGTGCCTGTAATAAAATCTTGGAAAAACAAAGTATTGCCTTGCATTAAATTACATAAGAAATTTACAGAGTGGCTCTTACAAGGTATAAGAGAAACAACATGAAAAATGATGCTCTGACAATAAATCCAGTGATATTGTTCCTATCTTTACTTTTAACTTGAAGAGTACTTAATGGCTGAGGGCATAGCATGAGTTATGTTTCCAAAAAATAGAATTCTTTTCTATTTAAATAGTTTGAAATATTTAAAAGATTTCACAAAGTAAAAATTACCATAATAATAGGAACAAGTAAACGCTTTATGGCATGTGATGAAATATCCACTATCAGTTCGGTTGCTCAGTTGTGTTTGACTCTTTGTGACCCCATGAACTGTAGCACACCAGGCTTCCCTGTCTATCACCAACTCCTGGAGTTCACCCGTCCATTGAGTCGGTGATGTCATCTAACCATCTCATCGTTTGTCGTCCCCTTCTCCTCCTGTCCTCAGTCTTTCCCAGCATCAGGGTCTTTTCAAATGAGTCAGCTGTTCACCTCAGGTGGCCAAAGTATTGGAGTTTTAAATTTAACATCAGTCCTTCCAGTGAACACCCAGGACTGATCTCCTTTAGGATGGACTGGTTGGATCTCCTTGCAGTCCAAGGGACTCTCAAGAGTCTTCTCGAACACCACAGTTCAAAAGCATCGATTCTTCGGCGCTCAGCTTTCTTCATAGTCCAACTCTCACATCCATACATGACCACTGGAAAAACCATAGCCTGGACTAAACAGACCTTTGTTGACAAAGTAATGTCTCTGCTTTTTAATATGCTGTCTAGGTGGGTCATAACTTCCCTTTCAAGGAATAAGCGTCTTTTAATTTAATGGCTGCAATGACCATCTGCAGTGATTTTGGAGCCCAGAAAAAAAAAGTGAGCCACTGTTTCCACTGTTTCCCCATCTATTTCCCATGAAGTGGTGGGACTGGATGTCATGATCTTTGTTTTCTGAATGTTGAGCTTTAAGCCAATCTTTTCACTCTCCTCTTTCACCTTCATCAAGAGACTCTTTAGTTCCTCTTCACTTTCTGCCATAAGGGTGGTATCATCTGCATATCTGAGATTATTGGTATTTCTCCTGGCAGTCTTGATTCCAGCTTGTGCTTCTTCCAGCCTAGCATTTCTCATGATGTACTCTGCATAGAAGTTAAATAAGCAAGGTGACAATACACAGCCTTGACGTACTCCTTTTCCTATTTGGAACCAGTCTGTTGTTCCATGTCCAGTTCTGACTGTTGCTTCCTGACCTGTATACACGTTTCTCAAGAGGCAGGTCAGGTGGTCTGGTATTCCCATCTCTTTCAGAATTTTCCAGTTTATCGTTATCCACACAGTCAACGGCTTTGGCATAGTCAATGAAGCAGAAATAGATGTTTTTCTGGAACTCTCTTGCTTTTTTGATGATTCAGCGGATGTTGGCAATTTGATCTCGGGTTCCTCTGCCTTTTCTAAAACCAGAATTACTTAGCTATTAAAATTCATGTTTTCTAAGAATTTGAATTTATAAAACTAGAACATCAAAATGTCTCCCTGTTATCTTTCTATTTATACAATTTTAACTTGAATATAATGCACCAAAATATTGCCTGTGTTTTTCTCTGATTAAAGATAACGGATGACTTTCTTTTTTTCTCTTGTATAGTTTTTCCAGAAAAAAAACTGTAGTTTGTAATAAATAGAATTTTGAATTGTTAAGTTCTTTTATATCTGTAGTTTACTTTTTGTTACTTGATAACAATGATTTATATTTTGCCAGTCCTAAGTACACCACTAGTAATTTAATGACAATAATTTTCAATGCTGATATTCAATATATTTTCACCTAACTTGTTTTTCAAGCAAGTTTTAAAAGTACATATCGGGATTGTATTTTTTTCCCCTACAGACAGCCTTTTGATTGATTATCAGTTTACATTCAGCTTATTACAAGAAGATGATCGCCACCATACTGCCATAAACTTCATAGCAAACCCAGAACAGGTGAGAAGATCATTTAACTTTTATAGTGTAGTTATATCAGTGATGCAGTATTTCTCTGTGTTTCATCGAAATTGTGCCTCTTCTCAGAATTATCACACTGTAGGGCTTTTGTAGAAAAACAAATCCTATTAGGTTTTTCTTTTCATAAAACCTAAGTATCTTTATAATCAGAGAATTTTTGACCTTGATATTTCAGATTTTGCAAATCGTTCTACAGTGTATACATTATTTCTGTTATTTTTTCAGGCTTATAGCAGTGTTTTCTGTTTTTAATTATGTTTTCACACTGGTAGTAGTCTTCTTTGAAAATAAAACCTATTACTTCATAACACAAGCTATATTATATATATATTTTCTTTTTTTAATATACTGTTACATAATATTTCATTGTCTTTTTTTAATAAACCCTTTGGTTTATCTGAGTTATATGAATGTTCGGTTTTAAAAAACATTTTTTATTGAGATATAATTGACATCTTACAGTATAAGTTAAAAGTGTATAATATGCTGATTTAATATGTGTATATATTGCAATATGATTACAACCATAGCATGACCTAACACTGCAGTCATTTCACCTAATTGTAATTTTGGGGAGTTAATGATCCCTGGGTCGGGAAGATCCCCTGGAGAAGGAAACGGTAACCCACTCCAGTATTCTTGCCTGGAGAATCCCATGGATGGAGAAGCCTGGTAGGCTACAGTCCACGGGGTCGCAAAGAGTCGGACATGACTGAGCGATAGAACGGAACGGAAGAATGGAATGATAATTAAAGTCTCTTAGCAACTTTGAAAATTATGATACAGTATTGTTATTCATGTTCATTGAGTCGGTGATGTTGTACAACCAGCTCATCCTCATGTCTTCATGGACATGAAGTGGAACAAATTCCGGGAGTTAGTGGAGGATAGAGAAACCTGGCATGCTGCAGTCGATGGGGCTGCAAAGAGTAGGACACAGCTTAGCGACTGAACAACAACAGCAGCAACAGCAGTACTGTTATTCATAATCACTGTGGAGTGTTAGATCTTTAGGACTTACCAGGTGGCGCTAGTGGTGAAGAACCCGCCTGTCAACGCAGGAGACATAAAGAGAGGCAGGTTGGATCCCTTGGTCAGGGAGATCCCCTGGAGAACGAAATGGCGATCCACTCCAGTATTCTTGCCTGGAAAATCCCTTGGACAGAGGAGCCTGGTGGGCTCCAGTCCATAGCATTGCAAAGAGTCAGACACGACTGAAGCAACTTAGCACACACTGTTTGCAAGCTTTTATCTCTGGGGGGAGAAGTCTCAGAGTTGTTCACCTTCTACCAATCTCTCTGAATCATGTTGGCTGTAGTGAGCCACACACTTTTTGTTTGTTTGTTCTTAACTGGTGTGGGATGTCCACACTATGCTCGATTTTTCAGTGTTTTCTGTCTAGTCGAGACAGAAACAGGTCATTTGGGCAGTAACCTTAAAGATCAAGTATATTGGATACATGTTATACTCTCTTTCCCGTAAGGGAGCAGTCATCGGCCTTGTTGGTCTTTCTGATATTGAGCTGTGCTGCCTTGGGTGAGCTGCTGACCTTGGTAGAGTGAAATTGTTCTTTTTATGCTATATTGCAGCTATTCTCAGTTTTGTATTTAATTTTTGTATTGCAACTTCTTAACTGGATTTTGGTCTGCTCATAACGGTAATTTGGTCCATAGATCGTTGTTAAATTGGTGTTTTTGTCGGGGATGAGGGCTTGGACTTCCTATTACACTATTTTGCTGATGTTACTCTTTCTGGAGTGCTTCATTCTAAGTATACATTAATTCAGCTTATTAAGTCCATGTCATGTTTTTTAACAGTTTTCAACTAGGTAAAACCTCAAAATGTATCCTGACATTTGCAAGCTTCTTTCCTCTAAATTGTTTTACCGAACTTGCCAGTATATAGTGTAATTTCTTAAATTTTCATTTTTCAGTAAATTAGATCTCTCTTTCCCCAAAATAGAGAAGTTCGTTTTATGTTCCTCCTTAGTCCTTAGGTTTTAAGGAATGCCTACATTTTTGGGATTATATTTAATGTTTTGCCTTTTCCTGGAGTAGGAAATGGCAACACACTCCAATATAACAACAAGTTGCATTTTATAGTTATTTTTTCACACTGAGTATTTTTAAAAACAAAACATTTTATTATTAAAATAAAAAACTTTGTATACAAAGTTTTGATTTTTAAATAAGGACTTTGGAAGGTATTTTCTTTACATGATAATACTCTCTTCACTGATGGTGTGTATTTTTATGAAGACATTAATAATATGTCAGAAACTACAGTTTTACTATAATAAGAGTGTTTTAATAAATGCATTGTAAACACTGTAGACTTTTTTATTGTAGTAAACCATACATGAAGTAATATTTATATTTTAACTATTTTAATTGTACAGTTTCATGATGTTTAAGTAAATTTACAATGCTGTACAACCATCACCACAATCCATTATCAAAATATTTCATCAGTCCAAGTAGGATCTCTGTTTCCAGGAAGCAATAACTCTCTATTCCTCCCCTACTCCCATCACTGGGAAACCTTTATTCTACTTTCTGTCTCCATATTCCAGGTACCTAATGTGTGTAATCATGTAACATTTTTACTTCTATTTCTGATTTATTTCACTTAGCTTAATGTTTCAGTGTTTCCAATGTTCATCCTTGTCGCATGAAGCAGAATCTTATTCATAAATACTAATTCCAAACTTGTGGAGTTCATTGAGGATATGAGAAATTTAATATAAGTGGGATGTCTGGCTCACAGTGTAGGTATGAACAGTACTTCTCTCCAATAATATCCGTGGTGTCATACAAATAAGCTCAGATTAGACATAATTCTAGTTTGTTTCTCTCTTGACTATTCTCTCCTATTTCAATTCCCAGAAATCCTTGAGTTCTTACAATATCACAGCTTTCAGTTTGACTTTTTGCTGTTTTGTTCAGTTGAAACCAAGAGCCCAGACGTATATTTTGAGAAACTGATGGACACTAAACTATCATATCTTAGTACCACTAAGAATGCTTGTAACATCATTATAAGTAATTTATAATTACATATATATCTTTATGTACAATTTATAATTAAAGAGAAATGCAACTTGGAACAATTTCTGAAATTAACATGTATTGTTAGTCTGGGCCTCTTCTACAAAAAAGAAGTACTTTCATTTTTATGCATTTATTACATTTTGAAAACAAATTTAATTCTAACCTACTATATATCATCTTTAACCAATGCTTTCATGTTAACAATTTCTGGAGTAGTTTCTTGTATAATATGATCTTGCTGAACTTAACCATGTCTAACAACAGTGTTCTAAATGACTAATTTTGTCATTTACTGTGGTAGTCACAGTATTACTTCTTGGAGTCCAGCATATTTTCCTTGACCTTAAATATATTTTATAGGGCTTTAGTTACAGTACCATATATTCAGTAATGCCTTAACTTGAGAGGATGAAGTAAAATTTCAAGAAAAGTTTTCTATGTCAGTTGGAAATTTTGTGTAACCTTTTTTAGTAGTAATAGCAGTTATTCTCAAATTTCCATGACACAAAATAAGGCACACACAATTACTAAGATGCAATTTCATGATAAAAATAATGATTTAAGTTTTCTTAGGGGTTCACTGTTTCTACCATGTTTTGTTTTCATAGAAAACAACTCTTTTTAAAAACTATTTCATTAATAATAAAGAAAGTCAACCTTTCTCAGAGGTCAGCAGTCATACCTTCTTTCTGAGTCCTTTAGTAAAAGGGAAGATGAAAAAGGAGAAGGAAAAGAAGAAATCCTGTGTCCCCAGACCTAATAATATCAACCACACGACCATTATCAGCATGGTGGCCTGAAACCATGATAAGTTTTTTGAGAAATTATCTTGTTTAATTTTCCCAAAAAAGTCTTTGGGGAAGTCATGATATTCCCATTTTAGAGATTGTTGTTGTTTAGTTGCTAAGTCATGTCCAATATTTTTGTGACCCCATGCACTGGGGCCTGCCAGACTCCTCTGTCTATGGGATTTCCCAGGCAAGAATACTGAAAGGGATTGCCATTTTCTTCTCCAGGGGATCTTCTGACCTGGGGATCGAACCTCCATCCCCTGCATTGGCAGTCAGATTCTTTCCCACGGAGCTACCAGAGAAGCCCATTTTAGAGATAAGAAAGCTGATTTTCAGGAAGGATAAGGGTAGCTATCTCTAAATCAATACGCAGGTACATTAAAAGTCTAAGATTTGAACCCAGGGACATCTGACTCAATAATGAATACTCTGCAAATTTACTTCATTGCCTCATGAACACAATTTAGTTAATATGAAACAGTGATTGGTTTTCAGGTCTGGTTTGTTCACTATTGATAGAGTAAATCAGTATTTGTTACCAAAGAAATTTCTTCTTTTCCTATCTGGGTTCTCCTTAATGCATCGTTATAAGTATGATGAAATAGATGTTACTACTGTGCCTGAGTAAATGCTGTCTGTTGGACAGACTTATTTGCACACTGACAAAAGCTTTTTGCATTTATTACTTGAGTCATTAATATTGGCGTTATTTTTGAATCAGTGTCATCTGTTTTCATAGCTTTAAAAAGTAGAAAGGCCTTAAGAAGTTTGAAAGTTTTCTGGTACATATTAGAGGATATTTTAATAGCTTACCGATAGAACTCAGTAAGTTAACTTCCTTCTTACATTTGTGGCCAGTTGGATGGCATCACCGATTCTGTGGACATGAGTTTGAGTGAACTCCGGGAGTTGGTGATGGACAGGGAGGCCTGGCGTGCTGTGATTCATGGGGTCGCGGAGAGTTGGACACGACTGAGCGACTGAACTGAACTGAACTGACAAATATGACTCTGATGGATAATATAGTGCCCTTCTGAAATACTGTATATTTTTAAACTCCAAGACTTGTTTTTCTATGATCACTTCAAATTCTCTGATATTATCTCTTCACTAGTAATGAGCACTACCCTGAAAAATCTATGTGGCAAAATTGTTCAGCCTTACTACCACACAGTTTATTTTATATGCTCTTTCAAGATGACCATTCTTATTGAGTTTATATTTGCTTCCTGGGAACTTTGAAGAGAGTATCTTTCAATGATTATGGAGCATTGTTAGTAGTTCATAATAGAGGCTCAGCTGTCCCCATCTCTATGGAAATCATTTAGAGTAGTTTTTATTTCAAGTAAGATAATTGGGTCTTAGTGTATCGTTTACATGGAAAGACTGTCACACATCACCCAGCAGCCATTGCCTTTTTTCGTGCTTCTTTTTACTCCTCCCATATCAGGGAAGAACCATGTCCTTCTGTCAGTTTCTTCCTAACACTATTTCTATCAGATATGGGGAACTTAATTGCTTATAGACTTACTTTCTCTAAGAGCCACTCAGAAAATTGGCGATACATTTTCTATTGGCTTTCTTATTGTCTTATTTAGAAAAAGTTGTAATATCAAGGAATTAATTTTAATTATTTTAGTAGCCAGGTCTCACTTAGCAACACAGCTTTTTCTAAGAGTCTTTGTATATTTAGAACACAGCAAAGCACACTCAGTATCTGCAGCTAAAGCTGTTCAATATGACTGTCTTTCTGTGCCTTTCTGCAAGTCTTGATAGTTATGCTGCTGCTGCTAAGTCACTTCAGTTGTGTCCGACTCTGTGTGACCCCATGGACGGCAGCCTACCAGGCTCCCCCGGCCCTGGGGTTCTCCAGGCAAGAACACTGGAGTGGGTTGCCATTTCCTTCTCCAATGTGTGAAAGTGAAAAGTGAAAGTGAAGTCGCTCAGTCGTGTCCGACCCTTAGCGACCCCACGGACTACAGCCTACCAGGCTCCTCAATCCATGGGATTTTCTAGGCAAGAGTACTGGAGTGGCTTGCCATTGCCTTCTCCGCTTGATAGTTATAATCTTACATAATTTTTGTTCCTCATCTCTTGGAGTAGAATAATAGCAAATAACATTTAAAGAAATCTCTTGGGCATTTGCTTCTGTGCAATTAAATTAATGACGAGATGCAGGTTGATCAATGTAAAATTCTTCAGTGTTCCTCTCTACACATGTTTATATGACTTGATCCCTTCTTTTACCCCAAGTAGGTTTATAACTTTTACCTCTAAGTTTTGCATTTCAAGTATTTTTTTTTTACCAAAAAATGTGTATATACTAATACTATAGTAACAAGAAATCTTTCGACAAAACAATCATCCATTGCTGTGAAATAACTTTGGACTAACCAAACCCATATCATTTAAATATTAACTACAGGTAAGCCAAGAAAGGGAGAAGGCAGTGGCACCCAACTCCAGTACTCTTGTCTGGAAAATCCCATGGACAGAGGAGCCTGGTGGGCTGCAGTCCATGTGGTCGAGAAGAGTCGGACACGACTGAGCAACTTCACTTTCACTTTTCACTTTCATGCATTGGAGAAGGAAATGGCAACCCACTCCAGTGTTCTTGCCTGGAGAATCCCAGGGATGGGGGAGCCTGGTGGGCTGCTGTCTTTGGGGTTGCACAAAGTCGGACACGACTGAAGCGAGCATCAGCAGCAGCAGCAAGCCAAGAAAATCAAAATTCAAGTGTTGAATTGTAGCAGCCTCTGGCTACATGTAGAAGACCAGGTTACAGTAAGAAAGATAAATGGGAACTTTAAATATACCTTAGAATTTATCACCTTTTATTTTTTTCATTAAAAAATTGTAATTGACATCAACACTTTCTCACTTAACTATTGACTTAATGTTCACAGTTAGAGAAACATAGTATGGACATAATTAAAACATTAAAGATAACATCTAGTATAATTCTGGTTTTTTAATCTTCATATTTTCTTTCTTGGTAGTCAAACAAAAATTTGGATATTTCAATTAATGCATCAAACAACTTTAATCTCAACATTACATGGTCAGTTGGTTCAACAGGTAAGAGAATTTTGTTGTCATGTGTCTTTTGCTTCTGTTCTTATATGTAAGGTTTCTAATATGACCTTTCTACTGTTAATTTAAAAAATTGAAATAAAAATGTTCCAGAATCTTTGTGCTGTTTTAGGTAAAAATATTAAGTAGCATTATTAATAAAGTGTCATTATTCTGTTAACTTTCCCCCTAATTCAGTTAATATTAGGTGGATAATAGATATTTTACGCTTCTTATTTTTTTATATGGCAGTTATGAATTCCTGTGATTTTAATTAAGACAGATTACTTCTTTAATGACTAAAGAGACTGAGATTTCAATTATTTGATTCACCATTGAAGCAATAAATTTAATAACTTTAATATTGATATAAAATAACAACTTATTTCTGTGTATGCTGGTAAAAAACCAACTTACCTATTACCTTTAAACTTGAATTTATACCCCCTGTCATTGTTGGATTTGGTTCTGAGAAAGGGTTAAAAAACTCTACACTTAATATTTCTTCCATAATAAGGTTTATACATTGAAATTGCTAACTTTTAAGAAATACAAAAAGTACAAATCTGTATGTTGGATTATGAAAAAGTATGGTTGCTATTTTAAAGAAATGCTGTTGTTTTCTACTTTCAATATAAAGGACATACTGTTGCATAAAAGTACTGAAAACTTTTAAAGAAAATATAGGAATCCTTAGAAATCCATATTTGATTTCTTAAAATTAAATCATGTGCTATTTTAAGAAGTATTAATAAAATAATAGAAACATAATTCAAATGAGAAAGGGTCTTTGCAATTCCAGTTTTTATATTACATATATAAGAATTAAAAACTTTATATACATATGTACATCAGTTCAGTTCAGTTCAGTTCAGTTCAGTCGCTCAGTCGTGTCCGACTCTCCGCGACCCCATGAATCACAGCACGCCAGGCCTCCCTGTCCATCACCAACTCCCGGAGTACACTCAAACTCATGTCCACAGAGTCGGTGATGCCATCCAGCCATCTCATTCTCCGTCGTCCCCTTCTCCTCCCGCCCCCAACCTTTCCCAACATCAGAGTCTTTTCCAGTGAGTCAACTCGTCGCATGAGGTGGCCAAAGTATTGGAGTTTCAGCTTTAGCATCAGTCCCTCCAATGAACATCCAGGATTGATCTCCTTTAGAATGGACTGGTTGGATCTCCTTGCAGTATAAGGGACTCTCAAGAGTCTTCTCCAACACCACAGTTCAAAAGCATCGATTCTTCGGCGATCAGCTTTCTTCACAGTCCAACTCTCACATCCATACATGACCACGGGAAAAACCATTGCCTTGACTAGACGGACCTTGGTCGGCAAAGTAATGTCTCTGCTTTTTAATATACTATCAAGGTTGGTCATAACTTTCCTTCCAAGGAGCAAGCGTCTTTTAATTTCATGGCTGCAATCAGCATCTGCAGTGATTTTGGAGCCCAAAAAAACAAAGTCTGACACTGTTTCCACTGTTTTTCCATCTATTTCCCATGAAGTGATGGGACCAGATGCCATGATCTTTGTTTTCTGAATGTTGAGCTTCAAGCCAACCTTTTCACTCTCCTCTTTCACTTTCATCAAGAGGCTTTTGAGTTCCTCTTCACTTTCTGCCATAAGGGTAGTGTCATCTGCATATCTGAGGTTATTGATATTTCTCCCAGCAATCTTGATTCCAGCTTGTGCTTCTTCCAGCCCAGCGTTCCTCATGATGTACTCTGCATATAAGTTAAATAAGCAAGGTGACAATATACAACCTTGACGCACTCCTTTTCCTATTTGGAACCAGTCTGTTGTTCCATGACCGGTTCTAACTGTAGCTTCCTGACCTGCATACAGGTTTCTCAAGAGGCAGGTCAGGTGGTCTGGGATTCCCATCTCTTTCAGAATGTTCCACAGTTTATTGTGATCCACACAGTCAAAGGCTTTGGCATAGTCAATGAAGCAGAAATAGATGTTTTTCTGAAACTCTCTTGCTGTACATATTTCATTACAATAGTGTAAACATATAGTAAAATCTTGGCACTGTAAGTTTCATTAACTATGAGTTCCTGATAACTTGTACTGTTAATTTGAAATTCTGCATAACAAATTGACCCTACAAGAGTTTTAAAATTTGGCAACAAAAATATATAAAACCTCAGTAATCACTTTAGAACAGTGCCTTCAATATACAAGAGATTACTTGTAACTTTCAGATTCGCAAAACCAAATCTTAGATATTTTGATTTATTAGTTTGGAAGATGTTACCAGAAAACCTGCATTTTAAAAAAGCATTCATGGTATTTTTGGAACAGATGATCGGTTAGAAAATAATTCAGTTGCTCAGTATCCTAACTATTCTTATCTTTAAGGCAGAGGGCTTTCTTCCATTTGGTTAATTTCACTAAATATTTATTGAGTACTCAATATGTGTTTAACTAATTGAATTTTTAGCTCATGTTTTAAATTATATCTTCCTACCACTTTATTCAAAGTAGTGATGGTTCAATACATGGTAAACAAAAAAAAATTGATTTCTTTTCTGTTTTTTAATTGGATTGAGACATATTTTGTTTTGAAAGGCTCTGTGGAGAAATAAGTAGCAAAACAACAGTTCCTGAAGCTATATATTTCTTGAGTTCCAAAGAGGACTTTACTGTTCAGTAGCTACAAACTTGAGGCAAATGTCTTAATCTTTCTGAGGCTCAGTTTCCAATTTGAAAAACAGAGATGGAATACCTATGGGATAAAGTTTTTATTAGAATAGAATGTAAAGTCTCTAAACCAGTGCCTAGTATATAGCACTGAAAATAAGTGGTTATTATTTTTAAAAATAGTTTTTATACTAAATCTGTTTCCATTATATTTATGACAAATCTTATTTCTTCCTTGTCATTCTAAATTATGAACATGAGTTTATTTGGATAGTTATGTACTTATAAGCACAGTTACAGCAATTAAGTAAATATCATATATATGTAAATGTTACATTAATAAAGATATGTTTCCTTAATATGAATTATTTAAATTTGTTATTATTTACATTTTAGCTGGAACAATATCTGGAGAGGAGACTCCTATAGTTTCCAAGACTAATATAAAAGAATACAGAGATAGTTTTTCCTATGAAAAATTTAACTTTAGAAGCAATCCAAACATTACATTCTATGTATATGTCAGCAACTTTTCATGGCCTATTAAAATACAGGTAAGTGTTAATAATATTTAATCTAATGACCACTGAATATTTTCATATGAAAAAGAATGCTGTTTTTGTTCAAAGAGGTGATAAAGATTTCTATATTTTGCACAATGTGAAGCATGTATTGATCCTTCATAAAAAGGATACAGTAGGTGTCTGTGATGATTAATGTCTTCGTAAAAAATGTTTGAACATACTGAATATGTACTAATAAGTATGTACTAATTTTTCAGTGTGATTATATTCTTAAAAAATGTATCAGAACTTGAAATAACTATGACATTTATATTTTCTGATTAATTTCATTCTTTGAGGGTTAAATAGATATTATTTTCTTACAATCCCTCTTGAAATCATTGACTGTTTTTAGCAATCTTTATTATATATTGAATATAATTCAAATCATCATGAAAAATTTAGAGCTAGCAGTACCTTACAGTTAATTCTTTAAGGCTCACTACTTCTCACTACTGATTTCTTTATATACTCTGTATATGTTATATATTTTATTTTTATTGTGTTTAGTGATAGAGTGCTAAAGGCTTCTGATTTATTGCTAGGGACATTTAGGATATTCTTACTATCTTAAAATAGTCAAGGTGTGTATTCTTAATTTATTCTTTTATGAAAGAAATATCTACGTGTTAAAGTGTTTAGATTTATTTATTCATTCTTTTATGATTGTTTGATTAGATTGCGTTCAGATTAGTTTATTAAATAATTCATGTGTGCCAAACCCTGTGCTGAGCTGTTGTGTTTTGTGATCTTTAAAAAAATTACAGGTAATTTATCCTTTTTTATTAATAGATGACTATTTTTTATTTGTGACTAGAGAATTCTTGCATGCTTTATCAATTTCTGTGTGATTTGTGGGAAGACAGAGTGACTTTTAAAAATTGTATATTTGCTTGAAAAATTTTGATTTGTAAGGTTGATTTCATGTCTAAATTAAGGAAATTACTTGTTCAATAAATATTAGTATAAATTACTACTCAGTAAGTAGTAATGATAATTAATTTGATAAATTTACTTCTTTATTGTGATTGAATTGTATGTTAATATAGTAAAAAAATGCCAGGATTGTTTTCTTATGGGTTTTTAGAATTTTGACCTTTAGGATGCTGGAGGTATCATTTTATTTTTTATGATTTATATAGAAATACTAATCAAACTTCATTTGTTTTATTCAGATTATGATTGAAGGTGACAAAAGGCTCATCCATGAGCTTATTAAATAGTAATTAAAATTGAAAAAATTGCTATATTTCTGATTGTTTTCTGCCCTTTGTTTCATGGCTACCTAATTATATTTTATTTTTAAGCAAATTACACACTTTAGAATGTTCATGAATATTTAATGATTAGAAATTAAGTTTCTAAATTGGATTTTCTTTTGATATCATACTAGTAGTGTGTTCTGGAAGCCAAACCAGAATTTCTATAATGAAATTAAAATATCCTACTTTCCCAAAGTGGTAAAATGTTTAAAATAATTGTGATGGTCAAGATAAGTACATCCTAATTCCTACTCTTTGAGTAAAATCATTATATCAATCCTGTGGAATATGTTATGTTACTATTAAGGCTTACGAGTATGTGTGCTTGTTTATACAACTATAATAAACTTTCTGTTTTTAAGTGTAAAATAGTAAAATTATTTTCACTGAGACCTGTTTGCAAATAGAATTGAGCTACACTGATTTATTTTTGAATGGTCAGCCAATCTTGGTAATGAGGGTAAGCTCCACTTAGTCATTTTGTATTACATCTTTAATATATTGCTGAATTCAAGTTGTTGAAACTTTATGAATTTTTATACCTATGTTTTAGGGGCAAATTAGTCTGTAGTTTTCTATTCATGAAGTCTTACTAACTTAGTAGGATGGTACTAGTGGCCTTACAAAGTAAATTGGGACATGTTCTTTCCTCTGTAATTTTCTAAAGATATTGATAGATAATCTCTCTATATATGTTTTCAAATTTGTGTTAGAATTCAACATTTAATTTATTTGAACTTGAGATTTTCTTTGTGGAAATGTTTTAACTACAAATTGAATTTCTCTTGTGGATTGAGAACTTTTCTGGTTATCTATATTTTTCTTGAGTGAACTGTATCAGTTTATGTCTCTCAGTTGTAAATTTCCCAGTTGTGTAATTTGTTGGCATAAGATTTTTCATAATATTCACATATTACCCACTGATATCATCTAATTCCTGAAACTGATAATTAGTTTCCACATTCTCATTTTTTCTCTTCTTGTTCAGTCTGGCTAAAGTTTTAGCAAGTTCATTTACTTTTCTGTCTTTTATTTCATTAATTATTTCTTTTAAACTCTTCCTTTTCTTGTTCTTCCTTGACATTCATTTGTTCTTCTTTTGCTGTTTTCTTCAGGTAAATACTTTCTAATTTTCTTTTTGATTTCTTCCTTGATCAGTGGGATATTTAGAAGTGAGATACTGTATTTCCAACTATTTAGAGAATGTCTAGAAGTGCTTCTGTCACTTATTGAATTTTTAAAGATTTTTCAAGGTTTATTTTATGGTTCAAAGTGTTTGGCAGAATAATGGCTCTGCAAAGGTGATCACATTCTAATCTGTGTTACCTATGTAAATATCTTACATGGACAGAAGACTTGAAGATGTGATTAAGTTTGGTACATTAGGACGATTACTCCAAGTTACTGAGGTGGACCCAACCTAACTACATGAGTCCTTATTATGACCTTTATTTGGCTGAGGTCAGGGTCAGAGGGTGATGTGCCTATGGGAGAATGGTCAGACCAGAGCAGCATTGCTTGTTTGGAATATGGAGGAAGGGGACTCGAGCCAAGAAATATAGACTCTAGAAGCTAGAAAAGTTGAGGAAACAGATTAGTCATTAGAGCCTCTAAAAAGAAATGTGGCTGTGCCGACACCTTGACACCTTGATTTTAGTTCACTGAAACTTCTGTCAGAGTTCTTACATACAGAACTATGAGATAGTAAATGTGATTTGTCTTAAGCCACTCTGACTGTTCTTATTGGTTACTCAGCAATAGAAATGTTCACTTGATCTCTCCAGTTTTCTTGACGAGCTCTCTAGGTTTCCCGTTCTGTTGCTTTCCTCTGCTTTTTTGAACTGTCCACTTAAGAAGGCCTTCTTATCTCTCCTTACTAATCTCTGGAATTCAGGATTCACTTGGGTATATCTTTCCCTCTCTCCCTTGCTTTTCACGTCTCTTCTTTCCTCAGCTATTTGTAATGCTCCTCAGACAACCACTTTGCCTTCTTCCATTTCTTTTTCTTTGGGATGATTTTGGTCACTGCCTCCTATACAGTGTTAGAAATCTCCGTTCATAGTTCTTCAGGCACTCTGTCTATCAGATCTAACCCCTTGAATCTGTTCGTCACCTCCACTGTATAATCATAAGAGATTTCATTTAGGTCATACCTGTTTAGCCTGCTTTCTTCAATTTAAGCCTGAATTTTGCAGTAAGGAGCTAATGATCTGAGCCACAGTCAGCTCCAGGTCTTATTTTTGCTTCTCCATCTTCAGGTGCAAAGAATATAATCTACATAATATGCTTGGGGGCCATCACCACACTATTCACAGCAATATGTGCCCTCACTCAAAATGACATTAAAAAAATTATTGCCTTCTCCACATCCAGCCAACTAGGCCTCATAATAGTAACAATTGGCATCAACCAACCATACTTAGCATTCCTCCATATCTGTACCCACGCCTTCTTTAAAGCCATACTATTCATATGCTCCGGTTCCATTATTCACAGTCTAAATGACGAACAAGATATCCGAAAAATAGGAGGCCTATTTAAAGCTATACCATTCACCACAACAGCCCTGATCATTGGCAGCCTTGCATTAATTTTGGTATGGACCATTTGGTGATGTCCATGAATAGAGTTGTCTATTTTGGTATGGACCATTTGGTGATGTCCATGAATAGAGTTGTCTCTTATGTTGTTGGAAGAGGGTGTTTGCTGTGACCAGTGTGTTCTGTTGGCAAAACTCTGTTAGCCTTTGCCCTGCTTCATTTTGACTCCAAGGCCAAACTAGCCAGTTATTCCAGCTATCTCTTGACTTCCTACTTTTGCATTCCCTCCCCCTATGGTGAAAAGACATCTTTTTTTGGTGTTAGTTCTAGAAGGTCTTGTAGGTCTTCATAGAACCAGTCAAATTCAGCTTCTTTGGCATCAGCAGTTGGGGCATAGACTTGGATTACTGTGATGTTGAATGGCTTGCCTTGGAAGTGAACTGAGATCATTCTATCATTTTTGAGAATGTACCCAAGTACCGCATTTCAGACTCTCTTGTTGACTATGAGGGCGACTCCATTTCTTCTAAGTTAATCCTAAGGAGTCCCTTGGACTGCAAGGAGATCCAACCAGTCTATTCTAAAGATCAGTCCTGGGTGTTAATTGGAAGACTGGTGCTAAAGCTGAAACTCCAATACTTTGGCCACCTCTTGCGAAGAGTTGACTCACTGGAAAAGACTCTGATGCTGGGAGGGACTGGGGGCAGGAGGAGAAGGGGACGACGGAGAATGAGATGGCTGGATGGCATCACCGACTCGATGGACATGAGTTTGAGTGAACTCCGGGAGTTGGTGATGGACAGGGAGGCCTGGCGTGCTGCGATTCATGGGGTTGCAAAGAGTCGGACACGACTGAGCGACTGAACTGAACTGAAAGGAAATCAGCCCTGAATATTCATTGGAAGGACTGATGCTGAAGCTGAAGCTCCAGTACTTTGGCCATGTGATGCATAGAGCAACTCATTGGAAAAGAACCTGATTCTGGGAAAGATTGAAGGAACATGGAGAAGAGAGTGGCAGAGGATGAGATAGCTAGATAGTATCACCAACTCAATGGACATGAATTTAAGGAAATTCTGGAGATAGTGAAGGACAGGGGAGCCTGGCATGCTGCAGTCTATGGGTTCGCAAAGAGTTGGACGCAACTTAGCAACTGAACAACAGCAGCAGCAATAGAAAATGAATAAACCTAATGTCTTAATCCATTGGTCAGCTGTGAAAAAATACCATTGACTAAGTAGCTTATAAACAACAGAAATTTGTTATTCACAGTTCTGGAGGTGGGAAGCCCGAGATCAAAGTACCAGTATGGAATGGTCGGGTTTTGGTGATGATTCCTGTGCCCTCACATAAGGGAAGGTGATGGGGAGCTCTGTGGGACCTCTTTTATAGGATCACTAACCCCATTCATGACCAGTCCACTCACATGACCATCCACCCACATGACCAATCCACCCTCATGACCTATCTAATCATATTCCAAAGATTGTATCACCTGGATATGAATATGTTTTGGTAAATGTTCCTGGGACAGTTGCAAATGTCCTATGCTTTCTGAAGTCTTCTGCAGATATCAGTTGGTTCAAGTTTTTCAAATTGTCTAGTGTCCACATTGATGTTCTGTCAATTTGAAGAATAAGTGTTGCAATCTCTGACTGTAATTTTAGATTCGGTTATTTGTTCTTCTAGCAATTTTTACTTCATGTATTTTGAAACTCTCTTAGTTAGATGGATACATGTTTAGGGTTTTTAATGTCTTCTTGATCAATTGATGACTTGACCTCTTTATTATTAGGAAATTGCTTTCTGAATCCCTGGTAATATTCTTTGCTTCAAAATTTATTTTGCCAAATATAAAAAGTATAGTCACTCCAGCTTTAAAAAATATTAATAGAATGCTGTGTCAGTTTTTCATCCTTCTACTTTAACCTACTTGTGTTTTTATATTTAAAATAGATTATTTTGGACAGCATATAGTTATGTCTTATTTATCCAATCCTTATCCGTCATGTACATGTAATGTATATATATATTTATAGGCATCTCATTTTATTGTGCTTTCTTTTATTGCAGTTTACAGATATTATGTTTCTTATGAATTGAATTTTTTGGCAACAATGCATTGAGAAAGTCTGCAGATGCCATTTTTCAAAAAGCATTTCCTCACTGTGTCTCTGTGTCACATTTTGGTAATTCTCATATTTCAGATTTTTTCACTGTTACTAGTTATGGTGATCTGTGTTCAGTCATCTTTAACGTTAGTATTAGGACTCAGTGAAGGCTCAGGTGATGGCTAGTACTTTTCAGCAATAAATTTTTTTTTAAAATTTAGGTATGTACATTTTTTTAGGTTAGTGCTATTGTACACTTGGTAGACTATAGTATAGTACAAATATAATTTTTAAAAATTTTTATTTAATAAATGGTACAAAGCACAATGCCAAAAACATTAACAGTTAAAATTTCACCAAAGGAAAAAAATACTAAGGAATACACAGTTGCAAAAAGC
The DNA here is from genome assembly GCF_049115385.1 of Moschus berezovskii. Lineage (NCBI taxonomy): Eukaryota > Metazoa > Chordata > Mammalia > Artiodactyla > Moschidae > Moschus > Moschus berezovskii. Next base: position 81,606,516 of record NC_142471.1, read on the forward strand.
TACATTAAGTTATTTTACAACTGCCTCAAGCTGCAAAAAGAAAAAAAACCCAATACCATACCTAAGTTATCCCTCTCTCAAAATAATGCCATTTATATTATAAACCACGAGCTCCCCATCAAAAGATGGGAGCTGCTTTTGTTAATTCATATATAAATATATATGACTGTATCACTTTTCTATACACCTGAAACAAACACAACACTAAATAAAATATAGTACAATATAAAATAAAAATAAGTAACAGATCTTTGGGGCTTTACACTGAGTTACAGTTCCTATCAGAGGGATAACAGCACCACAGCCGCACTGAATCCTCATGAAGGAGGCCCACGAATGACTGGGTTACAAGAGTTACAGGAATGAGAGCTGCTCATTTCCCAGAAACGACAGCTCACAGAAAACCAACAAAGGCACGAGATACAGACCATTCACTTATGAATGTGTAACACTCAAGAAAGTCCACATCACTCCTACAACATGTCTAAAGTGCCTCAGAATTCACACAATACCAACTTTCTCATGGTTCCAGTTAAATTACATACACCAGTTTATAACAAATGGCAAAATCTGTAACTCTGTTCAAAGTTTTAAAAGATTACTTAAGAATAGTTTCTTGTATTTCTATGCCACCTTTATAGTGCTGTTTTCTCGTTTCTTAATTAGTAAATTCAGCGTGCAGGTTCTATCCTAGACTATAGTATAGTACAAATATAATTTTTATATGCACTAAGAAACCAAAAAAATGATGTGAAATGCTTTATGGCAATATTTGCTTTCTTTCAGTGGTCCTGAACTGAACCTAGAGTATCTTTGGGATATTTCTGTATGTTTTGGGGTTTAAATCTAACATATCATTATTTGTTTTCTGTTTTTCTTATTTGTCCATTGTTTGTTCTTTCCTTTATTGTGCTTATTCTTCTGAATTTAACATTTTTTCTTGATTTCCTTTTATTGTTGGCTTATTAGCTGCAATTCTACGTTGTGTTATTTTAGTGGGTATTTTGTAACTTATTTTATACATCTTAAACTTTTTATTGTCTATGTTTAAGTAATATTATATCACTAATTTCTTTGTGTATATTAACCTTAAAACAGTTTGCCTTCATTTCCTTCCCCCTGACCTTTGTGTCATTGTTGAATCTATTTTATTGCTTCATACTTTATAAAACTGTTGCTACACTTTTACTAATTTTGATATAGTCAGGTTTATTCAGAGATATTAAAAGTAAGAAAACATTTGCTCTTTTACCTACATATTTATTGTGTCCAGCATTCAACATTTCTTTTTCTGTTTTTGTAAATACAGACTTTTAAAGATTTTATTTCATATTGGAGTATGGTTGACAAACAATGTTGTATTAGTTTCAGGTATACAACAAAGTGATTCAGTTCATACACATGTATCTATTCTTTTTCAAATTCTTTTCCCATTTAGGCTACTACAGAGTATTGAGCAGCTTCCTTGTGCTATACAGTAGGTATTTGTTGATTATCTATTTTAAATATAGCAGTGTTCATTATCATTTTCCTACTGTCTAAGGGACATACTTTTAATACTTCAGTGCAGATCTGCTGGCAGTACATTATATCTGCTCGTATATCTGGAAAAAAATATTTTACTTTCTTAGGGCTTTGAAAAATTTTAAATTGTGGCCTTTTCTTTTCACTATTTTTGTATTAATCTTTTGGTTTCCATTGTTACTAATGAGAAATCTGTGTTTAACCTTATTGTTCCTTTGTGTGTTATGACTTTTTTCTCCTTCCGTCTGCATTAAAATTTTCCTCTTTGTCACTGATTTTGGCCAATTTGATTATGATGTGCATAGTTGTGAGTTTTTGTTTTATGTTTCTTGTGCATGGGTTTTATTGACACTCTTAAATTTATGAAGTTATAGTTTTCATGAAATTTAGACAATATTAAGCCATTATTTCTTGATTTTCTCCCACTTCTCTCTTTTGTTTTAGGAATTCTAACAGTATTGTATTAAACTGTTTGAAATCCTTTTTCCTCACTCTTGTTTTTATTTCTTATTCATTCTGTGTTTCACTTTGGATATTTTTGTTACCTGTATCTTCAAGTTCATGAATCTTTTCTTCTGTAGTACCCAATCCCACCCAGTGTATCTTATCCATCATCTCAGACATTATATTTTCTATTTCAGGAATGTTTCTACTTAACATGGTCCATCAACTTTCTGCCTTCTTGAGTTATGGAATTACAGTTCTTATAACTCCTTTAATGTCCTTGTCTGCACATTCTGTAATTTGTGTCATTTCTGAGTTTTTTGCAATTGATTTATTTTTCTCTTCCTTATGGGTAATATTTTGATTAGTTGCCAGACATTCTGATTTTTAGTTTTTTGGATGTTTGATAGGTAAGTTTTACCTTTGTTCTTCAATAGAGTTAACTTGCTTTGAAAATATTGATCTTTTCAAGACTTTTTTTTTTTTTTTTTGGTTTAATAGACCAGAAGAAAGCATAATTTAGTCTAGGGTTAATCTTTCCATGCATGAGGCACTACCCACTCTACTCTATGACACATGAATTACAGATCATCTGCCATGATTGGAGCATGAAATGTTCTCAACCCTATCTGAGTTTTGAGGATTTTTCTCTCTGCTCCTTTCACATGGTCCTTTCCCCAGCCTTGTATAGTCTTTTCAGCAGTAAGTAGCATTTGAAAGTGAAAAAGGAGAGTGAAAAAGTTGATTTAAAACTCAACATTCAGAAAACTAAGATCATGGCATCCAGTCCCATCACTTCATGGCAAGTAGATGGGGAAACAGTGAGAGACTTTATGTTTTGGGGCTTCAAAATCACTGTAGATGGTGACTGCAGCCATGAAATTAAAAGATGCTTGCTCCTTGGAAGAAAAGCTATGACCAAACTAGACAGCATATTAAAAACCAGAGACAAGGTCTATCTAGTCAAAGCCATGGTTTTTCCAGTAGTCTTGCATGGATGTGAGAGTTAGACTATAAAGAAAGTTGAGCGCCGAAGAATTGATGCTTTTGAACTGTGGTGTTGGAGAAGACTCTTGAGAGTCCCTTGGACAGCAAGGAGATCTAAACCGTCAATCCTAAAGGAAATCAATCCTGAATATTCATTGGAAAGGCTGATGTTAAAGCTGAAACTGCAATACTTTGCCCACCTGATGCAAAGAACTGACTCATTTGAAAAGACCCTGATGCTGGGAAAGATTGAAGGTAGGAGGAGAAGGGGACAACAGAGGATGGGATGGTTGGATGGCATCACCAACTCAATGGGTATGAGTTTGAGTAAGCTCTGTGAGTTGGTGATGGACAAAGAAGCCTGGCGTGCTGCAGTCCATGGGGTTGCAAAGAGTTGGACATGACTGAGCGACTGAACTGAACTGAACTGAAGAGTCATCGGCACTCTGGGCAGTTCTATCTTCTTTTGGATAGTGTCCTGTACATTGTAGCCACCTTGACCTCTCCAGAATTACCAGCACTATTTCCCCAATTCAGGAAAATTTCTAGATAGCACCTATGTTCACTCTGCTTTTAATGCAGCCTCAGAACCACAATAATCTGTGGCATTCAAAGGCTTACATCATTTTTCTCCTCTTGGAAATCTTTGTCCTGTATTGCTTGATATCCAGGATCTGAACAGCAGTGTTTTGTACAGTTGGTCTACTTTACTAGTTGTTTTGGCAGAAGGACAAGTCCATTCCCTGATACTCCATTTCGAAAGAAAGTAGAAAGCCTTCATATAATTTTCAGTTTATGTAGTAATTGGATTAATATGATAGCGATACCTGATGACTGTTACTATATACGTTTTATGCTTTTACTGATAAATTGCTTAATTTTTAGTTTCAATTTAAATTTTCAAGTACTTTTCAGATAAATGACATTTTATAGACATGTATCAATATATTTGAAGTTTCATAAGGAAATCCTATTGCAAATTCCAGCAAGCTACAAGTTATGAAAAAGTTTACAATCCATAGATGAAAATGTTCATTAAGTATTTATAAACTACACTCTATGGAAGCAGTTATTTTGAAAAGTGGCTGAAAGTAAAAAGTAAAAAGATCCAATTCCTATTTAAAAATATCCATGAGACCATGAGGCACCAAGAATCCTGTCCAAAGATAAAAGTCACTGTTTTATTTTCACAAAATTTTATCAGTGATGCATCAAAGAAGCAGCAATAGTTTCTGATAAAAAACTTAATTTTTATGGTTGTTTTTACTTAATTAATATAGTTTAATATTTGCTCTAGTTGACTTGTTACACAGGGAGAGAAATTAGTGTATATAGCTAAAAGAAAGTATTTCATGCTTTTTAGAATTTCTGCTTGTAATTTAATTCTTTTTTATATGCTATAGCATAAAAGATGTATGAAGAGTTTAATATTTAATTGTTGTTTGCATAACAGGACATCTTCATACGATATCCTTTTTGTAAGCCAAACCTTTCACATAGAGTTTGCTTTAACTGTTGTTTAATTATTGTATTTAAATATGTTTATGTGGTACTTTTTATATCACATTTCTTTTGAGTACTTTCAGTTATAATGTTTCTATATATGTTTTAAGCAGATTTAACAGATCACAGTTTTAAAAGTATTATATGAATAAGGAGACACTTTAACTGATATGTAAGAAAGTAGAAAAGTACTTCATCTGGTTTGATCCGATTGGATCTAATCTTGCTATTAATGAGAAGAAACTTAGTAGTGTGATGATAGAATTTTTCATATTTCTGAAAAATTAAGAAAATAAAGAGGATTGATAATAATTGTTATTTCTTCAGTATCTTCTGTATTTAATCAGTCAAAGGCTAATATAAAGTAGTGCTTCCTACAGAAATAGTGGATATTGTACACTTACATAAAGTTTTGGCTATACTATCCAGCAGATGTTTCTGAAGTTTCAGTCACACACAGGATATTTTGCTAGGGGATGAAATAGTACTAAAAGTATTCTCTGCTGTCAAGTAGCTCGCAAAATGTTAATCAGTATTATCTCAGTTATAGGTAAAGAAATTCAACTTTAAATTAGCTTTGAAGTAACACAAGATGTTATAGACTTGAAAAGCAAGGCATCCAAAGGAAATGTCTTTGGGAACTTCAAGAACTCATGTCTCCTTCTATGACCATCTTAAATTAAAATTGCTTCCCTTGACATTCTTTATACCATGTTATATAAATAATTATTGAATTGGCTCATTCCCTTTCTGTCTCTAGGTTCTATTTTACCAAGTATATAGACTGAATTCTATTCTAGTTGGATTTATAGAATCCTGATTAGCTATCTCAGACAGAAAAGGGGAAAGACTCTGTCCTAGAGCCTGTATATTGATATGAAGTTTCAGGCACATTATTTTAGTTTTGTTTGTGTTATGAAATATTATCTGAGCTATTCACTTTGGTTAACATCAATGTGAATGTTATTCATGAGTTCAGTTCAGTTCAGTTCAGTCGCTCAGTCGTGTCCGACTCTCCGCGACCCCATGAATCACAGCACGCCAGGCCTCCCTGTCCATCACCAACTCCCGGAGCTCACTCAGACTCAAGTCCACAGAGTCGGTGATGCCATCCAGCCATCTCATCCTCGGTCGTCCCCTTCTCCTCCCACCCCCAACCTTTCCTAGCATCAGAGTCTTTTCCAGTGAGTCAACTCGTCTCATGAGGTGGCCAAAGTATTGCAGTCTCAGCTTTAGCATAAGTCCTTCCAATGAACACCCAGGATCGATCTCCCTTAGAATGGACTGGTTGGATCTCCTTGCGGTACAAGGAACTCTCAAGAGTCTTCTCCAACACCACAGTTCAAAAGCATCAATTCTTCAGTGATAGCTTTCTTCACAGTCCAACTCTCACATCCATACATGACCACAGGAAAAACCATAGCCTTGACTAGACGGACCTTGGTTGGCAAAGTAATGTCTCTGCTTTTTAATGTACTATCAAGGTTGGTCATAACTTTCCTTCCAAGGAGTAAGCGTCTTTTAATTTCATGGCTACAATCAGCATCTGCAGTGATTTTGGAGCCCCCAAAAATAAAGTCTGACACTGTTTCCACTGTTTTTCCATCTATTTCCCATGAAGTGATGGGACCAGATGCCATGATCTTTGTTTTCTGAATGTTGAGCTTCAAGCCAACCTTTTCACTCTCCTCTTTCACTTTCATCAAGAGGCTTTTGAGTTCCTCTTCACTTTCTGCCATAAGGGTAGTGTCATCAGCATATCTGAGATTATTGATATTTCTCCCAGCAATCTTGATTCCAGCTTGTGCTTCTTCCAGCCCAGCGTTCCTCATGATGTACTCTGCATATAAGTTAAATAAGCAGGGTGACAATATACAGCCTTGACGCACTCCTTTTCCTATTTGGAACCAGTCTGTTGTTCCATGTATGTCTAAACTGTATATCCTACGTTTGGTATTGTTACAGAGGTGGTATTGAAGCAGCAAATCTTCTTGAAGAGAGTTATATTGAAGCAAGATACTGAAGGATAAATAGGAGTTCAGGACCTGATGCATGGCAAGGAATTCTAGGCAAGAAGGATGGGTATCTAAGTTTAATTAAAGAATTTTCATTAGAGAGCAAATAAATTTTTATTTTAGTTACTGAAAAACAGCTTGCAGGATAGAAAAGTGTTGATTTAGGATGATTGGGCTAGTCAAAGATGTACATTTTCCAACAAAATCTGAAGGATTTTACTGACATTAGATTAGAGCCAAAAGAAATACTGCAGGGAGACGATAAAGCAGGAATTAAAGTGATCTCAGATATAAGCAATGAAACCTGAGAGCAAAGAAAACTAACAGAAAAGGTAAACTTAAATGAAAATTGGATTAAAAAATAGCTCATGGAGTTTAAAATATGTGTAGAAAAACAAATAGATGGTGAAAGTAATGTGAAGAGTGAGGGAGTAAATAACCCTAAAGTAGTCTAAGGTGTCAGCGTATCAATGACATGGCAAATGTAACAAATGTTAACTCTCTTATTGTTATGACTTCTAGGGTAAATCTAAAGAAGAATAAAGGAAAGAATGAAATAACATGTTGATTGAGAAGAGTTGATGAATAGAAATGTTTTATGAGCTCACAGGAATGTGTGAAAAGAGCAAAAAGGTACATAACAAAAGGTTCAAATAAAAATTAAATAGTAAAATTATAAATACAAGCCTAGCTGTATCAGTAACTATATTAAATGTAAGCAGACTAAATACACCAAGTAGAAGTCTAAATGTATCATATAGGGTTGAAAAAATACTGATAATTTTTAAAGGAGACACAGTTTAGATATGATTCAAAATGATTAGAAGTAAAATTATACCAAAATTATGCTAGACAGAAAGAAAACTGAATCATACAAAGTACACTTTAAAGCAAGATTCATCGCTAGAGATAAAGAGGTATGTTTCCCCAAGATGAAGAGGTAACAGACCCACTGAAAAGATGGCACAATCCTGAATCTGTATGTGCCTAAAATGTAGCTTCAGAATTATGAAATTAAAGAAAACAGATTGCTATTTAACAATCCAGTGAAGTAGTACTTAATTGTTGTTGTTTAGTCTCTATGTCATGTTTGACTCTTTGCGACTGCATGGATTGTAGCTGGCCAGGCTCCTCTGTCCATGGAATTTTTCAGGCAAGAATACCAGAGTGGGTTGCCATTTCCTCTTCCAGGGGATCTTCCCGACTCAGGAATTGAACCGCGTCTTCTGCATTGGCAGGAGGATTCTTTATGAACTGATGAGAAAATTTCAAAGTGGTTGTTTGGATGGGAATATTGTAGTATTATTTTCAATATTCTCTTTTAAAGGATAATTTTAAGCAGAAATTGATGGCATCTTTGCCACTTACTTACTGGAGCACAAATTCCTTTAGATATACACCTCTATAGTTAAAAAAAGCAGAAAAAAAACTACAAGTATGATTAGAAATCAATTCTAAAATTCCAGAAAATTTTCACCTTTCTCGGTTGCTGTAATGATAGACTGCTACCATTTATATGTATTATGTCATGTATTTTGTAAATCAGACAGCTAGTATGTAGCAAACAGCTTTAAGCCATACTAGTCAGTTTGTCAGTTTGTCAGTCAGAGACATAATAATGTCCTCGTTACCATGCCAATGGATCCTGCTTAGTCCTTATGCTATTCAGGTCTCTGTAGCATTTCTGATTTCTTTTTTTCACTCTGAACTACTTTTTTCTCTGATTTCTGTTAAATCTGTCCATCCCCCATTTGTGGCCTCAGTTAAGTTATTCCTTTGCCTTAGCTTTAGTTACCTCATCTATAAAATAAAGACGGTAGTGCTTACATCATAGGGTTATCATGATAATTAAACGACATAATTATGTAAATTAGAACCTGCATGTACTACAGTAAACAGTTGCAGTCAGCAGTAGATAGGTGATCATCATTTTCTCCCTCCTCACCACCATTATCATCATTGGTATGTAAGAGTGTTTTCGATCTTCTTATCATATGTCTCACCTGTTTAAGTCCTGCGATTTCTCATACCATTTAAGATAAATGGTATTTATTTTCCTTGTCTATAGTAGGTTGATATCTTACAACAAAAAGTAGTACAACAATTTTGCCTGCTTTCAGTTGAAAATGAAATAGTTTATTTTAAATAATTTAGTTTAATTCACTTTTTTTAGCTTCTTAAGGTTAGAGTTTAGATCACTGATTTTTGAACTTTCTTCTTTTATATGCCTCTGATGCTATAAATTAACCTCAATGCATTGCTTTAGGCACATTCCACAAATTTTGAAGTTTTATGTTCATTTTCATTGACCCCCAAATATTTCTTAATTTCCCTTGTGATATACTTTTTGACTCCTGAGTCATTTAAAGTTGTCTTAATTCTCAAATACTTCGGTTTTTTCCAAGTGTGTCCCTCTTATTATTTCCTAATTTAATTTTCTCTGTGGCCAGAGAAAACTATGTATGATTTTAATCTTTTATATTTATTGGCTTTGAGTTTTGCTTGTTTACCTTTTGCCCAAAATATGGTTGTTTTTGCTGAAAATCCGTATCTATTTAGAGAAACAAGTGCACTTTTCAACTTTTTGTTATTCTTTAAATGTTAGTTGAGAATTTGGTGGATAGTATTGTTCAGTATTCTGTAGCCTTATTTTCTTTCACCCTTTTCTGTCAATTATTGAGAATGTTTGTGGAATTGCCAACTATATTTGGTGATTTTTTTCAGTTTGTTGTTTCAGTACTCTCCGATTTTCTTTTTATTCTTTGCAATTGCACTCTTTTCTACAGATATTTACTTGACCCTTTTATTTTTATAACATCTCTTTATTTTATTTTATTATCTCTAATTCTTGCCATACCAAGTTAACTTGCAGTTCCCCTAACATCTGTCTACTGTCTTTTTTTGTTTGTTTCTGTTGATGACTTTTCTCGTCTTAACTTCCTAACTATTGCTTAGCCTTTGTCCCAGTGCAAATATAATCTCTTATACATGATTCTTCTCTTAAACTGGCAGATTCTTCAGCATATCACATTTTGTTGTAATTATTGTTTCACTTATGTATCCCCTGTTAGCATCAGAACTCTGTTACAATAGAAACTGTCCTCATTGCTTAGGTGAAGTAATTCAATGAATAGTTTCTAAATTAAGAGATGAGTAATCTATTTTTCCCGAGGGAGAAATCACAGCAAGTCTACATAGAGAGGGTTTGGAGAAAGTGGAATCCTCTCACACTGTTGGTGGGAATGCAAATTGATACTACCACTATGGAGAACAGCATGGAGATTCCTTAAAAAGCTAGGAATGAAGTTACCACATGTGGATTCTAATAAAGCAAAACCTTTTTCTTTTCTCCAAAAATGAAATTGTATAGTAGTTTTATTAGATAAAATTTTTTGTAAGGAGCAGAAATTGTCTCTGATAACAAGCAGATGGAAAATATATTATTAGTATAACATGCTACTTACAATGTAAAGCAGGGAATAAGTAATCCAGTTTACAATAGACAGAAAGAAGCTCTTAGTCCCAGAAGTTTTCAGTTGTATGAAGTGCTTTACATTCTTGCCTAGTCACGGCTACTGTAGTGAGTGAAGTCTCATGGGTTTTCAATTCTTCCATATTACTCAGTCAAGATCTGAGAATCATAGGTGAATGAGTCTGGTAAATTTAGGTCACCTGTCTATTCCATTGTTTTACTGGAGGGTGGAAGAAAAAAGATCTCCCAAAAAGAGCTTTTTTAGCTTCCATACTGGAGTATATGAGACTAGCGTGCACTACCTCAGTAAGAAAACAAATGTTTGAATAAAATAATTCCTTGCTGGGGCAGGAGGTTTTTTCTAGTGACCAGAAATCAACAAGTATATACCACCATCGGTGACCTTGCTCAAAATATATAATTATCTAGGGAATAAAAGTATCTTTCTGAAATTGATATTTGCCTATATTAGGAAAATATTACAGATTTCACTGAGGAAATTATATAATTGTTATTGAAGTGAGAAAGGAGACTGCCTGTATTTTTAAAATACACAGGAAGTATATTAATTTTAATTAACCTGGTGCAAGGTAAATTATATATAATTTTTTTTTTTTAATCACTGCTGGTCTTCTGTGAATGTTTTTATCTACCTCTCCAGGTAACAGCTGCTTACTTTCTTCATGGCACTATAGAGCAGGTATTGAGAACACAGATCCTAAATCAGACTATATTTTTACATTTTCCATTTTCGAGCTGTATGATTGGGAAGGAGTCTTTTTTAAGTGTCAGTACTTCAGTTTCTTCATTTGAAAAATTGGAACTGATAATAGAGTCTGCCTTTATTAGTTTTCTTGCTAAATAGCATTTAACCACAAATTTATCAGCTGAAAACAGCATCCAGGTCCCTCTGCTCAGTGCTTCCCCAGGCTGTCGTCACGGCGTCTGTCGAGCTCATATCTGTACCCAGCGTTTAGGCAGAGCTCGGTCGCTTGGAGTTGCAGCCCTGAGGCCCCATGTCTTGTGCTGCTTTTTCAGTCATAGTATGTTCTCAGCCCCTGGACGCTGACTGCCACTGCCTGCCATCTGACCCTTAAGAATCACGGCGCGGTGCCCCTTCAGTGTCAGCTGAATCGTCTTTTTTGTTTAAAATCTTTCTCTTTGGTCTATTAAAGTGGAGTCTGATGTAATGTGACAATCATGGGAGTGACTGTTCCATCACCTTTGACGTAAAATGTAACCTGATTAATGGTGTGGCTTCCATCATTTTCAGACATTCATGGGAAAGGATATATAGGGTATGTACACCAAGGACTGGAATCTTGGAGGCCATATTAGAGTTTTGTCTACCACTCTGTTTTAGGGTAGTTTTGCAGGTTAAAAAAATAATACATGTCATAATCTTTAGTTAGGACTTAAATCAGTGTTAGCGGTAATTAATATTATTTAAATGCAAAATTCTTGATTCTCACTAAAAGTAGTCATGTGAAACTAAAATGACCTTCAGATTTTGTAAAGTAATGCTCAGCTGGATTATAAACTAGATATATATTTTATTGATAAAATATCAACTTAGGTTTAAATTATAAAAATTCATGCCGTATTCTAATTTTTGTTATTTATGTGATATACTCTTTCTCTTTAAAACTTCATATTTTCTCTTTAAAAAATTTTTTTTTATACTTGATATTATTTAATTTTACTCTTATGTGGACAGGTGAAGGATTTTTGTCATCTTGATTTTTTAATTCAAGGAATTGTATCTACCTATGTTCAAATGCTTCTTTAAGTCCCTTTTTCTTTGCTCTTTTCAGGTTCTCGTTATTTGTCCGATCACATTTCTGTTTCTGTCTTCCAAACCATTTAGCTTTTATTTCAAATTTTCCTTTTTACTCTCCTTCTTCTTGCTTCTCAATCTATTCTTTTAGCATAGTATTTTATTGTTTTCATATATCCATTCATTCTGCTTTTTATTCACTTATTTTATTTTTTAAATGTTTCCTGATTCTCCTTTCACAAAGTGTTCATATTTTCCCGTAAGTTTTAATATGCTTATGGGGATAATTTGAAATTTGGGGGCCTAAGGAAGTTGGCTGCTCCGAGAAGTACTGCATATGGAAAGGTGTGGTAGACAACAGTCTGTGTCAGACCTAATAACTATAGGTGGTAGAAGGGATGTTGAAAATGTCTAAGATGAAAATCTCCAAGGCAGTTTAATTTGTTATTTAGAAATTTATTACTCAACCGTGAAGCCTGGTGTGCTACAGTCCGTGGGTCACAAAGGATGGGACACGACTGAGCTACTGAACTGATCTGATACCTCAACCCAGTCCTATTTTATCAACACTAGGCTTAGACTGGAAAAGGTCAGTTTTCATTCCAATCCCAAAGAAAGGCAATGCCAAAGAATGCTCAAACTACCACACAATTGCACTCATCTCACATGCTAGCAAAGGAATGCTCAAAATTCTCCAGGCCAGGCTTCAGCAGTATGTGAACTGTAAACTTCCAGATGTTCAAGCTGGATTTGGAAAACACAGAGAAACCAGGGATCAAATTGCCAACATCTGCTGGATCATCGAAAAAACAAGAGAATTCCAGAAAAACATCTACTTCTGCTTTATTGACTATGCCAAAGTCTTTGTGTGGATCGCAATAAACTGTGGAAAATTGTGAAAGAGATGGGAATACCAGACCAACTGACCTGCCTCATGAGAAATCTGTATGCAGGTCAGGAAGCAACAGTTAGAACTGGATATGGAACAACAGACTGGTTCCAAATCAGGAAAGGAGTACATCAAGGCTATATTGTCACCCTGCTTATTTAACTTATGTGCAGAGTACATCATGAGAAACGCTGGCCTGGCTGAAGCAAAAGCTGGAATCAAGATTACTGGGAGAAATATTAATAACCTCAGATATGCAGATGACACCACCCTTATGACAGACAACGAAGAAGAACTAAAGAGCCTCTTGATGAAAGTGAAAGAGGAGACTGAAAAAGATGGCTTAAAACTCAACATTCAGAAAACTAAGATCAGGCCATCCAGTCCAGTCACTTCATGGCAAATAGATGGTGAAACAGTGGAAACAGTGACAGACTTTATCTTTTGGGGCTCAAAAATCACTGAAGATGGTGACTGCAGCCATGAAATTATGACCAACCTGCTGCTGCTGCTGCTGCTAAGTCACTTCAGTCGTGTCCGACTCTGTGTGACCCCACAGACGGAAGCCCACCAGGCTCCCCCGTCCCTGGGATTCTCCAGGCTAGACAGCATATTAAAAAGCAGAGACATGACTTTGCCAACAAAGGTCCATCTAGTCAAAGCTATAGTTTTTCCAGTAGACATGTATGGATGTGAGAGTTGGACTATAAAGAAAGCTGAATGTTGAAGAATTGATGCTTTTGAACTGTGGTGTTGGAGAAGACTCTTGAGAGTCCCCTGGACTGCAAGGAGATCAAACCAGTCAATCCTAAATTAAATCAGTCCTGGGTGTTCATTGGAAGCACTGATGCTGAAGCTGAAACTGCCATATTTTGGCTACCTGATGCGAAGAACTGACTCATTTGGAAAGACCCTGATGCTGGGACAGATTGAAGGCAGGAGGAAAAGGGGACGACAGAGGATGATATGGTTGGATGGTACCACCGACTCGATGGACCTGAGTTTGAGTAAGTTCTGTGAGTTGGTGATGGACAGGGAAGCCTGGTGTGCTGCAGTCCATGGGGTCGCAAAGAGTCGGACATGACTGAGTGACTGAACTGAATTGAACTGAAGAGGATTATCCAGTACCAGTTGCTGCATATTAACAGGGACATTGACAAACTGGGATACATACAGAGGTAAACTGTACATGGGAATTATATGAATAAGGGTTTAATATTTTGAAACTTCTATGTGGACTAGAATTTTAATTATTTCGATAGAACATTAGAGAGTAGAATTAAAATCAGTCGATAGATATTATAGAGAAATATGTGTGTATGTGTGTGGGCTTCCCAGGTGGTGCAGTGGTAAAGGATCTGCCTGCCAATGCAGGAGACTCAAGAGACCCAAGTTGGATCTTTGGGTCAGGAAGATCCCCTGGAGTAGGAAATGGCAACCCACTCAAGTATTCTTGCCTGGAATATCCCATGGACAGAGAACCCTGGCAGATTACAATCTAGGGGTCACAAAGAGTCAGACATGACTCAATGACTAAGCACACATATACATGGAACACTAAACATGTGAAATAAAATCAGTCAGTTGATATTGTAGAGAGGTATCTGTGGTGCGTAGTTGCTAAGTTGTGTATGACTCTTTATGGCCCCATGGACTGTAGCCTGCCAGGCTCCCCTGTCTGCAGGATTCTCCAGGTGATAATACTGGAGTCAGTTGCCATTTCCTTCTCCAGGATAGAGAAAGATAGTGCAAGTTAAAACAAAATTTCTAATGAATATAATTGTCCAAAAGAATGGTTTTCCAGCCTTAATAGTGATCACTCCACGTACATAATTAAATAGAGGCTTTATTATAATCATAAGTATTGTAGGGAAAATATAAGTGGCTTTCTATCTATAGTATTTCATGATTCTATCATCTTAATAACACCATAAGATTTTATATTTTAAACAGATGAGAAAATGTTTATACCACTTAATTATTAGAATGCTTATAGTAATTGGTATGTTTGATTAATGAGAAGTTTCTCACTAGACACGTTAAAGTTACTGTCACTTGTATACTTTGTTTTAGTAGGCAGAAAATTTTCTGGAAAAGTCAGAGCTGATGAAATACAAATAGTTTAAATGCAGTTTGAGTAGATAAATGCAAACTCTAATTTAAAGTTTTTTGTTGGCTAGTTAACTCTTATAAATATACATAAACTAGTGAATGTGGAATATTATATATATCATATAAAATACATTATAAATCTGTACACATCTATCTATCATCTGTTATTCTTTAGACCTGAGGTAAAAGTACAATTAGATGGAAAGTTTTTTAAACTGGATTTTTTAAATAAAATCTTGACTGAAATAATATTAGTTTTTGTATTACATTTTCATTGAAATATATAGTTTCCTTTGGTAATAATGTATGTTTTATTACAAGCTGTATATCAAATGTTTTTGTTTTTACCTATCTCTTGTCCCTTTCTTCAATAATCCCATTAAAATTTAAATTTTTAAATTTTTTTATTATTCAGCAGAACCTTTTAATATGAATTGTATAACCTACAATCCTTATACAGACTGCATATGGCTAAATATTGTAATAATTGCTAAGTTAAAAGGTAAATTAAGGCTTTTCATTCTGAAAGTATTATTTCCAACAAAATCCACTGGCTCCATGATTTTTTTAATACTCATGAACATGTTTGAGGAATAAACATCTTTACTAAGGTTATTTTTTTGTGCTATACCATTACTTTTTAGTCCCTATTACTGAGTTATATAGATTGTAAAGCTTTAATTCTAATTGTATCATAAATAATGTTCTTAATGGTAGAATTTTAGAAATCACGATGATTACTTTGTTCTGCCAGATACATAATATGTCTACCAGAGTAGGACATTTTTAAGTAGGTAGCCACTTGTACACATTAATCAGACTTTAATGCGGCCATTGAAGGGGGAGCCTCTGCCATTTAACATATTATTTGATCAATTTATATATTTAAGAAAGCCATTTCCATTTAAAGTAAATCATTCTAATTTTTAAACAATTTTCTTTATTGTCTTCAATAGAGTATTTTATGTTTTAGATTGCCAAACACTAGCATTCAGATATCCTTAAGACTCCTAATTGTGACTGTAACACGCCTACCAGTATGTGATGAATATACCAATGATGTAGTAATTAAGAAGGAAAATTTTTTCTCTGGTAATGTTAGGAATCATGCTGTTCAGTTGATTTGCATCAGCTTCTTGGGGGAGATTTTATTTTGTTACCCTTATTCTTTACGACTTGTAATGCCATGCAATTGAATCTTGACAATAAAAAAAGAAAAAAAAAATACTACTATAACTGCAGTGCTAATACCTTAAAAACAAAGAGTGAATTGAACTTAAGTACTTTGTATTCTCCTGCAATAATGCTGCTCATCAACACTTATACATCACCGTTTAAATTAAATTAAATTAGATTGAATCTAAATTACCTGTTTCTGAGTAAATGGAATTTGGTAATTCACTATTAAGTCAATCTGCAAACCGATGTCATAATTTTGATTTGATTTTTTTAATGAGAATGATGCGGAATCATTCTTCAATTTGCAAATCTAATTTCCATAGTACACTAGGTGATATCCTCTTACTAATAATGGTTAAGTTATATAGAACCAAAGAGAAAAATAACAGAATCCTAATGTTGATGTTTGTAAATTTTTATCACAAGTGTGTTAGTATTTTGAACATAGACATGAGTCATTTGAGCACAGAAGAAGATGCTAGCTACTTGACAAACAGGGATTGGAGCCTATAGGAAGTTTTACCTTGTGTATATGGTTTGAAAGTAAAAGTTATAACAGATGTGTATTAATAAAGATGTACTTGGTTGTTCAGTTGTATCCAACTCTTTGTGACTCCATGGACTGTAGCTTGCCAGCCTCCTCTGTCCTTGGGATTCTCAAGGCAAGAATCCTGGAGTGGGTTTTCATGTCCTCCTCCAAGGGATCTTCACAACCCAGGGACTGATCCCAGGCCTCCTGTATTGCAAACAAATTCTTTACCTGGTAAGCCACCAGGGAAGCCCAAGGATACTGGATTGGGCTCCAAAATCACTGGAGATGGTGACTGCAGCCATGATATTAAAAGACGCTTACTCCTTGGAAGGAAAGCTATGACCAACCTAGACAGCATATTAAAAAGTAGAGGCATGACTTTGCCAACAAAGGTCTGTCTAGTCAAGGCTTTGATTTTTCCATTGGTCATGTATGGATGTGAGAGTTGGACTTAAAGGAAGCTGAGCGCTGAAGAATTGCTGCTTTTGAACTATGGTTTTGGAGAAGACTCTTGAGAGTCCCTTGGACTGCAAGGAGATCAGTCCTGGGTGTTCATTGGGAGGACTGATGTTGAAGCTGAAACTCCAATACTTTGGCCACCTGATGCAAAGAGCTGACTCATTTGAAAAGACCCTGATGCTGGGCAAGATTGGGGGCAGGAGGAGAAGAGGACAACAGAGGATGAGATGGTTGGATGGCATCAACGACTCCATGGACATGGGTTTGGGTGGACTCCAGGAGTTGGTGATGGACAGGGAGGCCTGGCATGCTGCAGTTCATGGGCTTGCAAAGAATCGGACACAACTGAGCAACTGAACTGAACTGTAATTGTTACAGGCTTGAGAAATTTGTTATATATATTTTCCAATGAACCTTTCCGTTTGATTCTTTTTTCGTTAAAACTGTTAGGACAAGTTCAAGAAATAGCATTGGAAAATTGTTAATTTTATCAGTTACTCAACTAATGTATCAGTTCTGAAAATCAGAAAATGTCTATGTGAAGACTATATCTAATAATATTTAAGGAATATATTCTTATAGAGAAGAATGGCAAGTTTTTATGACAGTGACAAAATAAGATTGGTTATGATAGGTACAAATGCTCTAGAGATTCAGAGAAGGAAGATATATCAAGTTTATGCTATAATGTTAGAGTTGAGTAGTAAAAGTGAGATCATATTGCTCAGAAATCACAAAATACTTACTCTCTTGTTCTCTGCAGAAGTTTGGTGAATCTTTATATGAAATATTACTACCAATGCTGTTTTTTATAACCAACAAAATAGTTTGAATTAGATATGATTGCTTAAGTGTAAAATATTTTTCTAAGAATATCTCTTAAGAAGAACATTTTCGATCTTTTCATTTGTAAAATATTTCTAAGAAATTTTCCAACTTCTTTTAGTATTATTTTTAAAAGTCATTAATTTTCCTTTGATGTCTAATTAATCTCTTAAGATTTTTAATGCATTCTGTTTAAATATTCATTGTTGTTCAGTCACTCAGTCATGTCTCACTCTATGAGACCCCATGGACTGCAGCACGGCAGGCTTCCCTGTCCTTCACTATTTCCCGGAGCATGCTCAAACTCATGTCCATTGAGTTAATGATGCCACCCAACCATTTCACCCTCTGTAATCCCCTTCTTCTCCTGCCTTAAATCTTCCTCAGCATGAGGGTCTTTTCCAATGGATCAGTTTTTCGCATCAGGTGGCCACATTATTGGAGCTTCAACTTCAGCATTAGTCCTTCTAATGAATATTCAAGATTGATTTCCTTTAGGATTGACTGATTTGATCTCTTTTCAGTCCAAGGGACTCTCAAGAGTCTTCTCCAAATCCACGGTTCAAAAGCATCAGTTCTTCAGTGTTCAGCCTTCTTTATGTATGGTCCAACATTCACATACATACATGACTACTGGAACAGCCATAGCTTTAACTATATGGACCTTTGTAGGCAAAGCAGTATCTTTACTATCTAGATTTGTCATAGCTTTTCTTCCAAGGAGCGAGTGACTTTTAATTTCATGGCTGCAGTCACCATCTGCAGTGATTTTGGAGCCCCCCAAAATAAGGCCTGTTATTGTTTCCATTGTTTCCCCATCTGTTTACCATGGAGTGATGGGAAGAAAGCTGATTGCTGAAGAATTTATGCTTTTGAACTGTGGTGTTGGAGAAGACTCTTGAGAGTCCCTTGGACTGCAAGGAGATCCAACCAGTCCATTCTAAAGGAGATCAATCCTGGGTATTCATTGGAAGGACTGATGCTAAAGCTGAAACTGCAATACTTTGGCCACCTCATGCGACGAGTTGACTCACTGGAAAAGACTCTGATGCTGGGAAAGGTTGGGGGCGGGAGGAGAAGGGGACGACGGAGAATGAGATGGCTGGATGGCATCACCGACTCTGTGGACATGAGTTTGAGTGTACTCCGGGAGTTGGTGATGGACAGGGAGGCCTGGCGTGCTGTGATTCATGGGGTCGCGGAGAGTTGGACACGACTGAGCGACTGAACTGAACTGAACTGATGGGACCAGATGCCATGATTTTTGTTTTTTTGAATGTTGAGTTTTAATCCAACTTTTTCACTCTCCTCTTTGACCTTCATCAAGAGGTTAAAGTTTAGTTTAATTCCTCCTCTCTTTCTGCCACAAGGGTGGTGATATCTGTATATCTGAGGTTATTGATGTTTTTCCTGTCAGTTTTGATTCCAGCTTGTGCTTCATCCAGCTTGGCATTTCGCATGATGTACTCTGCATGTATGTTAAATATTCACATGAACTAATAAATATTTTTAGATACTTGTACTCATAATTTAATCTTATAGACTGTAATATTTTTATATAAAGCAGAAAAATATTGTTTCTATTGATCGCCATTATTAATTTTTTAACTAAGATAATTTTTTATTCTATCATACACCTTTCATTGTACATAGCTGAAATTTGAAGTTTTAAAAAAGTTATTGTTGTAGTTCAGTCACTGAGTCGTCTGTGACCCTTTACAACCCCATACACTGTAGCATGCCAGGCTTCCCTGTCCTTCACTATCTCCCAGATCCGGCTCAGACTCCTGTGCATTGAGTTGGTGATGTCATCCAAGCATATCATCTTCTGGCACCCGCTTCTTCTCCTGCCTCAATCTTTCCCAGCACCAGGGTCTTTTCCAGTGAGCTGACTCTTCAAATCAGGTGGCCAAAATATTGGAGCTTTTGCTTTAGCATCAGTCCTTCCAATGAATATTCAGGATTGATTTCCTTTGTGATTGATTGGTTTGATCTCCCTGCAGTCCAAGGGACTCTCAGGAGTCTTTTGCAGCACCACAATTCAGAAGTATCAATTCTTCTGCATTCACCCTTCTTTGTCTTTTACCCTGGCATTTCACATGATGTACTCTGTATGTAAGTTAAATAAACAGGGTGAGAATATTCAACCTTGATGTACTCCTTTCCCAATTTTGAACCAGATAGTTGTTCCATGTGGAGTTCTAACTATCGCTTCTTGACTTCAGTAGAGGTTTCTCAGGAGACAGGTGAAGGTGGTTTGGTAATTTCATGTGTTTGAGAATTTTCTACAGTTTGTTGTGATCTACACAGTCAAAGGTTTTAGTGTAGTCAATGAAGCAGAAGTAGATGTTTTTCTGAAATTTCTTTGCTTCCTCTATGATCCAATGAATGTTGGTCATTTGATCTCTGGTTCCTCTACCTGTTTTAAACCCAGCTTGTACATCTGGAAGTTGTTGGTTCACCTATTGCTAAAGCCTAGCTTGAACTATTTTGAGCATTACCTTTCTAGCATGTGAAATGAATGCAATTGTACAGTAGTTTGTACATTCTTTGGCATTGCCCTTCTTTGAAGCTGGGATGAAAACTGACCATTTCTAGTCATATGGCCACTGCTGAGTTTTCCATATTTGCTGGCATATTGAGTGCAGCACTTTAAGAGCATCATCTTGTAGCATTTTAAATAGGTCAGCTGGGATTCTGTCACCTCCATAGTTTTGTTCATAGTAACGCGTTCCGTGGTGGTTCTGATGGTAAAGCATCTGCCTGCAGTGCGGACGATATGGGTTCAATCCTTGGGTTGGGAAGATCCCCTGGAGAAGGAAATGGCAACCCACTCTAGTACGCTTGGCTGGAAAATCCCATGGAAAGAGGAGCCTGGTAGGCTACAGTTCATGTGGTTGCAAAGAGTCAGACGCTTTGAGCGACTTCACTTTCACTTTTCACTTTCAGTGCTTTCCCACTTGACTTCATGTTCCAGTATGTCTGGCTCTAGATGAGTGACCATATCATCATGATTATCTGAGTTATTAAGACCTTTAGTTCTTGGCACCTCTTCTTAATCTCTTCTGCTTTTATTAGGTCCTTACTGTTTCTGTCCTTTATCATATGCATCCTTGCATGAAATGTTCCATTGATATCTCCAGTTTCCTTGAAGAAATACTGGTCTGTTCCCATCCTGTTGTTTTCCTCTCTTTCTTTGTATTGGTCATCTAAGAGGAAGAGAAGGAAAGGCAAGGGAGAAAAGGAAAGAAATAATCAACTGAATGTAGAGTTCATAGACTAGCAAGGAGAGATAAGAAGACATTCACATTCTTAAATGAACAATGCAATGGAATAGAACAGTTTTGGGGACCTACTAAATTGGTTTTAAAAACACTTTCTTATGGAAAGCACCTAATTCACTGCATTCTGGTCCATTAATCTAAATTTAATGGAGAGAAGAGAGTAAAAGAATTAACCTTCAAAGTTTCAAAATTAGATGTGTATAGGAAATGTTTTTCTTTGAAATTTTATACCTTTCATTGTTTCTTTAGCAACTATTAATGCCTTTTTGAATGCAGATGGTTCAATCACTTATTTAGTAGAAGTATATATGTACGGAAAAAATGACATTTGGCAAGTACCGCATGCTTTAGTAAGACTGTGGCTACATTTGCTTCTTTGGGGTTTAGATATAAAATCTGTTTTTGAAGTTTTAGAGGTAGAATTGAATGATGAAGGGTTGGTGAACATCACTCTATAAAAGGAAGGTCCCTATTCACCACTTAAATTATAGGAGAGAAGCTAGGTTGTGGGGGGAAAAAAAGATAATTTATAGAAAGTAGTGTTACAAGCATAAACTGCATATAGACTTCTATATTAGCCATTACTCTTGCAGTTTTATATCTTTGAATTAAAACCTGATACTTGAAGAATACCTCATAAATATGCTAATACGATAATCAGGAACAGGTAGCTTTACAAATACAAAACTTTATCTGTTCATTTTAATGGTTTGGTTTCATATTTTAACACTTAATACTGTTTTTGAAATGATAATATCCTTTAACTTACAGAAAATTTACTCTCTGAATATGTAGATTTAAAGCTCTATGTGTTTTTACTGACTACTCTTGATTTAACACTAATCGTTTTCCTGAACAGCTTGACCTTTAGTAAAATGAAACTGTTTTGAGACTTTCTATTCAGAGCATTCAATTGAAAATCGATAGAAGTTACTGCAATTCATTCACTTCCTGGTGTGTCAGATGGTAAAGAATCCACCTGCAACACGGGAAACCTGGGTTCCATCCCTGGATTGCTAAGATCCCCTGGAGGAGGAAATGGCAGCCCACTCCAGCATTCTTGCCTGGAGAATCCCATGGACAGAGGAGCCTGGTGGGCTACAATTCATGGGACTGCAAAGAGTCAGACACGACTAAGCAACTAAGGACACAAAGACATATAAGTAAAAACGCTAGCTCTTTGCCAGTTGCTAGAAGTGTTTAGCTCAACATCGTAATATCTGACTTCAAATATCTTGAAGTTGAACGGAAAGAGAAGACAGCTGTGCTAATTATTGCAGCGCACTCTGATTGATTCTTGCTAGGAAAGTATGGAACTTAAGAACTAGCTTCAGAACGCATTGGTTTCCATTTTACCTCCACTGCTTGTTGCCTGAGTGATCTATAAACCTTTATTTCCTTATCTATAAGATGAATTTAATAACATTACCTACTTTGTTGGCTTATTCTGAGGATTAAATAAATTAGTGTGTAAAAAACACTCTTCATAGTGCCTGGGCAATGGTAAGCACTTTAATAAATGTTAGTATTTTGGTAATACTGCAGTAAAAGTGTATGGTAGGGATATCAGGTGTACAATTGAGGGCCATTATACAGGATCTTGGAGAAGGAAATGGCAACCCACTCCAGTGTTCTTGCCTGGAGAATCCCAGGGACGGGGGAGCCTGGTGGGCTTCCGTCTATGGAGTCACACAGAGTCGGACACGACTGAAGTGCCTTAGCAGCAGCAGCAGCATACAGGATCTAGACGTGCCAGGAAGCAGATCATTTGGGTAGGAGTTACTCAAGAGAAGAACGTGTTAGGGCAGGAGGAAACAGTTTGTGGCAAACAAAGCACAGAGGTTGGTAATGTATGCACTGTGATCACTGCTGTGTCAGTGCTCTGCGTAGAGAGAGAAGCAAAGGCCAAAATTTGAGGTTCACTGCTTCTATGTCAAGAAAGTTGGAGTTCAAGCTAAAAGTGGTGGAAAAACAGTGAGGATATTTAAATGGGGGAGTGAAGGATCCTGAGGAGTAGAATTATGGGAAAGTCCTTCAGTTTCAAATAAAGAACATTTCTTAGGCTGGGTAAATAATGACCAGAAACTTATGCGGTTGAAGACAGTTGGGTTTTTACGTTAAACCAGGAGGAAAGTTATGAGTGCCTTCACTAAGACATGTATTTTCTCTAAGAAGAATTAAACTTACTAAATTTTTATAAACAACATTCAGGGTTTTTTTTTTTTCTGACCTTTTTTTTTTTAATTTTACAATATTATATTGGTTGGTTTTGCCATACATTGACATGAATTCGCCCCGGGTCCACATAAGCTCCCCCTCCCGAACCCCGCTCCCACCTCCCTCCTCCCTTTATCCTCCCTCTGGGTCATCCCCGCATGCCAGCCCTGAGCATCCTATAACATGCATCGACCCTGAACTAGTGATTCGTTTCACATATGACAACATACGTGTTTCAATGCCATTCTCCCAAATCATCCCACCCTCAGCCTCTCCCACAGAGTCCCAAAGACTGTTCTATACATCTGTGTCTCTTTTGCTGTCTCGTATACAGGGTTATCATTTGCATCTTTCTAAATTCCATATATATGTGTTAGTATACTGTATTGGTGTTTTTATTTCTGGCTTACTTCACTCTGTATAATAGGCTCCAGTTTCATCCACCTCATTAGAACGGATTCAAATGTATTCTTTTTAATGGCTGAATAATACTCCATTGTGTATATGTACCACAGCTTTCTTATCCATTCGTCTGCAGATGGACATCTAGGTTGCTTCCATGTCCTGGCTATTATAAACAGTGCTGCAGTGAACATTGGAGTACATGTGTCTCTTTCAATTCTGGTTTCCTCGGTGTGTATGCCCAGGAGTGTGATTGCTGGATCATATGGCAGTTCTATTTCCATTTTTTTGAGGAATTTCCACACTGTTCTCCATAGTGGCTGTACTAGTTTGCATTCCCACCAACAGTGTAAGAGGGTTCCTTTCTCTCCACATTCTCTCCAGCATTTATTGCGTGTAGACTTTTGGATAGCAGCCATTCTGACTGGTGTGAAATGGTATCTCATTGTGGTTTTGATTTGCGTCTCTCTGATTATTAGGGATGTTGAGCATTTTTTCATGTGTTTGTTAGCCATGTTTATGTCTTCTTTGGAGAAATGTCTGTTTAGTTCTTTGGCCCATTTTTTGATTGGGTCACTTATTTTTCTGGAATTGAGCTGCAGGAGCTGCTTGTATATTTTGGAGATTAATCCTTTATCAGTTGCTTCATTTGCTATTATTTTCTCCCATTCTGAAGGCTGGAGAAAAGACAGTCTCTTTAACAAGTGGTGCTGGGAAAACTGGTCAGCCACTTGTAAAAGAATGAAACTAGAACACTTCCTAACAACATACACAAAAATAAACTCAAAATGGATTAGAGAGCTAAACGTAAGACCAGAAACTATAAAACTCCTAGAGGAGAACGTAGGCAAAACACTCTCCGACATAAATCACAGCAGGATCCTCCATGACCCACCTCCCAGAATATTGGAAATAAAAGCAAAAATAAACAAATGGGACCTAATTAAAATCAACAGCTTCTGCACCGCAAAGGAAACTATAAGTAAGGTGAAAAGACAGCCTTCATTCAGGGTTTTTAATCAGAGTAATCAGTATACTGTTTATGCAGAATTGGACAGGATGTTTGTTCATCATACATTTTATTCTCTTTTAAAAATCATCCATTTTTTATTTAACTACATTAAAAAAATATTGCTTTATCAGGAATGATATAAATTTATATTATCAATAAGCAGTGTATCAGTTATCTGTAGGAAATTTATGCTTATTAATATCTCAAATTGGTTATCTTAGTTGAGCTTATTCAGTAATATTTAGTTTAAGCCCCAGTCTACTTTATTTTTAAAAATGCAGAGATAGACTTAATATGATTTTGAAATGCTTGCCTAAAACAAGCCCAGTTGTCTTTGAGATATGACTCGACGACTAACTTGGGTTACTTAACTCTGCTTTTGTGTCATCATTTTGAAGGACTATAATCCAAATAGTGGTTTGAAGAACCTCTCTTTTACTTTCAGTTTGTTAGATGAATTTAATTATTTTAATACATCTTTTCATATTTTCATTTTTTTGTATCTCAATATTATATCAGAATTTATGGCAAGCTGACATTTTGCACAAACACACCAATTTGTCCTTCATAATAAGAACATTTTTTCTGTCTTACAAAAGCTGACATTTTGTGGTAAATATCAAACTATTAATATACTTTTCTATTCCAAGCACACTTAATGCAACTTTTTCATCAAATCATATATTCAAAATGTTGATCATCCTTGTTGTTAATGAAAAATACAGCATATTTTAAATCAGGTTTTAGATTTTGGACATGTTTTCAATATGAATTTGCATTTAAGATTAAATGGACAAAATATATTATCTTTGTTGCTGTAGTTTCAGCTAACTCTGATATTTAGCATTCCAGTTTATCAGTCATTTGGGGCACTTAAAAAACATGAAGAAAATGAGAATATTGTGAAACTTTAATTGGTTTCCTGATTTTTAAAGAATTTTCTTTGAATAATTATTAGATAACTTGAGAAAAATCATTAATGAAAAGAGAATTTCAGAGGTATATTATGTTGTTAAAGTTTTAAAACTGAGTTTAAATTCAACTTAAGTAAACTTTTCATATTTTTCATAGTAATGACCACAAAACCAAATTGGAACATATTGATTATCTGTAAAGAGCCATGTTATAGCCAAGTCTTTCTTATTAGACAATTAGAGATTTTAGAGTCAGAAGTGTCCCATACCCTCTAGAGATACACTTTCAGGGAAATCATGAATATAGTGTTGCTTTTGTTGTTATCATTTGTCTCACTGTTGGCTAAATAAAATTAGCAAGTGATCAAAAGACCACTCTGAAAGATCACTTGAAAACAGTATCATTTTTTTCACTGGTTAAAGAGTAATATTTCAGGCTATACCATATGGTTTAGATGAGAAGATTGTAGTTTGATCTAAGTCATCTTCTGAAAGAAATTCCTGGAAGACAAGCCTAGTTAGAAATGTTTATTGTTGAAATTAAGAACTGAGGTAAAATACATATTAAGAAACTATTTCTGATATCTTGGTTTTAAAATATTTTATTTATATGTAGGTAAAATTATAAATGGTAGATATGGATTTTTTCTGTGATTATAAATACAAACCTTTTATTCAGACGTAAATTTTTTAGAACATCTGAATTCTACTATATATATATAAATTTTCTAAGAGTTAATAGTATTTTATGATCTGAAATTAGAAGGTACTTATAGTCTATATGTTTATTGATTTATAAAGGAGGATCAAATAAATAAATTTTTAATGTTTTGAAGAATAACATCTGTTCCTCCTTCCTTTCATGGCTGTTAATAAGGATTTATGATGTGCTAAATTTTGATGTTGTTATTTATTTATTTATTTAGCAGATTTTTT
The DNA here is from genome assembly GCF_049115385.1 of Moschus berezovskii. NCBI lineage: Eukaryota > Metazoa > Chordata > Mammalia > Artiodactyla > Moschidae > Moschus > Moschus berezovskii. The sequence goes on from NC_142471.1 coordinate 81,632,999, forward strand.
AAAAATTAAATGCCCCCTATGTACTGTGTCGGAGAAGGCAATGGCAAGCCACTCCAGTACTCTTGCCTAGAAAATCGCATGGACAGAGGAGCCTGGTGGGCTGCGGTCCATGGGGTCGCTACTAGTCGGACACGACTGAGCGACTTCACTTTCAGTCTTCACTTTCACACATTGGAGAAAGAAATGGCAACCCACTCCAGTGTTTTTGCCTGGAGAGTCCCAGGGATGGCGGAGCCTGGTCGGCTGCCGTCTATGGGGTCTCACAGAGTCGGACACGACTGAAGCGACTTAGCGGCAGCATGTACTGTGTACCAAATAGTGTTCTAGGCAGTAGAATAGTGCCGCAGATAATATGAACAAGGCTAGTATTCTCAAGGAGTTTACATTTTAGTGGGGAAAGATATTTTAACTAATAATCAACCATCAACCAATAAATCAGATAATTTCAGAATGTAATATTTGTAAAAGAAGTAGGTTCACATAACAGTATAGAATATGGGAGAGGGCAGCTACTTTATCTAAGTGTCTTAGAGCAGTGTGGTTGAGGTGAAATTTAGATCATAAGGAGCTAGCCCTATCACCAATATCACATGAAGACCAGTTGCCAGTATCACTTAGAATGGTTCTTCTTTTATCTCTACTTGGTTCTTTTTCTGTAGGTCTTCCGAAATCATTGGAAGGGACCTGGAGTTGCTGGATACTCTTCCTAGATAGAGAAATACTGAGAATAGTCAGATACATTTGTAACTAATGCTCATATCATTTCTTTCTGCTACTCCTGCCTTTTTCTCCTATCTGTTCTCAGTATTCTTGCCTATTTTTAGATAACCATGTACATTTATATAGAAAATAGGATACGTTTAGTTTTTTTTTACACCATTAGAATCACTAAATTCTAACACAGTATATAATTTACAATTGTTATTACTGTTTTTGTCTACCTCTGTTACAACCACTGAGAGTCTTTTTTTTCACTGATATATCCAAGACTCTGACATGGTGCCCAGATTATAATAGATTTTCAGTGAAGTATTTGACGGCTGAATATATTAACTCTCCAGAGAGGGAATCTTGAGAGAGAATCTGCTTGAGTTAGTATTTGCTTGGCCTTGTTCACCAGTGCAACCAAATCTCCTTGTATCTGCCTTCCATTTTTACACCTGTGCCTGCCTGATGCTGTACTCGCTGGCACAGTATCTTTCAAAGGCTGTCTTCTGTGGAACTTCTTAGAAAATCCCAGGTGGAGAAACAATAAAAGAGATTTGCAACACCCATTGTAATACTGACTTTCTGTTTGAACAACCAATATCAAACGCTGTTCAGCTTGAGTCCCTAGAACCCAGATGGCATGCTAAGTATAGAGATTGCTTGTGCCATCCACACTTTTTCTTCAGCACAATTATGTTAACAGATTAGTTACACATAGATAATACAAGTTTACGAATGTTTTAGTGGTTTAGTTAATTATTGTAGCTTGTAGATGTTTCCCTTGTCTGCTTTCTTTTCACAAATATTCTTTGGGGAAATTCAGGAAGGTATTTTCATGTGTGTTTGTGTTTTGCTTACTTGCCTCAAAACATGATTTTTTTTTCCAAGTTACTTAGCTATATGGACCTAGAAAGGGCAAAAAGCAATAATAAAATAAAATTCTGCAGTACCAGCCTGAGTCATGTGCTTTGCCATCCTAAATTTATTTTAACACTGTTGGCTATAGCCAGTGTTTTTGCATTACTTATCTTGAAGGAATACAAAACCCTTTGTAGATTAAAGAGTCACAGTGATGATAGCTAACACTACATATGTAGTGGTAGTGTAAGTTGCTCAGTCTTGTCCAACTCTTTGCAACTCTATGGACTGTAGGCCACCAGACTCCTCTGTCCATGGAATTCTCCAGGCAAGAATACTGAAGTGGGTAGACGTTCCCTTCTCCAGAGGATCTTTCCAACCCAGGGATCGAACCCAGGCCTCCTACATTGCAGGTGGATTCCTTAGCATCGAGCAATGAGGGCAGCCCATATGTGTGTGTGTGGGCTTTTTTCCCCTCCCCCCAATATGTGTCACTTGGGTTTTAAAGATTTCCAGGCTCTGTTCCTCTCCCAGAGTTGGACCTTTTTCCCTTTGTTTCCATTTTCCCTGCTCTGCTCAATTTTGATTTCACTTCCAACAGTTTTTCCTCAATATGTGGTCTGTCTTGGAATAGAGATTTGAGTGGTTGCTTTTGAAAATTCATGTGTCCCAAGCTGTTCTAGCCTCTTTTGGAACTTCTCGAAGACCCTTTGCACTCATATGCTCTTGGACTAGGCAAAACCACTTCAGTTTTTACTTCCTGTATTCAAATTGGCCTGTCTGGTTCCAGTGAATGTCTTTTGGATTATCCTGTTGATTCTCTTCTTACTCCCACGTGGACTCTGGTACCATATGTGCCTTGTGCTGTGGCTTATCAGTACCTGTTCATGTTTCGGCAATCAAGAGGATGAGAATTTTTCATTTAACTGTGTTGAAATTCTTTTCTTTTCTTTCTTTCTTTTTTTCTTTTTTTTGCAATTTACTTGATATAGATAGGTAATGGGCAGATAGATTCTGAGTTTTTTCTTTTAGTGTAGAAACTAAGGGATATAAAAAATAAAACTGTGCTACCATTGTCACTCTCCACCTGGAACTTGACCTCACCGGTTATATTTCTCAATTTCTGAGCAGTTAAGCTTTTTTTGTTTATATTCAAAATTATAGTTTTAATTTTGTTTTAATCTGATAATATAGTACATAAAACCCCTACCATTTGGAATTTTTAAATAGTTTCTCTGCTTAGTGTACACTGTCTGCTTTTCTAAATGCCCTATGGATTTAGGAAAAGATTTGTTTTCCTATTTTATATGCGCCTGATTCTGTCTTCTGTTTTCTATCAGATCTTTTTGAAAGTTCAATCTGTCGTTGCTGTCTACTTCCTCACATTACAGGTTCGCCTTGCGTTCTCTGTTTAAATGAACATTCCCACCCCTTCAATGAAAGTGCATTTGTTCGCTACCCATGCACGAGGTTGATGTCAAATTTAATATTAATAGTTATATTCCCGTCTTCATCTTACTCAACCACCAAAACCAACCGGGACTCTTCTTACAACATTCCTTTTCCTTGACATCCTTGGCACAATGCTCTCCTGGTTTCCTCCTACTTAATTGTTCACTTTTTTGTTAGTTCTGATAATGGGGTGGCCCTAAACTTCGTTTTGGTTTTAAATGACTCATATCCAATCTTTACCAGGCCCTCTCACCTTTCACTCCAAATTATGTGCCCATCAACTTGGTTTTGTCTGCAAGGCTGTTACCCTTGTACAAGCTACTATCATAGCTAGAAAAATACAGTGTCCTTCTTGTTAATGTCCCTGCTTTTCTTTATCATCTCTCCCTCACCCAGCAGCCAGAATATTTTTCTTGAGAGTAAGATCATGTCATTATGTGACTCAGCTCTTATTAGAACACTCCAAACTCTTTATCATGCCAAGGACCTAGGTGAATTAACCCCAGCTTGTCACACTGTACTCAATTTAAACTATTCTTTCTCTAGCTCACAATACTGCAGCTGTTGTGACTTCAGTTTCTTAAACATCTCTAGCCTAAGCGTGCTATTCTCTAAGCCTCGAATTTTCCTCTAACAGATCTTTGTGTGGCTTTACCATTCTTATTTTTGTGTCAGCTTACATGTGGCTTCAGTAAGGCTGGCTGTAACTGCCTGATCTAAACTAGCTACATAGCCTTCTACTTCATCATATCACCTTATTTTTCTTTGGAACATTTGCCTTTATTGAAAATTATGATATCCACTTATGAGTCTACCTGGTTATTTTCTGTCTCCTGCTATTGGGATGCCAATTCCAAGAGATAAGGGACTTTGTCTTATTTACAAGGTTGTCACCAACTCCTAGAACAGAGCTTGCTTAAGCAGTATTTCTTTGAATGTTTCTTCGTGATTTGAATGACTGAATAAATTAATTTTTTGTCTGCTTGTTCAGATCAGTTATGAAAGAGATACACATATTAAAATTTTACTATTTAATTATGGTACCTAATTCTTCTTGAAGTCCGACCGTGTGTTTTCACTTATTTGACCTGTATTTTGGTGCATATAGGCTTATTATTTTTATGAATTATTTGTGCCTTGTATGTTTTATTAGACGAGGTTTTTATTTTGAATTTCATTTTGCTCTTCATGGCTTCATTGTTGCTTTTAAGAGCCAATTTTTTTTTCCCTCACAATCCTTTATATTTTGGCTATAGATGTGTCACTGTTGTGGATGTGCTGTCTATAGAAAAAATAAAGTAAATTATGCCTTTTAACATGCTATGGAAATCTCTTTCTTTTGTTGAGGATTCAGTCTGTTCACATTTAATGCAACTGCTTCTATACTTCATCTTATTATTTTTAAATTTATGTATTATTTTATTTCTTTTTTCTTTTCTCTGTATTTGCTGATTTATTTGTCTTTATTCAAGGTCTTTTTCTTTATTGTTTAGATATTTCTCAACACTGTCTAATTTTACCTTCCTAACCCCGTTTATCTTAAACCAATTTCATTTATTAGGATTTCAAAATAATTATCCTTTTGAAGATTATCCAGTTAGTTCTCCATTGCTGTATCCTGAATCATCTTACTATGGTTTTAAGTTATTGTTGACAGTATTATCTGATAAGCTCTGTTTATAAGATACTCTCATGGACAGTACCTGGGGAGGTGATTCATCTGTATCATTTCCATTTTAAAAGATGTTTGTTCTTAAATTTTTAAAAATGTTTTCACCTAGAACCAATCTCCTACCGCAATTATCTTTCCTCAGTCTCTGTGTAAATGGTTTGTAATTCTTCAAATGCTTAGAACCATTTTGGAAATGAATGTTATTATATTTAAGCTTTCATGTATATACAAAAATTTAGCTATCTTCTTGACTGGCTATAATTCTTTGTTTTATATAAGAAACAATATTTCTTATTTTAGAATTCCATTTCAATTCCCTGCCCTGAAAACTGGTACAATTGTGAAATTCATTTCCTTTGTTCTCCTTCACTCACAGATTATATCCCCATCTGCCTTTTGTCTAATGTCTGAAAATGGTTTCTGTGTATATTTTTTATAGTTTTTAGTTCTTTAAGATGAGAGAAATCTCATCTTGGTTAGTCTGTTTTCACTGGAGTGGAAATTGTATTACATATTTTTGAAAGATTTTCATAAAAGATTGTTAAAGGAGAAGGAGATTTCAAGAACTTAATTGTTCACCTCCAGCTACCTGGAAAAATTCACTAATGTTGACCAGCTCCTTTATACATGATGTAAAAGCAGGATATTTATTGTATTATCAGCAGCAGCCTACTATATATCAGATATTATGGTAATAATATCATTTCTATTAATTGAGTTAGTCTTTCCTTTAACACAATGAAGTAGATGCTTTTATTGTTACCATTCACACATGGGACAAAAATAGGTTAAATAGATTTCCAGAATATATACACCTAATAAGTGAAAAATTAGATTTTCATACCAAGTATTCTCTATTCAGATGCTGCATTATTGACTGGTACAATGTATAATAATTCTTCAAGAAATGTTTTCAATATGATCTCTATAATGTTAACAAAAGTGGGGAACAACTTTAGATTATTGACTTCTCTTCTGAAATTATTAGCATGAAAATATAAACTTTTGATATATTTTATTCTTTCAGGGGTTTATAACAAACTAATTGCAGCTTCATTAGACAATAATACTTAAGTCTTTTATCTCATAAGCAATTATCAATTGTATTGATAGAAAAATATGACCATTATTAGATGTAGAAATGCATTTGCATGTTTTAGTTAGGCATATTTCATAGGATTTCAAGTGACAGTCTTAGCATACATTACTGAGGTAATTTTATAATAGTTTTCTTAAAGCATTTAGTGTTATAGCCTGTGTAAAGGTTGTCTTCAGTTGTTGGATATATGAGGTGTTGTCAATGAAATTTTGGTTCTAGCACATATGATTTATAATATGGTAATAGTGGTGATGGACAGGGAGGCCTGGCGTGCTGTGATTCATGGGGTCGCGGAGAGTCGGACACGACTGAGCAACTGAACTGAACTGAACTGAACTGAATCCAGATTTCTTGGTGATTTAAAAATATTGTATTTGCAAATGCCATGAAACATCACCACTTTAAAGAAGAACATAGATTCAGTAAGTTTCAAACTTCCTTTTATTTTGATTTTTCAGATTGCATTCTCACAACACAACACAATCATGGATCTTGTGCAGTTTTTTGTCACCTTCTTCAGGTAATTTGCTTTTATTGACTTTGAATGTGTTAAATCTGTATTCTGATATCCTGTTAATCTGTTAGGTAATATCAGTTCTTTAACCTTGAATATGATACAGTGTGTCTTGTATAGTTTTATGTACTTAAATATATACCCCAGAGCAGAAGAAACATATTCGACATGTACTGTTGCAGGATTATTTTGCTATACTGCTATTTAATAGCTAGTTAATTTAGTGGAAAGAAGATGATAACCCTGTGTTCTCCTGTCACATCAGCAATTAAAGCCTGTTTTAATTAGTGAAATTAACAGTGTTTTCATCATATTGATTAGGTACGTTTCATAGCATTAAAATAAATTTCTTGGATTTCTTAGGTTATTATTGTATGTGTGTAGCAATGTGATAAAATCAATAGGGGATGAGAAAAAGGATGTATTTTTTTTGCCCTCAAAGAGCATGTAATTTGGAAGTACTACATGTGACCTAGAATATACCATAATTTTCTAGAACTTTAGTTATTTGAGATATTAACAGTAGGTTCACTAAAAAGGGTTCCATAATTAAATATGTTTGGAAAATACTATGTATACTAAAGTTAAACAGGTCTCTTTTGGTTTGTTTTTAACTGACTTCCTCAGATTTTTTTCTCACAGTTTTTAATATGTTAATTTGCAGTGTATTTTTCTAAAAGAGAGGATAGAGTTTGTAGCATTTCTCAAAACCTAAAAGTTCTTTTCATAGAACATTTATGTTCGTTTCCGTGGGATGTAAATAAACAATGGGTGAGGAGAAGAAGCTGAGTTCCAGTAATAGAATATCTGAGACATGGCATCTAGTTGGATGGGATGGGGTGGGTGGGGAGGGAAGTTCTCAAGGGAGGGGGCATATGTATACATGTAGATGATTCACTGCAATGTACAGCAGAGACCCAACATTATAAAGCAGTTATACTCCAATAAAATAAAAAGACCTAGTTGGTCAATACAGTACTTAATAACAAAAAAAGAAAGAATATTATCTTTATTAACATGATTATGATGTGTACAGCTTACACTGGTCCACAGGGTGCCTTTGTGTGAATTAGACAGTTGTGTCTCCTCCTGGTAGACGTAGCCCCTCATCACAGCACAAAGATGCAGATAATTTTGACCTTCACTCACCAAGTTGTCTGGGCTGCTTTGTACAGTAAAGAGCCTGTTAAACCCAGTCCTTGACACAGATGGTATGCCCAGTACTTCCTTTGCACCTAAGTAAGTGATAAATATTGGTTATCTTATCAAGATACCATACAGTAATTGAATTCCTAATCCCTTATCCACAGGAGTGAGCAAACATTTTTCTATAAAGGGCTGGTTAGTAAATAATTTCAAGATTTGTGGGCTCTAAGGTGTCTGTGGTGCTAAAGCAGCCTGAGTCAGTTTGTAAACAAATAGAAGGGACTATTTATGTTCCAATAAACCTTTACTAGAACGAAAATAGCTGGTAGCCTGAATTCTGGGCTTCCCAGTTGGCACTAGTGGTAAACAACCTTCCTGCCAATGCAGGAGACATAAGAGACCTGGGTTCCATCCCTGGGCAGGGGAGATCCCGTGGAGGAGGTCATGGCCACCCACTCCAATATTCCTGCCTGGAGAGTCCCATGGACAAAGGAGCCTGGTAGGCTATAGTCCATAGGGTCACAGAGTTGGACACTACGCTGTGTAGACAGCGTGCACACAGGCTGAATTCTGCCTGTGGACACAATTTACCCAACCACTGATCTAACTTATGCCTGAATGCCTTTAATGGCAGGAAACAGAACATCTCTTGTGATAGCATTTTCTATCTTCAGATAATTAGTTGTTCTTCATAATTGAGATGAAATCTGCCTCCCTGTGATAGCTATTCTAATTTACCCATATGGGACCATACATAGCAAGTCTAATTCCTTCATCTCCATTTATGGCCTTCCAGTTTTCTAAACTCTTTTCTCCAATTCACACATTATCTGTTCAGTTATTTGCTTCTTGTCAGAATCCTTGCCATGTTAGTCACTTTGCTCTAAAAACAGTCGTGTTTGTCTGTCCCTTAAAAACATTACTTTCCAAAATTCAATGCTGAAAACGTATTTCTTACTAACATTACAAAGTTCATTCATATTTAAATTTGTCCCTTAAAGATGTAATTTGAGGAGACATCTTAAATATATTTAAAAATTTTCTGATTTTATACTTGTGAATATTAAGGGATATTAAAACTTAATGATGTTACAATGTTTTTGAAAAGTGTTAGAAGTTATAATCGAATGAGCTATATTTAATGCATAAAAATAAAAGCTTTTGACAGGATAATGTAGATGATAATATACTGAAAAGTTTATTTTGTATAAAAATTCACAAAGCTGAATTTATAAATTATTTAAATGTTTAGGGTTTTATTCTAAGGTTTTGAGTTTGTGTGCTTGTTTAAGTTCAATAGCTCTTTTATTAAGTAAAAGAAAGCAAGTGTTAATGTGTACCATGTCTTATGATGATCCTATTTATTTAGTTTGCATCAAGGACAAAGTAATATACTCTAGTTATTGTGTGAGATAAATGTATCCGATGGGTTTTTTATCATTTAAATTTTTTCAAGTAGTGAAATGTAGATTAGATGATTTTAAAATTGCCTCATTGTTAAGGAAAATCATGGTCAGAATACTTCTAAGTTTATTTTTATATTAAGTAGACTTACTGTTAAATTTTAAAAGAGAGTTTTACATCAAATTGCCAACATCCGCTGGATCATGGAGAAAGCAAGAGAGCTCCAGAAAAACATCTATTTCTGCTTCATTGACTATGCCAAAGCCTTTGACTGTGTGGATCACAATAAACTGTGGAACATTCTGAAAGAGATGGGAATCCCAGACCACCTGACCTGCCTCTTGAGAAACCTGTATGCAGGTCAGGAAGCAACAGTTAGAACTGAACATGGAACAACAGACTGGTTCCAAATAGGAAAAGGAGTATGTCAAGGTTGTATATTGTCACCCTGCTTATTTAACTTATATGCAGAGTACATCATGAGGAACACTGGGCTGGAAGAAGCACAAGCTGGAATCAAGATTGCCGGGAGAAATATCAGTAACCTCAGATATGCAGATGACACCACCGTTATGGCAGAAAGTGAAGAGGAACTCAAAGGCCTCTTGATGAAAGTGAAAGAGGAGAGTGAAAAGGTTGGCTTGAAGCTCAACATTCAGAAAATGAAGATCATGGCATCTGGTCCCATCACTTCATGGGAAATAGATGGGGAAACAGTGGAAACAGTGTCAGACTTTATTTTTGGGGGGCTCCAAAATCACTGCAGATGCTGATTGCAGCCATGAAATTAAAAGATGCTTACTCCTTGGAAGGAAAGTTATGACCAGCCTAGACAGCATATTAAAAAGCGGAGACATTACTTTGCCAACCAAGGTCCATCTAGTCAAGGCTATGGTTTTTCCCGTGGTCATGTATGGATGTGAGAGTTGGACTGTGAAGAAAGCTGATTGCCGAATAATTGATGCTTTTGAACTGTGGTGCTGGAGAAGACTCTTGAGGGTCCCTTGGACTGCAAGGAGATCCAACCAGTCGATTCTAAAGGAGATCAATCCTGGGTGTTCATTGGAAGGACTGATGCTGAAGCTGAAGCTCCAATACTTTGGCCACCTCATGCGTCGAGTTGACTCATTGGAAAAGAGTCTGATGCTAGGAGGGATTGGGGATGGGAGGAGACGGGTACGACAGAGAATGAGATGGCTGGATGGCATCACCGACTCGATGGACATGAGTTTGAGTGAACTCCGGGAGTTGGTGATGGACAGGGAGGCCTGGCGTGCTGTGATTCATGGGGTTGCAAAGAGTCGGATACGACTGCACGACTGAACTGAACTGAACTGAACTTAGAGAGTTCAGTATTTATGGACATCCTTCAATCAGGCCACTATTACTACTATTGCTGTCTCTGTATTACTGAAGTAGTATAGATGAAGTGTCAGCCTTTCAGTTCAGTTCAGTTCAGTCGCTCAGTTGTGTCCGACTCTTTGCGACTCCATGAATCACAGCACGCCAGGCCTCCCTGTCCATCACCAACTCCCGGAGTTCACTCAAACTCATGTCCATCGAGTCGGTCATGCCATCCAGCCATCTCATTCTCTGTCGTCCCCGTCTTCTCCCACCCCCAATCCCTCCTAACATCAGACTCTTTTCCAGTGAGTCAACTCGACGTATGAGGTGGCCAAAGTATTGGAGCTTCAGCTTCAGCATCAGTCCTTCCAATGAACACCCAGGATTGATCTCCTTTAGAATCGACTGGTTGGGTCTCCTTGCAGTCTAAGGGACTCTCAAGAGTCTTCTCCAGCACCACAGTTCAAAAGTATCAATTCTTCGGCGATCAGCTTTCTTCACAGTCCAACTCTCACATCCACACATGACCACGGGAAAAACCATAGCCTTGACTAGACGGACCTTTGTTGGCAAAGTAATGTCTCTGCTTTTAATTATGTCTTTTAATTTCCTGGCTTCAATCAGCATCCACAGTGATTTTGGAGCCCCCCCAAAATAAAGTCTGACACTTTTTCCACTGTTTCCCCATCTATTTCCCATGAAGTGATGGGACCAGATGCCATGATCTTAGTTTTCTGAATGTTGAGTTTCAAGCCAACCTTTTCACTCTCCTCTTTCACTTTCTTCAAGAGGCCTTTGAGTTCCTCTTCACTTTATGCCACAAGGGTGGTGTCATCTGCATATCTGAGGTTATTGATATTTCTCCCGGCAATCTTGATTCCAGCTTGTGCTTCTTCCAGCCCAGCGTTCCTCATGATGTACTCTGCATTTAAGTTAAATAAGCAGGGTGACAATATACAACCTTGACATACTCCTTTTCCTATTTGGAACCAGTCTGTTGTTCCATGTTCAGTTCTAACTGTTGCTTCCTGACCTGCATACAGGTTTCTCAAGTGGAAGGTCAGGTTTATCTGGTATTCCCATCTCTTTCAGAATGTCCCACAGTTTATTGTGATCCACACAGTCAAAGGCTTTGGCATAGTCAATGAAGCAGAAATAGATGTTTTTCTGGAACTCTCTTGCTTTCTCCATGATCCAGCGGATGTTGGCAATTTGATCTCTGGTTCCTCTGCCTTTTCTAAAACCTGCTTGAACATCTGGAAGTTCACGGTTCACATACTGCTGAAGCCTGGCTTGGAGAATTTTCATTTAGCCAAGGTTTAAAGGAGGCCAGTGTCAGTTTTTTACTTTTATATTGAGAATAGTTCTGGTGGTAAACGTAATTCAGTCAGTACTAGTTAGATCATTTATAGTCATAGCCTGGCTCTGATCTTAGCTTTCTGTGCCATCTAAGCAGATTATCTAGTACCTCTAAATCTCAGTCCTTTTAGGTTTTTATTTTGTATTGGAGTATAGCCGATAAAGAGTGTTGTGATAGTTTCAGGTGAACAGCGAAGGTATTCAGACATATATAAACATACACATATACATATGTCCTTTATCATAATAGAATTAAAAGGTGTTGTTGTTAGAGTCTGTAGTGTACAGTAGTACAGTAGTATATAATAGTGAGTAATTAAAAAATTGAAAGAAATCATTTAAGAAATAAAGACTTTTCTGGTATGTAAAATGGAAAAACAAGTCTGTGTGAATCTGAAAACTGTGAAATTTTAAAGAAGTTCAGCCTGGTAAATTAAATGGAGATATAGCAAGGACCCTGTCCCATTTAGATTTCTAATGGTGGTTCTAATTTTCACTGTCCTACAAGGATTACATATTGTTTTTGATTTACCATCTTGACCAAATGGAGGATATTTTCAGAGGTTGCCACTTGTTCTTTCCTACTATGATAGATCTTACCTTACAGGCCAGAGACACAATGTAGGGGTTTACTCTAACCACGTTATACATAGATTCTGATTATATACTTGAAAAGTAAGGAAATTATCACTTGCTGTTGTTCAGTCACTAAGTTGTGTCTGACTCTTTGTGAAGCCGTGAACAGCAGCCAGGCTTCTCTGTCCGTCACTGTCTCCCTGAGTTTGCTCAAACTCATATCCATTGAGTCCATCCAACCATCTCATCCTCTGTTGCCCCCTCCGCTTGCCCTCAGTTTTTCCTAGCATCAGGGTCTTTGTCAATGAGTCAGTCAGTTCTTCACATCAGATGGCCAAACTGTTGGGTCTTCAACATCAGCATCAGTCCTTCCAATGAATATTCACGGTTGATTTCCTTTAGGACTGAGTGATTTGATCTCTTTGCTGTCCAAGGGACTCTCAAGAGTCTTCTCCACCACCACAGTTCAAAAGCATCAATTCTTCATCATTCACCCTTCTTTTTGATTCAACTCTCATATCTGTACATGACTACTGGAAAAGCCATAGCTTTGACTATCTGAACATTTGTCAGCAAAGTGATGTCTCTGCTTTTTAATACACTGTTTAAGTTTGTCACAGCTGTTCTTCCAAGGAGCAAGCATCTTTTAATTTCATGGCCGCAGTTACCATCCACATTGATTTTGGAGCCCAAGAAAATGAAAATCTGACACTGTTTCTACAGTTTCCCCATCTGTTTGCCATGATGTGATAGGACTGGATGCTATTATGTATAGACAGAGTTTCCCAGTGTGAGCCAGGATTTAGCCAGAATTTTTTATCTGGACCCTGGATATACCCCAACTCTAACAAGGGGCCGTGGTGGTACTCTAGTCACTGGCTCTCTGTGTCATCACTAACCCTGTGTCTTATAGTAATGAAAATATCTATCAATTTGTCTTGCATTGAGTATATACCCAAATAAACATGAATCTCTTTATAAAGTAGTCATACACATGTTCCTTGGGGAATCATTTTGTACACTTTCCAAGATGTTTCAAGACAACCTTTCTTCTGTGAACTCAGCCACCTGTTCAGTCAGTGGATTCTGGATTTGTAAATTAACTTATCTTGGAACTGAGCAGAGGATCACAATCGTGTCTTGGGGCAACAACCCTCAGCCTTTACCCCTCCAGTCCTACTTCAAGTAATGTTAAGTAGCACCATTGTTAGCTGCCCAGCTATTTTGCCTCTCGTATAGATACCTCCGTTATTAGTCATCCCACAGTTCTTTGTTGGGCAGCGCCCTTGTCTGCTTCTCCAGGCTTGTTGATCATTATCCTAATTGTGTCCCCTGGATTCTGACAGTTAAACACTGACCCTTGGTCTTTTTCATTTTGGGACTCTATCACTTAACACCTAGCTCTTTCACTGCCTCTCCTGTTGTCAGCCTTGATCTACAGAAGAAAGCCACCACTGAACTTCTTGGTGTGGCCTTTCATCAGCAGATTCCATCATTGGTGAATGATGTGTCCCGTGGAAAGTAATCTTCTGGTAGTTCTTCTGACCTTACCTAATATATTCTTTCTGGCACATTTCCTCCTGTCGGCTTCTTTATTCTCGTTCTCTTCCATCTTCTCAGGGAACTCGGTCTTTTCCATTTCACTTTGCATTGGCCATTGCTTTATCCAGACTTCTAAGAGTCACTTCTTCTTCAACTTTGCACCATCCCTTGGAGTCTTCCATGGGGTATTGCATTTCCTGGTCCTGAGACTGTGCACCAAAATTCATGAATTCTTGCTGATCCAGGATTACTTACATTCCATCCCCCATGATCAGATACCGCTGATTTCTGATTCCTGTTATACTCCCCTGGCTGTTGCCATTACCTGCTGGCCAATCCTTGTAACTCTTCCAAGTATATAATCTCCTTCCTTTCTTATCAGGCCAAGATGCATTATGCTGTCATTAAACCGTAGTTATCAGTCTAGCAACCAGGAGAGGAGACGTTGACAGCTTGTTGAGGGAACGATCCTATTGTTTCTATAGTTGTAGAACTGACTTCCTCAGAAACACCCATCTAGATATTTCATTTTAGATATTCCTATCCCATATTTCAAGAGCTCCAATTTTCCCAATCATGGCCATTGTCTTTACGTAAGAGGACTGCTCTAGCTAAGCAGCCTATCATCTCTGGAACTCTTCAGCTCTCACCCTTGGATCGTTAGTCTGCTGCTCATTCATATTGGCTCTTCCACCATCAGGGATAAGGGTCTAAATTAAAGCTATAAAAGAGACCCTCTGGCTCTTATATTTAGGCTGTAATATTTGTTAATGGCCTTCAGTCTCTCTTTAGTCCTTTGCAGGGTTAATGCAAACATTCAGTAATTATCCACTATCTTGAAAACATTTTTCCCAGATCACCACTGGTGAAATCTTTAGCAGTTGAAGTCTTCTTCCAGGGATGAATCAAGCAACATGGATGGTTTCCTTTTAGCCTGCCAAGTAGTGAGTAAACCAATTACAAATCTCAATTTTACCTCCTGATATCTTAGACCTTGAGTCCTCAGAGAAGTGGAGACCAGAATGGCATTAGCCATGCAGTAAATGTATTAGGGGAAACTCTTGTGACGGAAAGATCAGGGGAGAAGGTGAGCGATCATTTAGACCTTCATGACATTCATGAAGTAGAACAGGGAGAAAGGAAAGTTGAATGAAAGAGCCTAATTACAGTGGAGTGTAATTTAGATTACATTGCAGTCCGAAAGTCTGACAAGGTCAACGGTGAGTCCTCAAGTCAAACTGCATGTACAGAGGAGTTACTCATCTCTCAGGATCAGGCCTTCCTTGCTGTCACCGCCATGCTCAGAAAGTGTGGCCTCTGTGATTACTTTTTGTCTTTATGATTTTTACTAATCTAGTTATCTGATATAAGTAATACCATATAATACTTGTCCTTCTGTAACTGGCTTGTTTCACTTAGCATCATGTTCTCAAGGCTCATCCATGTTGTGATATATGTAAGAATTTCCCTTCTTTTAAGGCTGAATTATATTCCATCATATGTATTATATATACCACATTTTGATTATCCATTCACCTGTTGATGAACACTTGATTTGCTTCCCTGTTTTAGTTGTTGTGAATAATACTTCTGTGAATATGAATATATAAGTATGCATTCAAGATCTTGATTCAGTTCTTTTGGGTAAATTCCCAGAAGTGAAATTACTGAGTCATATGGTAATTCTATTTTTAACTTTTTGAAGGGCCTCCACACTGTTTAATTGTACCATGTGCATTCTCACTAGCAGTGCCATGGGTTCTGATTTTTCCATATTCTCACCAAACACGTGCAATTTTCATTCTTTCCCTTCCTTCCTTCCTTCCTTCTTTTTGATAGTAGCCATCCCAGCGGATGCAGCTTGGCATTTCTTTGTGGTTTTGATTTGCATTTCTTTAATGATTATTGCTGGTAAGAACATTTTTGTGTGCTTATTTGCCATTCATATGTCTTTTTTTGGTCTATTCTTTTGCCCTTTTTTATGCCAGTATCATACTGTCTTGATTACTGTAGATTTGTAGTAAATTTTGAAATCTGGAAGTGTGGATCTCCATCTTTGTTCTTTTTCAAGATTTTTTCGGGCTACTTGGGGTCCTAAAATTCAAATGGATATTGGTATCCAGATAATTATGTGAGCTTTTCCCCTTTTTGTTAGTATGGTGCATTACATTGATGCTCTTTATGTGTTAGACCATCCTTGCATTTCAGGAATAAATCCTTCTTGGTCACTGTATATAATTCTTTTAATAATAATAATTTCCCTTTTTCTGTGTCATTCATAAAGAATGTTAGTACTTTTCTTTTGTCTTTGTCTGACTTTGGTATCAGGATAATGCCGGTTACATAGACTGAGTTAGGAATTGTTTCCTTTTCCTTAATGTCTGGAACAGTTTGTGAAGGATTGGTATTAGTTCTTTTTGAAATGTTTGATGGAATTCATCAGTGAGGCCATCAGGCCGTGGGCTTTTCTTTGTCAGGAGATTTTTGATTACTTGTTCAGTCTCTTTACTACTCATAGTTCTAGACATTCAATCAGTTTTTTCATGATTCAAACTTGGTAGCTTTTGTGTTTTCCTAAAATCACAAATTCCTAAATTGTCCATTTCATCTAGGTTACGGAATTTGTTGGTGTGCATTTGTTCATAGCACACTCTAATAAATCCTTTTTATCATTATAGGATGAGTAGTATTATCTATACTATATTTATTTTAAATTTATTTTTAATAAGTTGAACCTTCTCGCCTTTTTTTCCCCCTTAGTAAATCTGGCCAAAAGTTTGTCAGTTTCGTTTTTTTGTTTGAAGAACCAATTGCTGGTTATGTTGATTTTTCTCTATTATTTTGTATTTCATTTATCTCTGTTTAATCTTTATTATCGCCTTCCTTTTGCTAACTTTGGGTTTAGTTCTTTTTCTGATTCCTTAAGTTTAAAGTTAGGTTGTTGATTTGAGAGCTTTCTTGTTTTTCCATGAGAACATTTATAGTTAAACATTTCTTCCTTAGCACTGCTTTCACTGAATCCCATCAGTTTTAATATGCTCTGTTTTCATTTTCATTTGTCTCTAAGTAGTTTCTAATTTCCCTTGTGATTTCTTCTATGAGCTGTTGGTTGTTCAAGAGTCTGGTGTTTCATTTCCCCAAATTTGTGAATTTTCCAGGTTTTTTTCTGTCAATTTATTTCTAGCTTTATTATGCTACAATTGAAGGAGATAGTTTTTATGATAGCTATTATTTAAAATTTATTGAGACAATTTGTGACCTAAAATATGGTATAGCCTGGACAATATCTCATGTGCATTTGAGAAGAATGTGTATCCTGTTGTTGGGAATGTGTTTTATATATGTCTGTTAACTAGTTGGTTTATTGTGTTGTTCTAATTCTCTGTTTCCTTTCTTCTGTTTATCTGAAGTTCCTATCCATTATTTAAAGAGGAGTTTGAATTGTTGTTTTAACAATTTGGAAGTCTCTAGTGAAATGTAGGTCTTAATTTATATCTTGTTTTATATATCATTTTGTTAGAATTTCCCTCGTAAAACTATTTTCATTACTTTCAGCAGTTTTTATCTTATTAGATTTTAAATGTTTCTTGTACACCACAAATATCTGGACATTGTTTATTCTGTTTTAATAATCTGAAAAATCTCTGACTTTTAAAGTGACAGGTTTAATGAATTTCTATTTATTGTGACTATTGATGTATTTTAGTTTTTCATTCGTCTTTTCACTTTTTAAAATGCTTTCTCAAGTCATCTTTCTTTCTTCTCCCCTGCTTCCTAAGAAATTGAATATCTTTTTAATATCCTTTATTTGTTTCCTTTTATCAGTTTAGGAATTATACATTTTATATTCTTTCTTTAATGACTACCCTTAAATTTTAACATGTATATATTTTCTAACCAGCATTAATGTTAATCAGTGTCTTTTTTTTCCTCTAAATCATATAGGAACACTAGAAAATTTGAAATTTCCAATTTTACATACAGTTGTCTAATTTTCAATTCATTTTCCAATTTATAATTTTAATTTATTTTTTAAAATAGCCTTACTGAGATATTTAAATTGTAACTCACCCATTTAAACCATAAAATTCAATGGCTCTGCGGCCATCTTCACAGTAATTTTAGAACATTTTCATCACCCCCCCAAATAAACTGTTTACACATTTGTAGTCAGTTCCCATCCCTCTCAGACATCCTAAGTTTTAAACAGTCACTAATCTAGTTCCTGTGTATAGATTATCCTATTCTGAGCATTGTCATATAAATGGAATCATGCAGTATGTGTTCTTTTGTGACTGGATGCTATCACTTATGACAGTGTTTACAAGATTTGTCTGTGATGGTGTATGTATCAGTGCATCATTGCTTTTTATTGCTAAATAATATTCCATTGTATGGATAAGACACATTTCATTTCTCCTTTTTTGGTTGATGGGCATTTGAATTTTTACACTCTTTTTGGTTCTTGTGAATTATGCCTCTGTGAACATTTGTGTTCAAGTGTTTGTGTGGCGATATGTTTTGCTTCTCCCGAGTATGTACCTAGGAGGGTCAGTGATGAGTCATATAGGAACTCTGGATTTAGCATTGTGAGAAACTGGCAAACCATTTTCCAAATGAGTTGCACCATTTTACATTCTCACTAGGAATGTATGAGGGTTCCAGTTTCACCATATTCTCAGTAACACTTCTTTTTTTATCTCTCTTTTTTTTGTTGTGGCCATCTTAGTGGGTATAAACTGCCAAAATAAATGGTGAAACTATATTGGAGGATCCAGAAAGGAAAGGTTTAGGAATCTAAAGAACAGAAAAAGAAAGAAAAAGTAGGAGTTAAGCAATTAAAAACAAGAATAATGAAAGATGACCTTATAGAGGTAAGAATGCGAGTGGGAAGAATGACTTAAAATTAGTACAGTGATCAAGATTCAGGAAAATGAAGCAATCATGTTGTCCACGAAGATATTTCAAAAGACAAAAAGGAGAGATGTAACAAGGAGAGAGGTAAACCTAAGTCATTAGTATCAAAATGGCATAGCCCAGAGGGGTATGTGGTATAAAGAAGATTTTTTTTTTTTATGCTATAAGAACAAAGAACGCTGGTAGAATGAAAAATGGAAGTCTTCCTCTTCCAAAGTAAAATTATGATAATGAATATGTTAATGGAAATGAGGCCTGGAGATACAGATTTCTCTAAGTAGAAACCATAAATTACATCTTATTATATTGGAGGTTTCTTCAGGAATCCTCTCCCTGGCTTTGCTATAGAAGAAAACAGACATATAGGTCCCAACTGTTCTTTTAAACCAAAATATCAAATATGGCTCGAGTGAAAATGTGCCAAGTTTATTGCAACTTAGCTAAACCACTGCTCCATGTCTAATGTTCAATGCTGAGATTTAGAACACTATAGACTGAAACATACTTCTATAAGAGTGGTATCAGTTACATCACATTTTCACCAGAATGTTGACCAACAATTCAAAATCAACATGTCCTAAACTTTCTGCCTTGGCAAACAGCTCTTTTTTCTATTAAGAGTATTTTCTAGCTCAGTTATGGGTAGTACTACTTCCCCAAGGTCAATACATTTCTCTTAATCCATGCATAAAACCTGATTCTTCCTTCATTCTTTCAATCTATTTTATTCAAAACAACAAAATTATTTTTAACATAGATTATGAGAATCGATTGTTTAAAAGCTTCCCTTCACATTTATAATACAAACTAGACTTACAAGTTCCTCTGAAACCAGGCCTAATTATATGCTTCCTCTCCTATTCTCCACAAAGTTACTATAATACAGTATCTTTTTCTTTGGAGGTATCTGGTTTATTTCTTGTCTGTTTTGTTTTTCATTCCTATAAAGTCTTTTAAAATTTATGTGCAGTAAAATTCCACTTGGTGGGATACAGCCATATGAATTCTAAAATATGTATAGTTTCTTGTAATCATCAGCTCTACCATAGACCAGTTCCAGAATGTCAAAGAATCCTTCATAGGGCTTCCTTTACACTAATGCGTTTTCTTCATCCATAAATCTTGGTACCTATTGGCTGGTACCCTGTCTCTAGAATTTTGCCTTTTCCAGAATGTCATGTTCATGGAAGCATACAGTATGTTATCTCCTGAGACTGATTACTTTCCATTGGCATACTCCTTTTAAGATTTATCCAAGTTGATTTTTTTTTCTCCATTAGTAGTTCATTTCATTTTTGTTGTTAAGTGGCATTCCATTGAATGAATAGACTCCAGTTTTGTTTATTCATCCACCCTTGGATAGATATGACTTGTTACACTTTTTGGCAACTATGAATAATGCTGCCCTGGACAAGATACATAACTTGTATATGGATTGTGCACACATAAGTTTTTGTTTCTTTAGGATAAAAGCTGGAAGTGAGATTGCTGAATCATTTGGTAAATGTGTGTTTATCTTTATAATAACTGCAAATATTTTTCAGAGTGACTATATCATTTTGCTTTGCCACCAACAAAGTATGAGGGTTTCGGTTGTTTCAAATCCTCAATGCTTAGTACTGTCAGAATTTTTTATTTTAGCCATTCAGATGTGGTAGTATCTTGTTAGTTGCTCAGTCTTTTCTGACTCATCGCGACCCCCTGGACTGTAGCCCGCCAGGTTCCTCTGTCCATGGGATTTCCCAGGTAAGAATACTGGAGTGGGTTGCCATGCCCTTCTGCAGGGGATCTTCCTGACCCAGGGATTGAACTCTGGTCTCCTGCATTGCAGGTACACACTGTTTAGTGCCTGAGTCGTCAGGGAAGCCTGTGGTAATATCATTTTAATCTGATTTCTCTAATGGCTGACATTGAATATCTTCAAAAGACTGGTCTTTCCTTTTGAAATGCCTTTGCAACTCTGTCAAATATCAATTCATCATCTAGTTTCCAGTCCCAGGAAACACTACATAACCATACATCTCTCTTTATGACCCACTGGTCTCAACTGTATAACCTGGATGATGTGCTTGGGTAGTTTCATTGGACAGATCAAGGAAGAACACCAAAATTCAGAAACACCCTAAAATGTTTGAAAGTTAATGGTTTTTCCCCTCCAGTCTCCCCTGACTTGAACCTCAATGCAGTCTGAAAACTTAGACTACTGTGGTCTAGACAGAAAACATCCTGGAAAAATCCTCCAGTTCTTTTTGTTTTTAATTTTTGGTCATACCTTGTGGAATATGGAACCTGGGAGCCACAGGTTTCCCTGACCAGGGATCAAACCTGCACCCAAGTGCAATGGAAGGCAAAGTCTTAACCACTGGAATGCTGGGGAAGTCCCCAAATCCTCTATTTCTGACTTATGCTGTGGAAAAGGAAATTCTTAAAGCTACAAAGAGAGTAGGGGAGATCCACCCCCCAATTTTCCTCTCTTTTCAAAAATTTCAGTTCAGTTCAGTTCAGTCGCTCAGTCGTGTCCGACTCTCCGCGACCCCATGAATCACAGCACACCAGGCCTCCCTGTCCATCACCAACTCCCGGAGTACACTCAAACTCATGTCCACAGAGTCGGTGATGCCATCCAGCCATCTCATTCTCCGTCGTCCCCTTCTCCTCCCGCCCCTAACCTTTCCCAGCATCACAGTCTTTTCCAGTGAGTCAACTCGTCGCATGAGGTGGCCAAAGTATTGCAGTTTCAGCTTTAGCATCAGTCCCTCCAATGAACATCCAGATTTGATCTCCTTTAGAATGGACTGGTTGGATCTCCTTGCAGTATAAGGGACTCTCAAGAGTCTTCTCCAACACCACAGTTCAAAAGGATCGATTCTTCGGCGATCAGCTTTCTTCACAGTCCAACTCTCACATCCATACATGACCACGGGAAAAACCATAGCCTTGACTAGATGGACCTTGGTTGGCAAAGTAATGTCTCTGCTTTTTAATATACTATCAAGGTTGGTCATAACTTTCCTTCCAAGGAGCAAGCGTCTTTTAATTTCATGGCTGCAATCAGCATCTGCAGTGATTTTGGAGCCCAAAAAAATAAAGTCTCACACTGTTTCCACTGTTTTTCCATCTATGTCCCATGAAGTGATGGGACCAGATGCCATGATCTTTGTTTTCTGAATGTTGAGCTTCAAGCCAACCTTTTCACTCTCCTCTTTCACTTTCATCAAGAGGCCTTTGAGTTCCTCTTCACTTTCTGCCATAACGGTGGTGTCATCTGCATATCTGAGGTTATTGATATTTCTCCCAGCAATCTTGATTCCAGCTTGTGCTTCTTCCAGCCCAGCATTCCTCATGATGTACTCTGCATAGAAGTTAAATAAGCAAGGTGACAATATACAATCTTGACGTACACCTTTTCCTATTTGGAACCAGTCTGTTGTTCCATGTCCAGTTCTAACTGTTGCTTCCTGACCTGCATACAGGTTTCTCAAGAGGCAGGTCAGGTGGTCTGGGATTCCCATCTCTTTCAGAATGTTCCACAGTTTATTGTGATCGACACAGTCAAAGGCTTTGGCATAGTCAATGAAGCAGAAATAGATGTTTTTCTGGAACTCTCTTGCTTTCTCCATGATCCAGCGGATGTTGGCAATTTGATCTCTGGTGCCTCTGCCTTTTCTAAAACCTGCTTGAACATCTGGGAGTTCACGGTTCACATATTGCTGAAGCCTGGCTTGGAGAATTTTGAGCATGACTTGACTAGTGTGTGAGATGAGTGCAATTGTGCGGTAGTTTGAGCATTCTTTGGCATTGCCTTTCTTTGGGATTGGAATGAAGACTGACCTCTTCCAGTCCTGTGGCCAGCGCTGAGTTTTCCAAATCTGCTGGCATATTGAGTGCAGCACTTTCACAGCATCATCTTTCAAGATTTGAAATAGCTCAACTGGAATTCCATCACCTCCACTAGCTTTGTTCGTAGTGATGCTTTCTAAGGCCCACTTGACCTCACATTCCAAGATGTCTGGCTCTAGGTCAGTGATCACATTATCGTGACTATCTTGGTCGTGAAGATCTTTTTTGTACAGTCCTTCTGTGTATTCCCGCCACCTCTTCTTAATATCTTCTGCTTCTGTTAGGTCCATACCATTTCTGTCCTTTATCGAGCCCATCTTTGCATGAAATGTTCCCTTGAAATCTCTAATTTTCTTGAAGAGGTCTCTTGTCCTTCCCATTCTGTTGTTTTCCTCTATTTCTTTGCATTGATCACTGAGGAAGGCTTTCTTATCTCTCCTTGCTATTCTTTGAAACTCTGCATTCAGATGCTTATATCTTGCCTTTTCTCCTTTGCTTTTCGCCTCTCTTCTTTTCACAGCTATTTGTAAGGCCTCCTCAGACAGCCATTTCGCTCTTTTGCATTTCTTTTCCATGGGGATGGTCTTGGTCCCTGTCTCCTGTACAATGTCACGAACCTCCATCCATAGTTCATCAGGCACTCTATCAATCAGATCTAGTCCCTTAAATCTATTTCTCACTTCCACTGTATAATCATAAGGGATTTGATTGAGTTCATATCTGAATGGTCTAGTGGTTTTCCCTACTTTCTTCAATTTAAGTCTGAATTTCGCAATAAGGAGTTCATGATCTGAGCCACAGTCAGCTCCTGGTCTTGTTTTCGCTAACTGTATACAGCTTCTCCATCTTTGGTTGCAAAGAATATAATCAGTCTGATTTCGGTGTTGACCATCTGGTGATGTCCATGTGTACAGTCTTCTCTTGTGTTGTTGGAAGAGGGTGTTTGCTATGACCCGTGCATTCTCTTGACAAAACTCTATTAGCCTTTGCCCTGCTTCATTCCGTCAAAAATTTACTCATCCCCAATTCCAAGCAGCCTTGAGGCAGTGACATTAGCTGCAGCTAAAATGCCTGGGAGTGGAAAGCTGCTAGAGCAAGATCTCCAAGAGTTGCGAGTCTTCTAGGAAATGTGGAACTGTGATCATAAAAGAGTCTATACAAGTCCATTGCTTTTCCCTCTTCTCTGTCCTCCCAACACAGAATGTGGTCCAGTCACAGAAGTGGGTAGTTATGTAGTTATGTGCCAGAGGAAGGAAAAGTCAAGTCCAGGAAAATTTTGGGAAATAGAGAAAGGAAAGCCATCCCAGAAAGTTGAACTTTATACAACAAAGGCCTGTATAGTCAAAGTTATGGCTTTTCTGGTAGTCATGTATGGATGTGAGAGTTGGAGCATCAAGAAAGCTGAGCACCAAAGAATTGATGCTTTTCAACGGTGATGTGGGAGAAGACTCCTGAGAGTTCCTTGAACAGCAAAATGATCAAACCAGTCAATCCTAAAGGAAATCAGTTCTGAATATTCATTAGAATGACTGATGCTGAAGCTGAAGCTCCAGTACTTTGGCCCTCTGATGTGAAAAACTGACTCATTGAAAAAGACCCTGATGATGGAAAGATTGAGGCAGAAGGAGAAGTGGATGGCAGAGAATGAGATGGTTGGATAGCATCACTGACTCGATTAACATGAGTTTATACAAGCTCTAGGAGTTGGTGATGGACAGGGAAGCCTGGCGTGCTGCATGCAGCCCATGGGGTCTGTTGGAAAGAGTTGGACACGACTGAGCAACTGCGCTGAACTGAACTGAACTGAATGTTGAACTTCTGGAATCTTCCATGTGAGGCTCTTTTCCTAATTAGCATACAGAAAGAGGTGACTAATGGTTAGACCTCTTCCCAGGCCTTAGACAGAACCCACAGGACAGACTCAAATAGAACTGAAAAGGCTTTGGGTACATTAAGCACAGCCTACAGATACCTAAAATAAAATATCTCTATAATAATACCAACATCTCTATAGGATAAAGTAAGACCTCAGTCCCTCTGTAAGTTTGATACATCAGAGAGGGCTGTGATGGAAGAGGGCCATTCTTCAGCTTGGTTAGCAAGTCAGCGAGTGTCTGTCAATATTTATTCATATCTTAAAGAAAAACTTTATTACATGTTGGATCTGTTAACCATCCTTATTGAGAGAAGTAACATTTGACTTCTACCTCATAAAAATAATAAAAATAAATTCCAGGAAGAAAGGGAGAACAATGAAGTATCTAGAGAATAATATGGGAATTCTTCACGTCCTTGGAAATAAACAGAACACACAAAGCACATCAATAAAATTACAGTAAAACTAACAATTTTTGTCATCAGAAGATGTCTTTATTTCCAGTTTTTTGAGGAATCTCCACACTGTTCTCCATAGTGGCTGTACTAGTTTGCATTCCCACCAACAGTGTAAGAGGCTTCCTTTCTCTCCACACCCTCTCCAGCATTTATTGCCTGTAGACTTCCATATGATCCAGCAATCGCACTCCTGGGCATACACACTGAGGAAACCAGAATTGAAAGAGACACATGTACTCCAGTGTTCATCGCAGCACTGTTTATAATAGCCAGGACATGGAAGCAACCTAGATGTCCATCTGCAGACGAATGGATAAGAAAGCCTTGGTACATATACACAATGGAGTACTACTCAGCCATCAAAAAGAATGCAGTTTGAATCAGTTCTAATGAGGTGGATGAAACTGGAGCCTATTATACAGAGTGGAGTAAGCCAGAAAGAAAAACACCAATACAGTATACTAATGCATATATATGGAATTTAGAAAGATGGTAATGATAACCCTGTATACGAGACAGCAAAGGAGACACAGATGTATAGAACAGTCTTGGACTCTGTGGGAGAGGACGAGGGTGGGATGATTTGTGAGAATGGCATTGAAACATGTATGTTGTCATATGTGAAACAAGTCACCAGTCCAGGTTTGACACATGATACAGGATACTCAGAGCTGGTGCACGGGGATGACCCAGAGGGAGGATAAGGGGAGGAGGGAGGTGGGAGGGGGGTTCAGGAAGGGGAACTCGTGTACACCCAGGGCGGATTCATGTCAATGTATGGCAAAACCAACCAATATAATAAATAAAATAAAATAAAAACTTAAAAAAAAAAAGACGATGTCTTTAGTATCATGCGAAAGCAAGCCATCCAGTAATACAAAATACTCACATCCTATATAAAGGACAGAGGCCTTATAGTCACAGCTTATAACGTGTAAGTCAAGAAAAAACAGTCTTAACTCTCACTCAGTTCAGTTCAGTCGCTCAGTCATGTCCGACTCTTTGCAACCCCATGAATCACAGCACGCCAGGCCTCCCTGTCCATCACCAACTCCCGGAGTTCACTCAAACTCATGTCCATCAAGTCGGTGATGCCATCAAGCCATCTCATTCTCTGTCGTCCCCGTCTCCTCCCACCACCAATCCCTGCTAGCATCAGACTCTTTTCCAGTGAGTCAACTCGACACATGAGGTGGCCAAAGTATTGGAGCTTCAGCTTCAGCATCAGTCCTTCCAATGAACACCCAGGATCGATCTCCTTTAGAATGGACTGGTTGGATCTCCTCGCAGTCCAAGGGACTCTCAAGAGTCTTCTCCAGCACCACAGTTCAAAAGCATCAATTCTTCGGCGATCAGCTTTCTTCACAGTCCAACTCTCACATCCATACATGACCACGGGAAAACCATAGCCTTGACTAGACGGACCTTGGTGGGCAAAGTAATGTCTCTTCTTTTTAATATGCTATCTAGGTTGGTCCTCTCCCCTAAAATGGCAATAGACTTGAACAAGCACTTAATGAAAAAGGATATAAAAGTGGCTAACAAAATATAAAAATGCACTCCATTTAGTTTTTATCAGGGAATGCAAATTAAAACCACAATCTAGTACTATTTACTGTTCACCTATCATAGTGGCTGGAAAGAACAAAATTTTGTTTGTTAGTCACTCAATTGTGTACAAATCTTTGTGACCCCGTGGATTGCAGCACACCAGACTTCCCTGTCCTTCACCATCTCCTGGAGTTTACTCAAACTCATGTCCATTGAGCCGGTGATACCATCCAACCATCTCATCCTGTCTTGCCCCCTTCTCCTCCTGTCCTCAGTCTTTCCCAGCATCAGAGTCTTTTCCAGAGAGTTGGCTCTTTGTATCAGGTGGCCAAAGTATTGGAGCTTCAGCTTCAGCATCAGTCTTTCAAATGAATATTCAGTGTTGATTTCCTTTAGGATTGACTGGTTTGATCTCCTTGCTGTCCAAGGGACTTTTAAGTGTCTTCTCTAACACCACAGTTCAAAGGGATCAATTCTTCGACACTCAGCCTTTTTTTTATGGGCCAGCTCTCTTATCCATGCATGACTGCTGGAAAAACCATGGCTTTGACTATACGGACCTTTGTTGACTATACAGATCAAATGTTGGAGAGGTCGTGGAACTGTAAACACTTCTGGTAGTCTAGAATTTGGTGCAGCAACTTTGAAAATAATTTGACTATATTGTAAAGTTAAGTTTGCACATCCTCTGTTGATCCAGCTATTACATTCCATCAAAGGTCACGTTAAACACATTTATAGTAGTGTGTTTCAAATAGCTAAAACCTTGGCATAACCCAAATACCTAAAACTAATAGAATATGGAGCAATGAAAAAGAACAGATTAATCCTCAAAGAACAGTATGGATGGCATTCATCAACAAAGTGTTGAACAAAAGAAGCTAGAAAAAAAATTAGATTTAAAGGTTACATTTGTATAAAGTTCAGAAATAGACAGAAACAAACTGTGGTGCTAAAAGTTTTTATGATAGTGACCTATGAGGAAGAGGGGATGGGTAAAGTACTATTTGTACTTTTGTGGTTTCTTGCATACGTGCTGAGTCATTTCAGTCATGTCGGACTCTTTGGGAGCCTATGGACTGTAGCCTGCCAGGCTCCTCTGTCCTTGGGATTCTCCAGGCAAGAATACTGGAGTGGGTTGCCATGCCATCCTCCAGGGGAATTTACGTGCCCAGAGATGGAACCCATGTCTCTTATGTCCTCTGACTGGCGGGTTCTTTTTACCACTAGCGCTACCTGGGAAGCCCCAGCTGGTGGTTACATGGATATATTTTCTTTGGGATAATTCATTGAGTTGTGGATTTATCATTTCTCTATGTGTGCTGGGCGTTAATGTTTTAGGAAAACTGTTTAAAAACAGTGTTTACTTCTTTTAAAGTATTTAGAACATTTTTTATTTGAAACTTTTATCCTATCTACATGGTTTCAAAAGGTGTGCTTTAAGTAAAGGTTAAGTGTAGAAAAGAATACTGTACACATTGACCTTTATAATTTTTTGTAAGTTTGTAAGAATAAGGTGTTATCCACATACATGATTTGTTATAGGAGGAGTTAACCAGGAATGTCTTCCCTATGATATGTTGCTTGCCTTTTTAATAGTTTGCCAGCGAGGCTTTAGAGCACTCTATTTTCTGTAAAATATTTCAAGAAAGGAATGTATAGTTAACAAATGTGCTCTGTAGATTTTTCGGTCTGTTAGCAATTTGGGGGCGTTCATTTTGATATTTTTCTACAAATTTTTCATAAATGATATCTGTAGTAGATTTTATGGATTCTTTCCCAACTTCATTTAATTCCTTCCACGTGGCTATGTAGTGATGATTCAATTTGGGAGGAATTGATCTCCCACCAGCGTCATGGGTGGGCGAAAGCCAGTAAGTTCATAGCCTTCAGTTCACCAA
Source organism: Moschus berezovskii (assembly GCF_049115385.1). Classification (NCBI taxonomy): domain Eukaryota; kingdom Metazoa; phylum Chordata; class Mammalia; order Artiodactyla; family Moschidae; genus Moschus; species Moschus berezovskii. The sequence goes on from NC_142471.1 coordinate 81,661,216, forward strand.
ATGATTGGGGAATAGTGGGTGTGCATGATTGTGTGCGATGTAAATCTGAAACTGCTACATTCGTTTTTGTATCTGAGAGGAAAACAAGCCTGAGAATTAAGCTGATGCACAACAGAGTGTATAGTTCAGAAAACAGAGAGAAATGTAGCCAAAGCCCTGGCCAGAACAGACCTGCAAGTTCTTCTTCTTCTTTACTTTGAGGAGGGTCTGTTCAGGCTCCTGTAAACGACTGACAGACTGAGTGACTGTAACAGCAGAAGTTTTATAATCTCACAGTTTGGAGACTGGGAAGTCTGAGATCCGAGTGCCAGCATAACTGGCGTCTGGTGAGAGCTTTCTTCTTGGCCTGCAGATGACTGCCTTCTTGGTGTGTGTTCTTCTGGACTTTTTCTTGGTACCAGTGCTTGGAGAGAGAGCACAAGCTCTATGGTGTCTTTTGATATAAGGGCACTAATTCTGTTGTCTCAGGGCTCCACCATTATGACTGCATTTAACCTTAGTTACTTGGGGCTTCCCAGGTGGCACTAGTGGTAAAAGTACCACCTGCCAATGCAGGGGACATAAGAGAAGCTGGTTCGATCCCTGGAGGAGGGCCTGGCAACCCACTCCCCTATTCTTGCCTGGAGAATCCCATGGACAGAGGATCCTGGTGAGCTACAGTCAGTCCATAGGGTCGCAAAGAGGTGAACATGACTGAAGCGACTTAGCATGCATGCACAGCCTTAGTTACATCCAAAAATTCTTCCTTCTAAATGTAATCACATTGGGGTTTAGGGCTTCAACATACAGATTTGGGAGGAGCATTTGTAGCATTCTGCCTCTAGCCCCCTAGATCATCTCCTTTTTGCATGCAAAGTACATTTATTCAATCCCAGCAAGCCGCAAAGGCTTCACTCATTCCAGAATCGACACTGAAGTCTATAAAGTCTCAACGAAATATCATCTAAATCAAATGTGAGTGAGATTGGGGGATATCATTTAACCTTGGGCAAAATTCCTCTCTAGTCATGAGCCCGTGCTACCAGGCCAGTTATATTATTCCAAAATACCATGATGGGATAGGCACGGAATAGATATTCCCATTTCAACAGGGAGAAAAGTAAAGGAAGAAAGGCATGGGTCCCACAAAAGTCTAAAACCTAGCAAGACTAGCTCCATCAGACCTTAAAGATTTGAGAATCATCTTCTTTGGTTCAGTGTTCTACCTCCAGGTCCCCTGAGTGGCAGTGTCACCCCCATAGCTCTATGGAGTGACCCTGCTGCTTTGGCTTGATGAGGTGACCCCGATGCTGCAGCAGTGGCTGCAGCCTTGGCCCCAAGGCCCTTGGTGGTGGCATCCTGGTCCCGCAAAACCAGACTCCACACTCTGAAACTGAGGAGCAACCATTCTTATCCCCTAGGCCTGTGGTGTGAGTAGGAGCCCTAAAGATCTCTGATTCACCTTTGGAGTCATTCTTCCCTTTTCTTAAAGGATAAAGCATGTTCCCAGCTGAACAGCCTTATGTTCCCATCCTACAGAATCAAAGAAATCTTACCACCTTCTTTCATTCCATCTTGTTTCCTCTGTTTCCTTTAAACTCATGGTATCTCCCCTGCTATTATCACTTCTCTGTTCCTGGCTTACGTTGAAGTGGCTGATTAATTCCATGAGTCACACCCATGATGTTTTTATAAAATGGTTCTTCAGCCACTCACTTAGTGTTCTCTTCAGAACAAGCTTTGTCCCCCTCTTTTTTGCAATATAGATAGACTGAGAATTTTCAAAATCTCCAAATTCTGGTTCTCTTTTGCTTATTAATTCCTACCTCAATTCATCTCTCTCCTCTTGAGTTTATCTATATGCAATAAGGAGGACCAAAGCTACATCTTCAATACTTTGGAACCTCCTATGCTAAATATTCAATTTTAATGCTTTCAAGTTCTACCTTCCACAAAACACTAGAACAAAGTTCAGCCAAGTTCTTTGCCATTTTATAGCAAAGATGACCTTTTCTCCATTTTCCAATAACCTATTGCTTGTTTGCATCTGAAACTTTACCAGAATGGCCTTCAATGTCTTTATGAATATCAGCATTCTGGTCTTGATTATTTATGTGTTCTCTGAGAAATGGAAGCTTCTCAGAGAAGCTTCTTTCTAGCTTTCCTGTTTTTTGAGATTACATCGTACTTGGCTTTAATATCTGTTTCTATCAGTGATCCTTTCATAGCAATCAAAGCTTTTTCCAGAATACACCTCAAAATCCCCCCAGCTTCTCTACCCATTACTCACTTCCAAAGCTGTTTCTGTATTTGTAGATATTTGATCCGAAAATCTGTCTTAGTCAGCTCATGCTGCTGTAACAAACATGAAACTGAACACAAACAACAGAAATCTGTTATCTCAACAGAAATCTGTTATCTCAGAGTTCTGGAAGCCAGCAAGTCCCAGATCAGGTTGCCGGCATGGTTGGTTTTTGATGTGGGCCACTTACTGGCTTTCAGATGGCCACTTTCTCCCTGTACGCTCCCTTGGCCTTTCCTCAGTGTGTATCCATGGGAAGAGGGAGAGACGGGCAGGGGGGCAGTAAAGGGAGAGGGAGAAAGTGTGGGAGTGAAGACACTCTCTAGAGTCTCTACTTATAGGAAGACTAATCCTGTTGCATCTGGTTCCCTTGCTTATGACTTTATTTAACCTAATTATCTCCTGAATCACCTGTCTCCAAATATAGTCATGTTGGGTGTTAGGGCTTTCAATTCATATTAGGGGAGAACATACTTCAGTTCATAGGAGGCAGTGTTTTAATTCCACGACCGTTTATCCCATTTTGTGTTAGCTTGTGTTACTTGTATTTGAAATCATCTTAACTGACAGTGCGTTTGAAAGTGTAGTTCAGTTCAGTTCAGTTCAGTCGCTCAGTCGTGTCCGACTCTCCGCGACCCCATGAATCACAGCACGCCAGGCCTCCCTGTCCATCACCAACTCCCGGAGTACACTCAAACTCATGTCCACAGAGTCGGTGATGCCATCCAGCCATCTCATTCTCTGTTGTCCCCTTCTCCTCCCACCCCCAACCTTTCCCAGCATCAGAGTCTTTTCCAGTGAGTCAACTCGTCGCATGAGGTGGCCAAAGTATTAACTGTTGCTTATTAACCCTCAAAAACGTTTGTAGCAATTTATGCTGTGAACATATTACTTCTCCAGTTTCACCCCCTATGCTTTGCTGGGTTTTCATCTTTGCAAATATGATGATGGAAACAAGTAAATTTTTTTAATATGCAGATGTATTGCATTCTAAGTTGATAATTTACTTTGTGAACATTTTAGTTGGTTAAGACAAAAATATCCTTCAAATGTTAGCAAGGTGTTTTTAAAAGCGTTAAAATATATTTTCTGCAATAGTAGTAATTAAGAAGTAAATGAGTTTTTATAATATTATGTTTCTGTATTTCAAAACAATTCCCTAGTTTGTACATTTTTTTCAGAGAAATAAAAGCATCTTTTAAAAAATGTATTTAAGACAAATTTTATGATCACTTAACCTACATTTCTATAAAATCTTGACAATATTATCTCTTTTTGCATTTGGCTGACTAGATTACCACTAGAGAGTATTTCTTTGTCACTAAAACCCTGCTTTACAATATAACCTTACACCACACCGTGTTACTTTTCTTGAATTCTTTTTAATTTTCCCTAAACGAGAGTACCTAATGACTTCCTTATTTTTTCACATTAAGAATCTTTTCCATAATGACCATTTTATGAAGGTTCATATCAAATTACTGAAATATCTCTCCCTGAGTTCCTATGTTTCCTTTTTTTTTAAATCCCTGTAGCTTATATATTTGGAGAAGGAAATGGCAACCCACTCCAGTGTTCTTGCCTGGAGAATCCCAGGGACAGGGGAGCCTGGTGGGCTTCCGTCTATGGGGTCACACAGAGTCGGACACGACTGAAGTGACTTAGCAGCAGCAGCAGCAGCAGCAGCAGCAGCTTATATATTTGCTTTTAAGAGTTTCTTTTCTTTTCTGTTTTTCCTGTTTCCATTGGGAGGATTTTTTGAAGGGTGTTTAATAGTTCCCATCTTCTAGACTATTATATAGCAGACTTAAAAGAAAAAAAAAGACAGCTCAGTTACCTCTTGTACCCGTGCCCCACTCCACGATACCGATAACCAAGGAACAATCTAAGCTATTGTAAAATACAATAGACAAAAAGATATGAAAGACAGCAGCAAAACTAATTTTTCTCTGACAAACTTGCTGCAATATCAGATTAAAGGATGTTTGATGTTGTCCATTAAGACCTTTGACCTAAGAAATATATTAGGGAAAAGGTAATTGGAGCAGATAAACCCAGAATCTTTGTCACTTTAGATACATACAAATAATAATATAAAGTTCATTTATCCCTCACTTAAAGTTCAGTGTGCAAAAGGGAACAGGTGGAAGGGGCAGAGTGATACGAAGGGCACTGTGCCACCAGTGAAATTAGACTGATGAAAATGTTGTCATTCTTCAGGCTTCCAGGATTGTCAGTAGATGCTGGCATTTTCTAACAGTCGCAAAAGGATGAGTGTAACATTTCAATTATGCTGTCCAAGTGTTTTCATTTATTTGTTTACCTTTTAATAAAGTGAAAATCCTTAATTAATTGGGTTTTATTTTATGTAGATTTTTACTAAGAACTGTAAGTTTTATTTGCTGTGTAGTTTAGTAGATATAAAAAAGCTTTATGAAGTATTTAATTTGCCATAAGGATAATAATGCCAAAAAAGGCATTCAGTTTCAGAAAAAATGATAAGATATTCAAATCAATTAACCAATTTTGTTCAGTTCAGTTTCAGTTCAGTCGCTCAGTCATGTCTGACTACCCGCGACCCCATGAATCACAGCACGCCAGGCCTCCCTGTCCATCATCGACTCCTGGAGTTCACTCAAACTCATGTCCATCGAGTCGGTGATGCCATCCAGCCATCTCATTCTCCGTCGTCCCCTTCTCCTCCCGCCCCCAATCCCTCCCAGCATCAGAGTCTTTTCCAGTGAGTCAACTCTTCACATGAGGTGGCCAAAGTATTGGAGTTTCAGCTTTAGCATCAGTCCTTCCAGTGAACACCCAGGATTGATCTCCTTTAGAATGGACTGGTTGGATCTCCTTGCAGTCCAAGGGACTCTCAAGAGTCTTCTCCAACACCACATAGGTCTCTTCTAATGATAGGATGCTCTCACTTTGGCAGGTTTAATGACTTTTATTTGGAAATGATTCCATTTGAGGTCTCTGTTGAAGCCATGCGAGTAACTGACCTCTTTCTCTGAGAGCAGTAGATAGCAGCGTGGTTTTGTGAGTAAAGTTTCAGGGATGCCCATAGTTTAAAGGAAGGAATCAGGAATGCAGTCTACCTTCGTTGACCCCATAGTGTGTCAGGAAGGATGAAAGGAAGCCAAGAAAATAGTGTTCAGAAGGAAAAGAATGGATGGTTGGTATTGTCAGTTGAGAAGTAGAAGTCAGTTGATAGAGAAAAGACTATTTTATTTAAATTTTAATAAGTGAGGAAAGTAGTCACTAAAATATTGCATATTATGTAAATGTTAATTATCAATACTAACAGTTTTATTAGTATAAAAATTAGATACCAACTTCAGTTCAGTTCAGTTCAGTCGCTCAGTCGTGTCCGACTCTTCGCGACCCCATGAATTACAGCACGCCAGGCCTCCCTGTCCATCACCAACTCCCTGAGTACACTCAAACTCATGTCCACAGAGTCGGTGATGCCATCCAGCCATCTCATTCTCCGTCGTCCCCTTCTCCTCCCGCCCCCAACCTTTCCCAGCATCAGAGTCTTTTCCAGTGAGTCAACTCGTCGCATGAGGTGGCCAAAGTATTGTAGTTTCAGCTTTAGCTACTAAATAAGACTAGGTTATGAGTAGATTGACATGGCGGTAGCTATGTGGACCACTTGCTCAGTCAACTAGAGAAAGCTTCAGGATTAATAAAATAGGGTTATTGCTTTTTATTTTTTAGGAGATGTGGGACTTGAGCACTTCTGAAAATTTGAATTTAGACAAAGCAAATGAGTTTATAAATATTTGGGAGAAAGACAATTATGAAAAAAACAGAAAGGCACTTCGGTGGTTGATCCTGGGGAATATGTAAAACAACTGGTTGTGAGATAGTGTGCAAGCTCAGAGTTCCTAACAGGTGGGGAGGAAAGAGTTTGAGGCTTACGTGGCTCATTTTGAATTTTTGCTCTATCACTTGAACTCTCTGTATGACTGTAAGCAACTTACTTTGAACTTTTCTGAGCATTGGATTGTTCTTTTCTAAAATGAGAATAGTATATCCTATCTGGAAATGTTCTTAGAGTAGTATGACATACCCAGCACTTATCTGGAATGTGGTCCTACTCAGTGTACCGGTGTTAGAGTTGTCTTTGTCATCATCATTGAAAGATATTCTAAGATCTCTAGGTGAGGCAAGGAGAAAAAAATATATTTAAGGAGAAAAATATATTTAAGGATTTGACAAGAGAAGAAAGTGTCAACATTTACACTGCTTATGAGTGAATCAGTTGATGAATACAACAATTATCATTTAGGAGTGAAGACCAGGGTTTTTTTTGTAATGACCAGTGGCCGGTGAATTTGTAGTGGTCCTATTCCATTCACTTCTGGGTCTTTTGATAGCATAATCTTTGACCACAGAGCAAAGGATGAGAAAAGAAGCAGTAATGTATGGCTGGGGTTGATTAATCATATTCACATAAATCTGTTATTTTGCGATTTATCAGTCTCAAATTACTGCTAAAAATGTATAGTCTCCATTATCATTGTCTGTGGCATATTGTACTTCATACATATTGACCACAGGTATATACATTGTAACTGAATTATTTCTTAATTTACACATTAGCATATACAGGGATTGTCAACTTCAGTACAACTGATGTTTTGGATTGAATAATTCTTTGTCACTGGGGGCAGTCCTTTGCCTTTAAGGATACTTAGTAGCATCCCTGGCTGTACTCACTAGAGTATAGTTGTACTTCTCTCCCAGTGTGATGATCAGACATGTATCTTATTGTTCAGTTGCTAAATCATGTCCAGTTCTTTGCGATCCCGGGAACTATAGCACGCAAGTCTTCCTTGTCTTTCACCATCTCTGGAGTTTGCTCAAACTCATGTCCATAGAGCCAGTGATGCCATCCAACCATCTCATCCTCTGCAGTCCCCTTATCATCCTGCCCTCAATCTTTCCCAGCATCAGAGTCTTTTCCAATGAGTCAGTTCTTCACATCAGTGGCCAAAAAATTGGAGCTTCAGCTTCAGCATCAGTCCTTTCAATGAATATTCAGGACTGATTTCCTTTAGGATTGACTGGTTTGATCTTGCTGTCAGAGTCTTCTCTAAAACTGCAGTCCAAAGCAATACGTATCTAGACGTTTTTAAATGTCCCAGGTCCGGGGCAGTGGCAGAGGGGAAAGGGCTAGATCACCTTCAGTTCAGAACTGTAGGAATATTCTCAGATATAAGATAGTTGCTGATAATTTAAAATGAATAAATGTGTGATCTTTAAATTTATAAAATTGCCAGAATTTATGACTCAGTACTGGGAACCCACTCCAATGTTCTTGCCTGGAGAATCCCAGGGACAGAGGAGCCTAGTGGGCTGCCGTCTATAGGGTTGCACAGAGTCGGACATGACTGAAGCGACTTAGCAGCAGCAGCAGCAGCAATTCTAGATAGATTTATTGCTATGTAAAACCAACAGAATTATAAAGTTACATTCCTTCTGACAGAGAAGATCTGAGAGATAGACTATACTGTAACTCAAGGGGTATAAATAATTTCTCCACCTATATACTTTGATTTTACTTGAGAATGTTTTAAAAATTTCTAATTTACCCTTTTTTTCTTAAATATTTACCAAGGCAAAGTGATTACTTAAATATATTTTAAAATATTCTACATATTCTTTTATTATTTCATGATATATTACAAGTGTTTAAAACAAAATTTATTTGTATTTTATTTTCTAGTTGTTTTTTATCTTTATTATTGGTGGCTGCTGTGGTATGGAAGATCAAGCAAACATGTTGGGCTTCTCGGCGGAGAGAGGTAATAGTAATATTACTTAATGTTTTGTTTAAAGATTCAGACAAACATATGGATCTATAGTGCTTAATTGACATGCTTGTTTCAAATAGAATTTTTGAAATCAATTTCATTTATTAAGATTGAACAAGTCAATCTAGCATTTTTTAAGCTTTAGAGCAAAATTTGCCACTGTCATTTTAAATCCATGTCTGTAGAAGCATTGTTTAGTTGAAAGCAGTTTTTTTAAATAGTGTTAGAATTTATAGTGAATACAAATATTACTTTTATTGATTAAATAGCCTTCAATCACTTTAATTTAGGTAGTTATATTATAAAAACATGATTTATTTTTATAACTCTTACAATTTAAAGGAATATTCTGGGCAATAAATATTAATTTTTTGGTTTGTATCTCAGAATTTTTTGTTAATCAAATTGTTTCCATTTCATAGGTATCTGATAATCCAAGTATGTCTGTATTGCCCCTCAATATGATACATTACTATAGCCGAATTAATCATGTGTATCTGTATACTCTTAAAATTGATAAAAATGTAATAGTCGTATGGAACAACAGCTTATGATATAAATATATTATACAAATATAGTTTATTAATTTTGTATATATTAGGTAATTGAAAAGAGCAAAGAAATATTATAATGTGAGGACCCCAAGTGTATAGTAGATTTATTGTTCTATGCTTTATATAATGGAAAAGCAAGTTTCTGTTTTTATCAATATTATTTTAGTCTATTACTATTAATATTAGTATTATTAGCATTCTATTTCCTGTTGCATTGCCCCGTATATTTTTATATGTTTAATTTTGTGCAGTGATGTATAGCAAAGATATAATTGCTTACCTACTTAATTTCACATATTAAAAGATTATGTTTAAAAACAATCCAGAATATTCCAAACTATAGAATTAGTAAATAATATGAGTTCTTAATTATTCTATTTTCAAATATCCAGTGCCTATCTATGTTTGCAAACTTGAAACCACTTCCCTGCATGTAAATTACTGATCCTAATTTCCTCCACATTTCTGATTTTCTGCATATGGTCAGTGCAATGTCAATGAGAATTTACTTGGTATGATACTATGACAAAAAGTAATATGATTTAAAAGGAGTTTTTAAAGTGTAAATATATAAATATTTTGCAAAGAGAGTTCTGTGTAGAAGTCAAAAATCTCCTACACATGCTAGGCAATTTGTTAAGGTAAAAGTATAGATTCAGGAAGGGTAAAACAAATGAAAATCAAGTGAAATAGTTTGAAGACCTTCCATAACGGAAGCGAACAAGTGACATTTTATGCCTCTATTCATTAAAAAAGAGGTCAGGACGAATGGATAAGAAAGCTTTGGTACATATACACAATGGAGTATTACTCAGCCATTAAAAAGAATGCATTTGAACCAGTTCTAATGAGGTGGATGAAACTAGAGCCTATTATACAGAGTGAAGTAAGCCAGAAAGAAAAACACCAATACAATATACTAACGCATATATATGGAATTTAGAAAGATGCAAATGATAACCCTGTATACAAGACAGCAAAAGAGACACAGATGTATAGAACAGTCTTTGGGACTCTGTGGGAGAGGGTGAGGGTGGGATGATTTGGGAGAATGGCATTGAAACACGTATGTTGTCATATGTGAAACGAATCACCAGTTCAGGGTTGCATGTTACAGGATGCTCGGGGCTGCTGTGCGGGGATGACCCAGAGGGAGGATAAAGGGAGGAGGGAGGTGGGAGGGGGGTTCGGGAGGGGGAACTCATGTACACCCGGGGCGGATTCATGTCAATGTATGGCAAAACCAACCAATATAATATTGTAAAATAATTAGCCTCCAATAAAAATAATAAAAAAAAAGAGGTCAGGAGCAATCAGGGAGACTGGGTTCATACTTCATTATGATTAGCAATGTTTAAGTATCTGATTTGTACAGTTTATAAAATATAACTATATAAATATAGCATTGTGGAAAGATCAGTGTACAACTCTGCCATTAACTAGCTGGGTAAGTGGTCTAATTGAATTTGCTTTCCTTTCAAGAGATTGTATTGCACCTGAAACTGCAATACTTTGGCCACCTCATGCGACTTGACTCACTGGAAAAGACTCTGATGCTGGGAAAGGTTGGGGGTGGGAGGAGAAGGGGACGACGGAGAATGAGATGCCTGGATGGCATCACCGACTCTGTGGACATGAGTTTGGGTGTACTCCGGGAGTTGGTGATGGACAGGGAGGCCTGGCGTGCTGTGATTCATGGGGTCGTGGAGAGTCGGACACGACTGAGCGACTGATCTGATCTGATATAGCTTAATCTCAGTTAGAGGTTCCTGGAACTGTAGGAATGTTTATATTTAATGACTAAAGTTTATAAGCTATTAAATATTTGAGAAAAATGTTGGGAATTGTTCATTTAATTATGAAACTTTCACTCTTATCAAAATGACAAATTATTTTTACTTAAGTTATGACCTCAGTATAGTAATGTTTACTGCATATTATTGGATGCTCCGGCAAACTGAAATTACTTTAATTTTTAAAATACAGATATATAAAGATTTTTAAATTTTTAAATAAAAAATATATAAGTGTATTTAATTTTTGACTGGCAGTCAAAATCTTTCAAAGTATGTGTTGCACATTTGAGAATGAAGGAAAACTAGGAAGGGTGAACTAGGTTAGGGACCTCTGGACCTGTTGTGATCTGTGGTTCTAAATGTTATTGTGCCCTCTTGATAATCCACTATTTAATGTCCTTCTTTGCAAATCTTCTAGGTAATGAGTCTTTTTAGAGTATAATAATATTTGCATTTAATTTGCTACCTCCACGAAAATTTAAAAATCTGTCCTGTTGAAGGGTCATGTCATGTTACAGTATCATATGTTAAGAAGTATTATGAGGAATTTTATCATTTATAAATTTATTAAGTCTTTTAAATATAAAATTCCAAATGTCTTCGAAACCAATCATATGCTGATGTCCAAAATAAAGATGACGTTGTTTTGATGATGTCTATTTAATTAGTAATTTTTGAATTATTAAAAGATTGTTATTTTGGTTTTAGTGACCCAAAGACTTTTAACTACACAGTGGTAGCAAATGTGATAATCCCATTTATAGACTTTGTGTAAGTGGAGGTTAAAATGTATTTTTATCTGTCTTTATTCAGCCATACCTAATAGATTAACACTAACATTCCCAAAAGGAAAATACCTCAATATTTTTTCTTTATATAGAGATGTTGCTTTCTCTAAAGCGTTTAGACTTCAGTTATTATAAACCACAAAGAATCCCTGTGAACAGTAGAATGACGATTTATCTGTAACAGTAAATGAAGGTCATTTGAAAGATTCTTCCTTTTTAGTATTTCTAGAATTTTGTTCCAGAAATTGTGTTGATTGTCTAAATATAAGGACTGTTTTAAAATGAGTATTATCTTTGAATATTTTAAAAATATATTGTGTTAATTAAACCAGACATACTCCTGTTTTATTCTTAGCTATTTGAAACTTTCGGTCTCATAAACACACACATAGAATTTTGTGTTATAATCTTAAATACCAGAAGCCCATTAATAATTTCTTGCCTTCAAATAATACCTCTTGGAATTCAGGGGCTCTTAAAAACACAAAAATGAAACTCTAAAGGACTTTAATTTTAATGTTACCTCTCCATATAAGAGCTCAAAACTCATTTCTGTGACAACTCTTTTAAAAACATGAAATTTTTGTGTGTTTGTGTATGTGGGGGTGCTCTGCTAATGATTGGATACAGTAGTGGATATTGATCAGTGGAAATACTATTATATATGAGAAGAATCAGTTCATTTTTATAGCTTGTGCTTGTTACATAGGTCTTGAACACCTTCATTTTCAGTGGCATTTTTAATTTTAGATAGTCATTACATTACAAAAACATTTGTTAGGACCAAGTATATGTTAAAAGGTTTTAAAATAGCATTGCTGTACTTAATAATTTTCATGTTTAAACTGAATTTTGAGATTTTAATAGGTATCAAAAGGCACACACATTAAAATGTTATGATTACTCCTTGCAATAAAAAAATCTACTCTTATATTTGACTAACATAAGTGAAACTATTGTGCATATCTTAATAGTTAGTAGAAGTTAACTTTTTCAGTTGACACATTTATTCCCATTTATTTTGGGTGGTTTAACTGTATCATGCCTCCATTAAAATCTAACTGAAATATCTATGGAATAATAGATCCCATAAGCAAAGGTAAGGTTATGTTTAATCAACTTCATATTTCTAGTGGGTTTGTGTATTTAAATGATTATCTTTCTTATACCAGGAGCTTTTATTTCTTTAATTCTTTTTACTGTTCTTTAAAGGATAAAAACATATTATTATAGATCATTATCACATTATTTGCTTATCTTTCATAGCATGATAATGCATCTGTAATGCTTGAAAATCAATAAGAATAATATTGGGGATAAGACATTGTCCACTGAGTGACTGATCTTGTGTTCATGTTGCTCTATTTTCCTACACATTTCACAATCATACAGCATAGAGCCTAAATTAGAGTTCAACATAATCTACCTTAAATTTGAGTTAGAAATAATAAACTAAAACTCATAAATAGAATCTAGTAGCTCTGAGTAGCAAGCTACTTTTCTTGAGGGAAGCACATTAATTATTTTCTCTGTATCTGTTCATGGTCGCAAAAGAATACCCAGAGAAGAATTAATATCATGGTTATACTTTACTAAAGACATGTCATGAATAAATAATTTATGATAAAATCATCTCCGAGAGGGTAAATTTGCAGTAAATGTGTTCTCATCTAAATATTATTAATGCACTGAATCAATGTTTACAAAGTAAGTTGCTCTACCTCTTTGGAAATACACCCAGTTTACTTATAGAGAGAGAAGAGTGGACATAGACTGAAGAAAGTAATGAGAAAATATTATTTTGGGTGGAAAAGTTAAAATTAATTAGTTAGGTACTATACAAAACTTCTTATAGAATTTCTTGGTACTTTAAAAATTTGCATTTTACTTTTAATAGTCAAAGATTCCAGTATCTAGATAAAGCTTTCCATGAAACATGTTCCTTTGTCAAAAAGGCAATAAGTTTAAAAATCATTATTAAATAATAAGCTCATGTAATGTCTATCCCTGCAGTTAATGGCCTTAGTATTACCTTATATTTGCTTAACATTTACTCTAATATTATGATACAAATCCATCATTATTTGAGGTAACAGAAAGAAAGACCATTGCCAATTAATTATGGTTCTCTTGCCACTAAGAGTATTTGTCTTATACTTATTCAAAGGACTCTTAAATAATTACTTAGATATAGATTTTATTATATATCATCACATATATACATTGAACAGAAAGTAGAAGCAAAATAAATTGGTTAAGCTATTACCAAAACTTGTTCACATTCATAGTTCACTTTTTCATAAATCACTTTCTGACTTAAGAAAAAATGTTTTGTTTATTTCACATAATATTATTGACTAGAATAATCAAGTTTGTGTCTATACAAGCAATGACAACTATATCATAACTGCCATCTGGCCAGTATTGGTTGTACAGTTTCATTGATTGTAAGACACATCAGACTTGAGAGATATTAAAATGTGAAAACAATGTCTTAGAGTCAATAGAATATGATAGGGCCTACTTTATAAGGTTTACAGTACTAAACAAGTTAATATGTGCTGAATACCTCAGTACCTATTACTTACCAGACTACAACAGAAGTTAGCTATGGTTGTTGATATGTAAAATAAATAATGACTAGTGTTATATATTCGGAGAAGGCAATGGCAAGCCACTCCAGTACTCTTGCCTAGAAAATCCCATGGATGGAGGAGCCTGGTAGGCTGCAGTCCGTGGGGTCGCTAAGGGTCGGACACGACTGAGCGACTGCACTTTCACTTTTCACTTTCACACATTGGAGAAGGAAATGGCAACCCACTCCAGTGTTCTTGCCTGGAGAATCCCAGGGATGGGGAAGCCTGGTGGGCTTCCGTCTATGGGGTCACACAGAGTCGGACACGACTGAAGTGACTTAGCAGCAGCAGCAGTGTTATATTATGCATTCGTATTAGTAACAGCAGCTCTTGTATATCTAGGATTATTTTCCTCTCCCATATCCGCTTTGACACAGGGGTTCTCAATCTAGCAGGCACTTTGGAATCACCTGTAGATCTTAAAAAATATATTTGTGTATCCCTGAGTGTCACTCCAGTACTCACTGCCACTTGATTCATAAATCAAAATTTCTTTGAGTCTCAGCTTGATGTATCTATTTTTAAGCCCATAATTGATTATAATATGCACCATTAGCACGGAAACTGCTTTGACTTCTCCTCTTAGAGAGATAGAAGAACATTGAAGGGTTTTCCACAGAGGAGTTAAGTGATTTGAGTTAAAAGGATGTGCTTTTAAACTGGTAGTACCACTGCTGTGTTGAGAGTAAATTATAGACAGACCCTTTAGATACAGGGAGAGTAGTAAGGAGGTTATTACCGTACCTTGTGAGAGATGATGATGGCTCAGATCAAGAGGTGGCAGTGTATATGGCAAGAAGTGATTGGATTATGAGTACTTCTTGAAGATAATAACTGGATTAGATGAATGGGGTGGTGTGAGAAAGAAATAAACCAAGCATGACTTCAAAAGATTATAAAAACAAGTGTGACTTAAAGGTTTTCGTCCGAGCAACTGTGAAGATAAAGTTGCCATCAACTGAGATGGAGTTGATTGCAAGTAAAATTGGTTTGATGATATGTTAATTTTTTCATGTTTGACAGTTCAATTTTACATGTTACATTGGATATGTAATTAGACAAGTCAAGGAAGCAGAAGTTGATTCTGGATGAGGAAATAGATCTGGACAGGAGAGATAAATTTGGGAATCTCAGAATATAGATATGCTGCTGCTGCTAAGTCACTTCAGTCATGTCCGGCTCTGTGTGACCCCATAGGCGGAAGCCCACCAGGCTCCCCCGTCCCTGGGATTCTCCAGGCAAGAACACTGGAGTGGGTTGCCATTTCCTTCTCCAGTGTGTGAAAGGGAAAAGTGAAAGTGAAGTCGCTCAGTCATGTCCGACCCTTAGCAACATGGACTGCAGCCTACCAGGCCCCTCCGTCCATGGGATTTTCCAGGCGAGAGTACTGGAGTGGCTTGCCATTGCCTTCTCTGAATATAGATATAGAGAGCAAATAAAACCATGAGACTGGATGACATCACCGAGAGAGGAGAGTTAAGCCCTGAGGCATACAAATATATTGTTATAAACTGACTGTGTTCACTCACAGATTCACATTTGAGGCTCTGAACCCCAACGTGATGGTATTTGGAGGGTAGATCTTGGGAAGGTATTTAAATTTACATGAGGTTGGTACACTTGTGATGGGATTAGTGCCCTTATGAAAAAGAAAGAGACAAGAGCACTGTCTTTCTGTTAGTACACAAAAGTCTGTTATACCTTCCTAGCACCCTCTTCATGAAACCGATGAGTTAATCAAGAGAGATATGAGCCACTCTTCCTACCAGCAGCTTTGCATCAGTAGCATAGAAATTTTGCCTAGGATGAGAGGTGGTTGTAAGAAGGGAGAGCTTTAAAGTGTCCCTTTAAGTGAACTGACTTTATTTGGAACAAATTATAGGTAAATTCAACCCTAAAGCTTCTCTTGAAAACAATGGACATTGTGGTGGTAATCAATAGAGGAGACTAATTTCTCCATGAAACCAACAAGCTAAATCATTAATCAGCTAGAAGTTTACTAGAAAGATCCAGGGCTATGTAACATGACAAAGATCCATCCTAGGGTTGTAAAAAACATCAACGCACTGGTCTCAAATATTATCCCTGTGTGCATGCTCAGTCTCTTCAGTCGTGTACGACTCTTTTCAACCCTATGAACTGTAGCCCACAAGGCTCCTCTGTCCATGGGCTTCTCCAGGCACGAATACTAGAGTGGGTTTCCATGCCCTCCTCCAGGGGATCTTCCCAACCCACGGATAGAACCCATGGCTCCTGCACTGCAGGCTGATTCTTTACCCACTGAGCCACGTGGGAAGCCATTTTCCCTACAGTGGGCCCCAAATTAAGTGGATCAGATTACAAAGCAATTTAAGCCCGAGAGCATTATCAGAAGCGATAATTAGGCATTAATTCATGAGGCTCACAGCTGAGTATAATACCAAAGACAGCAAGTAGCTAACAGCAAGATCTAGAAAGAAGCAGTCAAAGAGAGCCCTGATCAAACCACTGTCATCTCAGGTGACTGCACAGGCCCAAAGCTCCAGTCTCTATGGAACAAGGTCACAGGCTGCACTGCAGAGAAAATAGACTTCAGTAAAACAGCCCAGCATTGCTACTGCACAAACAAGCTTGTAAAAACATCAAGTGCTGGGTATTTTGGGTGGGGGGTGGGAAAAGAATCACTATCCAGAGTTGCTGCAATCTATTACCTAAAATGTCAGTGTTTTTCAACAAAAAATTATCAGCTCTGCAAAGAAAGATGGCTTTGCAGTGCATACACAGGACAAATAGCAGGCAACAGAACCTGCTTATGAGAGAACTTTGCAATTGAATTTCACTGACAGAGACTTCAGAGCAGCCAATGTAAATGTGTCCACAGAACTAAGGAAACAGTGATTAAAGGACGGGAAAGGAGGATGGGAATTCCTCACTGAATAGAGAATACCAATAACAAGACATAGTTATTAAAAAAAAAGAGAGAGAGAGAACCTAATGGAGAATCAGAATTGGAAAATACATATTGGACCTAAGCAAAATTATAAGCTTTTTCTCTGAAAAGGAAATGATAAAACAAATAAAAAAATATTCTACAGATTATTGTGAAATAAATGCAAATAATACGAACCGCAAAGGGTTAATTTCCAAAATATATAAGTAGTCCATGCAGCTCAATAACAATAACAAATAAAACAGCCCAATCAAAAAATGAGCAGAAGACCTAAACAGACATTTCTCCAAAGAAAACATATAGATGACCCCAAGACACATGAAAACATGTTCAACTTCATTAATTATTAAGGAAATGAAAATCAAAACTACAATGAGGTACTACCTCACACCAATCAGAATGGCCATTATTTAAAAATATATATAAATAGCAAATGCTGGAGAGGGTATAGATAAAAGGGAACCCTCCTACACCGTGGATTGGAATGTAAATTGGTGCAACCACTATGGAGAACAGTATGGAGGTTCCTTGCTGCTGCTGCTGCTGCTAAGTCACTTCAGTCGTGTCCGACTCTGTGTGACCCCATAGACGGAAGCCCACCAGGCTCCCCCGTCCCTGGGATTCTCCAGGCAAGAACACTGGAGTGGGTTGCCATTTCCTTCTCCAATGTGTGAAAGCAAAAAGTGAAAGTGAAGTCGCTCAGTCGCGTCCGACCCTCAGCAACTCCACGGACTGCAGCCTACCAGGCTCCTTCATCCATGGGACTCTCTAGGCAAGAGTACTGGAGTGGCTTGCCATTGCCTTCTCCGATGGAGGTTCCTTAAAAATCTAAAAATAGAGCTACCATATAATCTAGCGGTCCCACTCCTATACATGTATCTGGAGAAAACTATAATTCAAAAATAAACACGTGTCTCTGTGTTCATAGCAGCAATTTTTACAATATTCAGACAACCTTATTGTCCATGGACAGATGATTGGTTATGGACAATATGGTATACATACACAATGTAAAATTACTCAGCATGAAAAAGAATGAAATAATGCCCTTTGCAGCAACATATATGGACCTAGAGATTTTCATACTCAGTGAAGTAAGTCAGAGAAAGACAAATAACATATGATATCACTTACATGTGGAATCCAAAATATGACATAAAGTGAACTTCTTTATGAAAGAGAAGCAGACTCACAGACATAGAAAACAAACTTACAGTTACCAGAGTGTTTGGGGGAGGGATAAATTAGGAATTTGAGATTCAAAAATACAAACTACTACATATTAATATAAAATAGATAAACTACAAGATCTTACTGTATAACACAGGGAAGTACATTTAGTGTCCTACAATAAACCATAATAGAAAAGAATATGAAGCAAAACAAGCAAAAAATCTTGAGAGGAATGAAAACAAAAGTATGATATTCTGAAACTTATGGGACAAATTTGAAGCAGTGCTCAGTGGAAAATATATAGCTGCACATGCAAATAGTAAAATGAAAAAAGAAATTGAATCAGTAGCTTAACCTTCCACATTAAGGTACTTAACAAAAAAGGACAAGCTAAATATAGAGGTAGCAGAAAATGAAGGAAATAATAAAGACTAGAGGAAAAATTAATGAAATCGAGAACAGAAAATGAAATAGAAAATCATTGAAAACAAAAATTGGTTCTTTGGTAGATCAGCAAAATTAACAAAAAAGCTCACTAAGCAAGAATAAAAGAAGATTCAAATCACTAAAATTGGACATAAACGAGGCAATATTATTACTGACCTTCTGGAAATAAAAAGGCATCCAAAGGTATGTTCTGAACGTCTGTCTGCCAACAAACTAGATCATTTAGCTGAAATGGAAATCTCCTAGAAATGCATAAACTGTCAAAACTAATTCAATGAAGACATATAAAATCTGAATCATGTAACAAACAGAAGGATTGCATTAGTAAATTAAAAATTTCCCACTAGATAGATCAATGTCGTGTCTGCAACTAGCACATATAGTGCCCAGACCTTTCTTTCTAATACAGTTTTCAGATGAAAGGAACCAGGGTGTTTTCGAGTTCTGACCAATTCTAGGACTGGGACAGGGAATATAAAAATTGCGTTTGGAGGTTTTTGTAGTGCCAAAATGTTAGGAATTGTTCAAACACAAACACACACCCACAGAAACAGTACAATGATGTGAGTATGTCAAAGGAACAGTAGAGCCACCAGCAACAATTCCCATGATCATACAGGTACAATTTGAACAGTAAAGTGATGTTTCATTATAACCAGGCATATAAAATAAATGTCAATGAGCCCATACTGATAAAAAGCTATTAAATAAATTAGTAAATGGGGCAGAACTGATGTTATCCCATGAAGAAGAATGCAAAACAATTTTATGTAGGTACTTTGCCTCTAACTGGATACTCCTCAAGTGTGAGATAAACATAGTGACTCCTTGCAAAGAGCACAGTAAGGAATAGGGTAAAAAAAAGTAGAACTGAGTCACATTACAGCAGAGATTTCTGGCAAACACTTCCTTAACCAGGTGGTCAAGGTCAACATCAACAAAGATTTGTCATGGTGATGTGTGCTAAGTCGCTTCAGTCGTGTCCAGCTCTTTGCGACCCTGGAGACGGTAGCCCTCCAGTCAGGGTGACAGTATGTAGCTCTGATATGATATGACAAGAAAGGTTTTTTATCTCCGTGGTCTTCCTCCCCAAAACCTATGCCTCTAATCTGATCATGAGTGAAGCATTCAGTTCAGTTCAGTCGCTCAGTCGTGACTGATTCTTTGTGACCCCATGAATCACAGCACGCCAGGCCTCCCCGTCCATATTTTTTTGGGCTCCAAAATCACTGCGGATGCTGATTGCAGCCATGAAATTAAAAGACGCTTACTCCTTGGAAGGAAAGTTATGACTAACCTAGATAGTATATTAAAAAGCAGAGACATTACTTTGCCAACAAAGGTCCGTCTAGTCAAGGCTATGGTTTTTCCAGTGGTCATGTATGGATGTGAGAGTTGGACTGTGAAGAAAGCTTAGCGTTGAAGAATTGATGCTTTGGAACTGTGGTGCTGGAGAAGCCTCTTGAGAGTCCCTTGGACTGCAAGGAGATCCAACCAGTCCATTCTAAAGGAGATCGATCCTGGGTGTTCATTGGAAGGACTGATGCTAAAGCTGAAGCTCCAATACTTTGGCCACCTCGTGAGACGAGTTGACTCACTGGAAAAGGCTGATGCAAGAGGGATTGGGGGTGAGAGGAGACGGGGACGACAGAGAATGAGATGGCTGGATGGCATCACCGACTCGATGGACATGAGTTTGAGTGAACTCCGGGAGTTGGTGATGGACAGGGAGGCCTGGCGTGCTGTGATTCATGGGGTCGCAAAGAGTCGGACATGACTGAGCGACTGGACAGAACTGAACTGAACTGAATGCAAACTGATGCTAATAAGAGAAACTGGGTATGGGACATACTGAAACTCTCTGGAAAAAAATCTTTACAATTTTTCTATAAATCTAAAACTATTACAAAATGAAGTTTATTTTTTTTTTAATTTCACAAATTTCACAAAAATCTGTGTTCAGATGGCTTAGCTGGTGAATCCTATAAAACATTTAAAGAACTAGTACCAATCCTTTGCAAACTCTTCCAAAACCAGGATGGGAAGGAACACTTCCTAACTCAGTTTGTGAGACCAGTATCCTAATACCAGATGCAGACGACAGCATCACAGGACAAGCACAGAGTAATATCCATTGTGATCCTCAATATCATGCTAACAAACTGATACCAACAACACAAAGAATTATATTCTATGGCTAGGAGGGATTTATTGCATGGATGGAAGACTGATTTGGCATCTGAGAATCAGTCAATACAATACATTAAATAAAGAAAATGAAGGACATTGATCATGTGAGAATTTCAATAGAGGGTCGAAAAAACCAACCCTATATCAGAAAAAAATGAAGTACTGATAGATGCTACAGCAATACATGAACCTTGACAGATTAGGCAAATCTGTACATACAGAAAGTAATTTCTTGATTGCCTTGGGCTGTGGGGTCACTGGTTTTTGAGGAGTAGGAGTGGCAGCTGGATAGCAAGTGATTAGTAATAGGTATAGAGTTTCTTTTTGTGTCATTGGAAATATTTAAAATTAGATTGGTGTTGATTTTTTCACAGCTCTGTGACTATATTAAGTACCATTTAATTTATACTTTAAATGGGTTAATTGTATATGACTATCTCAAAATAGCTGTAAATAGGAGAAGGAAGAGAGAACTTAAAACACAAAGTACACTTTGCTGATTCTTTTTTTAAAAACTGTTTATTTTGTATTGGGGTATAGCCGATTCACAATGTTGTGATAGTTTCAGGTTAATAGACTTAGCCACACATATACATGTATCCATTCTCCCCCAACCCCGCTCCCATCCAGGGTGCCATATAACACTGAGCAGAGTTCATTGAGCTATACAGTAGGTCTTTGTTGGTTATCCGTTTTGAATATAGCAGTGCGTGAAGGGGATTTTGGCTTCAGTGGGACCTTTGTACCTGTAGAGTGTATATATTTTACACTCATGAATTTTGTTTTGGGGGAATTTATGTTCAGTGCTTCAGGCTAAAGCTAATCCTTCTACTTGTACACTGTATGGTTGTCATTAAATCACACAGATAAGGTAGCCATATAGTTGATTGAACTTAATTGAACTTAAAAAAAGCCGCACATGTAAACTGGTTATTTACTTTTGGTGTTGTATAATGTAAATGACTTGCTGCCTGCTGCATAGCATGGGATCACAAAGAGTCTGACAGGACTTAACACAACAACAACATAAATGGATTCTTCATTAATATAATAAGTAGAGCAAAGCAAGTAAATTACCTTTTATATTTGAAATCCATGATCAATGCTTCTTATTTACTATCATTTACATGGGTCAGTATTAGAGGAAACAAACTAAAGTAGAAATCCGTTTTTGTTTTGTATTTACACCTACTAGGTGACTGCTGCTGCTGCTAAGTCGCTTCAGTTGTGTCCGACTCTGTGCGACCCCATAGACGGCAGCCCACTAGGCTCCCCTGTCCTTGGGATTCTCCAGGCAAGAACAACTGGAGTGGGTTGCCATTTCCTTCTCCAACTAGGTGACTAGGATTCCCTAATAGCTCAGTTGGTAAAGAATCCTCCTGCAATGCAGGTGACCCTGGTTCGATTCCTGGTTCGGGAAGATTCCCTGGAGAAAGGATAGGCTACCCACTCCAGTATTCTTGGGCTTCCCTTGTGGCTCAGCTGGTAAAGAATCTGCCTGCAATGCTGGAGACCTGGGTTGAGAAAATCCCCTGGAGAAGGGAAAGGCTACCCTCTCCAGTATTCTGGCCTGGAGAATTCCATGGACTGTATTCCATGACTGAATTCCATGGACTATAAAGTCCATGGGGTCGCAAAGAGTCAGACACGACTGAGTGACTTGCACTTTAAACTTTCAGGTGACTAGGATGGCCTTCCCTGATAACTCAGTTGGTAAAGAATTTGCCTGCAATGCAGGAGACCCCAGTTTGATTCCTGGGTTGGGAAGATCCCCGGAGAATGGATAGGCTACCCACTCCAGTATACTTGGGGTTCCCTTGTGGCTCAGCTGGTAAAGAATCTGCCTGCAATGCAGGAGACCTGAGTTAGATCCCTGGTTTGGGAAGATCCCCTGGAGAAGGGAAAGATGACTAGGGACTAGTATGTTCCCTCTTACATAAAAATACCTGGTTACTAAAAGAATTTTTCTTTTATTAGAATTTGTATTGCCCTTGCTAAAATAATATCTTTTGCAAAGTAGCAGTTTGTGATCTTTTGTTTTCCATAAATTATTGTGGAATGATGGACATAGACTTTTTCTGAATTGTATTAAAAGTTGAGTGTGTAGGAGATGATGTTGCCATCATTCTATATTATCATCATTCATACTTTTTAAATTCCTTAAAATAAGGAATTGTTCCATATAAGAGTATTCCATAATTTTCACGTCTGTGTTTGAAAAATCCCTCTGCCTGGCTCCTGGGGCTTCCCAGGTGGCACTAGTGGTAAAGAACCCTCCTGCCAATGCAGGAGGCGGATTGATCCCTCTGTCAGAAAGATCCCCTAGAGGAGGGCACAGTAGCCCACTCCAGTATTCTTGTGTGGAGAACACCATGGACAGAGGAGCCTGGTGGGCTGCAGTCTGTAGGGTCGCCGAGAGGCAGATGTGACTGAAGTGACTTACCCTGCATGCATGCCCACCTCCTACTTCCTTCCTACACCCTCCCCCTTGCCACTGTACACTTTTTTGATAGCTGTATACTATTAATACTTGGGCATTTATATATACATTTAAGCCTAATACATAATTAAGCAGTTTGTATAATTTTATGAGCTAAAATTTCTTCTCTTTTTGAACTTTAAAAATGTATTTTACTGATTCTAATTAGAAAGAATCTGCTTCCAGCAAAACATTTATGTTCTGACTGAATATAGTTACTCTAATGCATTACTTATTGCTTGTCCAAAATTAGTTTAGTTACCTAACAGCATATAGTTATGTGCTTAGTATTTTTATTTCAAAATAAAAGTGCTTTTATTAATAATATCAGCACCCTGATTGTTTTTTTCCTAATAATTCAGCCATATTACAAGGAACATGAAAACAGTAATAAATTGAAACGATATTGTGCCCCCTCCATCACTGGTAATGGTTTACTGTAAACTGTTGTTGCTATTCAGTCACTAAGTTCCATTTGACTCTTTGCACCCCCGTATATTGTAACGTGCCAGGCTTCCTGTCCTTCACCATCTCCCAGAGTTTGCTCAAACTCATGTCTTGAGTCACTGCTGCTATCTATCTCATCTTCTGCCACCCCCTTCCCCTTTTGCCTTTAGTCTTTCCCATCATTAGGGTCTTTTCCAGTGAGTTCGCTCTTCGCATCAGGTGGCCAAAATATTGGAGTTTCAGCTTCTGCATCAGCCCTTCTAGTGAATATTCAGGGTTGATTTCCTTTTGGATTGACCGATTTGATCTTGCTGTCTAAAGGACTCTTAAGAGTCTTCTTCAGCACCACAATTCCAAAGCATCAATTCTTTGGCGCTCAGGCTTCCTTATGGACCAACTCTCACAATCCATACTTGGCTACTGGAAAAACCATAGCTTTGACTGTATCTATCTTTATTGGCAAAGTGATGTCTCTGCTTTTGAATACACTGTCTAGGTTTGTCATATCTTTCCTTCCAAGGATTAAGCTGTAAGGAAATTCAATTGCTGTAATCACCATCTGCAGTGATATCAGAACTCAAGAAAATAAAATCTATCACTGCTTCCACCTTTTCTTCATCTTTTTGCTATGAAGTGATGGGACCAGATAACATGATCTTAGTTTTTTGGAAAGTTAAGTTTCAAGCCAGCTTTTTCACTCTGCTCTTTTACCCTCATCAAGAGGCTCTGTAGTTCCTCTTCACTTTGTGCCATTAGAGTAGTATCATGTGCGTATATAAAGTTTACTGTATTAGGGATTCGCAATCAAAGAGAACATTTCAAAATAGTGTAATTTGAAAATGTCTACTCTGGTTGATTTTGACATCCCCTTTAGAGAGGCAATTCTCCTTTCTAATCCCCTAGAGTCATCGTTGTACTGGAAATAATGCTAAATTGGCATTTAATGACATATACTGTCTTTACCAAGAAATTACCTGGTATTTTTGCTATGTAGTATGTTACACTTATTTATTTTAAAATTATTTTAATATCTGTATAGTTATGGTCTAATTTGGCTTGCCATTCACTGAAATATTCATATACTTTAATTGTGATATTTAGGTAAAACACTATTAGAGTAGTATATTTAATGAACATGGTATTTGTAGACTGGAATGAATCTAATATTGAAGGAGTTAGCTGTTTTAGTATATTAATGAATTTGAGTCCGAAAACACTGTTACAGTATAACCAGTGCCTTGATCAAGGGCAGACGATCACAGCTCGATTCTTGATTCCCTAGCACATACAGACTCAGACTCATTTGATTAGCCAAGGACAGGCATGAATTCTTCCCCCTCCCTTTTTTTTCTAGATACATGTTTTTCATTTCTTTGGTAATTTCTATTACAAAATTATATTCTAATAGTGGAAGAGAATATTAACAGTCACTCTCCTCTCTATTGCAAGTAAACAAGGGCACATTGTTTTCAAATCAAACATTGTTTTTGTTAACTTTCAGTTCAGTTCAGTTCAGTTGCTCAGTTGTGTCCGACTCTTTGCGACCCCATGAATCTCAGTACGCCAGGCCTCCCTGTCCATCACCAACTCCCGGAGTTTACCCAAATGCATGTCCACTGAGTCGGTGATGCCATCCAGCCATCTCATCCTCTGTCGTCCCCGTCTCCTCCCGCCCTCAATCCCTCCCAGTATCAGAGTCTTTTCCAGTGAGTCAACTCATCGCATGAGGTGGCCAAAGTATTGGAGTTTCAGCTTTAGCATCAGTCCTTCCAGTGAACACCCAGGATTGATCTCCTTTAGAATGGACTGGTTGGATCTCCTTGTAATCTTGTCTGATTTTTTTTTTTAATTAATTTATTTTTTATTGGAGGCAAATTATTTTACAATGTTATATTGGTTGGTTTTGCCATACATTGACTTGAATTCACCCCAGGTTTACATAAGTTCCCCCTCCTGAACCCCCCTCCCACCTCCCTCCTCCCTTTATCCTCCCTCTGGGTCATCCCCGCATGCCAGCCCCGAGCATCCTATAACATGCATCAACCCTGAACTAGTGATTCGTTTCACATATGACAACATACGTGTTTCAATGCCATTCTCCCAAATCATCCCACCCTCACCCTCTCCCACAGAGTCCCAAAGACTGTTCTATACATCTGTGTCTCTTTTGCTGTCTCGTATACAGGGTTATCATTTGCATCTTTCTAAATTCCATATATATGCGTTAGTATGCTGTATTGGTGTTTTTCTTTCTGGCTTACTTCACTCTGTATAATAGGCTTCAGTTTCATCCACCTCATTAGAATTGATTCAAATGTATTCTTTTTAATGGCTGAATAATACTCCATTGTGTATATGTACCAAAGCTTTCTTATCCATTCGTCTGCAGATGGACATCTAGGTTGCTTCCATGTCCTGGCTATTATAAACAGGGCTGCAATGAACATTGCAGTACATGTGTCTCTTTCAATTCTGGTTTCCTCGGTGTGTATGCCCAGGAGTGCGATTGCTGGATCATATGGCAGTTCTATTTCCAGTTTTTTGAGGAATCTCCACACTGTTCTCCATAGTGGCTGTACTAGTTTGCATTCCCACCAACAGTGTAAGAGGGTTCCTTTCTTACCACATCCTCTCCAGCATTTATTGCATGTGGACTTTTGGATAGCAGCCATTCTGACTGGTGTGAAATGGTATCTCATTGTGGTTTTGATTTGCATTTCTCTGATTATGAGGGATGTTGAGCATTTTTTCATGTGTTTGTTAGCCATGTTTATGTCTTCTTCGGAGAAATGTCTGTTTAGTTCTTTGGCCCAGTTTTTGATTGGGTCATTTATTTTTCTGGAATTGAGCTGCAGGAGCTGCTTGTATATTTGCAACGAAAAGAATTAAATACTTAGGAATATATCTACCTAAGGAAACAAAAGACTTGTACGTATAAAGGTATAAAACACTACTGAAAGTAATCAAAGAGGACACTAATAGATGGAGAAATATACCATGTTCATGGATTGGAAGAATAAATATTGTGAAAATGAGTATACTACCCAAAATAATTTATACATTCAATGCAATCCCTATCAAGCTACCAACGATATTTTTCACAGAACTAGAACAAATAATCTCACAATTTGTATGGAAATACAAAAAACCTCGAATAGCCAAAGCAATCTTGAGGAAGAAAAATGGAACTGGGGGAATTAACCTGCCGGACTTCAGGCTCTACTACAAAGCCACAGTCATCAAGACAGTATGGTACTGGCATAAAGACAGAAATATAGATCAATGGAACAAAATAGAAAGCCCAGAGATAAATCCACGCACCTATGGACACCTTATCTTTGACAAAGGCAAGAATATAAAATGGAGAAAAGACAGTCTCTTTAAAAAGTGGTGCTGGGAAAACTGGTCAGCCACCTGTAAAAGAATGAAACTAGAACACTTCCTAACACCATACACAAAAATAAACTCAAAATGGATTAAAGAGCTAAATGTAAGACCAGAAACTATAAAACTCCTAGAGGAGAACATAGGCAAAACACTCTCCGACATAAATCACAGCAGGATCCTCCATGACCCACCTCCCAGAATATTGGAAATAAAAGCAAAAATAAACAAATGGGACCTAATTAAAATCAAAAGCTTCTGCACAGCAAAGGAAACTAAGGTGAAAAGACAGCCTTCAGAATGGGAGAAAATAATAGCAAATGAAGCAACTGATAAAGGATTAATCTCCAAAATGTCTGATTTTTAATATCTATTTTTAATAAGTGATATATCAGTTTCAAATTCAGCATTTGCACCCTTATTCCCTTATCACTCAATTCTCTCCTTCCCAGAGTCAATCCATGTTACCAGAGCATTTTTGTTTTTGTGTTCTTTTGAAGTTATTCAATGCGTACACAAGTAAGTGTGCACATACATTGTCCCCTTATTATTTACTCTAATGATAATACATACACCCTGTTTGGAAGATTTTAACATTTAACTTTAAAATTCTGATAAATTCTTGTAATTCTTAGGTATTATTTAAAATAATATCTCATATCTAATAGTAAGGAGTCAAAAGTATGTAAGCTGATATTTTCATGCTATATCACATTTTGACCATTTAAAATTTTTTTCCTCTTTAATATTTATTTCTGCCGTGAAGTCATGAACTTAGACTATTCTTTAAAAGACATCTTTGTAAGAGTTCCAGGATACCAGTTTATTAATTCTGAAAAATAATTCTTTTCTAAAACTTTTTATTAAGGTTTTACAGTGTTGCGTTAACTTCTGCTATATAGCAGAGTGATGCAGTTATACACATATATTATATTTGATATTATTTTCCATTGTTGTTTATCACAAATATCAAATATAGTTCCCTGTGCTATACAGTAGGACCTTGTTTATGCATATTATAGGTACTGGTTCACATCTGCTATTCCCAAACTCCCATTACATCCCTTACCTACCCTCACTCCCCCTTGGTAGCCACACGTCTGTTCTGTATGTCTGTGAGTCTGTTTCTGTTCCGTAAGCATGGTCATCTGTGTCATATTTTAGATCCCACATACAAGCGATATCATATGATACTTATCTTTCTCCTGACTTCATTTAGTATGATAATATCATGTTGCTGCAAATGGTATAATTTCACTCTTTTAAATGGTTGAGTAATACTCCACTGTGTATACTTTTCATCTGTCATTAGACATTTAGATTGTTTTTATTTTTTGGCTATTGTGAATGGTGCTGCTATTACCATAACTCTGCATCTATCTTTTTGAATTTATGGTTTTGTCTGGATATATGCCCAGGAGTGAGATTGCTGGATCATATATGTGTGTTAGTTGCTCAGTCATGTCCGACTCTTTTCAACCCCATGGACTGTAGCCCACCAGGCTCCTCTGTCTGTGGAATTCTCTAGGCAAAAACACTGGATTGGGTTGCCATTTCCTTCTCCAGGGGATCTTCCCGACCCAGGGATCAAACCCAGGTCTCCTGCATTGCAGGTGTACTCTTTACCATCTGAGCCACCTCGGAAGCAGGATCATATAAGCAACTCTATTTTAGTATTTTGAGGAACCTCCATATTGTTTTTCATAGTGGCTGCACCAGTTTACATTACCACTAACAGTGTTGGAAAGTGAAAGTGGTAGTTGCCTGCTAGTGTCCAACTCTTTGCCACCCTGTGGACTGTAGCCCATGTGTAGGAGGATGCCCTTTTCTGCACACCTTCTCCAGCATTTATCATTTGTAGTTTTTAATGATGGTTGTTCTGACTGGTATGAGAAGGTACCTCATTGTAGTTTTGATTTGCATTTATCTAATAATTAGCAATGATGAGCATCTTTTCATGTGGTTATTAGTCATCTTGATGTCTTCTTTGGAGAAATATCTTTTTCAGTTTTCTCCTCCCTTTTAAATTGGGTCATTTTTTTATTATTCAATTGTATGAGCTATTTGTATATTTTTCAAATTAAGCCTTCATTGGTTGCATCATTTGCAAATATTTTCTCCCAGTTTGTGAGGTTGTCTTTTCATTTTGTTTATAGTTCCCTTTGCTTTGTGGAAACTTATTAACTTGATTAGATCCCATTTATTTATTTTTGCTTTTGTTTCTATTGTCTTAGGAGACTGACCTAAGAAAATGTTGGTACCATTTATGTCAGAGAATGTTTTGTTTAGGTTCTCTTCTAGAAGTTTTATAGTGTCTTGTCTGATATTTAAATCTTGAAGCCATTTTTTAATTTATTTTTGTGCATGATGTGAGAGTATGTTCTAATTTCATTGATTTACATGTGGTTTCCAATTTCCCATTACCATTTGCTGAAGATATATCTTTTCTCCATTGTATATTCTTACCTTTGTCCATAAGTGTGTGGGTTTATTCCTGGGCTCTGTGTTCTGTTCCATTGATCCATATTTTTGATTTTGTGCAAATACTATATTATTTTGATTACTCCTGCTTTGTAATGTCATTTGATGCATGGGGGGATTAGACTTCCTGCTTTGTTCTTTTTCCTCAGAATTGCTGTCTCAATTATTTGTCTTTTATGGTTCCATACAAATTTTAGGATTATTTGTTCTAGTTCTCTGGAAAATGTCATTGGTACTTGATAGGGATGACATTAATTCTTTAGGTTGCTTTGGCTTGTATTGCCATTTAGCAATATTAATTCTTCCAATCCAAGAATATTGGATATCTTTCCATTCCTTTGAGTCACCTTCAGTTTCCTTTATTAATGTTCTGTAAATCTTTCACCTCTTTGGTGAGGTTTGTTCCTCAGATTTTCTTATTTTTTGATTTAACCTTACAAAGGATTATTCATTTACATTCCCTTTCTGCTACTGAGAAATCATTCTTAAAACCACACTCCCAGTGGAGTACCTCTCAAAAATTCATTGCTCATATAATAATAAGTAAGTAATAATAATAATGTTTATAATAATCATATAAAGAAAATTCCTAAGGATTTCAGTAAGAAATTTAAGGCGCAAAAAACTAAATTATAATCTTTGAGAATTAAAATATTGTAAAACTGCTTTAGATTATATTGTAAACTCTGAAATGTGAATAAATGGAAAATAAAATTTGGCTTATGCTATTTTTGCTTCATTTAAATTTTAAAAATATTTATATGTAAATAGTTTTGTGTTGGTATAGTAAGGCTATGTAATTGTATGGTAAGGCTACATAATTGTTTGGTCATTATGTCATGGAGTTATAAGTTTGTGTGATAGCCTTGTTTTTAAGGGTGGTACAGACTCATAAATCAGAACTCAACTACTGATCTTCCTCCTATTTCATTTAGAGCAGTTCGTATTTATTTACCTTGGCCCTAATTTTTTGCTTTGAAAATTGACTTACAGTGATTTTGAAATAGACTTCCCAAGTACAATTTCTCCAGCTGCTGGTAATTTGAACTATAGTAATATCCAAATTTAAAATCTACACATGGTTAGCATTTTAGGTAAAATATAGAAGATAATAATTAAAAATCCAGGAATCATCATTTATACTGGAAATTTACCCTTTGACTATCTTTTCTTGGGGAGAGATTACTCTGTCTTCATCTTTAATGGTCTACCTTTATTTTTATATATTGTTCTCTATCGAATATTTCTACTAGCTTAAAAATATATTTTTCTTAAAAAATCCAAGTTATTTCTGTGAAATACAAGTTGACACAATCCTGTTTAGTCTATTCCTTTTGCGTTGCTTCACTAAAAAGCCTTAATTTACTAATTCCTGAAGTACTGACATTGTGGACTCCAGTGAGGTTTATAATTGGAACATTATATTTGACTTTCAAAAATCATTCATAACTGTTTAAACAATTCTACATAAAGCCCACAGTTTCAAAATGAGAGAAATGCACAATTTTTTTAGGCTGGTTTTATATCATTGAATATAAAACATTTATCTCAAATAGCTGTGGACAATTTATTGTTACTTTCAGAATAGTTATTTGCCTAACAGATGAGCTAACATGAATTAAGCTGTAAATCAGTTTTACTTCCTTTAGATAATTAGTAATTTACATATAACCTTTGGCTATTCTTTTAGGGTATTGATATAAGTTGCATAAAATTATTTTCTATATGGAAAATGCAAAATATAACTAAAATGCACTATTATTGTAGGACAATTGTGTTGCTACATGATTCTATAGAGACTATTGAATATTTGAGGAATATGAACCAAGTGGATATACAAGCTAAATTGTAATCTCTGTGCACTACTATAGGTTTTTTCTCCATCAGTTCAAACAAGTGAAACTGTCAAAAGTGTTTCAAGTGTTACATTTTCTTTGTCTACTATAAAAATAGCACTAGAAATTGTGTTATTGTTTCTATATTATGCTGTCTAGCCTATTTCATGGAGAAGGAAATGGCAACCCACTCCAGTATTCTTGCCTGAAAAATTGCATGGACAGAGGAACCTGGCGGGCTATAGTCCATGTGGTCGCAGAGTTGGCCACGACTGAGCGCATCAGCATAGCAGCTTATTTCAAGTCAGGTACAAGTTAAAAGGATAAGTTTGTAAGATACTCCAGGTAAGAGGGAAGACTTGTGAATGCAGGCGCCCTGCCCATGAGCTGTGGCACAGACCCCGGAGGATGCCCTAAACTGAGGACATCAGCATATTGTTGTTGCTGTTCAATCCCCAGGTCCTGTCCAACTCTTTGCAACCCCATGGACTGCAGCACGCCAGCCTTCCCTGTTCTTCACTGTCTCCTGGAGTTTGTTCGTATTCATGTCCATTAAGTCAGTGATGCTATCTAACAGTCTAGTCCTCTGCCGCCCCCTTCTCCTTTTGCCTTCAGTCTTTCCCAGCATCAGGATCTTTTCCAATGATTTGACTGTTCGCCTTATGTGGCCAAAGTATTGGAGCTTCAGCTTCAGCATCAGTCCCTCCAGTGAATATTCAGGGCTGAGTTCTTTTAGGATTGACTGATTTGCTCTCTTCTAGTCCAAGAGACTCTTTTTAAGTGTCTTCTCCAGCACCACAGTTCGAAAGCATCAATTCTTTGGTGCCCTGCCTTCTTTATGGTCCAACTCTCATATCAACACATTAATAACCGATTAATTGCACACTGGTTGGTAAACCAGACATCAATTACTGGCAGCTAAAATCCAATTTTGGAGAAAACAAAGTAAGTGGTGTACCTGTCTGTCACCTAGGTCATGCAAAAAGTGTTTGTCAAGAACATCTTATTTGCTTAACGTATATTGTTTAGCAACTGCTAAATATTGGGTACAATGGTTGCTTTTCATTTTAAAGTCTGTAAAATTATTAGACTTTTAAAGAGAGTGGATTGAAAATAGACTCTTGCTCTGACTGGAAACTTATGTCACTAGATAATTAGTTTTCAGAATTTTAATGTCTTGGATAATAGCTTAGTAATCTTAAATTTTTACAAATATAGAGTTATTACTCTTTTAGATTGCAGTTCTTTTGTTTTATATGGTTTTGTGGTAAAATGGACTACTGTATTTACTAATTTTTTGAAATGTATTTGGTTTTTTTTTTCCACAAAGACATCTCATTTTGTTTCAGAAGTTAATTAAAAATTAGGATTTGCCTAATGTTTTTCATATTATTTTGATGGATCTATTTTATCATGAAAATATATATTAATTAATAGTACATATCAGAAGAATTGGTCAGGGATACTGTGCAGCCAACAGCCTATGAAAAATCAAGACTTGTTAAGATTCATTTCATTTTGATGTCTCTGTTGATAGTTTTATTCTATTTTTAATTGAAAAGTAAAATCATGTACTTACTCTTAAGTCTTTGTTAAGGTGTAATTTTAGATTAATGCAAGGACATATTTTTTCCTTATTTTGTTAAGACTTACTCATTTTTACATCTCATAATTAGCAAATTATCTGCTCACTAGTGAACAACTCGGAGGCATTTTAATAACAGTAAGTTTAATTAGGATGGTGAAAACCAAATAAATTCTCTAGAAAGTGCTTGCAAGGAGAATAATGCATAAGTAGTCACACTGTCTGTGTTTCCTTTGTTTAACCTTTATAAAACCTTTATAGTCTTGCTTCTTGATGAGTGAAATATTTGGTGGCAGCTTGAGTACTATCGTTCTTTATCTAGTTGTTACTCTACTTAATATGCTTCATTATTGTTCTTAGAATTACTTTTTATTTTTCTTAAGATAAATGTTTGTTGGATTTCAAATGAAGGTGACTTTGACGCTGAAAGCTGGCAGTTAACGATAACAGTAGAATAACTTTTTATGAGTGTGGGTGCATAGAATCACGTCTGGCAGAGGTTATTGTCATACATAGTAAGTGGCCAGCACACTTTGTGCCGGCTATTAAATCTTGGTGATATGTGTTATTTCAGCTAGAGGAAAAAGGATATTATGGTAAGTCCTTTGTCAATATTGAAGTTCACAAGAAATGAAGCAAATTCTAATTGACTTCATCTTTTTTATGCCAAAAATTTAATACTGAAAGTGATCTTAATAACCTGAGTATAGGAGCATTAATCAGAATACAGTATATTCATTGAAGATAGTATATCAATTTCTAAAATCATGTTTTAGCTTTTTGTTTTATTAAAGCTTTTAAATTACAGCAATAATGCTTCTATACCTTTATTTTCAGTTAGTATTGTCCATAATGATAATGTTTACAGGGACTGGATGTTACCTCCAATTTTATTTTTTTACAAGAATTTAGATTCTAAATTAAAAGTTCTCAGCAGGTTCTTAATGTTTGGCAAAAACTCAGATGTTATCTTAGCAAGAAAATCACGTGGTGAGTAAAATGCAAAGGTAGATTCTTTTGAACTTGAAAATTGATATTTCAGTGTATGTTTTACTTTAATAAAGTTTAGTTTTAGATAAGTGATACATTTACATAGTTTAAAATTATAAGATAAACCTTTATAAATTGAGAAGTTTCACATCTTGATATAACCTTGTCTACTCCTTTACATAGAGCACTATTTCTTACATGTCCTTCCAGGTTTATTGATACAAATATCAACAAAGGCAAATATATAATATTTTGGACTCATTTCTTACACAAAGTAACATATTTTCTAATTTCTTCAAACCTAACAGCCCACAATATAATGCACAACATTTTTATGTATCACCAAGAAAGAAAAATGCTGGCAGTTAGACCGTGACATGGCATTGATTATAAAGTACATTGCAATGTCAGAAATATTAAAATGTGAAAAATTCACATCTTAGAATTAAGATGGTATGTATCCTTTGCTACACATAACTTTTGTCATTTAATAATATAACCTGAATATCTTTCCATTGTAGACCTTCTTCATTCCTTTTTTTACAGGTACATTGTATTTCACAGAATGACTGTACCTTAGTTTGCTTGGGCTTCCCTTGTTGCTCAGCTGGTAAAGAATCCGCCTGTAGTGTGGGAGACCTGGGTTCAATCCCTGGGTTGGAAAGATCCCCTGGAGAAAGGAAAGGCTACCCACTCCATTTTTCTGGCCTGGAGAATTCCATGGACTCTATAGTCCATGGGTCACGAAGAATCTGACACAACTGAGTCGCATTCACTTTAGTTTGCTTAGACCCTATAAATGACACTTGCTAGTTTTTAGTTGTGAAACTTTGTATATAGACTATTTTTTATGTGTTATCAGTATAACTACAGTTATAAATGGGGTTACTGGCTTAATAGTAATGACATTTGTAATTTTTATAGCTTTTAACAGAAGTATAGTTTACCACTATGTTTCTCCACCAGCTGTATGAAGAGTATGTTGTCAAACTTTGGATTTTTGCCAATCAAGGAATGGTATTTCAAAGTGGTTCTAATCTGTATATCTTGAATAAGAGTAAGGTCAAGAGTAGTTGACTCAGTTTAAGGGTCATTTGTTTTTCTTTTCCTGCATTCTTCATGTTCTTTGTCCATTCTTCTTATGAGATTGTTGATTTTCTCATCTTTATTACTGGACACTCTTTATACTTAAGGAAATTAACCTTTTTTCCTGATATGAGTTGTAAGTATGTCTCTCAGCTTGCTATTGTTTCTTCACCTATTTTTCTTTTAACATGGAGTTGTTGTTTATGTTTAATGCAGTCAAATCTCTCAAAATTCTCTTTTCTGGTTTCTGGAATTTGAGGCAGAGTTAGAAAGATTTTCCTCTCTAAGATTATACGGAAATTTCCCATGTTTTTATCTGGAAATGTTAGAGCTTCAGTTTTTACATTTTGTGTAGACTTTTACTTTGCTGATCCCCAATGGTCCATATATCCAGATATTTACACCCTATATATAGTACACCCTATATATAGTACACCCTTTCTATACTGACTCTGCAATGGGACTCTGTTTTGTCTGATCAAACACAATAGGTGTGATGCTTTGCTAGTTTGAGGTCCAGTCCTTCATTAAGCTGGCAGTTCTTCTTCCATCTTGGAAGCTTACTAATGAAACACTCCTTGGAACCCAGCCACCATATATTAAGGCAGCCCCAGCTAAGAGGCCCATATCAGGAAGGACCAGCACTACCAGACAGTGGCTTCAGCTGAGTTTCCGGTCATCTCCAGATGAGGCAGAATATTAGGCGTGCGAGACCCTTCAGCCCAGGTTAGCTCTCACCTGAGCCTCTGGCTGATTGCAGCCGTCCCAGCACACAGCCAGCTTCAAGTGGGGCAGAACATTCTGGTTAACCCATCAAATTGTGAGAAATAATGCTTTTTTGCTTTAAGCCGCTCAGTTGTTACATACCACCTCCACACTTAGTGCTCAAAATAAGAAAAATCATTTGTTTGCTTAGCATTTAGGCAGGACTCAGCACATGTGTCATGTGTCTTCAGGAGATGGCATCAGCTCTGGCAGCTCCACTGGGACTGGAGGATCTTTGTCAGTGACAAGCTGGCCATATGGTTTAGAGCTCAGTGGGGTTGTTGTCTAAGGGCTCACTTTTGCTGCAAGTGAGTCTGTCCATGTGACTGCTGGTTTTTCTGATAGCATGGTAGCTGAGTTTTTAGAGGAAGTGGCAGCTGCAATTACAGGCTTGGCCTATAATTTTCACAGTGTCACCTCCACGATACTATGCTGGCAGCAGGAGTCACAGGGCTAGATCAGATTCCAAGGTATGGAGAAAAAGATTGTCTTTTCTATGGAATAAGTGTTGAAAATTATCGGATTATTTTTAATATACCACACATTGAAATATTTGATCGAATTTTATCTTTTACTAGATGGCTCTTAGATGATTCCAAAACTGTGTACGGATAAATTCCTTTCTTTTAATATTTTGAGATGCTTTTATTACCATGTTATAAATTCCGATGCTTTCTGTGCTGTTTGCTTCCATTAGCTTGTCTGTCCATCTGCCATCACAACACTGAGGCCTTATACTAGTTTCTCTCTGGTAGACTAGTTGCCTCTCGTTCCTTTGCTTTCATAATTTGTGTATTCTTACATAATAGGTTTTATAAATATATTTTATAGTCAGTTTGTCTCATTGTGGAGAAAAAAAAACTACTGGTATGCTGAATGAGATTGAATTAAAATTATAAATTTAGGTATTTTTTTGAGTCTTCCTGTTCTACTTTTATGTCCTTAAGGAATGTCTTAAAGCTTTCTTCAAGTAGATTTTATATATTTTAAGTTTATAAACACAGACACACATAGATGTGTGCAAATATAAATTCATATTTATTAATATAACAACTTTTTGCTGTATTGAATTTTCTGATCATCGGTAATATTTTTTTGGTCCATGCTTATGGGTTCCCATCAATCAGCTGAAAACAGGTTTATTTTTCCTTTTCTAACATTTACACCTTAGATTTATTTCTTTGGTCTAGTTATTCTGGCTGATGTCTACAGTACAGTGTTATTAGTGATGGTGGGGATGGTGGATGTCCTTGTCTTGTTCCTGACTTTGGTGGAAACCTCTCCAATGATTTTGCATTAAGTAAGATGTTTTACAGCTTGGGGCTGATTGATTAATCTATCCATGAAATTATAATTCTATTTTATTATTTTTCTTAAGAATTTGTGTTGAATTTGTATTGTGAAATGAAATAGCTCCTGCCATATCAATAAACGGGAAAAAGGTCAGTTTTCATTCCAATCCCAAAAAAAAGAAATGTCAGAGAATGCTCAAACTACCGCACAATTGCACTCATCTCACATGCTAGTCAAGTCATGCTTAAAATTCTCCAAGCCAGGTTTCAGCAATATGTGAACCGTGAACTTCCAGATGTTCAAGCAGATTTTAGAAAAGGCAGAGGCACCAGAGATCAAATTGCCAACATCCGCTGGATCATGGAGAAAGCAAGAGAGTTCCAGAAAAACATCTATTTCTGCTTTATTGACTATGCCAAAGCCTTTGACTGTGTGGATCACAATAAACTGTGGACCATTCTGAAAGAGATGGGAATACCAGAACACCTGACCTGCCTCTTAAGAAATCTGTATACAGGTCAGGAAGCAACAGTTAGAACTGCACATGGAACAACAGACTGATTCCAAATAGGAAAAGGAGTACGTCAAGGCTGTATACTGTCACCCTGCTTATTTAACTTATATGCAGAGTACATTGTGACAAACGCTTGGCAGGAAGAAGCACAAGCTGGAATCAAGATTGCTGAGAGAAATATCAATAACCTCAGATATGCAGATGACACCACCCTTATGGGCAGAAAGTGAAGAGGAACTCAAAAGCCTCTTGATGAAAGTGAAGGAGGAGAGGAAAAAGTTGGCTTAAAGCTCAACATTCAGAAAAC
Source organism: Moschus berezovskii (assembly GCF_049115385.1). Lineage (NCBI taxonomy): Eukaryota > Metazoa > Chordata > Mammalia > Artiodactyla > Moschidae > Moschus > Moschus berezovskii. The sequence continues at coordinate 81,698,998 of NC_142471.1, forward strand.
TATGATCATGGCATCTGGTCCCATCACTTCATGGGAAATACATGGGGAAACAGTGGAAACAGTGACAGACTTTATTTTGGGGGGCTCCAAAATCACTGCAGATGGTGACTGCAGCCATGAAATTAAAAGACGCTTACTCCTTGGAAGGAAAGTTATGACCGACCTAGATAGCATATTAAAAAGCAGAGACATTACTTTGCCAACCAAGGTCCGTCTAGTCAAGGCAATGGTTTTTCCCGTGGTCATGTATGGATGTGAGAGTTGGACAGTGAAGAAAGCTGATCGCTGAAGAATTGATGCTTTTGAACTGTGGTGTTGGAAAAGACTCTTGAGATTCCCTTGGACTGCAAGGAGATCCAACCAGTCCATCCTAAAGGAGATCAGTCCTGGGTGTTCATTGGAAGGACTGATGCTGAAGCTGAAACTCCAATGCTTTGGCCACCTCATGCGAAGAGTTGACTCATTGGAAAAGACCCTGATGCTGGGAGGGATTGGGGGCTGTAGGAGAAGGGGACAACAGAGGATGAGACGGCTGGATGGCATTACCGACTCGATGGACATGAGTTTGGGTAAACCCTGGGCGTTGGTGATGGACCGGGAGACCTGGCATGCTGTGATTCATGAAGTCGCAAAGAGTCGGACATGACTGAGAGACTGAACTGAACTGAACTGATATCAATAAACAAGGATCTAACAATCATCAGGGACTTTAGACCTCCAAAGGTGAATGAGGGCTCTAAAAGTGTACCCATTTCCTGTGATCCAGCAGATGCCCCCACCCTCCAAAGTAATTGCTGATGAGCTGGGGGGACGATGTGTGTGAGAAATCAGAAGGACAGGATGCTGGCCACAGATGGCTGAGATGCATATGAAAGAAATGACTTCAATAATCCAAGACTCCTGCTGCTGCTGCTTCTGCTGCTAAGTCGCTTCAGTCGTGTCCGACTCTGTGCGACCCCATAGACGGCAGCCCACCAGGCTTCCCCATCCCTGGGATTCTCCAGGCAAGAACACTGGAGTGGGTTGCCATTTCCTCCTCCAATGCATGAAAGTAAAAGTGAAAGTGAAGTCGCTCAGTTGTGTCCGACTCTTCGCGACCCCATGGACTGCAGCCTACCAGGCTCCTCTGTCCATGGGATTTTCCAGGCAAGAGTACTGGAGTGGGGTGCCACTGCCTTCTCTGAGACTCCTGCATCTTCCCATAAATAGAAGAGCACTAACTTCCTTAACTTGATATCTGGTTTTCCTTGCTTAGCAATAATCTTCCATGTTCAGACTGCCTGCCCTGCCCTCTTCATTGCAAACTTGTAAAAAGTCTATTTCATTCTTCTGCCTCCTAGGAGCAGTCTCTCAGGGCTACGTGAAATGCTGTCTCATGGGCTCAGAGTCCTAACATTCCCACCAAATAAAATAACTTGTACTTTCAGGTTGTGACAAATTTTCTTAGTCAACAGTATCCAATGTGTTTAAGATCTGTGTAAATACTGCATTTTGGCAAAGAAGGAGAAATTGGAGCCTTCACACATTGTTGATGGGAATTTAAAGTGGTACAACTATTTTGGAAAGCAGTTGTAAGTTTCTCAGAATGTTAAACCTAGAATTACTGTATATGACTCAACAGTTCTACTCCTAGTGATCTGTCGAAGAGAAATGAAAAAAAAAAAATGGTCCACAAAGATGTGTATGTGATTTTCATTGCAGCCAGAAAAGTCTAAACAAATTTAATTATCTACTAGTTAAAAGAGGAAACAAAAATGAAGCCTACACGAAATATATGTTGTATGCTTCAGACACAAAATAAATATTGTATGCTTATGTTTACATGAAATGTGCAGAAAAGCCGAATATGTAGAGCCTGCTGCTGCTGCTGCTGCTAAGTCACTCAGTCGTGTCCGTCTCTGTGGGACCCCATAGACGGCCTCCTACCAGGCTCCCCCGTCCCTGGGATTCTCCAGGCAAGAACACTGGAGTGGGTTGCCATTTCCATCTCCAATACTTGAAAGTGAAAAGTCAAAGTGAAGTCGCTCAGTCGTGTCCGACTCTTTGCGACCCCAAGGACTGCAGCCTACTAGGCTCCTCTGCCCATGGGAATTTCCATGCAAGAGTACTGGAGTGGGGTGAGCTATATGTAAAAATGAAGAATGACTGGAAATGGGGAAGAGGTTGCTTTGGGGTGATGGAAATGTTCTTATAATTAGATATTGTGGAGATGGTTTTCACAACTCCCTAAATATATTAAAATTCATTGTATTATACATTATGGTGAATTTTATGGTATGTATATTATATTGCAGTAAAATTGTAAAAAGAAAGTCAGAAAGCTCTAGGAACGAAGTGGAGAATTGATTATAGGATAATAAAAGCAAAAGTAGGGAGACTAATTTATATTCCATGTAAGACTAGCGTATATTCCATGTAAGAGATGTTAGTGGTTTGGACTAAGTAGGTGGTAGTACTGACGGAGAGACAGGAAATTAAGGATTTGTTTTAGAGGAGGAGTGTATAGTTCTTGCTGAGAGATTGAATGTAACGGGTGAGGGAGAGAGAAAGTCTGACTCTCACTATACCACTAATAGTTTTATCTTCAACGACTATAACCTGAAATGATAAGAACTAGGATAGAAAAAGTGCAGGGAGGGTAGTTAGGCAGCAATCAAAATGTTATTTGGATTTGTTAAGTTATAGGTGTCTCATAGGTGTGAAATGGATATACATTTTGTTTTAAAAATACTGGTCCATCCAGTGTGGATGTGTGAGTTGAAAGATGAAGTGAAAATGATACTTCTGTGTCTGACTATAGAAGTTACAACAAGCAGGAAAAAAATGGAAACAGAATTGAATAAATCATTTAGAGCAGTATAGTCCTTGGAATTGGAGAAGGAAATGGCAACCCACTCCAGTGTTCTTGCCTGGAGAATCCCAGGGACGGCAGAGCCTGGTCGGCTGCCGTCTATGGGGTCGCACAGAGTTGGACACGACTGAAGCGACTTAGCAGCAGCAGCAGCAGCAGTCCTTGGAAAAATGGTTATCTCAGTTATTCCTTATGAAATCATGCCATTTCTCCTACTTTGTATGAGAATGAAGCTAACTAGAGCAAAATATCCATATATACATATGGATATATGAACCATTAGCATGCATGTTTTCGTTTTCAAAAAAGATGCCTATAGTTTTTAGTAGTATTCCATTGAAACACATTCTTTCAAATTTTTTTTCCTGTTTCTGTGTACTTAAATCAAAAGATCCTAACTGGTATATCGTTAACTATCTAGAGGTCTTTAATGACAAACCCGTCTTCTCAACCTTTTATAATTTTTCTGCAACCCATGTGGAGCATCTGGCCGAAATTCCTTCCTAAATGCAGTCTACCATTTTCTTTTATTCTAATCACATTTAAACTCTCTGTTCTTCAGATGCCAGAGGTTTCTTAGTTGATTTCCATATGCAGATTTCCAATATTCCCAGGAAACCCCTAGTCATTGCTAGCGTGAAAGCCAGTTAGAGTTTGCTCAATTCTGTTCTTGACTACTGCTATTTCTACTTCATACCAGGATGCTAGAACAAAAATTCCCCGTTTCGTTCCATGCATATTTCTTTGTGTACACTTAGATGTATTTCTTAATTAAACAAAATTGCTTTAAAAAAGCAGTTATAAACTATTTTGAAATAGCTATAAGTTGTGGAAAATTATTGGCATGGTATTTCAAAATAGTATACAGTACTTTAGGTTTGGCTCTTAATATAAAAAACATAATTCAGTGTAACATACATATAACACTTAATTTTTGCCTAGCTAACAATTTTATGATATTTTGCTTCCACTTGTTTGACTTAGTATGAATATGCTAGATTTATAATTTTAAAAAATAGATATGCAACAGCAACAAAAGTTTACCGTATGCACAGGAAGCTATAGTCAATATCTTGTAATAATTTCAAGATGGAAAATAATTTCAAAAATAATATATGTGTATATGTATGACTGAATCACAAGAAAAAATTCTACTTTTTGAAATTTAGTAATGTTTATCTTTTTGCCAGTTTTTCTAAATGCCCTATGGATATCTAATAACAACGTATGAGTTACAAAATTTTAAATATATTTGTGTTGGGTATAAGATTAATATAAATTAATACAAATATAAAGATTATATTTACATTATTAATGATATCATTCAAGATGCTCCTATCCTTATTTTTTTGAACTTGATAAAATATTCTCAGAGAAATGTTAACATGTCTCACTATGATTATATACTTTTTCTTTTCCTGTCTATTTCTTCTGATTCTCATTTTATGTATCTTTGTTTCTTTGTTGTTACATGTCTAATGGTTTATGAGGCCTATCTCCTTTGTGAATTGTACCGTTTATCATTAAAAATATTCATCTTTGAACTATTTAAAAATAAATAAATAATAATAAAATTGTAATAAACATTGCTGGTTTTTCCTTGGACCTGTTAAGCTCATTGTTTTAATGGAAAGTCTTTAAATACTTTTTATCTCCAGAATTTATAAACTGCACTATGTTAGAGCATCAGATTTTGGAAAGTGATTTAGGTACAGCATATAATACATATTCATCTTTTTCTACTTAATCTTGAGGTTAGAAATTGTATGTTGTTAATGGGCCATCCACTTTCAAGTCATTTTGTTTGCTAAGCTAGAACTGAGATCTGAGCAATTATGTGTGTAGTAAAACCTTTAAAACAGAAATGCAATGCATTAAAGAATGCTCATGTTCATTTTCAGTGAAGCAGAGAATGGTGTCAGAATTTTGCCCTAACTAGGATCAAGTTGAAAAGCAAACTCCGTGAACATTATTGCATTTATTTTTCTTTGAATGTCTGAAGGTTTAATGTTGTTGACATCTGGAGTGTTTTTCAACATTTTTATAATGTGTTTTTATTCTCTTTTCATTGATGATCACACAGCCATTTCCATTCCCACTGGTGTTTTCCAAGTATTAGAGAGACCTTTTTCCTTTCTGTATGTTAGCAACATCTACTTGCACAGCTATATTTTGCAAACATCCTAGATGTAGAATTCAGGCACACTTAAAACAACTATAGGTGATTTCTTTACATTTGTAGCATTTCTTTCCATCTTGAGCATTTTTATGGATGACTACACCATTAATTGGAGAAGGAAATGGCAACCCACTCCAGTATTCTTGCCTGGAGAGTCCCAGGGATGGCGGAGCCTGATGGGCTACCATCTCTGGGGTCACACAGAGTCGGACACGACTGAAGTGACTTAGCAGCTTAGCAGCAACACCATTAATACCGAGTACTAAAGCAGTTACGACTTGATCTTTCCACCTGACAATAAACAGTAGAGAAATGGCAACCAAAATAAGAAGTATAAGGGAGGTACATATATCTATGAATTGTGATGGCGGATACTGGGAAAAATGAATGTTTTTTAGGATAAAATTATGCCACAACTATAACATAATACATTAAAATGACTTTAAAGATTATTAACATACTTACGATCTATAGAGCATAAAGTAAATTTTGCCATTAATGTTAAAGAAATGCTTGCCATGGTTATTAGTTATGTGAAGCTTGAGGAGTATTTAAATGATCTATTTAAAACTCAAGTACCCTTTGAGCACTTATCTTGGGCAAAAAGTTATCTTTCAAAAGAAAAAAACAAACAAACTCAGAAGAGCCACCTAGATCAGTATGGGGATTATCATATTTACTCACAGACTTTTGTAATTATATTCTTGCTTTGTCACTGGATTATCATTTACTTAATGAACAAAACACATTGTATTGTCATAGGGACTGTATTTTACTATCTGGCCCTTTGACAGTAATTGTGTAAGAGCTTTGGACCTCACACAGATACTGTCAAATTCTCGCTGTATAAAGACAACTTTCAAATGCTTTCAAAAAGACCAAGGGAGTTTACTTCTCTTTCCTTATTTGAGTGTTTAGGATAAAATATTTCCTGGGCCTAGACCATCTATACCCACTTGTGGCTTTCTTTTGGCAATAAGTTTTGACAGAGATTTAACATCTGTCGTCAATTTTGATTTTAACTTTGAATGACATTGTTTAGAATTAAATTTGTTTATGTAACACATCATTTTTTCCCTAAGTCTTTTGAATCCAAAATGTCAGAATGTTTATAGATGAGAGATGAGGCTGTTAACCTTCCAATAGAAAGGTTAGGTGTCCATGGCCAGTAATAGTCTTATCAGACAACTCCATTTGGCAATAGACCATCTCCTTTGCTGCTGTTTATCGTTTTCAGTGTAAAACTAAATTAGAGCCGACATAGCTTTATGTTGGTTCTCTGTTAAAAAAAAATCCTCTAATATAGCAGCTTACTCCAGCAATGTGAAATTCACAGTATAAAATATAGTGTAGCAAAATAAATGAATTCATTGTTGTGTTACTTAAATCAGAAGTATGGACTGTAGTAGCCTTAAGAATAAATAGATCTGAATTGTAAAGAGTCTGATTGTTAAATGACTGGAGTCATTTTCTGTCATAGGCCACAAAACTTAAAAAGGTCTAAGTGCTTCTTTTAGACAAAAATGTGAAACTAATTTTACGTGAATGCATGTTCTAACAAGATTAGTAGGCTTATTCTGGCCTCTAAATTATACTTTGTTCATCATGAGGAAAAAGGCTTGTAACTACTTCAGTGGCATCCTATTTTCGTTATGATCTTAAGTTATGTTATTTGCCTTAGCACTTTGCTGAAAGTAAAGTTTGATAAAATGTGTATATATATATATATATATTTGATAAAATATGTATTAACCTTTAATTTCCTAATTATTGTTTTTGGGTAGCTATTTAATATTTTTTATTTGTGTTTTCCATTATTTGTGATAAATCCATTGCTTGCCCAGTAAGTAAGTAAATATAAAAAGAAAATATACTCTTTTCATGCCATGGGGAAAGGGGAGGAGGGATATTTGTAAACAATAGTGAAATCTACTACAGTCCATTTTCTCACTTTCCATTTATATAAAATGTGCACTCATTGCCCAGCTCCCTCATCCAGGAGGAAGCTCAGAAGTCTCATATAATTGTTTAAAAACCTTGAGGTAAAAATATAAGGTATCTAGCCCCATCTCGCTCCACATTCAACACTCAGTGGTGAAACGAGACAGGATGACCGTAATAGACACTTCCATCGGAAAGGGAAAAATGGAAGGCATACAGCATTTCTGCACTCCTGCTAGTCATATATGTTATCATCTTCACTATGAGTCAGAAATCTTTGCTTAGGCTTTCTGGTAGCAACTCCTTAGTCTATTGATCACGAGTCTTGATTCTGTCCTCTGGGAAATCCTTCTATTACCATGATCTTGCTTGGTCATGTATGAAGAGGGTGTTGCAGAATCTGTCTTCTTTGGAGTTTGAGTGTTGAGTCTAAAACCATGAAGGGTTTGGTACAGATACACATATATACAAACATATATAGTTATTTTCAGTATGCATATATGCATGCACACATACACACAAACACACACATTATATTAACAGTTTGAAAACTCTGGTTCAGAGACACACTGTTTGCCCACACTGTAGCTTGTTTCAGTTCCCCGTTCCTCGTTTTCCTGCAGGATGACCCCGGTAGAACCATATTGATTCTGCACATGTAGTGAGGTTTGTACCACAGGAGAAATTATGAATCTTGGAGTTTCTATAAGGCAGCTGGTACTTGTGCCTCTTCCCTTCCAGATCTGGATATGGAGAGAGGGACCTTTGGTGTGGAAAGTGAACAGATATTTCTGGGGGAGAAGCTCCTCAATCTTCTGGGAAGTCCTCATCTTTACCTTCCAAGATTTGTTTGCTCTTTAATTATACTTTAATGTCATTTGCCAGTAATAGTTTTTTCATAAAGTCTTTTTTTTTTTAATTTGGCTGCGCTGGATCTTAGTTACAGCACATTAGATCTCTGATCTTTGTTACAGCATGCCAGATCTTTTAGTTGCAGCATGTGGGATCTAGTTCCCTAATCAGGGATTGAACCCCAGACTCCTGCATTGGGAGCACAGAGTCTTAGCCACTGGACCACCAGGGAAGTCCCCATAAAGTCTTGAATGTGCTTGGAAAATATCCATCACATTCAGACATTTTCTACCTGGATGTTTGAGATTTCAAAGATGGTCCTTTTTAAAATAATTACTTTCTTTAAATATAATTTGTACACATGCAATTCACTGATTGAAAGTGTCCCATTCAGCGGTTTTTATGTATTCACAAAATTGTATAACTGGCGCCACAATTTTGGAATATTTTTTATCATTCTAATAAGAAACCCATCCATTGAAAGGCACTCTCCCATTTTCTCCCACCTCCTTCTCCCACCAAGCCCTCGGCAGTCTTCTGTATTTTCTGTCCCTGTGGATTTAGTTTTTCCAGACAGTTCTGTAAATGAAATCATATTGTACCAAATCAGTCCTGTTGTCTTTCACTTAGCATTGTATTTTTGACATTCATCCGTGATGTATCATGTATCAGTACTTCATTCCTGCTTATTGTTGAAGAATATTAAATACAGTGTTTTATTTTTCCAGCAGTCATGTCTCTTTTCGTTGAGGACGGTGGCATTTTTGACAGTATGAAGCCCTGGAAAACATGGTTGTTTTTGTTGTACTCTCTGTTTGATTGCAGTCAGCAACATGTGCCTGCTCACAGTTCTTTACAGGAAAGACTGATCACTCTCTAAAACAACCCAAGTTTACTGTAACAACCCAAGTTTTAGAGACTTTACATCCCTGTGACTGATCCCACTCTCCCCTTTAACTAATTATAGGTACTTTGAGCTTATCAGGCATTTTGGTATATATTTTTTCACTTGTGTTCCCTGAGACGTTTTGTTCAACTTAATAGATGTACTAGGGATCGACTTAATCTAACCACAGACTTCACCAAAAGGCATTCATGTCATGGAATTTCTGACCTGTCTGTTTTCAGTTTCATCTCTTCCTGAACACGTGACAGTTCTTTTCTGAGATTGTTTCTTTAATGTATTAGCTCATGATTTTTAGCAGTAATAGCTAATTCACATTGTAATAATTGTTCTTTGAGAACTTATTGTCTACAATCATATGTTGATTATATATGAAATGATTTGTTATACTTTAAAGTGTTGTAGATTTACCAACTATTTTGTCACTATATAGCAAAGGTGACCTTTATCCAGCCTCCACGTACACTGTCCTCCTATCTGTCTCCTGGTTTTGAAGCCAATGCTGCGTATTTTAGTTTACTGTAACAACCCAAGTTTTAGGAGCCTCTTTTTTTCTGTGTTTTTGTTTTTGATAATCAGCATTTTTTGTAGTAACCCCTAAATCATAGTAGGAAATGAAATTGCTCCTACCATATGATGGTGGGGACAGTTAACGGCGGCTCTCCTCCAAGCAGCAGATCGACTGTGAGTCTGTTCCATGTTCTTCTTATTCTAAGACTTTAACTGCATGAGGAACACTCATCTGAGAAGACATGCTATTCTTATGGCAGAGACCAGTAGTAACAGAGCTGTCAAGCCAAATGGTGTAATTGCATTTAAAGCTCTTTTAGAACATGGCATATATCATGTCTGCACACATTTCATTGACCAAAACAAGGAAGATGATCAAGTCCAAAATCAATAGGTTGGGAAGACTCCTTGCAGGACACATGAGGGAAAATGGGTGGCAAGAGTATTTGTATTATCTTCTGTGAAAAGAAAGGAAATATGTGTCTTTTTCCTTTGTATCAGTGAGCAACTCCCAGTTTGTAAGAAAATGAATGAAGTGATTAGTATCTAAATAGTTTGTTCACTATTTCATAATATTCCGTGTGGTTTATTGTTATATTTGAGAGTCTTACAAGAAAAATAATTACATTTCTATTATGGAAATAAAGTTTTATTTCAAATATGAGCTTATATTTTGATGATGCAACACTGAATATTGATTATGAGAGTCTGGAAAAGCAAGATTTTTGAAATCAAACACAGAGTGATTCTGTTTCATAGTTTGTCTGAGTCCTATTAAAAAACAACTCATTTGCCATTTTAGAATATTTCAAATGCTTGAATGTGTGCCAGTCTGTAAATTTCATTGATCAAAGAGTTTGGTTTGGGGACACATAATTGATCTGAATTCCATTTTTATTTCACAGTTTATCAGCAAATCAAGTGACAGATTACTAGCAGGTTTATTTTAGTAATACATCTCTAACTAGCAAACCATGTATCAGTGTTCTAATTTTTAAAGTTGTCTTTCATCAGTTCAGTTTAATTCAATTACTCCGTCATGTCTGACCCTTTGTGATCCCATGGACTGCAGCACACAAGGCTACCCTGTCCATCACCAACTCCCAGAGCTTGCTCAAATTCATGTTGCTGGATTCGGTGATGCCATCCTATCATCTCATCCTCTGTCATCCCCTTCTTCTCCTGCCTTCAGTCTTTCCCAGCATCAGAGTCTTACCCAGTGAGTCAGTTCTTCGCATTAGGTGGCCAAAGTATTGGTGCTTCAGCTTCAGCATCAGTCCTTCCAATGAATATTTAAGACTGATTTCCTATTGGAGTGACTGGTTTGATCTTCTTGCTGTCCAAGGGACTCTCAAGGGTCTTCTCCAACACCACAGTTCAAAAGCATCAATTCTTCAGTTCTCAGCCTTCTTTATGGTCCAATTCTCACATCTATACATGACTACTGGGAAAACCATAGGTTTGATGATGTGGTCCTTTTTTGGCAAAGTGATGTCTCTGCTTTTTAATATGTTGTCCAAGTTTGTCATAGCTTTTTTCCCAAGGAGCAAGCATCTTTTAATTTCATGGCTGCAGTCACCATTTGCAGTGATTCTGGAGCCCAAGAAAATAAAGTCTGTCACTGTTTCCGTTGTTTCCCCATCTATTTGCCATGATGTGATGGGACTGGATGCCATGATCTTAGTTTTTGAGTATTGAGTTTTAACACAACTTTTTCACTCTTGTCTTTCACTTTCATCGAGAGGCTCTTTAGTTCTTTGCTTTCTGCGATAAGGGTGGTGTCATCTGCATGTCTGAGGTGACTGATATTTCTCCCAGCAATCTTGATTCCAGCTTGTGCTTCATCCAGCCTGACATTTCACATGATGTAGTCTGCATAGATGTTAAATAAACAGGGTGATGGTATACAGCCTTGACATAGTCCTTTCCCAATTAAGAACCGTCTGTTGTTCCATGTCCAGTAATAACTGTTGCTTCTTGACCTGCATGCAGATTTCTCAAGAGGCAAGTAAGGTGGTCTGGTACTCCTATCTAGTAAAGGATTTTCCACAGTTTGTTGTGATCCACACAGTCAAAGGCTTCAGCAGAAGTATGAAGCAGAAGTATGTGTTTTTCTGGAATTCTTTTGCTTTTTCTGATCCAGCATATGTTAACAATTTGATTTCTGCTTCCTCTGACTTGTCTAAATCCAGTTTGAACATCTGGAAGTTCTCGGTTCATGTACTGTTGAAGCCTAGCTTGCAGAATTTTGAGCATCACTTTGCTAGCCTAAGAGATGAGTGCAATTGTGCGGTTGTTTGAACATTCTTTGGCGTTGCCTTTCTTTGGAATTAGAATAAAAACTGACCTTTTCCAGTCCTGTGGTCACTGCTGAGTTTTCCAAATTTGCTGGCATATTGAGCTCAGCACTTTCACAGCATCATCTTTTAGAATTTGAAATAGCTCAACTGGACTTCAATCACCTCCACTAGCTTTGTTTAAAGTGATGCTTTTTAAGGTCCATTTGACTTTGCACTACAGAATGTCTGACTCTAGGTGAGTTATCACACTGTCATGATTATCTGGGTCATTAAGATCTTTTTGTGTATAGTTCTTCTGTGTTTTCTTTTTTATTGAAAACTAATATGTCATTTAAGTGATATTTGAAAAGAACAGAAATAAATCATAATTATCTCATCACTTTGCCACAAATGTCTATTTACATTTGCACCTAATATGTTCTTATGATCATTTATATATGGAAATTTATATTATTTTTAATGAACATTGTATAAACATTTCCAACACATCTCTGCTTTAATGACAGAGTTTTAACAATTATATCTAAAATTTACATTGTAAGAAAATTAGTATCAGCTCTTCCTTGTAATCATTCTGAGACAATAGTTAAATGGGCAGCTTGTCTTTTAATATAGATATTTTTGGAATTCTCAAAAGGTGCAGTGTTTAAGACTTTACCTTCCAATGCAGAGAATATATAGTTCTCCTGGTTGGGGAGACAGAATCCCACATGCCTCAGGACCAAAGAAACAAAACAAAAAGCTGAAGCAATTTTGTAACAAATTGTGTAAAGACTTTAAAAATGGTCCACATCAAAAAATCTTTTATAGAGATAGGTATTTTGCTTATGCATGTTCTCATTATCTTGTTTTACAACAAAGATTTACTTGTCTTATCTTTTCCACCACGTAGTGTATGATTATTTTCTTCAGTATATACTTGTGTATATATATGTGTGTGTGTGTTTGTTATTCCATTTAATTAACGTAGGAGAGATTGATTTTCATACTGCATTATGAAATAAACTCTGAAATGTATAATTTGGTCAGTAAGATTTCAGATATCTTTGTTTTTGATCTATTTATATCAACTGTGGGAAGCTCATGTGGCACAGTAGTAAAGAATCCACCTGCAGTGCAGGAGACACGGTTTGATCCCTGGGTCAGGAAGATCTGCTGGAGAAGGAAATGGCAACCCACTCTAGTATTCTTGCCTGGGAAATTTCATGGACAGAGGAGCCTGGCGGGCTGCAGTCCATGGGGTCACAAAGAGTCAGATAGGACTTAGTGAATAAACAACAACAGCAAATCAGCTATAACACAATTCATATTTACTTGTATTGGTTTAGAATGAATATAACTATACTTTCTTATGACTACAATTTAATGATTCTTCCTTGAAGAGGAAGAAGCATTTAGCCCATCTTTCATATCTGAATGCAATAAATTCCTCAAGATTTGAAATGCTATCTATCTATATATGTAGTCATACATGAATTTATATCATAAATGTTGCCTATTTCATAGCCCCCTTAAACATCACATATAACTGATTTGCTTTTATTATAAATATATGCCAAGTGTAAGCTGATTTTTAGGCTCTTTCCCTGTTTTTTCCTGGGGGAATTTCATTTTGCTTCCATAAACTTTGCTTGAAGACTGAAAATTTGACTTAAACGAAGAATCTTAGGTAGTGTGAATTTGGATGTGTCTCAATTTTCATTTCCTTACCAGGGACTCTAGGGTAAGAAAGTAATTCTCCAGTAATCTTATTTTCCTGTAATCTTCTATTTCCCCAAAGAGGTCACCAGGTGATTGATGACCAAATCACAGTAGATTTCTCAGAATTTGCTTGTCATCCTTCTTGAGCCGTCTTCCCTTTTTGAGTCTCTAGTAATAGATGCTTAGCAATTCTTTGATTTAAAAAAAAATCTTTTCATTGATTATTATGTATAGGACTATACCTGTTGAGGTTTAATCTGTATGCTGCATATGAATCAGTAAATAAATCAGAAATGCATCAAGATACATTTATTTACCTTAGCATCTTCACAGAATGAGAACTCCTGTGTAACCATCATCCACAAATGTTTATATAAAGAATTGCACTACAGAAGGTCTACTTAGCCCCTACCCAAGCACAGCCCTTTTAAAAATAATACTGTTCCAACATCTTAATTAAAATCATCTCTGGCCACTTTGGGCATTTGAAAAAAAAGTTCCCCTTCCTTCCTTCACTCCTTTTTTTTTTTTTTTTTAATTTACAAGGGGTCGATTACAAGACACCCATAAAATCTATGTGATATCGTCCATTTCCAAATGGAAAGCCTCAAGCATAAATGAAATGTTTTTACTTTGTTTAAACAGAGACCACCATGAAATTTGTAATGCTATATTTTATCTAGTAAAAATAGCCATTAAAAGCTGCTGTACCACCTTTTACTTGGTACTTTATTCATTTTTAGATTTAACTTATTGTTTGGTTAACATGTTAAGAAAATTACTAAAAAAGAGTGAAGAGCTCTATTTGTTTTGAAGAGCTCTATTTTTATGTAAAAAATATATATATATTTTTCATTTCTTTGAACACATATATTCCTACTCATTTAGTGGGCAGAATTAATTTTTTATTTTTCTCTAGATTCAACTGTCACAATAGATGATGCATTTTAATCTTTTTAGACATGAAAATGAAATGGGAATCTGAGTTCTTATTCACAGAGCTGAAGAATGAATTTCACAAATGCACAAGCACTCACGGTAGCAAGCAAATAGGATTTATTAAAGAGAAGGAAAGTACAAAGCTCTCAGCATGGACTCTGAGAGGGGTTAAACAGTCCCCCAAAGGTGGGACAGTACTTTTAATAGCCTGAATATCTACATTTTTAGTTGTCTCCTATCCTTAAAATGCCTCATTTTTAATCATTTTAAAGATCAGGATGCTTAGCTTAACATCTTTATGGCTTCTTTTGATCCTCGGATTAAGTCATCACCCTTTTTCATGCTCCCTGGGCAATATACAGTGGACCAGATGTATGGGCTAAAGATTAATGATCACCAGTTGTTTTTCCCTCAGGCATATGGAACAGAAGTTAATTACTGCCCTTCCCTGGATCTGAGTGTGATAATTTATCAGACCAAGGAATTAACTTTAGGCCAATGGACGTGTATTGAAAACAAGATCCAGGTCTCAGAGGTTACACTGATTGCCTAGCAATTTCTACCTTAAAACAGCAATATGGCTGTTGACATTTTTATATTTATGACTCAGCATTTTATGAATTGTTTTATTATTAACTCAAAATGTTACAATTTGCTCTCAATTTGAAAGGTTATTTCTAATTATAATGAAGCATTAAGGATTGATAATTAGAATTTGAAATCAAAATATCAGTATGTTTTTTGTGAAGCTACTTGAATGAGGTGAGAATTTCACTAGTCTGTCAAGTTTCGTCTGTCGGTTAGTGATCATGAATACTTCAGCAGGATTCTATTGACAGAACTGTCTTCAAGTTCTCCTTCAGTTTTTTTTCTCTCTGTGATCTTTTTTTTTTTTTTTTCTCTGTGATCTTGTAATTCAGTTCAGTTCAGTTCAGTCGCTCAGTCGTGTCCGACTCTCCGCGACCCCATGAATCACAGCACGCCAGGCCTCCCTGTCCATCACCAACTCCCGGAGTACACTGATCTTGTAATTAGAAAAGTACTATTTGGAATGGTGTTAACAGTTTATGTTGTGCTTGTAATTGGAAATTGAGTCACACGAATTACCTGTTCTCATTTGAGCTAATAGGCATAGGTTATCATTTAAATATATGTTCAAATACTATTTTCAACTCATGGTAAACACAAAGACATTCATAAATAAACAAAAGGAGTAACAGATTGAATGTCTTTCTGCTTTTTTCTAACATTTTATAGTAGAGAAAATGGGCTAATATAAAGGAGTGAAAGGAACATTCATGTTCAGTGAGTGTACAGTTTTATGTGAATTG
The DNA here is from genome assembly GCF_049115385.1 of Moschus berezovskii. Taxonomy (NCBI): domain Eukaryota; kingdom Metazoa; phylum Chordata; class Mammalia; order Artiodactyla; family Moschidae; genus Moschus; species Moschus berezovskii. Next base: position 81,714,506 of record NC_142471.1, read on the forward strand.
GGGAAATGTGCTAGGGTAATACTGCATACCTGTGATTTCATATGTATTGATGTTTACATGATAGTCAATAGGAAGTAATATTTATGCAAAAATTCACTTTGTCAAGCTTTAAATTACTTTGAAATGATTAATCCATTTATTTTTACAATGTTAGTTTAAATATCATTATTCTTAATATGTAATATTAAAAATACATCTGAGATCAACATTTCTTTGTCATAGAAAACACATATTGTTATCCTGAAATCAGGTTAAACTTACAAGTTGCATACCATAACTAACTTGCATTGTATTTATTTCTTATTTATTTAGTTAGTTAACAATAAACATGAGCAACAAGCTTGAAAAAATTACCTTTCACTATAAGTTTAATGTCTTTTGGTATTATCACTCATATTTCAGCCCTAAATAAATTTAATTTATCTTAAACCATCTAGTATTTTGATTGTATTTACCTCAAAAGATAGATAAGTAAATTATTTTAACAGTAAGACAGTATTTTCCCAGTGTTTGCTGGAAGATTTCTTTCTTAATAGAAAAGATGAAATTAATTTTTTATTTTCATTGTTTTACCAAAATGATTTGAGGCTCATCATTTCAGCTAGTGAATCGTACAGTTCTAAAATGAAAATATTTTCAAAAATAAATTTCAAAACTACTTAAAATAGTAATCTCAGTTCAGTTCAGTTGCTCAGTCATGTCCAGTTCTTTGTGACCCCATGAACTGCGGCACGCCAGGCCTCCCTGTTCATCACCAACTCCCGGAGTCCACCCAACCCATGTCCGTTGAGTTGGTGATGCCATCCTACCATCTCATCGTTTGTCATCCCCTTCTCCTTCTCTTAGTCTTTCCCAACATCAGGGTCTTTTCAAATGAGTCAGCTCTTCACATCAGGTGGCCAAAGTATTGGAGTTTCAGCTTCAACATCAGTCCTTCCAATGAACACAGAGGAGTGATCTCCTTTAGGATGGACTGGTTGGATCTCCTTGCAATACAAGGGACTCTCATAGAGTCTTCTCCAATACCACAATTCAAAAGCATTAATTCTTCGGCAATCAGCTTTCTTCACAGTCCAACTCTCACATCCATACATGACCACTAGAAAAACCATAGCCTTGACTAGACCGAACTTTGTTGGCAAAGTAATGTCTCTGCTTTTTAATATGCCATCTGAAGGTGAAAGTGAAGTCACTCAGTCGTGTCTGACTCGTTGTGACCCCATGGACAGTAGCCTACCAGGCTCCGCCGTCCATGGGATTTTCCAGGCAAGAATACTGGAGTGAGGTGCCATTTCCTTCTCCAAAATATTTCTTTGAGCCCCTTTTTTTTTGGGGGGGGTACAAGAATACTGGAATGGGTTGTCATTCCCTTCTCCAGAAGATCTTCCCGACTCAGGGATTGAACCCAGGTCTCCGGAATTGTAGGCAGACACTTTACTGTCTGAGCCACCAGGGAAGTCCATATGCTGTCTAGGTTGGTCATAACTTTCCTTCCAAGGAATAAGTGTCTTTTAATTTCATTGCTTCAGTCACAATCTGCAGTGATTTTGGAGCCCAGAAAAATAAAGTCAGCCACTTTTTCCACTGTTTCACCATCTATTTGCCATGAAATGATGGGACTGGATGCCATGATCTTAGTTTTCTGAATGTTGAGCTTTAAGCCAAGTTTTTCACTCTCCTCTTTCACTTTCATCAAGAGGCTCTTTTGTTCTTCTTCACTATTTGCCATAAGGATAGTGTCATCTGCATATCTGAGGTTTTTGATATTTCTCCTGGCAGTCTTGATTCCAGCTTGTGCTTCATCCAATCCACATTTCTCATGATGTACTCTGCATAGAAGTTAAATAAGCAAGGTGACAATATATGGCCTTGACGTACTCCTTTTCCTATTTGGAATCAGTCTGTTGTTCCATGTCCAGTTCTACCTGTTGCTTCCTGACTTGCATATAGGTTTCTCAAGAGGCAGATCAGGTGGTCTGGTATTCCCATCTCTTTCAGAATATTCCACAGTTTATTGTGTTCCACACAGTCAAAGGCTTTGGCATAGTCAATAAAGCAGAAATAGATGTTTTTCTGGAACTCTCTTGCTCTTTCGATGATCCAACGGATGTTGGCAATTTGATCTTGGGTTCCTCTGCCTTTTCTAAAACCAGCTTGAATATCTGGAAGTTCACGGTTCACATATTGCTGAAGCCTGGCTTGGAGAATTTTAAGCATCACTTTACTAGCGTGTGAGATGAGTGCAGTTGTGCGGTAGTTTGAGCATTCTCTGGCATTGCCTTTCTTTGGGATTGGAATGAAAACTGACCTTTTCCAGTCCTGTGACCACTGCTGAAGTTTTCCAAATTTGCTGGCTTATTGAGTGCAGCACTTCCACAGCATAATCTTTCAGGATTTGAAATAGCTCAACTGGAATTCCATCACCTCCACTAGCTTTGTTTGCAGTGATGCTTCCTAAGGCACACTTGACTTCATATTCCTGGATGTCTGGCTCTAGGTGAGTGATCACACCATCGTGATTATCTGGGTCATGAAGATCTTTTTTGTACAGTTCTTCTGTGTATTCTTGCCACTTATTCTTAATATCTTCTGCTTCTGTTAGGTCCATACCATTTCTGTCCTTTATTGAGCCCATCTTTGCGTGAAATATTCCTTTGGTATCTCTAATTTTCTTGAAGAGATCTCTAGTCTTTCCCATTCTATTGTTTTGCCCTATTTTTTTTCATTGATCGCTGAGGAAGACTTTCTTATCTCTCCTTGCTGTTCTTTGGAACTCTGCATTCAAATGGGTGTATCTTTCCTTTTTCCTTTGCTTTTCTCTTCCCTTCTTTTCACAGCTATTTTTAAGGCCGCCTCAGACAGCCATTTTGCTTTTTTGCATTTCTTTTCTTGGGGATGGTCTTGATTCCTGTCTCCTGTACAATGTCATGAACCTCCATTTATAGTTCATCAGACACTCTCTTGATCTTCCTAACCCAGGGATTTAATCTATGTCTTTTGTTTGACAGGTGGATTCTTTACCACTGAACTACCTGGGACGCAAGGGTCAACCTTTCCTAACTATTGCAGAGGCCATGAGGAGAAAAGAAATGGGGAGAAAACAGGCTGAGAACAGTTTCAGGCAGTCAGGAATATCATCACATTGACTGCAGCAATATAATTCCATTCAGTAAACAGCTCTCAGACATTTTGGTCTCAAAACCATTTTTGATGTTTAAAAATTATTGAAGACCCCAGAGAGGTTTTATTTATGCGGGATCTAGCTATATGTGTTTATCATTTTACAAATTAAAATTGACAGAATTTTAAATTTAACAAAATTTACTTAGGAAACAAATTAAAACTCATACCTGCGATAATAAATAACATATTCTTTAAGAAAACAGTATTTTTTTAAGAAATCAGTGAGAAGGGTAGCATTGTTTCACTTTTTATAATCTTGCCAAATAGAAGATAACTGAATTCTCAAACCTGTTTTCCACATTTAATGTGTTGAGAGATGTTTATTGGGAAGTACAGGAAGACAGTTAGACCACACAGACAGGTAGTTGGGGGAAAAAAAGGAGTCTTTTTAAAGTCTTTTCAGATAATGAGGATATTTGCTTTGATACTTCATCAAAACGTGACAAGTGATAATTTCTTAAAGTTAGTTTCGATATATGTAATCTGAAAATATAGCAGTATAAGTTTTGTACCCATGCATGATTGTATAGCATCATGCACTGGTCACTTGGAGAGTACTGATTCATTGAATAATTAAGGTCTTCTAAATATTGCCCTATTTCATATTATAGTATCAAAGTATATCAGCATCAAAGAATAAAAATAGTCCTTAAGTATTGGGAAGCTGTCAAAATCACAGTGTACAGTATAATTTTCCCCAAATTATAAAATTTTCTTAAGTCTCCTATTTTATCGTTGCCGACAACACCGTCGGTTATTTTCCTCTGTTAATGTTTGAGAAAATGTCTGCAAAATACCCAGTCTTAATAGCTTTGTCTGTAAGTCGTTCTTCAAGGAGAAATACATGCTAAGTCACTTCAGTCATGTCTGGCTCTTGCAATCCCCTGGACTGTAGCCTGCCAGGCTCCTCTGTCCATATGAATTCTCCAGCCAAGAATACTTTGGAGTGGGTTGTCATGCCATCCTCCAGGGGATCTTCCCAACTCAGGGATCAAACTTGCATCTCTTGTGTCTCCTACGATGGCAGGCAGGTTCTTTACCACTTGGGCCTCGTGGGAAGCCCCTCAAGGATAAATAGTGCTCCACAAAATAGGCAGCTGGATCAGTGGCAATGCAATCACACAAGTGCATTTCTGAGATATCTTTCATTATGCAGCAGAAATTCTGTGTGTGTCCTTCCCATTTTATTCACTCAAGAGTTGCAATTTTTTAAAATCAGTAGTTTCTACTGATTTATCAAGGAAAAGTTTAAGTAAATTTGGTTTTTGTTTTTGTCATTATTCTATAAGAGCTTGGCAGTGAAATTCCATGATGACTGGGAGGTTGGAGCCACTGTGATTTGCGCTGAAGTCCCAGCAGTTTTGTTCTTGCACCGTCTGTGTAAAGGTCCACACAGTGTGAAAGGCAAATGACATCCTAGAGTTCATGTTAAAATGGTAGTAGACACCCAGATGCGTTCTGTAGAGCCTCCCAGAATCTATAATTCACACTACTGTTGCTCTATGTCAATTTGCTAATTTTAACAAATAAATTAATTAAAATGAAATTTATATACAAGAAAGAGCACCATTTTAGCTGTATACTTTAATGAATTTTGAGAGCAGTATGCAGTCATTTATCTACCATACAGTGAAGATAAATAATATTTTCATAACCTCGAAAGATTCCCTTGTGCCTCTTCATAGTCACTCCCCATTTCCATCTCCATTCTAAAGCACATTTTTGTGCTTTCTTTATTTTTTATTTATTTATTTATTTTTGGCTGTACTGGGTGTTTGTTGCTGCCTGGGTTTTTCTTTGGTTGCAGCCAGAAAGGGCTACTCTGTAGTTGCAGCACTTGTGCAGCTTGTTGTGGTGGCTTTTCTTGTTGTGGAGCACACACTCTAGTGTGCTCAGGCTTCAGTAGCTGTGGCACGTGGGCTCCGTCGTTGCAGTTTCCAGGCTATGGAGCACAAGCTATTAGCTGTGCCACAGTGGCTTAGTCGCTCTGCAGCATATGGGATTTTCCCGAACCAGGCATCTAACCCATGTCTCCTGTTTTGGCAGGTGGATTCTTTACCACTGAGTCACCAGGGAAGCCCATGAAGTGCTTTCTATCACTATAGATTTTATTTCTCTTTCCTAGAGTTTCAATAAATACACATACTGCATGTAGGGCTTCTTTCACCCAGCATAACAATCTTGAGCTATATTAAGTATTTTTGTGTCTGACACCAGTTCAGTTCTTTGGCGACTAGCCTTCTTTATGATATTTGCATTGGACCATAAGGAAGACTGAACACTGAAGAATTGATGCTTTTGAACTGTGGTGCTGGAAAAGACTCATGAGAGTCCCTTGGACAACAAGGAGATCAAACCAGTCAGTCCTAAAGGAAATCAGTCCTGACTATTCATTGGAAGGACTGATGCTGAAGCTGAAGCTCCAGTCCTTTGGCCACTTGATGCAAAGAGCCGACTCATTGGAAAAGACCCTGATGTTAGGAAAGATTGAATATAAAAGGAGAAGGGGTAGACAGAGGATGAGATGGTTGGATGGCCTCACTGACTCAATGGACGTGAGTTTGAGCAAACTCTGTGAGATAGTGAGGGATAGGGAAGCCTGGCTTGCTGCAGCCCATGGGGTGGCAAAGAGTTGGACACAGCTTAGCAACTGGAACAACAACCAGTTTAATAATTTCTATTGCTCAGTTGTTCTTCAAAGCTGTTGCAAATATTTGTTTACAATTTTCTTAGTGGACATTTGCTTTTACTTCTCTTGTGAAATGCTGAGAAGTAAAATATTTGGATATTACTCTAAAAGTCCATTCAACTTTATCAGAAAATGTCAAACTCTCTTCCAAAATGGTTGAACAATTTTATGTTCCACCAGCAATATATGAGAATTCCAGTTCCACATGTAGTACTGTCAGTCTTTTTCATTTTAGTCATTCTAGTGATTTTTAAAAAAAATTTTTTTAATTTAATTTTATTTTTTAATTTATTTTTTTTATTGGAGGCTAATTATTTTACAATATTATATTGGTTGGTTTTGCCATACATTGACATGAATCTGCCCCGGGTGTACATGAGTTCCCCCTCCTGAACCCCCCTCCCACCTCCCTCCTCCCTTGATCCTCCCTCTGGGTCATCCTCGCACACCAACCCTGAGCATCCTGTAACATGCATCGACCCTGAACTGGTGATTCATTTCACATATGACAACATACATGTTTCAATGCCATTCTCCCAAATCATCCCACCCTCACCCTCTCCCACAGTTTTATAGTGGTTTAAATTTTCATTTTTGTTGCTAATGATATTGAAGATCTTCTCATGTGTGTATTTACCAATTGTATATCTTTTTGGCTAAGTGTGTCTTTCATCTTCTCATTATATTATTTTTTAATCTTATTGAGATGGAAGAGTTCTTAATATATCCTTGGCAAGTCTGTATTAGGTTTATGCAATGCACATCATTTCTTCCAAACCTAAAAGCTTGCTTTTTTATTTTCTTAGTGTCTTTCAAATATGTACAGTTTTTAATTTTGATGAATTTCATAATTTTTGTCTTTTATTACTTCTGCTTTTTGTGTGAACTATTTAAGAATATCTTGTTTATTTAAAAGTCACAAAAATGTATCTTCTGTGGTTTTTTCTAGTTGGTGGTTTCAGCTTTTATGTTTGACTGTGATCAGTTCAGGCTAATTTTGGAATATGGTTTGACTATGCAAGGAGGAAAAAGGAAAGATGTTTTTAAAGGGCTGAAATTGCACAGCCTCTGGTGAAGAAGATTAAGTCTACTGTAGTCTGTGTTCTTCTGGGCATAGTAGGTCATTTTGGGGGGGTTGTCTATGTTGGGTCTATTTTTATTCACTGATTGATTTGTCTCTCACTGTGCTCAGTTTCCTGCTTCTTGGCGTGTCTAGTAAGTTTGTATTGGGTTCAAGACATAATATATTTTACATTGTTGACTATCTAGGTTTTTTTTTAAATAAACATTTTAAAAATAAATGTTTACTAAGTGAATTTTATTTTGGCAGGCAATATAAGTAATTTATACTTGAACTTAATTCTTTTGAGGATTATCTTGAGCTTTATTAGAGCAATCCGGACTATCCTTTTCTCTGAGATTCAAACCACTAAGGTACAGGCTTTCTGTGTACTGTACTGAGTACTCATAATGACTAACCAAGACTCAACACCTTGGCTGATAGGAGCTCAAGTATCTTCCAGCCATTTCTGAGCTCAGAAAACTATGAAAGTCACCACTGTTTGGTCATTCTTTGCCTGGCCTTATTCCTTTGAGGACACCATGGAAATTTAAATATATTTGAAGTTCTTTTTCTGCAGGTACCCCTCCTTTCCAGGATGGAGCCCTATAGCTGGCCACTACCTCAGCCTCCCTGATGTTAGGTTTTTTTAATTCAAGTCACCTCTCCTTTTGGATGTACTTCCTGCTCTCCAGGCTGTTATATCCCACCAGAAAACAAGGGCAATTGTTGGCTCACTTCATTTGTTTCTGTTCTCTCAGGAGTTGCAGTGCTATTCTGCCTGTTGTCCAATATCTGGAAGTAATTCTTTCATACACTCTGTCCACTCTTCTAATTGTTTCTGACAGGAGGATAAATCTAATCTCTGTAACTCAATCATATAGCCAGATGTGGGCATTTTAATTTGCTTTTAATTTAAAAAATGTATTTACATTTAGGTTTCTAAAATTGGTATCTAAAATACATATTATCAAAGATTTTTCTCTTCAATTGTGACCTCTGTGCAGAAAGACTCTAATGTTTACTTTTTTGGTATTAGTTCATTTATGACAATTATTTCCTTATGATGCCTTGGATCCAGAGTTTTTCTTCGTTCGATGTTGCTCTTATTGTGTTCACCAAGAAAAATAACTCTGGTTGCTGAAAGTACAACAGGATTGTTAGTTTCCTTCGTTTGAAGGCAGTAATTTGCCTTCAGTTCAGTTCAGTTCAGTTCAGTCGCTCAGTCGTGTCTGACTCTTTGCGACCCCATGAATCACAGCACGCCAGGCCTCCCTGTCCATCACCAACTCCCGGAGTTCACTCAAACTCATGTCCATCGAGTCGGTGATGTCATCCAGCCATCTCATTTTCCGTCATCCCCTTCTCCTCCCACCCCCAATCCCTCCCAGCATCAGAGTCTTCTCCAGTGAGTCAACTCATCGCATGAGGTGGCCAAAGTATTGGAATTTCAGCTTTAGCATCAGTCCTTCCAGTGAACACCCAGGATTGATCTCGTTTAGAATGGAATGGTTGGATCTCCTTGCAGTCCAAGGGACTCTCAAGAGTCTTCTCCAGCACCACAGTTCAAAAGCATCAGTTCTTTGGCGATCAGCTTTCTTCACAGTCCAACTCTCACATCCATACATGACCATGGGAAAAACCATAGCCCTGACTAGATGGACCTTTGTTGGCAAACTGATGTCTCTGCTTTTTAGTATACTATCTAGGTTGGTCATATTCCTTCCAAGGAGTAAGTGTCTTTTAATTTCATGGCTGCAGTCAGCATCCACAGTGATTTTGGAGCCCAAAAAAATAAAGTCTGACACTGTTTCCCCATCTATTTCCCATGAAATGATGGGACCAGATGCCATGATCTTTGTTTTCTGAATTTTGAGCTTCAAGCCAACCTTTTCACTCTCCTCTTTCACTTTCATCAAGAGGCTTTTGAGTTCCTGTTCACTTTCTGCCATAAGGGTGGTGTCATCTGCATATCTGAGGTTACTGATTTTTCTCCCGGCAATCTTGATTCCAGCTTGTGCTTCTTCCAGCCCAGCGTTCCTCATGATGTACTCTGCATATGAGTTAAATAAGCAGGGTGAAAATATACAACCTTGACATACTTTACTTGCAAATAATATTGCTAGATCCTGATGATGGATTAAACTTAACCTCTAAAGTAATGTGCAAACATAATTGCTAATAAGAGAATGTCCAGTAGCTACACTTGGCATGCATACATAATTAAGTGTGCTTGTATGTGTATGTATATATGAAGAGAGAGAATATTTTCACGAAACACCTTTATGCTTTTCATAGATTAGATACATTTGCTCTCATCTTTGCATTTCAGACATCTTTTGCGGTAGAGCAGTGTCTCAGTATGTTACACAGAAATCCATAGGCAAAATATCAGTGGGTCTCACTCATCAAAGTATTTAATTCCTTTACATTTTGCTATTTCTGAATTATTTTTATCTTAATTTCTACAGACCGAGTTGTAGAAAACTTATTTTTTCTGAATAAGAATTTGAGGGTCATTGTCCTTACCATGCTATCAAGTAATAACATATATAATGGTTTAAAATAAATGGTAGGGAAAAAATAAAAGTAGAATATTTTGATGAGTGTATCATGTCATCATGTGTTAAAAGTCCAAGATCCATTCCCTGACATTGATTGTTCTGGAATAAATTAAAATGTATTAGACATGACTTGGATTGTCATTTTGCAAATGTACAATCTTGTGTTTTTCAAAAATGTTTTTCACACAGACCATTTAATTGAGAGGCAAAAGTTCAGATAGCAGTTATACAGATTAGGCTTTGCATATTTGATTTTGGAGTGTACATATTCAGCATGGCACTCATAGAATTAAATGCACAGCTGCCAAAACTGTTAATGAGAACTGCATGCTTAATTTAGTTCTACATGGAAAATATATCCCTTCCTGCTCAATATTTTCAATCAAAAAAATTCATTAAGAAGTGTTCTTATCTACATTTCATTTTCAAGACACAACAAAAGAATGTTATATTCCATTAAAAATTAATGTTTAAGTAACAAATTTCAGAAATAAAATATTGACTTTTCTAAGTGCTTTTTGTGAAAATTTAATTTATGAAGAAGAAAACTCCTGGTATATGATTGTAGCATTTCAATTTTTTTCTCCTGTGCTTGCAGTTATTATGCAAATATTATTGCTATTGCAAAAGACCTTTGTCATGAATTACTTTGCAACGGAGCAAGGTTATTGAATACTCTTTTTAAAATAAATGTATCTGTGATAGTATTATACATAAGACCTACAGATAAATTGATGGTGGTAAAAGACTAAACAAATGCACCCATTTTACCCCCCTAGAATGTCACAATTAAAGATGTTTATCCAAATGCTTTAAACCAATTTGTTGTTATATTTTCAAGCTAGGCCCATGGTTGTAAATGTGAAACAATGATTGTACTCAGCTTTCTTTTTCAGCTGTCACTAAGATGGTGCCATAATGTTTAGAGATATGCTCTCTCAGTGTCAGCATTTGTTCCAGTTCAGTGATGCATGAGAAAGTGTGAGGGACGTTGTCTTCCTGCACTGCTAAATGTATTAATGCAGGATGATATTTCCCAATGACTTCTTATTCAAGGTCAAAATAGTGATATTCATCTGTATTTTTTTCAGCAATTTGTTTACTAATCAGTATATTTTTTATCTTAAACTGCTTACTTAAGTTTGTTAGGTACTTGCTAAATTTTAAGGCAAATATATATTACAATTTAAAGAACCTGTCATTTTTAACCTTTAATTTTATTTTAAATAATCAACTATGATTTCTCTACTTTTTTAAATATATAAAACCACATTTTCAATTTCTTTTTGTTGTTTCTTATGAAATATAACAGAGGTAGGATTGTAGATTTCTCTAATCCATTTACACTTCCTGTTTGTGACTTCAGTGAATAGGGAAAGTGTTTTGTGAAATAGTTATTATTATATGATAGCCAGTCATTAATTCTAATTGTTCAGTAATCATCTCTCATTCTTATAGTACTTTGAAGTTTATAACTTGCTTTCACATGCAATATTTATTTTCATTCTGTTAACAATTCTTTGGTAGATATTTCAGAAAATGTTATCCCCATTTTACAGGTGAGGACATTGAACTCAGGGATGTTAATACCCTAAGATCAAGCAGCTTGAACTTAAAGCTAGGCTTTTTGGCCTCAAATCCAATACCTTTCCTTCTGTTCCATTCAAATTTGTTTATATTAATTGAGAATTTGAAGATTGCATAGTACTGGGATAAATATAACTGTGTTTTCATAGAAAAAATGTTCAGTTCATTTGCACATTCATGTCCAACTCTTTGCGACCCCATGGACTGCAGCACACCAGTCTTCCCTGTCCATCACTGACTCCCAGAGCCTACTCAAACTCATGTACGTGGCATCGGTGATACCATCCAACCATCTCATCCTCTGTTGACCTCTTCTCCTCCCACCATTAATCTTTCCCTGAATCAGAGTCTTTTCCAGTGAGTCGGTTCTTCGCATCAAGTGGCCAAAGTATTGGAGTTTCAGCTTCAGTATCAGTCCCTCCAATGAATATTCAGGACTGATTTCCTTTAGGATGGACTGGTTGGGTCTCCTTGCAGTTCAAGGGACTCTCAAGAGTCTTCTCCAGCACCACAGTTCAAAAGCATCAATTCCTCAGTGCTCAGCTTTCTTTATAGTCCAATTCTCACAACCAATCATGACTACTGGAAAAACCATAGCTTTGACTAGATGGGCTTTTGATGGTAAAGTAATGTGTCTGCTTTTTAATGTGCTGTCTAGGTTGTTGATAACTTTTCTTCCAAGGAGCAAGCATCTTTTAATTTCATGGCTGCAGTGATTTTGGAGCCCCCAAAAATAAAGTCTGTCACTGTTTCCATTGTTTCCCCATCTATTTGCTGTGAAGTGATGGGACCGGATGCCATGATTTTAGTTTTCTGAATGTTGAGTTTAAGCCAACTTTTTCACTCTCCTCTTTCACTTTCATCAAGAGATTCTTTAATTCTTCTTCACTTTCTGCTATAAGTGTGGTGTCATATGCCTATCTGAGGTTATTGACATTTCTCCTGGCAGTCTTTATTCCAGCTTGTGCTTCATCCAGCCCAGCACCTCTCATAATGTAGTCTGCATATAAGTTAAATAAGCAGGGTGACAGTATATAGCCTTGATGTACTCCTTTCTCAATTTGGAACCAGTCTGTTGTTCTATGTCCAGTTCTGTTAATACTTGACCTGTATACAGATTTCTCAGGAGGCAGGTCAGGTGGTCTGTTATTCCCATCTCTTTAAGAAATTTGCACAGCTTGTTGTGGTTAACATAGTCAAAGACTTTGCAATACTAAATGTTTTACTACTACTAAGTTATACTGCTACTGCTATTAAGCAAAAGTAGATATTTTTCTGGAACTCCCTTACTTTATGGATGATCCAATGGATGTTGGCAATCTGATCTCTGGTTCCTCTGCCGTTTTTAAATCCAGCTTGCACATCTGAAAGTTCACGGTTCACATACTGTTGAAGCCTGGCTTGGAGAATTTTGAGCATTACTTTGCTAGCGTGTGTGATGAGTGCAATTGTGTAGTAGTTTGAGCATTCTTTGGCACTGCTTTTCTTTGGGATTGGAATGAAAACTGACTTTTTCCAGTCCTGAGGCCACTGCTGCCTTTCGGAGATTTGCTGGCATATTGAGTGCAGCACTTTCACAGCATCATCTTTTAAGATTTGAAATAGCTCAATTGGAATTCCATCATCTCCATTAGCTTTGTTCATAGTGATGCTCTCTAAGGCCGACTGACTTCACATTCCAGAATGTCTGGTTCTAGGTGAGTGATCACACCATCGTGGTTATCTGGGTTATGAAGATCTTTTTTGTATAGTTCTTCTGTGTATTCTTGCCACCACTTCTTAATATCTTCTGCTTCTGTTAGTCCATACCACTTCTGTCATTTATTGACCCATCTTTGCATGAAATGTTCCCTTGGTATCTCTAATTTTCTTGAAGAGATCTCTAGTCTTTCCCATTCTATTGTTTTGCTCTATTTCTTTGCACTGATCAGTGAGGAAGGCTTTTTATCTCTCCTTGCTGTTCTTTGGAACGCTGCATTCAAATGCGTGTATCTTTCCTTTTCTCTTTTGCCTTTAGCGTCTCTTCTTTTCTCAGCTATTTTTAAGGCCTTGTCAGACAACCATGTTGCCTTTTTGCATTTCTTTTTCTTGGGGATGGTCTTGATCCCTGTCTCTTGTACAATGTCACGAACCTCTGTCCATAGTTCTTCAGGCACTCTGTCAGATCTAATCACTTGAATCTGTTTCTCACTTCCACTTTATAATCGTAAAGGATTTGATTTAGGTCATACCTGAATGGTCTAGTGGTTTTTCCAACTTTCTTCAATTTCAGTCTGAATTTGGCAATAAAGAGTTCATTATCTGAGCCACAGTCAGCTCCTGGTCTTGTTTTTGCTGACTGTACAGAGCTTGTCCATCTTTGGCTGCAAAGAATATAATCACTCACATTTCAGTATTGACCATCTGGTAATGTCCATGTGTAGAGTCTTCTTTATACCTGAATTAAATATTCATTGCTTCTGTATTAATTTTTCTAAATTATCAGTCCAAGTGATGTCACCTCATTGCTCACGAAATTTCAGTGGCTCATTACCAACCCTATTTTTCCTCCATATATCCATATAGTCATTTTCCAAGAGAAATATTTATGCAGATCAGAAATACCATTATTTGAAGATTTCATTCACTATAGTTGATTTTATTTCACCGTGTACCTATTGATTGCAAGAGTTGGCATGGGATAATTTCATTTTATTGAGTTAATAAGACCCAACATACTCTATTAGGGCTTCCTAGGTGGTGCTAGTGGTAAAGAACCCGTCTGCCCGTGCAGGAAATATAAGAGATGCAGGTTCAATCCCTAGGTTGGGAAGATCCCCTGGAGGAAGGCATGGCAACCCACTCCAGTATTCTTGCCTGAAGAACTCCATGGACAGAGGAGGCTGGCGGGCTATGGGCCAGAGGGTCGCAAAGGGTTGGACTTGACTTAAGCGACTTAGCATGCAGGAACATATGCCCTTGGATCATGGCAGCTGTCTTTTCAGTTACAATCTACCTATCTGTGATATTTGGCCTTTAATTTCCCCATAGCACTTTAGACTTTTTATGGACACAATTTTCACTCAAAGTCATGCTATCCAAAAATATTATTCAAAGTAGGCTCTGTAAAATTGTAAACCCTATATTAGCAATGTTATATGCATAAATTCATTCCTTATAACCACTCTTCTAAAAGATAAAAATATATAATTTGAAAACCTGAACTCTGGATTTAAAAAATCCTTAAGATCAATAAATTTATACCAAGAGTTAATTTGAAAACTATATCTGAACTGTTGAGTTCTGTGTCAGAAGTTTTGTTTGGAAAATGCCCCATAAATCAAAAACCAAGGACCATGAGCATTGCATATTTAGACAGATACTTTTAAACAAAACTTTATAGCCATGTATTATAGTTGCTCATATATGTGACAGTAAATTCAAAATTACTACCAAAAACAGGCATTCATATTTTCAGCTATTTATATTGTGTTATATAGATAATAACTAGATTTTTTATTAATTAAAAATCCATAAAGTAAAAGTGCATTGGGAAGATCCCCTGGAGAAGAGAAAGGCTACCTACTCCAGTATTCTTTCCTGGAGAATTCCATGGACCCTATAGTTCATGGGGTCGAAAAAGTTGGACATCACTGAGTGACTTTCACTTTCAAACCAATAATATATTTTACTGTTATTAAATAGAAGAATTTCCTTTGTTGGAAGTTTGAAGAGTTTTTTTGTTTTGTTTTTTGTTTTTTTATGGGAACATAAGTTCTCAAAAGGATTAGGTTCAATGAAGTGCCCACAGGTTAAATAAAGCCGCACACTTTAGTTTTCTTAGCTTTATTTTTTAAAATGTACGGTTTGAAGTTTTGATTGGAAGTAGTAAATTCCTTAAAAGTTTAAAATTTCAGGAGACATAATTGAAAAAATTTCTTTAAACTTTTATCTGATTTGCTGTCTATAAATGGTACTATTTATTGGAGATTATTTTTAAATTTCTAATTGGATGACATGAATTACAGATATATAAGTACTTATACTGTTATATGTATATATATATAAGTACTCTTACACTATTATATGTATCTGTTTGTAACTAACATACATTCAAAAATAAAAATTAAGTTGAAGTGTTTATTTTAATGTTATTAGAATGGAATAACACTAATTACTATGAATAATGGTGAAAATTATGAATTTTTTTAAAAAGGTATATAATTTTAGTAGGGCTATTAAGGCTTCACTCTACCAAAATTATACAGCGTTCTCCACAAGCATCACTGCTCCTTCAGTTTCACTGCTCTCTGTTGTTATGATATGGAGCACACTGAGTGTCTGACAAAGGAGTAGCCAGTATGAGTGTAGTGAGAACACTGGTTCAGTCTACAGTGAAATCCAAGGAAAGGAACTCTTCTCTAACCTGCAGGAAGTTACATCCACAGGGTGGGGCGATAGGGCATAAGTATGCTGATAGCATGAGATATTGAGTCTAATCAGGAGGACATATGATGATTGACAAAAGTTATAAAATTACGTTAAATTCTATGCTGAGTGCCTCCTTAAAAATGTATTTCACATTTTCCCTTTACTTTTGTGAAGTAGATAAAGTTATTATCCCTGTTTGGTAAACCAAGCTTGTAGATGCTATGTAAATACCCAACATAATGCACGTAGTAAGGCAGAAACCAGAATGCAAACCTGGGCATCATTATTCCAGAAACTATGCTCTTAACTGCTCTTTCTGGTACACTGTATCATCTTTCCAAACTTGCAGTAAAACCAGATTTGACTAGCTAATAGAATAAATTTGATAAATTAAAGAAAGCAATTGAAAACATGAAAATGGTTTAGAAATCTGTCTACAAAAGACTTTCGTATTCTCTTGGTAGCTTTATTTCTGTAGCAATAATGAGCCAAAACCTCATCAAGAGTTTTTCATTTTTTTGATGATATACTTAAGCAGCATTCAGAATGATAGACTATCACCGACTCGATGGACATGAGTTTGAGTGAACTCCGGGAGTTGGTGATGGACAGGGAGGCCTGGCATGCTGTGATTCATGGGGTCGCAAAGAGTCGGACACAACTAAGCGACTGAACTGAACTGAAAGACTGTTTTTATTGTAACATTTTGAGTTAATGAAGAATATCATTAAAATAAAATAACAAATGTAATCACTTGCCTTTGTTTTAAAATTTTGAATTTATCAGTTCAGTTCAGTTGAGTCGCTCAGTCGTGTCCAACTCTTTGCGACCCCATGGACTGCAGCATGCCAGGCCTCCCTGCCTGTCACCAACTTCCAGAGTTTACTCAAACTCGTGTCCATTGAGTTGGTGATGCCATCCAACCATCTCATCCTCTGTTGTTACCTTATCCTCCTGCCTTCAGTCTTCCCCAGCATCAGGGTCTTTTCAAATGAGTCAGTTCTTCACATCATGTATCCAAAGTATTGGAGTTTCAGCTTCACCTGAACATATAGATGATATAATACACAAATGTATTATATCAAAATACAAATCCTCCCAAACAACACAGTAGGTTTCAAAGGATTTTTGTTTCTTTTTCTTTTTACTATATACTGCATAATGCAATGAAATCATGAGAGAACTGAATAAGGTGGAACTGATTGGATTGGACATTTGTATACCTCTGTGGGTATTGTTTAATTGTCCATGTGATAGTGTTGTTAAATAAGGAGATTAATGTAAGTAACATAAAGAAAGAAAATAATAATATTGGGAAAATAAATTTATTTCTAATGTATAATTATTAATTATAGGTGGCTCTTTGAGCTTATAAAATACATACATTTCATTTGGAGACAAATTTTATTTATATCAGGTTGCTTAGATTTTATTTCATATAGCATTTGTTGGATACTATCAAAATGAAGCATTTAAAGTTTAACAGAGGTAGACACGTTAGAAAATATAAATTAATAAAATGTATGCTTTCAGTTCAGTTCAGTTCAGTCGCTCAGTCGTGACCGGCTCTTTGTGATCCCATGAATCACAGCAAGCCAGGCCTCCCTGTCCATCACCAACTCCCAGAGTTCACTCAAACTCATGTCCATCGAGCTGGTGATGCCATCCAGCCATCTCATTCTCTGTCATCCCCTTCTCCTTCCGCCCCCAGTCCTTCCCAGCATCAGTCTTTTCCAGTGAGTCAACCCTTCGCATGAGGTGGCCAAAGTATTGGAGTTTCAGCTTTAGCATCAGTCCTTCCAATGAACACCCAGGATTGATCTCCTTTAGAATGGACTGGTTGGATCTCCTTGCAGTCCAAGTGACTCTCAAGAGTCTTCTCCAGCACCACAGTTCAGAAGCATCAATTCTTCAGCGATCAGCTTTCTTCACAGTCCAACTCTCACATCCATACGTGACCACTGGAAAAACCATAGGATTATATAATTCAGTGGATTTAGTTTATGTCTTAAGTATATTCATGAAGCATCTCAGTCTACTGTCTTTCACGTGTTTATGTTCTAATGGAAACTTTTATGAAATGAAAGAAAAATTATTGTATTTATAACATACGTTTTATTGATTTTGAAAATAATAATTTTTAAGTAGCTAAATGGTGTGATAGAACACTGGAGTGGGTCGCCATTCCCTTCTCCATGAGATCTTCCTGACCCAGGGGTCAAACCCGGGTCTCCCGCATTACATAGGCAGATTCTTTGCCGTCTGAGCCACAGGGAAGCCCCAAATGGTGTGATATTTAATTAAATGCCATCAGTTCTCATGTAACGAACACAGACATAAAGAGCTTTTGTTTAATATTAGTTTGATTAATATTATTTTAATCATACTTTGTGGCTTGGAATAATGTTATATAGAAAAAATAAGGCCCAGTAATTTAGAGACTCATATTGACAGAAGTTAACCAGATCAATCTTTCCACTGGGTTTTAAAGTACTATATAATTTTTTAAAATTTTCTCAAAAGCATAAATGAGTTAAGTTGACAAGATGGTAGTTATCAGGCAAAACACTAGGGCAAAGGAGAAGTGAGAAAAAAAGCACCGAGGAAGTTTTGCCCTGTTGGCTGCTACTGCTGCCGCGAAGTTGCTTCAGTCATGTCCGACTCTGTGCAACCCCATAGACGGCAACCCACCAGGCTCCGCCATCCCTGGGATTCTCTAGTCAAGAACACTGGAGTGGGTTGCCATTTCCTTCTCTAATGCATGAAAGTGAAATGTGAAAGTGAAGTCGCTCAGTCGTGTCTGAATCTTTGCCACCCCATGGACTGCAGCCTACCAGGCTCCTCCGTCCGTGGGATTCTCCAGGCAAGAGTACTAGAGTGGGTTACCCTTGCCTTCTTTGTGCCCTGTTGGCAGTTTTCATAAAGGGAAGCTTGATAAAATGTCAAGAATGTTTTAAATGATCAACTTCATACAAATCTCATTGTGTTTCTCAAATGCAGAAAAGTTGGAAATTAATATTAAAAAATTTACCTTGAAAATTCCAGGAATTAGAAAAAAAATTTAAAGCAAATGCTAAAGGGACCAAGAATGAATTGATGTAAAACTCAGAAAATGTGTAAAGTTGAATCATACTGAAGATGTTACTTATGAAAACTTATACAGCAGTAGCAGTGCATGCATACTCAGTCATGTCTTACTCTTTTGTGACCCCGTGGACTTTATCCTGGCAGGCTCCTCTGTCCATGGGACTTTCCAAGCAAGCATATTGGAGTGGGTTGCCATTTCCTTCTCCAGGGATGAATCTTCCTGACCCTGGGATCCAACGCGGGTCTCCTGTGTTTCCTGAGTTTCCTGCAGTGGCAGGGGTATTCTTTACCACTAAGTCCCCTGGGAAGCCAGCAAAAGCATTACTTAGAGAAAATTTATAGGCTTAAATGCTTATATTAACAAAAGAAAGAATCCAAATATCTCTGTCTAGTAATTATCACCCGTAACATTCTGAAAATCTTTCCTGCCATTTTCCCATCCATAAGTGTAGAAGAATGAGGGTTGAAAGGAATGAAAACAAACAGAAAGATTCATGGTAAACATGGGTGTTACTTTCATGAAAATAATTATATTTCATTTTACTTTAATTCAACAGAAGAAATGAAACCTTAACTGAAAGTAAAATAATTCTTGAAATTCAAAACTTTTATTACCATAAAAGATAGTAATTTCTAAAATATTCCTTTCAGGTTGCAATAAGAAAGTATGAGAAATGTTAAGATTTCAGAATCGAATTTCTTAACTTTCTGTTAGAGAATCTTTTGATTCGGTTCAGTTCAGTCACTCAGTTGTGTTCGACTCTTTGCAACCCCATGAACTGCAGCACGCCAGGCTTCCCTGTCCATCACCAACCCGGAGCTTACTCAAGCTAATGTCTATTGAGTTGGTGATGACATCCAACTATCTCATCCTCTGTCTACCCCTTTTTCTCCTGCCTTTAATATTCCATAGCATCAGGGTCTTTTAAATGAGTCAGTATTTTTCACCAGGTGGCCAAATTATTTGAGTTTCAGCTTCAGCATCAGTCCCTCCAAATTCAGCACTGATTTCCTTTAGGATGGACTGGTGGATCTCCTTGTAGTCAAGGGACTCTCAAGAGTCTTCTCCAACACCACAGTTCAAAAGCATTAATTCTTCAGTGCTCAGCTTTCTTTATAGTCCAATTCTCACATCCATACATGACTACTGGAAAAACCATAGCTTTGACTAGATGGACCTTTGTTGGCAAAGTAATGTCTCTGCTTTTTAATGTACTGTCTAGGTTGGTCATAGCTTTTCTTCCAAGGAGCAAGCATCTTTTAATTTCATGGATGCAGTCACCATCTGCAGTGATTTTGGAGCTAACAGAAAGAAAGTCTGTCACTGTTTCTACTTTTTCCCCATCTATTTGCCATGAAATAATGAGACCAAATGCCATGATCCTAGTTTTCTGAATGTTGAGTTTAAGACAACTTTTTCACTCTCCTCTTTCACTTTCATCAAGAGTCTCTTTAGTTCTTCCTAGCTTTCTGCCATAAGTGTGTTGTCATCTGCATATGTGAGGTTATTGATATTTATCCTGGAAATCTTGATTCCAGCCTGTGCTTCATCCAGTCCGCATTTCTCATGATGTACTCTGCATATAAGTTAAATAAGCA
The DNA here is from genome assembly GCF_049115385.1 of Moschus berezovskii. Lineage (NCBI taxonomy): Eukaryota > Metazoa > Chordata > Mammalia > Artiodactyla > Moschidae > Moschus > Moschus berezovskii. The sequence continues at coordinate 81,734,685 of NC_142471.1, forward strand.
GGGTGACAATATATAGTCTTGACGTACTCCTTTTCCTATTTGGAACCAGTATTTTGTTCCATGTCCAGTTCTAACTATTGTTTCTTGACCTGCATTCAGATTTCTCAGGAAAAATCTGGTATTTCTGGTATTCCAATCTCTTGAAGAATTTTCCAGAGTTTGTTGTGGTACACACAATCAAAGGCTTTGGCATAGTCAATAAAGCAGAAGTAGATATTTTTCTGGAACTCTCTTGTGTTTTCCATGATCCAGCGGATGTTGACAATTTGATCTCTGGTGCCTCTGCCTTTTCTGAATCCAGCTTGAACATCTGGAAGTTCGTGGTTCATGTACTTTTGAAGCCTGACTTGGAGAATTTTGAGCATCACTTTGCTAGTGTGTGAGATGAGTGCAATTGTGCAGTAGTTTGAGCATTCTTTGGCATTGCCTTTCTTTGGGATTGGAATGAAAACTGACCTTTTGCAGTCCGGTGGCCACTGCTGAATTTTCCAAATTCGCTGGCATATTGCGTGCAGCACTTTCACAGCATCATCTTTCAGGATTTGAAGTAGCTCACCTGGATTTCCATCACTTCCACTAGCTTTGTTCGTAGTGATGCTTCCTAAGGTCCACTTGAATTTGCATTCCCGGATATCTGGTTCTAGGTGAGTGATCATACCATCATGTTTATCTGGGTCATGAAGATCTTTTTGTATAGTTCTTATGTGTATTCTTATATCATTTGATTAGCTGCTTTGATAAAAGAAAATAAAAGTGTTTTCATCAGAACTTCACATTCTCCCCTGACCATCCTCCCAATTTGTTATTTGTGTATTCTCTATATTGTGCTGACTTGTAAGGGTCACCTTTTAGTTTATGAATTCTTGTGGTTAGGTAGTATTGGTTATGTATTGTGATGGATTTGATATATGTTGCCAGTCCTTTTACTGGAGAAGGGAATTGTTACCCACTGCAGTACTCTTGCCTGGAAAATCCCCTGGACAGTAGAGCCTGGTGGGCTACAGTTCACAGGGTCAGAGTCAGTCCTGACTGAGTGACTGAGCACACCAGTCCTTTTACCACAACTAACTCTTTTATTTTGGTTTATGTCTTAGTTGACTGAGTTTCATTGTCAGTCGTTTCTTTCTTTTGTATATTTATGTTAAGGAACTTTCGTGTTATGTGAGCTATATTTTACAAAGACGTTTCTAAAATTTTTTCTGTTCTAGTACCTTTAGTGTCTCTGTCACTGTCTCTGTACTCTGAAGCCAAAGAAGTACCTGTTTTGTTTAGTAAATAGTTACATACAGACAGCTTAACAAGTTTTTATAGTCTAAAGACTTAACAGCTATTTTTAAAATGCATGCAAAGTAAAAAATATATATATATTAATATATTATTTCATTCTGATTTACCCCTGTCAATTACTAATAGGATATGTATGTCTACTGGACACTGCATGGCTTCCAAAGCTTTAGAATCCAAGTGTGCTATGTAAATATCCTATTCTATATTGATTTTCATGTGTTTCTTGCCAGCGCAAAGATATGAGTTTATTGAAAGGAATGTCACACAATCTAATGTTTAAATTGGGTACTACTTTAGGAATCATCTCTGCGATGTGTCTTTAACTAGTATCACTGTATATGCATTTAGTGTTTGACAGAAATTTAGCAATCATCATTCATTCTACTGTTTGTGGCTCTTTCCAATCTGTGTTCAGTTCAGTTCAGTTCAGTTGCTCAGTCGTGTCCGACTCTCTGCGACCCCATGAATCACAGCACGCCAGGCCCCCCTGTCCATCACCAACTCCCGGAGTTCACTCAAACTCATGTCCATCGAGTCGGTGATGCCATCCAGCCATCTCATTCTCTGTCGTTCCCTTCTCCTCCCGCCCCCAAGCCTTCCCAGCATCAGAGTCTTTTCCAGTGAGTCAACTCTTCGCATGGGGTGGCCAAATATTGGAGTTTCAGCTTTAGCATCAGTCCTTCCAATGAACACCCAGGGTTGATCTCCGTACCACAGTTGAAAGTAGAAGATACTTGCTGTCCCTGAGTTTGCTGAATATTGTTCTTGCTTCTGAGAGCAGTTTGATCAGGGAGAACCCAGGATTTGGATGCTGAGGATGAGGGATGACCCTGATTTCTTATAGTTTTTCTTTTGTTGAACAACTTCTCTCTCCAGAGTAAACTTCAGTGCCCCTAAATCAAAATCCCTCCGGCATCCCAACTTGCCCTCTGTTAGTATATCCTTGACTAAGCACCCTTACTTTACTGATTGCACACCTTCTCTCTCACCTCCTAAGTTTGCCCCAGCCTGCCCTGCAGGGAAAATATCTTAATAATAATTCCTAGTGTGTGGTTATATCTTTGTGCCACTTGAGACTGGTACTGACCTGAAACAAGATACTCAACAGTAATTAGGCCTTCTTAAGTAGATTGGGTATATTAATATATCAATCATCATTTACACACACACATCCACTACTTTTGTTAAGAATATATATATATTTAAAATGGATAACCAGCACAGACCTACTGTACAGCACATGCAGGTCTGCTCAGTGTTCTGTACCAACCTGGATGGGAGAGGGATTTGGGGGAGAATGGATACCTATATATTTATGGCTGATTTCCTTTGCTGCGCACAGTATTGTTATTTGACTATACCCCCAACATAAAATAAAAAGTGTAATGTTTGAAGAATGAATATATTGATTTTAGTAAAAGAAATAAGATGACATATTGGGTTGGTCAAAAATTTGTTTGGGTTTATGTATTATGGAAAACCCAAACAAACTTTTTGGTCAACCCATTTACAACAGTGGCTCAGTGGTAAAGAATCTGCCTGAAATGCAGGGGACCCAGGTTCGATTGCTGGGTCAGAAAGATCTCCTGGAGAAGAGATTGGCTACCCACTCTAGTACTCTTGCCTGGATATTCCCATGGACAGAGGAACTTAACAGGCTACAGTCCATGGGGTCGCAAAGAGTTGGACACGACTGTGTTACTAACACTTTCACTTTTCTTTCAAACATAACTTATAAATTGTAGGATAAATAGTTTGTTTTCCTTTAGCAATTGTTTTGGGGAAGGATTAGGAATAATTATATTTTATAAATTATCAAGTAGACAAAGCAGCAGAGGTTTATTTGAAGCATCAGCTGTCCTGGTAATTATATTTAGAGTTAACAGTGATTTGGCTCAAACAATTTATTTTTGGTCTCTATGTTGCTTAAGCATCTGTCCATGAATTAGTTTTTGTAATGTTTCAATATGTTCTGGTTCGTGTTTGGCATGTTTTGTTCTGTTATAATAATTAGATAAAACGATAGACTTTCCGATAGCCCTTGGAAAATATTTACTAAGTTCCCTTACACACGCTGCAAATTCAATTATTTTAAGTTCTTAATAAATCTGCTTTTCATCCTATTTGTATATTAGTGATTAACTTGAAAATCAGCTTCTCAGAGTACACAAACTAAATTGGGGCTAATTTGAAACAAAATAAGTGAAAACGTCACAAAGGAAGGTTTTTATCACTGATTGATGGAAAAAAATAGTATGTTTTTCCTAACTCAATTTATGATATTATTTTGAGCTTGCATGTAAGAGGGAATCTATCTTGTAGCACCCATATAAGAGTCATTACCACATGTAGAAATAATCAGTAAATGTGGCATGCTCTTGATTAGCCCCTCTTGAAAATCCTTGGCACATACGTATTTCTCAGTTCTTATGTTTAACATGTTTCTTGCCTCCTTCAAATCTTCATATTTCATGCTTTGATGATCGAAACATAATTAGGCAGATAAATGAGTCAATTAAAAAATTAATTCATAAAACTTAAAATTAGTCATTTTAAAGTAAACAATTCAGTGTGTTTTCAAACATTCACAATGATATGCAGCCACCACCTCCATCTAGTTTCAAAACTTTCTCATCAGCATAAAATAAGACCCTGTACCCATTAAGCATATATCTCATCCCCTCAACCCTGTACCAGTCAGATCCCTGACCTCCCCCTGTCTGAGTCAGCTCTATGGATTTACCTATTATGAATAATTCATATAAATGGAGTCACACACGGGACCTTTTGTGTCTGGCTTCTTTCACTTAGCAGTGTTTTCAAAGTTCATGTTGTAGCATGTATCAGTCCTTCATTGTATGTGTACATGATTATTTTTTTTTTCCACTGATAAACATACATATTGTTTCCAACTTTTGGCTTCTATGAATATTGCTGTTAGGAACATGACTGTACTTGTATTTGTGTACCAGTTTTCCACTTTGAGGGTGTATTCCTAGGAGCGGAATTTATGGTTAATATGTTTGTTCTATCTTTAACCTTTGAGGACTCACCAAAATGTTTTCCACAATACAAAATGAACCCTTTTAATCCCCTTCAGCCACGTACAAAGGTTCCAATTTCTCCACATGTTTGCCAACTTTTTGTTATTTTCCATTTTAAAAATTTTAGCTATCCTAGTGGGTGTGAAGTGTTATCTCGTGGTTTGAGTTTGCATCCCAAATGACTAATAATTCTGAGCATCTTTTCAGCCATTTGTGAATCTTTTTGGCAGAAATGTTTACGTCCTTTGCCCATTTTTAAAGTGAGTTGTTTGTCTTTCAGTTGTCATATATTCTGGATACTAGGCCCTTATAAGAGATATTATTTACAAACAGTACCCTCTGTAGGTTGGTTTTCTTACAAATCTTGCTTGATGCACTAATGTTTTGAATTTTGTTGAAGTCTACTTTATGTTCACTCTTTTGTTGTTTTTGATTTTGATATCCTAGCTAAGAACTCACTGACAAGTCTAAGGTCGTGAAGATTAACCCCTGTGTTTTTCTCTGAGTTCTGTGGTCTTACCTCTTACGTTCAGGTCATTGATTCATTTTTTTGTGTTTCTTGTGAGAAAGGAATTGGACATGTTTTTCTTTTTCTTTTTCTTTTTTCATGTTTTTCTTTTTCTTATTTATTTATTTTTGCATATGATATCCAGTTGTCCCAGTACTATTTCTTTTAATTTATATTTTTAATTGAAGGATAATTGCTTTATAATATTGATTTCGTTTCTGCCATACATAAACGTGAATTAGCCATAGGTTTATATATGTCTCTTCTCTCTCGCACCTTCCTCCCACCTCCCACCCTTTCCCATCCCTCTAGGTCATTAGAGAGCCCCAGTTTGAGTTCCTCGAGTCATACAGATATTTTCCATTTGTCTCAGGACCATTTCTTAAAGACACTGTTTTCCCCACTGAATGGTTTTGGTCACCTTGTCTTGGCCCCCAAAATCAACCTGCCATAGATGTATGTGTTTATCTAGACTCTCAATTATATTCCATTGGCTTATATGTTTATCCTTACATAAGCTACATTTCATAGAAATTTTGTTATCTACACTTTTAAATTTATTAATCTATAATTTTCATTGTCACATTGATGTAGATACTGTGTTGTAGGCACTGTGCTAGGCAGAAGGGAATGTAAAGTTGAATGTGACACTGTCCCTCCTCCCCAGGAAGAGCTTCATGTTTAGCGTGGTGCCACCATAAATAAATCAGCAATTTAAGTTCAGTCCAGTAAGTCGTAATATTGAGGTGGGCTCAGGATGCTATGTCAACTGCAGATGATTAGTCTAAATCAACCATGGGACCTTATGTCCTTTGCCAGGAATATTTTTTCATAACAGTGTATGCCTGAGTCACTTTAGGCTAGAAGAAATCTCAGGAGAGGTTTCTAAGGGGTTCCGGAAATGAAGTTTTATTACTCTAAAGAGAAAGCCATAGAAAGTTGATCTCTTTCCAATGGAAATGAATTAGGAAATGCATTCCCCAAATGGTATCCAGCGGTCTTCCGCGAAGCTGCAGTGGAGGCTGCAGAGCAGAGAGTCCAAACTGAACTGAGTCTTTAATGGCATCATTGAACTGTTGGCTCAACCAACGCTGAGGAGTGAACTACCTTTATGTGAGCTCATAAATTTCTTTACTATTTATTGCAGCCTGAACATGGAATTATGTTTCTTGAACTTGAAACATCCTTATTATGAGGGGGGCATAATGCCAGAGGTACGTCTAAGTATGACTAAAAATCAGAGACAGCTTCCCAGAAATAAAGATATTTGAATTGAATGTTAAAGAACAGATAGCACTTCCCTAAGCAAAGAAGGAAAGTGGCATTGCAAGAAGGAACATGAAGTGGTGATTACAAAGAATAAAACACGAGCTCTGCTAACAAAGATTTTTATAGTGTACTTAGGATAATGGAATATAGATATACAAAGACAATGTGTGTTCTCACATATATTGTACTTCTTAGTTTTCAGGTCAGCCCAGTTAGGGAGGTTAGTGAGTGTAAGGGAATAAGTAGGAGAGACATTGAGAAGTTCCAGAGTTCAACAGTGACGTGCTTGAATAAACAAATAATTGTTGAAGCCAGAGGTGCTGATACCACATCGAAGTGATAACTTAATTGAGGAACTTTCAAAACATCGAAGTCATAATCAAAAGATCCTGGTATGTTCTCGTTAATGTCTACCTATAGTAGTATATTAAATCTGACGTACACTTGTTCAGTTGCTAAGTTGTATCCGACTCTTTCGACCCCATGGAGTGCAGCACGCCAGGCTTCCCTGTCCTTCACAATCTCCCCAAGTTTGCTTAAACTCATGTGCATTGGGTTGGTGGTGTCATCCAACCATCTCATCCTCTGTCGCCCTGTTCTCCTTCTGCCCTCAGTCTTTCCCAGCATCACAGTCTTTTCCAGTGAGTCGGCTTTTCGCACGAGGTGGTCAAAAAGTATTGGAGCTTCAGTTTCAGCATCAGTCCTTCCAATGATTATTCAGAGTTGATTTCTTTTAAGATTGACTGGTTTGATTTCTTTGCTGTCCAACGGACTCTCAAGAGTCTTGTTACCAAACTTAAGGTGATGACGCCTTCTGATATGATCAAGATCGTATTGTGAAAGGAGGAGAAACATCATGAGAACATTTCTAGTGAGTTTCTAGAACTTAGCATTGGTTATTAATATACTGACAGAATGGCCGTCTAGTCTACTGGCAGCAGAGTAGAGTGCCTCCATCTGTGGCAGAAACTGCTTCTTCAGATGATAATGCTTACTACACTATTATTTTCATTGTGATTTAATTTCCCAGATTGCCTGGATTTAACAAAAGAATACCCTTTTCAGACTGGCAAAACTGCCGATTATTCCTGACATTTTTTCCCCAATGTAAATTAATGAGTTTGTGTGTTATTTTAGTTTTCAGTGTTTTTTGAGTCATGATTATGATAAAGCTGTATAGTGTATTGGTTAAGACTGCTCACTCTGGAACCAGCCTTCCTGTTTGGGTTTGGATATTACCTTGGTCACATACTAGCTGTGTAACCAAGAGCCACTTCAGTTCTTTGCCTCTAAGAAAGAATGAAAGGATAATAATTATAGAACCTTTCTTACTCAGTTGTTGTGAGAATTAAATGTTGTCCACGTTGAGTTGTCTAAAACAGTACTTGGCATAAAGTTTGTAGTCAATAAAAGTTATTCTAATAAGTATTTTATTGCTATACAGTTATTCCATTTCTAAAACATTGATAAAATCAAATTTCTGGGTTTATGAGACCAAAAACCAGAAGTTGTCCTCTCTTGGGCCAGTTAAACTATCCACTAAAAGATATACTTGATCGACTAGCCAGCATCCCTGAACTCCATTGTTATCTTCCATCCGTTGTAAACATGGTGCCACTTCATGCCAGAGTAGAGTAAGTCAGATAGCCATCTGACCAGGAAATAGACTCCTAGAGTGATCTTCCCATTGTTGCAGAGCAAGTGACCACTGGGCTTGGGGACCTCTGGTCATCTGACTCAATAATCCCATAGTCGTTTCATTGTATAATGAAAATATAAGATTTTCTAGTCCTCTTCTCTTCTCTTATTCTCAGATTAGCAGGATTCGTATAAGCAAGTACAGTTTGATGTTCTACAAAGAGGTTCTACTGGTTAAAGCAGGGCCTTTCCTTGAAAACTCATATGCCTTGCTGTGTAGATGCTTTTCATTCTAGAGCACATTCTGCTAAAAGATAATGTGAGAAGATCTTTGGGAAAACATAGCATTTAGGTAATGGTACATTAGTCTCCTCAAGAAAACGTTTTTGATTCCAGTCATAGACGTAAGCATCGTGTATTGTATAATTGTGTAACAGAACTGCACTGCCTGCTTACTCGTTAAGTCATGTTCAACTCTTTATGACCCCATGGACTGTAGTCCTTCAGGCTCTTCTGTCCTTGAGATTTCGCAAGCAAGAATACTGGACTGGGTTTCTGTTTCCTTCTCCACGGGATCTTCCCAACCCAGGGGTCCAACCCACATCTTCTGCATTGACAGGAGGATTCTTTACCACTGAACCTCCTGAGAAGCAACAAAAATATAGTAAACACATCTTAGTCTCTCATAGCACATATACATTAAGTTTATCTTATTCATATTATTTAGCAGACAGAATGAATGCTATAATGGAGACCCTTCAGAAAACAATATGACAGAAATGTGTTTGTCTGCTACGGTCTTCCAGGGCTGGAGAATGGTTCAGGGCAGACAGGCAACTGTGTTCCACAAGCTCATCCAGGACCTGAGGTCCATTCTCTCATTTTTTTCTGTGCTCCAGATGTTTCCTCATTTACATGCTGCAGCTCACTCTCAAGTAGCACGTCCCTACATTCCAGCCCATGTGACCATGAGAAATCAGAACTTTTTCAAAATAGTTTTTAAAGAGTATTCTTCAGTGTTGATACCCATCACTTGGTTCACATTTCAGTGCTCAACATTTATATACTGGTTTCAAAGCACTATAGAAAATATGGGCTCTGCAGCTCCATTCTGCAGGGCATTCTGGTATTAAAAGGAAGAAGGGAGGAATTAAGTCTGGAGAATAGTTAACAGTGTTACGTAAATCCATGGGGTGGGATAAGTGATTTCTAGTGACTATGTGAAAGCAAAGAGATTATATAAGCAAGCAGGTAGTCCAGTTATCTGGATGTGAAGGAATTGCTTATTACATGCTTATGAGGTTGGAAATGAATACAACTGTGTAAATCCAATCAATGTTACTGGGAATGGAGCACTGTATCTTTATGGCTGGGATAAAGAAAGAAAAAACTCAATGCTTGATTATTTTTCTATGGTCTTCAGTAAATAAGCAAGTTGACTGTAAATAAGAACTCCTTATCTTTTGTATTCAAAGATAGAGATGAGAAGTAGAATGTTTCTTAAGTGAGCATTTTATACTTCTTGAAGAATTTATTTGACGTAGGATGTTAACTGTCTTTCTGTTTCGCATTTCACTCAAATGTTAGCTGATTTTATTTATCTTAGCAAGCTACCTAATTTTACATGTTGTGATATTTTGGATATTTCTTTAGAGATCTCAAAAACCATAAATAATAAAGGGAATATGCATCGAGTGATGGAATATGCTTCATTATTTGTTTTTTTATCACACTAGGAAATCCTAGTAGGTATACTGAGATTATCACATACACATACAGTTTTTTTGGTAAGCCACAGTACATGAATAATATAAAACTAAGTTTTAAAATCCTGAGTCAGTATTGTAAATACAAACTCTAGGCCCTAGAGCTAAAATTTCAAGAGACAGTATTCTTGTCCATTATTCATTGCAAAAATGCATGTATCTCTAATGGGAAAACCACTTCTATCATGAAGTATAGAAGATCTTTGAGTTTTAGTTCTGTTTATGCTAATGTAAGTATTTTTATCACTATTAAGTTTGCAGGTTGGGTTGTTTTGGGACTCATCTTGGAGAGTTTCTTTCAATGTGTTGAATTTAGTTTATAGGTGTACACTGTAAGAAAACAAACATTCTTTTCTCCTATAATCTTTGGAGTCATTTCAAAGACATGAGTTGAAATGTTTTGGTAGCAGACATATAGCCATGGGCTCTGATTCAAAAATAAATCCAGTCAGTAATGCTAATAAATGATTACTTGCATTTGTTTCTGATTGTTTCCACCATAAATAGAATGTGTGGCAGCTTACTATTAACACTGTGTATGTGACACAGGCATTTTATAAGTTCTAAATACTGTAAGCATGAACTAATGTGTTTCTTTCTATTAATACTTCTGGCAACAGATTCTTTAGAAATAATCAAATATGGAAATCCTGAAGTACTTGGACATCAAGGATGCCTTAGAAAGTGAGCCTTTTCCTGTTTCCCATGGTAGAAATGAGAGAAGGCCTGTATTTGGCATTGGCTGTGGGTGAAGTTTTTCTTATTATAAGAGAAAATTACCTTTATTATATTTACTTTTTATTATCCTAAAAATCTCTACTATAATAGAGAAAAGGGGAAGGGGAAGCAAGTGTTTTATATATCTTGATAATATAATACTAATGATACCAAGATCTGAAAATTAAAATTAATGTCAATGAAAAAAGTCAACCACACTAATCTTATCCAATAAAACAACTTAGATCACTTCAAATTTTTATATGTAAAGCATGCCATTATCATTATTAGGTAATTTTATTATCTTGCTAAATTATTCTTGCTATTTTCTAAGTCACTGCAGTGAAACAAATTTTTTTATTTCACACTGCTGCTGCTAAGTCACTTCAGTCGTGTCCGACTCTGTGTGACCCCATAGACGGCAGCCCACCAGGCTCCCCCATCCCTGGGATTCTCCAGGCAAGAACACTGGAGTGGGTTGCCATTTCTTTCTCCAATGTGTGAAAGTGAAAAGTGAAAGTGAAGTCGCTCAGTCGTGTCCGACTCTTAGCAACCCCAAGGACTGCAGCCTACCAGGCTCCTCCATCCATGAGATTTTCTAGGCAATAGTACTGGAGTGGCTTGCCATTGCCTTCTCCGTTATTTCACACTACACAGTAGCAATTCATTAGTGTCTATAATGACACTTGAATTCAATCAACCATATTAAACATTGACGTATTTCCAGAATAGTCTGCAGAACAGTGATATGTATACTTGGATTTTGAGAGTCTTAGAATCAAGTAAAAGGTAACATATTTTATGGCAGATAAAATTCATACTGGAACAATGAGTTTAATTTACCACCAGACAGTAAGCAAATAAGATGTCAAAAATTCATGTAATTTAGTAGTCCATTAAGCCTGGTATAGCCATATCCTATATACGTCAATGGATTTGAATAAAACTGTATTTTGGAAAATTATCACTGTCCTTTACTATTTGAATGAAATTTAGGAAAATGCTTAATCTGAAAGATTTTAAGCTACTTAATTTTTTTTACCACCTAGTAATAGACGTTATGCTCAGGAATTTAAAAAGTAGATGCAATTGATGTATTCTAGAAGGCAATGGCAGGCCACTCCAGTACTCTTGCCTAGAAAATCCCATGGATGGAGGAGCCTGGTGGGCTACAGTCCATGGGATCGCTAAGGGTCGGACACGACTGAGCGACTTCACTTTCACTTTTCACTTTCACACATTGGAGAAGGAAATGGCAACCCACTCCAGTGTTCTTGCCTGGAGAATTCCAGGGACGGGGGAGCCTGGTGGGCTGCCGTCTATGGGGTCACACAGAGTCGGACACGACTGAAGTGACTTAGCAGCAGCAGCAGCAGCAGATAGATTATACTTCTAAATATTTCAGATGTATTTTTATTTTTATTTTATTTTTTTAAATTTTTATTTAATTTTTTTGACATTTCTTTTTTTTTTATTATTTTTTTAAATTTTTATTGGAGGCTAATTATTTTACAGTATTATATTGGTTAGGTTTGTCATACATTGACATGAATCTGCCCCGGGTGTATTTTTAAATTCACATTACAAAATTTGTGGAAACAGAATATGTGTTACTTATTAAAACATATTTTAATAACCTTACAGTAGGTAAAGATTTCTTAAATAGGACATAAAAATCTTAACCATAAAAGAAAAATTGATGAATTAGATTATATTAAGTTTAATAATTTATCTTCATTAAAGTACATGATTAAGATAGTGAAAAATAAGCTACAGAGTGGGAATAAATCTGGCAAATGAAGCATATTTAGAATATATAAAGAACTTTTTACAAATCAGTAAAAAAGGATGGATAATCCAATAGAAAAGGGGGTAGACATTTGAACAGACAGGTCTTCCCTGGTGGTCCAGTGGTTAAGAATCTGACTTGCAATGCAGGAGTATCAGTTCCATCTCTGGTCTGGGAAGATCCCACATGTTGCGGGAGAGCTAAGCCCATGTGCCACAGCTACTGGACCTGCACTCTGGAGCCTGCAGGCTGCAACTACTGTGCCCATGTACTGCACCTGCTGAAGCCTGCATGCCTTAGAGCATGTGCTCTGAAGCAGGAGTAGCACTGCAGTGAGAGGGCTGCATACCTGAACTAGAGAATAGTCCCCGCTCTTCTCAACTAGCGAAAACCCTGCACTCAGTAACAAACCCAGCACAGCCAAACTTAAAAATAAATAAATAATAAAAATAAATTTAAAAATAATTGAACAGGCTATTCACAAAAGAGACTATCCAAATACCCAATAAGCATATGTAAAATATGTCAGTTTCATTAACCATTACAAAAATGCAAAATAAAACTACAGTGAGAGAAGACTACACATCTATCAAATGGCTAAAATGAAGACAGACAATGCTGAGTTTGTCCATGATATGTAGCAAATTAAACTCTTATTATAAATAATCATATAAATTGATGCAAACAAAGCATGTCACAAATTTCAACACAGATTCATGATTATTAAAAAAAAAAAGAAAGAAATTAAGAATTGAGGAACAGAGGGGCATGGGCTTCCCAGGTGGCTCAGTGGTAAAGAACCGCTTGCCAATGCTAGGAATGTGAGTTCAGTCCCTGGGTCTGGAATATCCCCTGGAGGAGGAAATGGCAACCTATTCCAGTATTCTTGCCTGGAGAATTCCATGAACAGAGGAGCCTGGCGGGCTATAGTCCATAGGGCCACAGAGAGTCGGACACGACTGAGACTGTGACTAAGCACATACGCATGGAAGTTCCTCAAAAAATCAAAATAGAGCTACTGTATGATCCAGTAATCCCACTTCTGGGTATGTGTATATATGAAGGAAATGAAATCAACTTATCAAATAGACATATACACCTCCATGTATATTGTAGCATTATTCACAAATCCATGATATGGAAGCAACCCAATGTGCACTGATGGATAAAGAGAATATTGGATATGCACATAATGGAATATCAGTTTATCCTTAAAAAGGAGGAAGAAATTTCTATTTGCATCAACAGGAAAACATTATCCTAAGTGAAATAAAATAGTCACAGAAGGACAAATACTATGAGATTCAACTTCCTAGGTTGGTACAAAAGTAATTATGGTTTTGGAACCTGAATTTTAAATCATTATAACTAGCCTCAAATATATCTTTATTAACCAAAATAGTAACCATTACAATGAACACATTTTTGCCTATGATAAATGATATTTTATTCCTATTGCATAAAACTCCGTGCTTCGGGATTTGACGAACTCTTGGAAAGCATTTTTTGCCTCCTGCTGGTTGTGGAAGCGTTTTCCCTGCAAAAAGTTGTTGAGATCCTTAAGAAACGGTAGTCAGTTGGCGAGAAGTCAGGTGAATATGGCAGATGAGACAAAACTTCAGAGCCCAATTCATTCCAGTTTTGAAGCATTGGTTGTGCAACATGCAATCGGGCATCGTCACGGAGAAAAACTGGGCCCTTTGTGTTGACCAAAGCTTGCTGCAGACATTGCAGTTTTCGGTGCATTTCATCAATATGCTGAGCATGCTTCTTGGATGTGATGGTATTGCTAGGATTCAGAAAGCTGCAGTATATCAAACAGACAACAGACAACAGAACAGTGACCATGACCCATTTATTAGTGCAAGTTTGGCTTTGGGAAGTGCTCTGGAGCTTCTTCTTGGTCTAATCACTGAGCTGGTCGTCGCTGGTTGTCATTTAAAATCCACATTTTGTCACACAGTACAATCCAATCGAGAAATGGTTTGTTGTCATTGTATAGAATAAGAGAAGATAACTCTTCAAAATGACAGTTTTTAAAAAAATTTTTCGGTCAGTTCATGAGGCAACCACTTATCAAGCTTTCTCACTTATCCAATTTGCTTCAAATGCCGAACAAGCATAGAATGGTTGACGTTCTTGGGCAGCTTCTCCTGTAGGTGTAAGAGGATCACCTTCAGTGATCTTCTCAGTTGGTCACTGTCAACTTCTGAAGGCCAGACACTGTGCTCCTGATCTTCAAGGTGATGGTCTCCTTTGTAAAGCTTCTTGAAACACCGCTGTGCTGTACATTCATTAGCAGTCCTGGACCAAATGCATTGTTGATGTGATGAGTTTGTCTCTGCTGCTTTATGACCCATTTTGTACTTGAATGAGAAAATCACTCAACTTTGCATATTGTTAACATCATTTCCATAGTCCAAAGTAAATATACAGTAAGCAGCAAGTAATAATTCATTGGCAAAAACATAAAGCAGGAAATGTGCATCAAAATTATGTATAATATAACCACATTTATTTAAGAGTGTATTCCAGTATCAACCAGCAAAGCTCAGCAGTGCAAAACTGCAATTCCTTTGGCACAAACTTAATATACTACTTCTTAGAAGCAGAGACTGGTGGTTGCCAGAGCCTACGGAGAGAAAGAAATGAGAAATTGTTTTTCAAAGAGTACCGTGTGCTTTGCTTAGTTGCTCATGACTTTTCAACCCCTTGGACCATAGTCTACCAGGCTCCTCTGTCCATGGGGATTCTCCAGACAAGAACACTGGAGTGGGTTGCCATTTCCTTCTCCAGGGGATCTTCCCAACCCAGGTCTCCCACATTGCAGAAAGATTCTTTACCATCTGAGCAAACATAGAAGTCCAAGCGTACTGGAGTGGGTTCAGTTCAGTTCAGTCACTCAATCGTGTCCGACTCTTTGCGACCCCATGAATCACAGCACGCCAGGCCTCCCTGTCCATCACCAACTCCCGGAGTTCATTCAAACTCATGTCCATCGAATCGGTGATGCCATACAGCCATCTCATTCTCTGTCGTCCCCTTCTCCTCCCGCCCCCAACCCTTCCCAGCATCAGAGTCTTTTCCAGTGAGTCAACTCATCGCATGAGGTGGCCAAAGTATTGGAGTTTCAGCTTTAGCATCAGACCTTCCAATGAACACCCAGGATTGATCTCCTTTAGAATGGAGAATCCCAGGGACAGGGGGAACCTGGTGGGCTTCCGTCTATGGGGTCACACAGAGTCGGACACGACTGAAGTGACTTAGCAGCAGCAGCAGAATGGACTGGTTGGATCTCCTTGCAGTCCAAGGGACTCTCAAGAGTCTTCTCCAGCACCACAGTTCAAAAGCATCAATTCTTCGGCCATCAGCTTTCTTCACAGTCCAACTCTCACATCCATACATGACCACTGGAAAAACCATAGCCTTGACTAGATGAACCTTTGTTGGCAAAGTAATGTCTCTGCTTTTTAATACACTATCCAGGTTGGTCATAACCTTCCTTCCAAGGAGTAAGTGTCTTTTAATTTCATGGCTGCAATCAGCATCCGCAGTGATTTTGGAACCCAAAAAAATGAAGTCTGACACTGTTTCCACTGTTTCCCCATCTATTTCCCATGAAGTGATGGGACCAGATGCCATGATCTTTGTTTTCTGAATGTTGAGCTTCAAGCCAACCTTTTCACTCTCCTCTTTCACTTTCTTCAAGAGGCCTTTGAGTTCCTCTTCACTTTCTGCCATAAGGGTGGTGTCATCTGCATATCTGAGGTGATTGATATTTCTCCCAGCAATCTTGATTCCAGCTTGTGCTTCTTCCAGCCCAGCTTTCCTCATGATGTACTCTGCATATAAGTTAAATAAGCAGGGTGACATTATACAACCTTGACGTACTCCTTTTCCTATTTGGAACCAGTCTGTTGTTCCATGTGCAGTTCTAACTGTTGCTTCCTGACCTGCATACAGGTTTCTCAAGAGGCAGGTCAGGTGGTCTGGTATTCCCATCTCTTTCAGAATGTTCCACAGTTTATTGTGATCCACACAGTCAAAGGCTTTGGCATAGTCAATGAAGCAGAAATAGATGTTTTTCTGGAACTCTCTTGCTTTCTCCATGATCCAGCGCATATTGGCAATTTGATCTCTGGTGCCTCTGCCTTTTCTAAAACCTGCTTGGACATCTGGGAGTTCACGATTCACATATTGCTGAAGCCTGGCTTGGAGAATTTTGAGCATGACTTTACTAGTGTTTGAGTGAGTGCAATTGTGTGGTAGTTTGAGCATTCTTTGGCATTGCCTTTCTTTGGGATTTGAATGAAAACTGAACTTTTCCAGTCCTGTGGCCACTGCTGAGTTTTTCAAATTTGCTGGCATATTGAGTGCAGCACTTTCACAGCATCATCTCTCAGGATTTGAAATAGCTCAATTGGAATTCCTTCACCTCCACTAGCTTTGTTTGTAGTGATGCTTTCTAAGGCCCACTTGACTTCACATTCCAAGATGTCTGGCTCTAGGTCAGTGATCACACCATCGTGATATCTGGGTCGTGAAGATCTTTTTTGTACAGTTCTTCTGTGTATTCTTGCCACCTCTTCTTAATATCTTCTGCTTCTGTTAGGTCCATACCATTTCTGTCCTTTATCGAGCCCATCTTTGCATGAAAAGTTCCCTTGATATCTCCAATTTTCTTGAAAAGATCTCTTGTTTTTCCTATTCTGTTGTTTTCCTCTATTTCTTTGCATTGATCGCTGAGGAAGGCTTTCTTATCTCTCCTTGCTGTTCTTTGGAACTCTGCATTTAGATGCTTATATCTTTCCTTTTCTCCTTTGCTTTTCGCTTCTCTTCTTTTCACAGCTATTTGTAAGACCTCCTCAGACAGTCATTTTGCTTTTTTGCATTTCTTTTCCATGGGGATGGTCTTAGTCCCTGTCTCCTGTACAATGTCACGAACCTCCGTCCACAGTTCATCAGGCACTCTATCAATCAGATCTAGTCCCTTAAATCTATTTCTCACTTCCACTGTATAATCATAAGGGATTTGATTGAGGTCATACCTGAATGGTCTAGTGGTTTTCCCTACTTTCTTCAATTTAAGTCTGATTTTCGCAATAAGGAGTTCATGATCTGAGCCACAGTCAGCTCCTGGTCTTGTTTTTGCTAACTGTATACAGCTTCTCCATCTTTGGCTGCAAAGAATATAATCAATCCGGTTTTGGTGTTGACCATCTGGTGATGTCCATGTGTAGAGTCTTTTCTTCTGTTGTTGGAAGAGGGTGTTTGCTATGACCATTGCGTTCTTTTGGCAAAACTCTATTAGCCTTTGCCCTACTTCATTCCGTGCTCCAAGGCCAAATTTGCCTGTTACTCCAGGTGTTTCTTGACTTCCTACTTTTGCATTCCAGTCCCCTGTAATGAAAAGGACATCGTTTTTGGGTGTTAGTTCTAAAAGGTCTTGCAGGTCTTCATAGAACTGTTCAACTTCAGCTTCTTCAGTGTTACTGGTTGGGGCATAGGCTTGGATTACTGTAATATTGAATGGTTTGCCTTGGAAATGAACAGAAATCATTCTGTCGTTTTTAAGATTGCATCCAAGTACTGCATTTCGGACTCTTTTGGTCACCATGATGGCTACTCCATTTCTTCTAAATAATTCCTGTCCACAGTACTAGATATAATGGTCATCTGAGTTAAATTCACCCATTCCAGTCCATTTTAATTCACTGATTCCTAGAATGTCTACGTTCACTCTTGCCATCTCCTGTTTGACCACTTCCAATGTGCCTTGATTCATGGACATAACATTCCAGCTTCCTATGCAGTATTGCTCTTTACAGCATAGGAGCTTTCTTCTATCACCAGTCACATCCACAACTGGGTATTGGTTTTGCTTTGGCTCCATCCCTTCATTCTTCCTGGAGTTATTTCTCCACTGATCTCCAGCATCATACTGGGCACCTACCGACCTGGGGAATTCCTCATTCTCTATCCTATCATTTTGCCCTTTGATACTGTTCATGGGGTTCTCAAGGCAAGTATACTGAAGTGGTTTGCCATTCCCTTCTCCAGCGGACCACATTCTGTCACTGGAGTGGGTAGCCTATCCCTTTTCCAGGGGAACTTCCTGACCTAGGAATCAAACTGGGTTCTCCTGCATTGCAGGCAGATTCTTTACCAGCTGAACTACCAGAGAAGCCCTTTCAAAGAGTATATAGTTTCTTTTATGTAAGATAAAATAATTTCCAGAGATTTACTATACAATATAGTATCTATACTTTAAAATGTGATATTTTACACTTAAAAATTATTAGGAGGAAAGGACTCAACTTAATTCTCCTTACCAACACACACACACACACACAAACACAAGGAAGATTTTAGAAATGATGGATGTGTTTAGTACCTTGGTTGTGATGATGGTATCTTTGATATATGTTCGAAATCATCACAATTTAGACATTCAATGTGTCCAGTTTGTTGCTTATCAATTATAACTCAATAAAACTAAAACAGGTGCATTATGTGGTGTAGTATCAAAGTATTTCAAAAATCAGTGAGTTTAGCATGGTCAGAGTTTACAAGGCCAATACATAAAATTGAGGGACTTTTATACACACTCAATGAACAATGAGGAAATAAATTTAAAAGGTGATACTTAGAATATCTCTGAGAAACATGAAATATTTAGGCAATATTTAAGGAATTATGTGCTGAAAATTACAAAAGACTGATGGAAAAAATATGAAAGCCCTAGGTGGAGAAATCTATTTTTCTCATTAATCGGAATAATCAATATTGTTAACATTTCAGCAGTTTTTTAATTGATCTATAGGTTTCATATAACCCAGATCAGTATTCCAGTATATATTCTAATAAAAATTAGTAAGATTACTCTAAAATGCATATGAGAATATGAAGGTCTTAGAGTAGCCGAAACAATTTTGAGAAAGTGCCAAACTGGAGGATTCACAACACTTAATTTCAAAATATTCTAAAGTAATAATTCTCAACAGGGCACTGTTTTGCACTCGCAGGGAGAGAAAACATTCAGCAATGCCCAAGGACATTTTGGTTCTCATATTTGGGAGCTTGCTACTGGTTACGGCTACAGACATTTACAATGACCATTTATAACAGTCTCAAACAAAGAATTCAGTTCAGTTCAGTCGCTCAGTCATGTCCAACTCTCTGCGACCTCACAGACTGCAGCACGCCAGGCTTCCCTGTCCATCACCCGCTCCCGCAGCTTGCTCAAACTCATGTTCATAGAGTCGGTGATGCCATCCAACCATCTCATACTCTCATCCCCTTCTCCTCCTGCCTTCAGTCTTTCCCAGCATCAGGGTCTTTTCTAATGAGTCAACTCTTCACATCAGGTGGCCATAGTATTATACCTTCAGCTTCAGCATCAGTCCTTCCAGTGAATATTCAGGACTAATTTCCTTTAGGATGGATTGCTTTGATCTTCTTGCAGTCCAAGGGTCTCTCAAAAGGCTTCTCTAACACCACAGTTCAAAAACATCAATTCTTTGGCACTCAGCTTCATTTATGGTCCAACTGTCTCACATCGATACCTGACTAACGGAAAACAGCATAGATAAGACAAGACAAACCTTTGTCCGCAAAGTAGTTGTTTCTGCTTTTTAACATACTGTCTAGGGTTGTAACAGCTTTTCTATCAAGGAGCAAGCCTCTTTTAATTTCATGGCTGCAGTCATCATCTGCAGTGATTTTGGAGCCCACAAAAAGAAAGTCTGTCACTGTTTCCATTGTTTCCCAATCTATTTGCCATGAAGTGATGGGACTGAGTTCCATGATCTTAGTTTTTTGAATGTTGAGTTTTAAGCCAGGTTTTTCACTCTACTCTTTCACTTTCGTCAAAAGGCTCTTTAGTTCCTCTTCACTTTCTCCCTTAAGGATGGTGTAATCTGCATATCTGAGGTTATTGATATTTCTCCTGGCAAACTTGATTCCAGCTTGTGCTTCATCCAGCCCGGCATTTCACATGATGTTCTTTTCATAGAAGTTAAATAAATAGGGTGACAATATACAGCCTTGATGTATTCCTTTCCCAATTTGGAACCTGTTTGTTGTTTCATGTCCGGTTCAATCTGTTTCTTCTTAACTCGCATACAGACTTTTCAGGAAGCAGGTAAAAAAAGTGAAGTTGCTCAGTTGTGTCCAACTCATCATGTACTGTAGCTTAGTACTGTGTGCTTTGCTTAGTTGCTCATGACTTTTCAACCCCCTGGACCGTAGCCTGCCAGGCTCCTCCATCCATGGGATTTTCCAGGCAAGAATACTGGTGTGGGTTGCCATTTCCTTCTCTAGGAGATCTTCCCGACCCAGGGATTGAACCCGAGTCTCCAGCATTGTAGGAAAACGCTTTGTCATCTGAGCAACCTGGGAAGTCCAGGAAGCAGGTAAGGTGGTCTGGTATTCCCATCTCTTTTTTAATTTTCCTGTTTGTTGTGGTTCACACAAAGGCTTTGATGTAATCAATAAAGCAGAAGTTGATGTTTTTCTGGAATTCTCTTGCTTTTTTGATGAGCCAGTGAATGTTGGCAATTTGATCTGGTTCCTCTTCCTTTTGTAAATGCAGCCTGAACATCTGGAAGTTGTGTTCAAGTCTTTGCAACCCCATATACTGTAGCTTGCCAGTCTCCTCTATCCATAGAATTATCCAGGCAAATATACCAGAGTGCATTGCCATTCCCTTCACCAGGCGACTTATTGACCCAGAGATCAAACCTGGGTCTTCTGTATTACAGGCAGTTTCTTTACCCTCAGTGAAACCCTTCTGTTAGGTCCCCAATAGCTCTATTTTATATAGTAGTGTGCATATGTCAATCTCATTCTTCCAATTTAAGATATATCAGTTCAGTCACTCAGTTGTGTCCGACTCTTTGAGACCCCATGGAGTGCAGCATGCCAGGCTTCCCTGTCCATCACCAACTCCCAGAGCTTGCTCAAACTCATCTCCATTGAGTCGGTGATGTCTTCCAACCATCTCATCCGCTGACGTCCCCTTCTCCTCCTGCCTTGAATATTTCCCAGCATCAGGGTCTTTTCCAAGGAGCTGGTTCTTCTTCAGCATCAGGTGGCCAAATATTGGAGTTTCAGCTTCAACATCAGTCCTTCCAGTGAATATTCAAGACTGATTTCCTTTAGGATGGACTGGTTGGATCTCCCTGCAGTCCACGGGACTCTCAAGAGTCTTCTCCAATGCCACAGTTCAAAAGCATCAATTCTTCTATCCTCAGCTTTGTTTATAGTCCAAATCTCACATCCATACATGACCACTGGAAAAGCCATAGCTTTGACTACACAGACCTTTATTGGCAAAGTAGTGTCTCTGCTTTTTAATATGCTGTCTAGGTTGGGCATAGCTTTTCTTCCAAGGAGCAAGTGTCTTTTAATTTCATGGCTGCATTCACCATCTGCAGTGATTTTGGAGCCTAAAAAAATTAATTCTGTCTCTGTTTCCATTGTTTCCCCATCTATTTGCCATGAAGTGATGGGACTGGATGCCATGATCTTCGTTTTCTGAATGTTGAGTTTTAAGCCAACTTTTTCACTCCTCTTTCACTTTCATCAAGAAGCTTCTTAGTTCTTCTTCACTTTGGTGTCATCTGCGTATGTGAGGTTATTGATATTTCTCGCAGCAATCTTGATTCCAGTGTATGCGTCATATCACAATAAAAATTATGATAAATTAGACTTTCTAAGTAAATAGAAAAAAAAACTATACACTGACAAAATAATTTGCAAATCTTGTATCTGTCAGTTTTTACCTGATGTGTGCAAAGAATTCTCAAAATGCAAGAAAACAAACAGTGCAGTGTTTAAGATAAATAAAAGACTTGATTATACAGTTAAACAAAAAATATGTGTCCAATTAGCATATGAAAATGTACTGAATATCATTAGTCATGCTAATATAAATTAAGACAATAATGTAATACTACTCTATTACTAGCACTTTCAGTTCAGTTCAGTTCAGATGCTCAATCATGTCCAACTCTGTGAACCTGTGAATCACAGCACGCCAGGCCTCCCTGTCCATCACCAACGCCCTTTACTATGTTACTATTTTACCATTATTATATTGATGTATTACTGTAAGTATATTATTATTGCTACTAGTAGTATTACTTCTACATGCACAAATCAAAAATGAAAACAAAAACCTTACAATAACAGAGAGTAATGCAGAACAACTAGATCTCCCAAAGACTGCTTTTGGGAATGCATTATCATGTTTATTTTTAGAAAAAGTTTTTAATATACATAAGCATGTATATGCCACGTCTTAACAACCCTATTCCTTCATATTTACCCCATGGAAAGAAAAACCTAAGTGCACAGGAAAGCTGTATGTGAGCATTTATGGTAAGTTTAAAACGCCAAGACTTGGAAAAAATCCATTTGTTTGTTCACCTGGTAAGCAAAGTGTGTAGCCATGTAATTGAATGATAACTAAGCACTGAGAGGAAACAAAGTAGTGGTACAGTCGCGCAGGTGAATATCAAATGCATTATGCTAAGTGAAAGAAGGAAAATTCAATAAACTGAAAAGATCCCATTTGTATTTGTATAAAGTCTGGAAAACACAAAATTACAGGGCCAAAAAATAGATGATTGTCTCATCATACGGGGAGGGATTAAGTAAGAAAAAGGGCAAAGAGCAGATTTGATGGGATAAAGCTGTTAAAATTTTTTGATTATGGTGGTTGTTAACACAGTTGTATGCACTTGTTAAAACTCATAGAACTGTAATTTAAAGGGTGACCTTTACAATATATGATACCTCAAAAAAACTGACCTCACAATTTTAAGATATGACAACAAATAAAGCCTAAAGTTTTCTATTTCATAAAAAAATTTACATACACAATTAATTAATATTCCTGCCCTTCTTTTCAACTACCTATGTGTGCATCTGGATTTTCTTCATATATTTCAATCAAAACAAGATTCTTAACACATTGAAAACAGAAGCATACATGCCAACTTAGTCATCTTCTATTAAGCTAGACATTAAAGAGATTGGCAAACATATAAAAAATGCCATTCTTTTTACAAATTTTTAGTTTCATTAAATAATTTTCAAAAAAATGAATTACTTTTGGTGTTATGGATCAATCAATAGGTTTTCAAATATTTTTATTTCTAATGGTAAATTTGAATACCAGTAATTACAAAAGCAAAATTGAACTGAACTGAACTTAGTATATTTTAAGAGGATAAAGGAGTCCTTAGACCAAAAACTTTTGAGAACTGTTGATTGAGAAAGCAGACCAACGATTTGGAAGGAAACAGGTGTCCAGAATGACCACAGGAGCAAGCAGCTAAACACTGTGAACCAGTTGTATTAAGATCTTTTTTGTTACAGGAGTAAACTCCTTGCTTTTCAGTCAGTCTGTTGATGGATCTCTTCCTTATACCAGCCAACCTTACCTTAGCTAATGTAACAGCCATGAACCACTAAACACTGCTGTTTATTCCAAACACTGCTACATTCTCAAGTTTCATTCTGAAAACAATAATGCTTGTAGGCATTTTGAACACATTTTACACATGAAGAAACTGAGTCTCCAAAAGAGGAATTATCTTTGGTCAAAGTCATACAGCCAAACATTTTCTTTTCAGGCTTTATTTCAAAACCAGTATAACTTCATCACATAGTATGCTGGCTTGGATACAGACAGACCTGCATTCATATCCCTGTTTAAGCATTTGATACATTTAAGAGTTGATGGCTATTAAATGAAACTTGAATAGTACCTATTTTGCAGTGTTGTTTGAATTTTTAAAAAATGAATGGATATAAAATTTAGTCTCAGGTAAATAAAAATAGGAAAAGGAGTATGTCAAGGCTGTATATTGTCACCTTGCTTATTTAACTTATATGCAGAGTACATCATGAGGAACGCTGGGCTGGAAGAAGCACAAGCTGGAATCAAGATTGCTGGGAGAAAAATCAATAACCTCAGATATGCACATGACACCACCCTTATGGCAGAAAGTGAAGAGGAACTCAAAAGCCTCTTGAGGAAAGTGAAAGAGGAGAGTGAAAAGGTTGGCTTGAAGCTCAACATTCAGAAAACAAAGATCATGGCATCTGGTCCCATCACTTCATGGCAAATAGATGGAAAAACAGTGGAAACAGTGTCAGACTTTATTTTTTTGGGTTCCAAAATCACTGCGGATGCTGATTGCAGCCATGAAATTAAAAGACGCTTACTCCTTGGAAGGAAAGTTATGACCAACCTTGATAGTATATTAAAAAGCAGAGACATTACTTTGCCAACAAATGTCAGTCTAGTCAAGGCTATGGTTTTTCCCGTGGTCATGTATGGATGTGAGAGTTGGACTGTGAAGGAAGCTGATCGCTGAAGAATTGATGCTTTTGAACTGTGGTGCTGGAGAAGACTCTTGAGAGTCCCTTGGACTGCAAGGAGATCCAACAAGTCCATTCTAAAGGAGATCAGTCCTGGGTGTTTATTGGAAGGACTGATGCTAAAGCTGAAACTCCAATACTTTGGCCACCTCATGTGACGAGTTGACTCACTGGAAAAGACTGATGCTGGGAAAGGTTGGGGGCAGGAGGAGAAGGGTTCGACAGAGAATGAGATGGCTGGATGGCATCACCGACTCTGTGGACATGAGTCTGAGTGAACTCTGGGAGTTGGTGATGGACAGGGAGGCCTTGCGTGCTGTGATTTATGGGGTCGCAAAGAGTTGGACGCGACTGAGTGACTGAACTGAACTGAACTGAAATACCAAATACATTATAACTATTATTATGTCTCACTGCCTTTCCTCTTTTTGGAGTAAGAGAGATTTCATGGTAATTAGAAAACTATCTGTAATGTGCTTAGAGGCAACATTTCTGGCATGTTGTTAGCAAACAATAAGTGGTAGCAGTTATCATTCCTGCCTTTGTTGTGCATGAGTATTTGAGGAAATCTTTGTTCCAGCAGGCTCGCCTTTAAAATCCTTTTAAGTGCCCAACATTTTATCTAAAATTTCTAGTGAAACACTCAGCTCTGAACTAGTTATTTGTAAGGCAAAATCAGATATTTTCACTTCATGTTATTTCTCAGTTGAGTTTAGAGAGTATATGGTGAGGGACATTATCTAAGATATCAAGATTTTACATCATCACTCAAGCCTAGTGTAAGGCTGAATATTCTTCCAAGAGACTCTGTAAAACACTTAATAAGATTTGCACTGCTTGTGTTTTCCGTGTTCAGTGGTAGGAGGGTGTATATCTGGCTTGTCAGTGCATACTTTCATGAGACTTTATACCGTAGATGAGTGTAAGGTCAAAAGGGCTCGATAATGTTAGGTTAAAATAACTCAGACAGCAGGTAAGCGGTGCAACAGGCTTTAATGGCGAAGCGCCCCCCGGGCGGGATTCCCAGACCCAACAGAGCGAGGTCGGGCAAGTCCGCACTCGAACAAAGACAAAGAGCAACTTATCTAGCTTCACAATAAGGGGCCGCGAACTTTTTCCCGAATGAGGCACGGTTTGGAATGGTGGTTCCTCAGAGGTCAGTTAGCCGGGGGGCAAGACTGGGTTGGTTGCCCGGTCTGCTCAAGGTTGTGCTGACGCAGTGGAATCGTTCTTGCTGTTTCTGGGCAGGAGGTTAGGAGGGGTAGGTTAGGAGAGGGTTGATTTCTACCAGGAACCGCTACATCAAGAACACTCCAGCAGTGTGGGAGGGAATGAGAGAACAGAGCACAATAGTCAGAGTCTGGCAGGGCTTTTTCCTGCCCGTGGGAAAGGGAAGAGGAGAAAGAGAAGCCAAGATGGCCACCGGGGCCCGCCTTACAATGAGAAACTATATAGCTTCTCTGTTTAAACCTCTAACTTACTCATGAGAGAAATAAATGTGTTCTCCACTTAAATACACTGTCCCTCTTAGAGGAAAATCATCAAAAAAGTAATACAGTGAAAAATTTTCTTCATCTTTCATTTCTCATCCGGAACAGTTCCCAACCCATTCTTAGTGGTTTCCACTATGGTTAGTTCCATATTTTTTTTCAGCAATTTTTTTCCTTTTTATGCATATACAAGCACCACAGGATTTGCTAAGAATTTTGACATGTAACCAAACTGGGTTCTTACCACAACATTAAGAAGAAGAGAGCTGTGCCATACCATGGGGATCTGTAGAGTGCCTGCTGGGAGACTTGACAAAGTAGACTTTAGAAGCATACTTTGAATATTTATCTAGTGGTGTTATTTCTTCTATTTGTTTCTGGCAATGATTCAGGGTAGAGTTAGCCTGAAGTTGTTATTGAGCTGACCTTGAAGTCCCATTCATTTCACACCACCCCCACCCGTTGTGTTTGAAGTAGAAGCTGAAGAGTGAAGATGGTGAAGATGAACACAGATGTGTTTTAGTCTTTGGAATCTCAAGGCAAAACTGATGCTTCTGCCTTCTGATCACATGTTCTTTTGTGGTACTATGCTCATCCCATGTATTCCCTTTTGTATGTTTTAACTTTTAATCTGTGTGATATACACACTTAAGCCAAGGGAACAGCAGACCTTATGGAAGCCATATAAAAGAGATGATTTTCTTTGAAGAGGTCTTAAAGTTTTGTTGATTTAAAATAATAGGTAAAAACTATTATTCATTTAAAACTATATACTGATACCTTATAATAATGGCTGCTCCAGCATGAAAATTAGTCTACAACAGATATGGTTTGAACCCTTTATGAATTAGATAATATAGAAATGCTAATTTTAGTAGCCAAAGGAATTTATTTCTCTCTCATGGACCGGTTTAATATAGCTGTTCCTGCCAGTAGTCTGTTTTCTTCCATATAGTATGTCAAGGAACCCTTTCCCTTCCATCTGTGGCTCCCTCATTCTCTAGGTCTTCCAGCGAGCAGAACAGTGAATATTTAGTGCAGAAGGCACACCTGCTTCTTAAAATCCAGGACCTTGAAATGATACAAATCCAGATCTGCTGCGTTGCATTGTTGTGAACTAGTCATAGGCTGCCTAAGAAGAGCAGTTTTATCCATGATGGATAGCTAGTCATCTCTGGCACAGACTCTTTAAGGTATTTATTACTTTAGTTATTGTCTCATTATGTGGCCCTGTAATTTAGTACATTAGCAGGTTTTGCAAAATTTTGTTTTAATTCAATGGAGCAGCAAAATAGCAACCACTACACTTTGTACAGAACATTTACACGGAAGTTGTCATAGACAGTGCAAAGAATATTTCCAGCGTGAGAATCAGGTCTGTATTTGCTGCTAGTCTCTACCTTCTTTAAGTGTGCGACCTTGGGAAAATCATTTAATCTCCCTGAGCCTGTGTTTCCTCATCCATAAATTGAGGGGCTGTTGTGATCTCCAAAAGTCCTTTCATTGTTAAAATTCTATGACATTTAAGTTATGCAGTTTTTTTTAAAGTTTGTAGTGTGATTTTTTTTCACTTATTTGTCACTTTAATATAATGTCATGGTCATTTTAAGTCAGTAGTCCTACTGAAAGAGTAAAGTTTTGGTATTTGTATTTATTCATGTCTAGTTAAATTTAACAGCAACATGAAATAAATGATTACCTGTTTGGATATAATTTCATAATAAGGCCTCTGAAGGTCGTTTGAAATACTGCACTAATTAATGTTTTATTTCCAGCCTTCCTTAATTATTCTAGCCAGATGGTCCTTTATTTATGTTATTGCTAGAGGTTTCCAGCTGAGGTTGTTTGATTGTTGAAGAAAAATATGTGATGGCACCATAAGATAACTGTAATTGAATTGTTAGGTATGTTCAAGCATTCACGCCTTCTGTCCCTGTTTTAGCCACATCTGGGAAATAAGTTTGTTAACAAAGCACTTTGACACCTCATCTGATGCTTGAGTGGGATTCTGAACTGTGCAGAAGGAATTCAGATGGGAAAATGACTGCATTTATTGTAAAAGGATACACTTTGCAAACATCTCTCTGTGCAAAATTCGTTTTGTGGATGATGAAAAAAAAAACCCTTCAAATAAGTGCACTTTTAAGGACATGATCTGTTTTCCAATGTCCTAATAACTTTAGGAATAAGCTGTTCCATTAAGGTCAAATTCAAAATTTGTGCAGATTAACCACCATTTAAGAAGCAGTTAAATGGAATTTTTATGGCATAGAACTTCAAAAGTCTAAATGAATTATCAGCTGAATAGATAGTCCAATAAAAGAAACAGACTTAAAATGGAAGATAAAAGTGATAAAGTGACAGTAAATTAGAGAATAGAGCTAAAAGCTCCATTGTTATAAAGAACAACAATAGACCTCCTGAATTATCTGTGTTTCTTTAGAAAGTATCTCCTCTCCTTTCACTTGTGAGTTTTAGAATTACTAAATAAATTAATAGCATTTGAGCTGGAAGCTTCTATCAGCCAAGTTAGGTAGGAAGCCTTATTAACATGGCCTTTGGCAACTTAACACTGGACAATTTTCTTCCAAGAGAATGTGATTTCATTATTATAGTACTTAAGCTGTGCACATGCAGAATAAATCAGTTCAGTGACCTTCATCCCAATGTGTTCAAAGACTTTGAGGCCTTAGTGTATGCACAGTGGTTATAATTGTAATTAGCATTATTTTCCAACATGCTAGTAGTTCAGTCTGTATGCTCTTTGTTCATATCATAGAAGCTCTGCTTGTCTTGTCTTTGCTTATCCTGATTCATATAGAAATAAAATTGTATTGGTCAGACGACTGTTTGCTTTAAATCAAGTTATTGCTTGAATGTGTGTGTACTAGTCGCTAAGTCGTATCCGACTCTTTGCAACCCCATGGAATTTTGCCCACCAGGCTCCCCTGTCCATGGGATTCTCCAGGCAAGAATACTGGAGTGGGTTGCCATTTCCTCCTTCAGGAGATCTTCCCAACCCAGGGATCGAACCCATGTCTTTTATGTCTCCTGCATTGGCAGGCAGGTTCTTTACCATTAGCACCTGGGAAGCTTGAATATAATAAAATTAATAGATATTTGTTGTTAATTATTAAAGAGGTATCAAATCAGGGGGATAATTTGATATTTAATGATATGGGTGAAGCAAAGCAAATTACTCCCAATAGAATATACCTGCATGCACACACACATAGATTCACTTGAATAGGAAAACTGACCGTGTGGATTTTAGAAGATTTTTAAAGAAACCAAAGAGGAAAATGAACTATAAGGGGATTGTATTACTGCTTTGCTTTCCGTTTTAATTTCGTCTATCATTTTGCTAAATGGCACACTTAAGTCAGCTATCTTAAAAGTACTAAATCCTGCTTTATAAGAGGAAAAGCTTAATAGTGTGTTTATTATTATTATTATTATTATGTTCCCATTTCTGTCATTTAATTAGTTGATTATCCCAACCTGGTAATTTCTCTCTGTAGTACTCTTTTGGTACCAGTGACTGAAGTCTCCTAATTTATATAACACTGAACTTGTTTAGATTTGACCATGTGGGACATGTTCTAAGAAATAACCACATATGCTGCTTAAATGTACTTGATTATAAGCAGAATAGGAGCCAGTTTGAGTGTTCTCTTGGCTTGCCATGGAGAAATACTTAACCACAGCCCTTATTTCATCTTTTGGCCACCACCTAGTTTATAGGGCTTCCCTGGTAGCTCAAATGGTAAAGAATCTGCCTACAATGCGGGAGACCTAGGTTTGATCCCTGGGTCAAGAAGATTCCCTGGAGAAGGAAATGGCAACCCACTCTAGTATTCTTGCCTGGAAAGTCACATGGACAGAGGAGCCTAGGGGGCTGTTACAGTTCATGGGATCACAAAGAGTTGAACTTGACTGAATGACCAATACTTTCACTTTCTTAGTTTATAAGGGGAAGATCAATGTTCCTAAGTTGACATGAATTAAAAGAAGAGTTATCTTTGGAAAGATAACCAAACTTTTCATGAAAGTCATACAGATTATGAAAAATGAGAGAGAAAGAAGAAATTCACATCTTGTTAGGAATTATTAAATGTATTTCTGTTGGGATTCATAAGGCTTCCCAGATGGCTCAACAGTAAAGAATTCACATGCAGTGTGGGAGACATGGTTCAATCCCTGGGTAGGGAAGATCTCCTGGAGAAGGAGATAGCAACCTGACCCAGTATTCTTGCCTGAGAAATCCCATGGACAGAGGAGCCTGGTGGGCTACAGTCCATGGGGTCACAAAGAGTTGGACGTGACTCAGTGACTAAACAACAACGGGGATTCATAAGAAGATGAAAGATGTTACCTTTAACTACTTTCTTTTATTTACTTTGAAGTTGACTTTTATAGCTGTTTGTCATTTGTCAGTGGTTGGTCAGTGCTGAGTTGATCTCTCTTCTATATAGCTGCTGCTAAGTCACTTCAGTCGTGTCCGACTCTGTGCGACCCCATAGACGGCAGCCCACCAGGCTCCCCCATCCCTGGGATTCTCCAGGCAAGAACACTGGAGTGGGTTGCCATTTTCTTCTCCAATGCATGAAAGTGAAGTCGCTCAGTTGTGTCTGACTCTTCGCTACCCTATGGACTGCAGCCTACCAGGCTCCTCCGTCCACGGGATTCTCCAGACAAGAGTACTGGAGTGGGGTGCCATCGCCTTCTCCCTTCTATATAGCAACAGTGTCTAAATATTGTATATGAAACTTAAAATTAGGCAACCAAATTATACACTAGGATGAACTCTTTAGTTACCTACCATTGTGATCATAAAGACCACTGTAGTTTTCTTGATTAAAACCTTTATAAAGTCAGATTATAGGAATTTGTTATTTCTGTATACTCAGTGCCCATTGTGTGAACACATTTATTATAAATTTTAATAACTTCATGCTATACAATAGAATCCTAAAAATTCTTAGTAGAGAATTACTCTTTGCACTTTCAGCCTTTTATATATATTTTTCATATTTTCATTCATATTTACGGATACCATTTCTCTTTTCAAAAATATTTTCCAAACATCATTGTTTTTGTGTTAGCTTTAGATTAACACAGTCTAAAGAGGGTTAGAGATTTTTCTCTTTTGTGTTTTTCTTATTGTATATTTGAGATAAGAAAATCATTCATCATTCAATTCCTAGAAAATAATTCCTATAAAGATTAAATATTGTTTTTAATGGTTACATTGTTGTATTATAACTGACTAGTCCACTACATTTCATTAAGCCAAAAAATTAGATACAAAATGTTTGCTAGTAATCTTGATTTTATTTTGACAAAATGGACTTTTTTCTGAATTTTCTTATTTTCTAAATCATTATTGGTTATTTAGTATAGATGAATTATTATAAGAAGTTTATATAGTGAATATAGATCTCCCTTCAGTTTAGTTCAGTTCAGTTCAGTCACTCAGTCGTGTCCGACTCTCCGCGACCCCATGAATCACAGCACGCCAGGCCCCCCTGTCCATCACCAACTCCCGGAGTACACTCAAACTCATGTCCACAGAGTCGGTGATGCCATCCAGCCATCTCATTCTCCGTCATCCCCTTCTCCTCCCGCCCCCAACCTTTCCCAGCATCAGAGTCTTTTCCAGTGAGTCAACTCGTCGCATGAGGTGGCCAAAGTATTGCAGTTTCAGCTTTAGCATCAGTCCCTCCAATGAACATCCAGGATTGATCTCCTTTAGAATGGACTGGTTGGATCTCCTTGCAGTATAAGGGACTCTCAAGAGTCTTCTCCAACACCACAGTTCAAAAGCATCGATTCTTTGGCGGTCAGCCTTCTTCACAGTCCAACTCTCACATCCATACATGACCACGGGAAAAACCATAGCCTTGACTAGACGGACCTTGGTTGGCAAAGTAATGTCTCTGCTTTTTAATATACTATCAAGGTTGGTCATAACTTTCCTTCCAAGGAGCAAGCGTCTTTTAATTTCATGGCTGCAGTCAGCATCTGCAGTGATTTTGGAGCCCAAAAAAACAAAGTCCGACACTGTTTCCACTGTTTTTCCATCTATTTCCCATGAAGTGATGGGACCAGATGCCATGATCTTTGTTTTCTGAATGTTGAGCTTCAAACCAACCTTTTCACTCTCCTCTTTCACTTTCCTCAAGAGGCTTTTGAGTTCCTCTTCACTTTCTGCCATAAGGGTAGTGTCATGTGCATATCTGAGGTTATTGATATTTCTCCCAGCAATCTTGATTCCAGCTTGTGCTTCTTCCAGCCCAGTGTTCCTCATGATGTACTCTGCATATAAGTTAAATAAGCAAGGTAACAATATACAACCTTGACGTACTCCTTTTCCTATTTGGAACCAGTCTGTTGTTCCATGTCCAGTTCTAACAGTTGCTTCCTGACCTGCATACAGGTTTCTCAAGAGGCAGGTCAGGTGGTCTGGGATTCCCATCTCTTTCAGAATGTTCCACAGTTTATTGTGATCGACACAGTCAAAGGCTTTGGCATAGTCAATGAAGCAGAAAGAGATGTTTTTCTGAAACTCTTGCTTTCTCCATGATCCAGCGGATGTTGGCAATTTGATCTCTAATGCCTCTGCCTTTTCTAAAACCTGCTTGAACATCTGGAAGTTCACGGTTTACATACTGCTGAAGCCTGGCTTGGAGAATTTTGAGCATGACTTGACTAGCGTGTGAGATGAGTGCAATTGTGTGGTAGTTTGAGCATTCTTTGGCATTCCCTTTCTTTGGGATTGGAATGAAGACTGACCTCTTCCAGTCCTGTGGCCACTGCTGAGTTTTCCAAATCTGCTGGCATATTGAGTGCAGCACTTTCACAGCATCATCTTTCAAGACTTGAAATAGCTCAACTGGAATTCCATCACCTCCACTAGCTTTGTTCGTAGTGATGCTTTCTAAGGCCCACTTGACTTCACATTCCAAGATGTCTGGCTCTAGGTCAGTGATCACATTATCGTGACTATCTTGGTCGTGAAGATCTTTTTTGTACAGTTCTTCTGTGTATTCCTGCCACCTCTTCTTAATATCTTCTGCTTCTGTTAGGTCCATACCATTTCTGTCCTTTATCGAGCCCATCTTTGCATGAAATGTTCCCTTGGAATCTCTAATTTTCTTGAAGAGGTCTCTTGTTTTTCCTGTTCTGTTGTTTTCCTCTATTTCTTTGCATTGATCACTGAGGAAGTCTTTCTTATCTCTCCTTGCTATTCTTTGGAACTCTGCATTCAGATGCTTATATCTTTCCTTTTCTCCTTTGCTTTTCGCCTCTCTTCTTTTCACAGCTATTTGTAAGGCCTCCTCAGACAGCCATTTCACTCTTTTGCATTTCTTTTCCATGGGGATGGTCTTGGTCCCTGTCTCCTGTACAATGTCACGAACCTCTGTCCAGAGTTCATCAGGCACTCTATCAATCAGATCTAGTCCCTTAAATCTATTTCTCACTTCCACTGTATAATCATAAGGGATTTGATTTAGGTCATATCTGAATGGTCTAGTGGTTTTCCCTACTTTCTTCAATTTAAATCTGAATTTCGCAATAAGGAGTTCATGATCTGAGCCACAGTCAGCTCCTGGTCTTGTTTTCGCTAACTGTATACAGCTTCTCCATCTTTGGTTGCAAAGAATATAATCAATCTGATTCCGGTGTTGACCATCTGGTGATGTCCATGTGTAGAGTCTTCTCTTGTGTTGTTGGAAGAGGGTGTTTGCTATGACCAGTGCATTCTCTTGACAAAACTCTATTACCTTTGCCCTGCTTCATTCCGTGCTCCAAGGCCAAATTTGCCAGTTACTCCAGGTGTTTCTTGACTTCCTACTTTTGCATTCCAGTCCCCTATAATGAAAAGGACATCTTTTTTGGGTGTTAGTTCTAAAAGGTCTTGTAGATCTTCATAAAACCGATTAACTTCGGCTTCTTCAGCATTACAGGTTGGGGCATAGGCTTGGATTACTGTAATATTGAATGGTTTGCCTTGGAAACGAACAGAAATCATCCTGTCATTTTTTAGATTGCATCCAAGTACTGCATTTCGGACTCTTTTGTTGACCATGATGGCTACTCCATTTCTTCTAAGGGATTCCTGCCCACAGTAGTAGATATAATGGTCATCTGAGTTAAATTCACCTATTCCAGTCCATTTTAATTCACTGATTCCTAGAATGTCTATGTTCACTCTTGCCATCTCCTGTTTGACCACTTCCAATTTGCCTTGATTCATGGACCCAACATTCCAGGTTCCTATGCAATATTGCTCTTTACAGCACCGGACCTTGCTTCTATCACCGGTCACATCCACAACTGGGTATTGGTTTTGCTTTTGCTCCATCCCTTTATTCCTTCTAGAGTTATTTCTCCACTGAGCTCCAGTAGCATACTGGGCACCTACCGACCTGGGGAATTCCTCATTCAGTAGCCTATCATTTTGCCCTTTGATCCTGTTCATGGGGTTCTCAAGGCAAGTGTACTGAAGTGGTTTGCCATTCCCTTCTCCAGTGGACCACATTCGGCTGTGGTCCATGTGATCAGATCGGGTAGTTTCCTGTGATTATGATTTCAGTTTGTCTGCCCTCTGGTGCCCCCTCCCAATACCTACCGTCTTATTTGGGTTTCTCTTACCTTGGTCGTGGAAAATGTCTTCACAGCCGCTCCAGCAAAGTGCAGCCGCTGTACCTTACCTTGGGTGAGGGGTATCTCCTCAAGGCCGCCCCTCCTGACCTTGAACGCGGAGTAGCTCCTCTCGGCCCTCCTGCGCCCGCGCAGCCACCGCCTGTTGGATGTGGGGTAGCTCCTCTCGGCCACCGGCCCTGGCCTCAGGCGTGGGGTAGCTCCTCACGGCCTCACCTCTTTGCGTCGTTCCTTGCGCCCGGGCCGGCGTCTCTCGCATCTCCCTTCAGTGTAGTGAAATGGAAAGTCTATTTTTGCCAATTTAAATGTTATACTTATATAGTTTCTAGTTAAAAATATAGAACTGAAGCTTTTTTAATAGTCATTTTAAAAATAATAGTCTATATTTGTCACTGCATAAAATAATTATTACTATAAAACTATAAACACTAAATCAATAGGTACTCTAATAAATGCCAGCAACCAAAAAAATACGTTTAGCTAATAAATAAAGCCCTTCAGATTTATGACTTTAAATTTAAAAGCTTTCATGTGCTTTTATTTTTGAACTCTGATATGTGAATTTTCGAAACTGTTATACTGGTTGATTACTAGTATGCTTTTATATATGTGGCTGTGCATATATAAGTATTCATCTGAAATGATCGTGTTCATTTACTTTGTCTATTAGTGCCTCCTCGTGGCTTTCAGTGTGAAAATCATACTCATCTGCATCAAATAAAAGGCACTAAGTGCTAAGACTGTAGTTATCGCCCCCCGGGCATATGTTTCAAAATGTCTTTCTGCCTCAGATCTCGTCAGGCTACACTGGCTTGTTCTGAATCCACCATGATTTCTCTTTTTCCAAATCTGTTCATAACCTTAGTGCCTCTGTTTAGAATGTTTGTAAACTCCTCCATTACTCCAAACTGGTCTCCATTGCCAAACAATGACAATATCCTTGTAATGGACCTTCAGCTGACATTTCCCTTAAGTCCTCCTACCCCAGACCGCACATCCCATATTGTGGGACTTTTCATGCTGTTTTAGAATTCCCTGTTTACTCATTGCTCTCCCCAACTCTCTGAGTTCCTTGTTTACAAAAATGGTGTCTTTTTTCATCTTTATATTTCCAAAACAACACAGCACAACACCCTGGCACAGAGCTAGTACTAAATTAATGTTTGTTTCATTAATGTTTATAAAACAAAATTATTCATGAGGTCCACCTACACATGCAATATTAAATGTGCCTATGTTCATATCTTTTTATGCATCATTTCTAAATTTAGATAATGTATCTTGAATGCTGCTATTAAATACGATTATCTTTGGTTTCTCTTGTGAGACAGCGAAATAGCTCTCCATACTTGTCTCTGATAATGTGTTTATCTTCAGAACTGAATGAAGTATATGCAGTCTGAATCATTCTATTCATCATTGACATTTTGTCAAAATAGGGGTGATTTTTAGTCTTTCCCTCATGAGAGAGGTTGGCATTGCTATTGTAGAAAAATGAAAATCTGAGGATTTCTAATAAATCTGTTTCTCAGTCTTACTCATTTTCCCCTTGACTATTTTAAAATACTGTTAACTGTTTATAGTTGCATTTTCGTTTTTCCAGTGAAAAGTTTAATTCCTTATAGTAAGACACTGTGATTTGTATAGCACTTAGCATGACGTTTTATATGTACTTGGTGTTCGTGTTTAGATAGCATGGGCTTCCTTGGTAGCTCAGCTGGTAAAGAATCCTCTTGCAATGCAGGAGACCCAGGTTTGATTCCTAGGTCAGGAAAGGTACAAAGGCTGTTCTTGGGCTTCCCTGGTGGCTTAGCTGGTAAAGAATACACCTGCAGTGTGGGAGACCTGGGTTCCATTCCTGGGTTGGGAAGATCCCCTGGAGAAGGGAACAGCTACCCACTCCAGTATGCTGGCCTGGATATTCCATGGACTGTACGGTCCATGGGGTCGCAAAGAGTGGGACATGACTGAGCGACTGTCACTTTCACTTAGCTAAGTGTGAGAATTAGACAGGAAAATGAATAATGTTCATTATTCCTTCAAATAAGATGTGTTGAATTTAAGATAACCACAAATCCTGTGGCATTACACTAGTACATAGGTGATATTCTGTCACCTCCCATTGAATTGAGCTGATCTCTATGATGGCTTTGTCCCATTGTACACTGTGGACATGTCATTGTGCTAGTTTACAGGCCCAGACCTTGTAAGATTGGCACCTTCTACTTCTTTTCTTTTAGAATACTTGATCTTAGAATATTTACTCAGGGTAAGAGAGCTGTCATGTAGGCAAGTCTGTCTTCTTTGAGACACAATGTTGTGGGTAGAAGGGAATGGAATGAGATTCGGATAGAAGGAGCAAGAGAGATACAAAGAAGCATCAAGATACCAGATAAATGACTGACAAAGCCATCTCAGAAGTGGATTTTTCATTCCCACTACCCTCAGCTGACACAATAGGAGTCAGAGATGAACCAAGTATCCCACATTCTTCCAGAATTCCTTACTCACAAAATTGTGAATTAGGCATTTGTATGGTTTGTTAAACTACAATACATAATCAGAATAAAGGCAATAATGTGGAAGTTTGCCATAGTTTAGTCTCTACTTCATGAATAATAAGTATAAAAATACATTATTTTTCAAAGCAATTATTGTATTTTATTTGAAAACTGTAAAAAGACATTGAAAATGTTTTCATTATACAGCTTAAAAAATAGTGGATTATGAATTATATCTTCATCATCCTTGGCAGCTGTCTCATGTCATAATTTTGTATATTAATAAATTATTCAGTTAATGCTTTTATTATTTAAATACTGGCATGAAAAAAGTTTGCAGGGTTTAAAAGAGTAAATTTTAGGAGACAGAGTAAAATCTCATCCTGTATTAACTGTCTCTTCTGAATTTTGTAAATACTTTTCTCTGACTTGCGTGTTTTTAATTAATTTTGCACTTTTTGGGCAAGTCCAACCCACTTAGATGACAGCAAGATAAGGGTAATAAACTACTACAACTTGCTAGTAATGTGAATCTGCTTGAGCTCTTTCCATATATTAATGTTTACAACTGAAAATGATGAGGTGTGTTTGTGCTCAGTTGTGTTCAGCTCTTTGCAGTCCCATGGACTGTAGTCCACTAGGCTCCCTTGTCCATGGGATTTTCCAGACAAGAATACTGGAGTGGGTTGCCATGCCTTCCTCCAGTTTTGATGGAGAGGTGAGTATGGAAACCAGATTAGAGAAGTGATAAAGCAAAGAGAATGAGCATAGACAACCCTTTCAGGGATTTTTTCTCTGCAAGGGAGAAGAGTGTTTTATTGTTGTTTAGTCGCTAAGTCATGCCCGACTCTTTCACAACCCCATGGACTGAAGTCTGGCCAAGCTCTCCTGTACATGGGATTTCCTCGGCAAGAATACTGGAGTGGATTGTCATTTCTTTCTCCAAGGAGATAAAATAGGGCTGCAGTTTTGGTGGAGATGGTGGTGACTCAGGGACATGGATGGAATATATGTGTGTACACATGTAAGGACATGTATAAATGTACATTCAGTCATGTACATTAATGGAGGTATATTAAGGAAGGAATGATGCTGAAGCTGAAGCTCCAGTACTTTGGCCACCTGCTGCGAAGAACTGACTCATTGGAAAAGACCCTGATGCTGGGAAAGATTGAAGGCAGGAAGAGAAGGGGATGACAGAGGATGAGATGGTTGGATGGCATCACTGAGTTGATCTACATGAGTTTGAGCAAGCTCCGGGAGTCGGTGATGGACAGGGAAGCCTGGCATGCTGCAGTCCATGGGGTCGAAAAGAGTTGGACATACTGAGTAACTGAACTGAACTGATTAAGGAGGTTTATATGCTAATAGAAACAGGCAATAGGTAGTAAATTAAAGGTTCAGTAAAAGAATAATTGACAAATTTGCATTCATTAGAAGATAGGAAAGGAACCGTATTGTTATTATCAGTTTACATTGTTCTTTCCTGATAGCTTGGGCACTGAAAAGACAGAATTTATAAGTTTCTTTGTATCCTCAACATTACCTAGGGAATAGTAGTAGGATCTTCTGTATTTTAGCTGATGGAAAGTGGGAACAACAGCCTGCTTAAATAGTTAATTTCCCTCAGAACTCTCCCAAGATCCTGGGGCAATACTTTAATTATATCCCATCTTTAAAAATTGTCAAACATACATTCCTTATGTATTTTATCTACAGAAACATTTTTAAATTATCCACCTCAGACATAAGATTACAGTTTTAATAATTTTGAATTGGTATTAAGTGTATAATTTCAGGGCTTTTCTAATATGCACTAAATGAAAAAAAAAGTGATAAATGTGAGAAATGAGTAAAACCAATATGGTTAAATTTAATAAAATACAGATTGAAGAACCGACATTTTTTCCACAGTAATATCAGTGAGATATGTGACAAACCTGACTCAATATATAGGTTCCAACTGTATGAGTAAGATGATTATGGGTAGGCAGCTTTTGTTTTCTCGGTCCCACATCTCACCTGTTCTTTTTCATTGATTGATTCAGTTTCAAGAGACTCCAGTCCGTTTACATTAGATTAAGACTGCATACCAGCCACATGGTTCTCTGTCATGGTAAACTTTAAAATTTAATAAATGATCAGAAGTTATCTGGATTCAGTAATAATAAATCACAATGTAGTTCATGGATCTTGGCTACGACTCAATTAAAATGAAATTTCATCTGGTTATACTGGTGGTAGTAGAATGTTATTTTGGTGGGACTGTGATGTGTGTTCTCTGCATCCCATTGTCATTCTTTCTGAAGCATGTCGAATGATCATGTATTCTTAAAAACACACTTATATTTGGAGGACTTTGTGGATTTTTTTGTTTTTGCTATCCCTCACAATACAATTTCAAAACACCAAAAATAGTTGTTTTTTAAATGATAGGAGAAGCTAAATCCCAACGACTGAACATTTCAAAAATAGAATTATTAGCTTGATGGTAACTTGATTTTCTTATGCCACAAAAAATAGTGTTCCACATAAGACAAAAATAATTTTACTGAAAATCTTCTTATTAGTTTAAGGGTAAAAGAAAACAGTTGACATATTCTTAACATTAGCTGATGAAAATTAATTTGTGTAAATATATAAAGTAAATAATATAAACAATGAAAGTATTTCGTGAAAAATATATATTGTTGTCTCTTCTGAAAAATGACTAAAATTTTTCTTACCATACAAGTTAAAATTTAGTGCAGTTTTTTAACCTGGCTGTCTCTGTGTTGCTTTGTTAGTATGTATCAGGGTTTGTACCAAGTTCTTTATTATTATAAACAATATAATAATAGATATTATAAATATAATAATATTTATTTTATATAGTAATAAATATAATGCAAAGTATAAATATTATTATACATTATCTCATTTAATCTACATAACAGTTCTATGAACTATTATTATTATTGCCATTTGCCAATGAATAAACTGAGGTTCAGAGAGTTTAGATTGACTTGATATGACTATAAGCTAGTAACTAGGCAAAAGGAGTCAAATCTGAGTTAGTCTGAATTGGAAACCAATGCTTTTGATCTCTGTGTTATACTGTCTACATATATATATTATAATCTTGGCAATCTGTAACATTTGATTTATATTTTAAGTATTATATTTGTGCAGCCATAATGTAATTGGCTATTACTGTTTATATATTTAAATGTATTTGAGGAATATCTCTGTAGTAACTATTATTATGCATAGAACATCACTAGGTTTTATGGGTTTCAAAATGTATAATAAGCTCTCTACTCTCTAGGAATATTCAATCGAGCTAAAGAGGATAGCACATACAAATAAAATTGTGTATAGGCCAAATCATACGCTTTATAGTACCATATAACTGTATAATATGAAAAAATGTATGTAGATTATATAGAAGTTTTAAAATAAAATTCTATAGGAGTTTTAAAAGAGAATTGGATGACGTATTCCATCTTGGGGGGCATGCATCATTTAGAAGAGTTTTTCGGAAGAGATGAGAGCAATCATTAATGGATATAAGACACTTGAATTGATTTAGATACAGAGAATGGACTTGCTGAGATCCATCCACTTTAGAATTAAGGTTCCTGTAAAACTGAACAGTTCCATTCATTTTCTTGTTCTGAACCTACTTAGAGTACAGCAGCTATATTACTGTGATGTAGCCAAGGCGTTTTATTTGAAATTCTGGCACCCCATTTGGCTTACTGAGACATTTCTCTGCTTGGTCCATTCTGTTTCTTCATAATGCCTAAACTTCATTCTGGAGGATGTGCTCCACCTTATTCTTACTTAAAGGCAACCTTCTTACTGTAGCTTCTGTCCCTGGTTTCTGGTCTCATTGAGTTTTCCTTCCTGATCCCTTAATCAAAGTTCCCCGCTAAAGGGATGGCTAAGTATAAATATTTGCCAGCTTCTGTGGTTAATGGCCTCAGAAACTTGCTGACTCCCTGTACTAATGTATAACAAGCCTCACAGTTAATCACATGCTTGTGGTCTCCATGGCAGAGTCAAATGTCCTGAACTTGGTTTTAGTAGCGGAGAACAGCTTCACCATGACAAAGGCATGGCAAAGAGAATCAGTGAATCATCACACCATTTTAAATCCCAAATGTCATTTTCCTTGCTGTGCTTTTAGATATGAACAATGGTGATTTATGAAGATAATATGTAGGTTTTTGATCATTTCTATTTCTAATTTTCTATGAGGATGCATATATAGAAAGAAAATAGTTTTGTTCAAGATAGTGAGTCATTATTTTGCTTATTAACATTTTATGTCCTGCCATTATGTATGAATAAGCATACAGCTTTGAAACAATTTAATGTTTTGCAGTAAAAACAGATTCAGACATAAAATAGTTGTGCATATTTCATGTTAATCTATTTTTATCTTCAAGGTTTACAATCACTTTCCAATACATGAAAATTACCATATGAATAATTTGATATAAAATTTGTCCTCTTCACATTTCAAGGCTTATTTTTAGATGTAGAAAAAAAATCAGCTTTCCCAGCCTTCCTTCCACTCCTAGAATCAGAATCCAAACCACTTGTAGGTATTTCCTCTTAACTGTGTACTTCTTAACCTGCCTCACTATGACTGTATCCAGTAGTGAACTGCACAGGATCAAGGTCACCTTGCTCTGTGTCAAGCTACTCCAGTTCTTCACTGTTTCTGTATTTTAAAATGTGTTATTAGACATTAAATTCTCGGGTTTTGTTGATTTAATTTTAAAGCCACAGCTTAATTGGTTTGGCTTAGGAACATTATCCCGGAAATGTTTTTAAGTGTACTTGGTCATTTGGCCACTGAAACTGAAGCCCGCATGGGAAAACATCTAATGTTTCTCATTTATATAGAAAATGCAGCTGTGGAAGAAACAATATATTCATTGTAGAAGCCAAGATTAAAATAAAAATTATTAAGACACTAAAGACTGTTGTGGAGTGCGAGACTGGAGTTGAGGAGAGGGACTGAGACGTTATTTTTTATTAGAAATATATTGCAAAGCCATGGATTATAAAGTGGAAATTCCTTAAAAATCTTCTGGTAAAAATTGCTCATTTTCCCAGAGGAAACTAAGGCACAGAGGAAATAAGTGACCTACCCAAGTGCACCCAGGCAGTTAATATTAACCAAGCCTGGAACTCCATCTTATTAATCTCAGCCAATACTCTCGTGTCCTTTAAAAGAGAAATTTAAACACACTGTTGTGTTATAGGCAACAACATTTGGCAGGAAATATACAAGAAACTCTTAATATTGTTACCTTTGGTTAAAAAAGATGGGTTCATTTTATATTTTTTTAAAATTTATAATTTCAAATGAATAAATAAAACATTAGCACATATAACTAGGATTTTTAGATTCAACATTTTCATTTCTCACATTAAAATTTGAGTTGGGAATACTGAGTCAATTCTATTGCCCTATTTGGCTGTTCTCTGTTAGATACTTTTTGAGGAACTGATAAGACTGTTGTTCTGTACAGCAGTAATTTACCTCCTGATACCTTACAGATTGGAAATCAGCAATATTTTGTGAACCAGCAATGTGATTATATATAATATCTTACCTTATAGAAATTATTCTCAGTGGGAGTTGGGTGTGATTTTGACATTCTCGAGGATGTTTGGTAATGTGTGGTTACCAGTTTTGTTGTCATAATGTATGCTGCTGGCACCTAGGGAATAGAGGCTGGAAATG
Organism: Moschus berezovskii; assembly: GCF_049115385.1. Taxonomy (NCBI): domain Eukaryota; kingdom Metazoa; phylum Chordata; class Mammalia; order Artiodactyla; family Moschidae; genus Moschus; species Moschus berezovskii. The sequence continues at coordinate 81,777,497 of NC_142471.1, forward strand.
GTGCTAAATATCCTACAACGAACAAGGCTGTCCCCCTACCCCTCCCTAGAGACTGAATGTTTGTGCCCCCTAAAATTTGTATGTTGAAATTTAATACCTAATGTGATGTGCTAGGAGATAGGGAAGTACTTAGACCATGAAGGTGGAACTCTTACAAAAGAGGCCTCAGCTTCCTTGCCTCTTTCCCATGTGAGGTTACAGGGAAAAGACATTCATCTAAGAAGCAGACGTTTATCTCGAAAGCAGGCCTTCACAGTACTCCAAATCTGCCAAATGCTTTTATCTTGAAATTCCCTGCCTCCAGGACTGTGAAATACAAATGTTCATTGTTTATAAGCCACCCAGTTCATGGTATTTTGTGCTAACAGCCTGAACAGGCTGAGATGGCTCTCACAGAAATGAAGTAACATCAGGTCTGTGATGTCAGTAGCATTAAGGTTGAGAAACCAAACACTAGGCGTATTAACTCCTTGATAGAACAATAGTGAGATAGGAATCAAGAAATGCATAGCACAGTGCATGGCATTCTAAAAGCATTCCAGTACTTGAGTTAAGATAGCCCTGATTGTCATAGTCACCCATCTCTTTTTAGCAACCTTAAGAAATAATAACACCTCCCTTCATCTTAAAAGTGGAAAATGAAAGCTAAAATAGTGAGCATGTCAACTTGAAATCACAGAAGAAGTAATAATTTTAATAAGCTTTTTGTTTTAGAATAATTTTATATTTTTAAAAATTTACAAAGATACTGCAGAGTTCACATAGACCCCCCAGACCATTCGTTTATTGTTAATATTGTCTATGGCCATGTTACCTTTGTCAACAGTAAGAAACTGACATTGGTGCATTACCATTAACTGAATTCCCAACTACATTTGGATTTCTCCAGTTTTTCCACTAATCTTCTCTTTCTAGTCCAAGATCCAGTCCAAGGCACCACATTGTTGTCACGTCTCCTCAGCCCCTTCTTACCTGTGATACTGCATACATAAAAGTTCTTCCTGATGTATAGTCCTCTGAGTTTTGACCAATGCATAATTTCATATATACACCACCTACATAATGCAGAAAAGTGTTCCTTCTTCAGAATTCCTTCTGTGGTTCCTTAGTAGTCACTCTTCAACCCCTCAGTTTCTAACAACCATTCGTCTGTTTTCCATTTCTACATTTTTATCTTTCCCAGAATGTTATCTTAATAGAACCATACATTGCATAACCTTTGGGTCCAGCTTCTTTAAATGCACTTAAGTTTTATTCACGGTGTTGTGTAAAACAAAATGTCATTCTTTTTATCACTGAATAATATTCCACTGTATGGATATACCACAGTTTCTTATTCACTCCCTTATTTAACCACATTTGGAAACTTCCAGTTTTTATTAATTATGGATAAAGCTGCTATAAACATTTGTGTATACGCTTTAGTATGAATGTATGCTTTTATCACTCAGTAAATACCTGAGAGTATAATTGTTGGGCCACATCATATACAAACACATATATATAAAATTTTATTTTTATTTTTCATTAGTCTTCACGCATTTTGATGTTTAAACAACGCTTTGACTTTCATTGAATCAGTCAAGTTGAAAATTGAACCGTGTCGGTAGAGAGAACTGGTCTTAATAATTCAGACCCAAAAGAGCTTTTTTTAAGGTAGTTCCTCTCCTTGATTTATTGTGTCTGAGTAGTTTCTCCTCCCCCACCAATTTTATTGAGGTGCAATAGCAAATAAATTGTGTATATTTAAAGTGCATAATGTGATGACTTCATATGTAGTGAAATTATTACCATAATCATTAGTTGTGCGTGTGTCATATCGCATAGTTACCTTGTTTTGTATGTGTGTGTGTGGAAAGAGCGCTTGAGATCTACTGTCTTAGCAAAGTCTAAGTCAGCAGTGCACTATTCATGGTGTATACTAGATCCCCAGAACTTATTCATCTTAAACTATAAGTTTATACCCTTTGACCAACACTTTCCTGTTTCCCTCACCCTCCCAGCCCCTGACAATGACCATTCTACTCTATGCTGTTGTGAGTTCAACTTGTTTCCTTTTAGATTCCGCATATAAGAGAGATCATATAGTATTTGCTTGTTCTCTGTCTGGCTTATTTAACTTAGCATAAAGCCATCTAGGTACATCCATGTAACTAATGGCAGGATTTCCTTCCTTTTTATGAATGAATGCTATTAAATTATGTGTATACATGTTACATTTTCTTTTTCATTTACCTGTCAACGGACATCTAAGTCAAGAGTCACTTTAAAAAAAAGTTATTGTTGGCTTTTCACAGTGTTTTGGTAGAGTCTTTAGGGTTTTCTCTATGTAAGAGCATGCCAACTGCAAACAACTTATTTCTTCCTATCCATATGTGTGCCTTTTATTTATTTTTCCAACCTAATAGTTCTGGCTGTTCTTTATTGTACTTTATTGAATAGAGGTGGCAAAAATGGGTACCCATATCTCAATCCTGGTCTCAAAGGAAAAGCTTTCATCTTTTCACTTCTAAGTAGGATGGCAGCTGTGGGTCTGTTATATGTCACCCTTATTATGTTAAAGTACATTCATACTGCACTGTAAGCCTGAATTTTGTTTGTTTCTTGTTCATATTGCCAGCAGAATGTAATAGTTTTCTGAAGAATATAAAATGTTTATAAATAGGGATGTAGCAGACACATACAAGAATTGGAGGGTATCTAGATGTAGAAACACTGGATTTCCTTATTGAGTTCACCCCAAGGTGGTATTTCATTGCCGCTGTAAGATATGTATATGACTTATCATAAGGTAAATGCTAACTTTGCAACATGTATCACTTTTGTAGTTGGCATTCTATGTTCAGGTTCATTGTGTTTCTGACATATTCCCATCATTTCCTTTCATGAGAGAATCTCTTCCTTGTGAACTACAGTGACTTTTTTATTGACATAATACAAGTGCAAAAGCTTTCCAGCAAAGCATCACTTTGTAACAATAGGCTAGAAACACTCTGCCAAGCAATAAGTCATCTATATATTCACTGGAGCACAAAAATATTTCAGTGATATGCCAGGTAAAATTGACATTCTAGTAGGGAGATTTCAATCAAATGCAATTTCTTATGCAGTTTTGGTAAAATTTAAGGTATTTAATTCTTATGTATAATTATTTTTCTGAACTCCATATATACATTATTACATTTTTCAAGTGAATTCCCAGCCGAATAGAAAAACTGAGAACAAGAAGAGGTGTTATTACTTAGAGGTATTTTTTGAACAGTTCTTCTATTTCATAACTTGTTGTTTCCTTCTACTTTGATTTAGAAATATGTTACACTCCTGCTAGGTTTCATATTTGATATACATTAAAAAAAAAACAAGAATAATTTGAGAGAGATTTTCTAGCATTGGAATTAGTGATAAAGAACCTGCCTGCCTGTGCAGGAGACGTAAGAGACATGGGTTTGATTCGTGGGTCGGGAAGATCCCCTGGAGAAGCACTTGGCAAGCCACTCCAGTATTCTTGCCTGGAGAAACCCATGGACAGAAGATTCTGCTGGGCTACAGTCTGTGGGGTCGCAAAGAGTCTGACATGACTTAAGTGACTTAGCACATATTAGCATAGTGGTTAAGAGCTCTATTCTAAAGCCAGACATTTTGAGTTTTTAATATCAGCTCTGCCTCTTAACTTGTTTTTAACTTCGTGCACAATACTAACTCTCTTAATACTTCAGCCTCTTCTTAAAAAATGGAAATAATATTCATCTAAATGGGAGCAATAGCTCTGAGCAACCCACTCCAGTATTCTTGCCTGGAAAATTCCATGGACAGAGGAGCCTGGCAGGCTACAATCCAGGGGTCACAAAGAGTCAGACATGAGTGAGCGACTAACACTCTTAAGTTTCTAATATTGTGACTATCATGTAGGACGTTCTGTGTTTACTGTCGTTATTACTTTTGAAGGAAAATGAAAATACATTTGCTCCAAATATTGAACATATTTAGTTCCAATCATTGCTGTTAATTTATTTTATTTCAAGTTTCCTACAGTGAAAAAGGGCTTCCCAGGTGCTCAGTGATAAAGAATCTACCTGCGTGGCAGGAGACGCCGGTATGTCCCTGGGTGGGGAAGATCCTCTGAAGGAGGAAATGGCAACCCACTCCAGTGTGCTTGCCTGGTAAGTCCCATGGACAGAGGAGTGCCAGGCTCTCTAGTCCATGGGGTTGCAAAAGTGTTGGACATGACTTAGCAGCCAACCAACACCAGTGAGGAAGGCAGTGCATTCCTTCGCCATTATTTGATATTTTAAGTGTTGTAGTTAATATTTATGTATGATATAGCACATATTATTAGATATTGAAAATTTATATATATACTTCACAATATATTAGATATTGAGAATTTAATAATATATGGGTTTTTTCCATTCCCAGAGACACTAACACCATCCTAACTAGGGAAAACAAATTATTATATTACCTGCTAAGTAAGTAGTCTCTTTAAAATCATCTCATATTGAGGGTAACATATACATGTTATTCTTTAAGCATTTAATGGTTGATAGTTTTTGGTTTCTCACCTTGATTAAAGATTAAGACCTTCTTTTGACTAAAAAGATGTTTCTTTAAGAGGGAGAGGAAAAGAATAACTTTTTCTTTTCTTTTCCAGTTTTTTAAGAAATATTCGACATACATACTGTATGTGTTTAAATGGTTCAGTATGATGGTTTGATTTATATATATTATGAAGTGATTGCCACAACAGATGAGTTAACTTTATCATCTCATATAAATACAATAAAAATATTTCTCCTTTGTTGAGAATCCACTCTGTTAACAACTTTTCCTGTATGCATCATACAGCAGTGTTACATATGTCATACATCACATCCCTAGTAATTATTAATCTTATAACTGGAAGTTGTATCTTATGACAGTATTCCTCCAATTTATCCTCCCTCTACCTCTCTGGTAACCATGAATCTGATCTCTTTTTCTATGACTTTAGTGAGTTTTGTTTATCTGTTTTTAGATTCCACGTATAAGTGAGATCATGCAGTATTTGTCTTTGTCTGTCAGACTTATTTCACTTAGCATAATGCCTTCAATATCCATCCATGTTATCACAAATGATAATATTTCACGTACAGATTTGTTTTTAGAAAATACAGGGATAACGCCACTGGATTTTTGCAAATGTTCACTTTAAATATAATCTTTAAAGCTAAATATTTTGGTCAAAGCTTGAAAATAAGTCAATAAAAACAATGTGATTATATGTAGTATATTATTCTTTTGATAATAAAACCTACTACCATATGTGAGTGCCAAAACCAGGAATTATTCTAGGTGTCTTTATATCATGTAATCTTAACAATAACTTGAAACATTGTAAATGTGTAAATCCTTATTTTAAAGATGGGAAAAAGAAAGCACAGTTGATCTGCCCCAGATGCCCCAAGTAGAAAATTTCAGGATTGGAGTTTCGCTTGAGGTTGACTCCAAGAGCCTATTCATACACAACTTACTTCAGCAATTACTTGTAGAAGTATCTCCTACTAATTCTATATTTGTAATGTCATATACCAAATCTTAGATCATAGCATTTTAGAAAATAGTATGTAAAAACAGAATATGTTTGGATTGGTACAAAGAAAATGATTAAGAGGATAAAAATAACCCAAAGTGATAGTATTAATTTAAGCAAATTTAAGCTGAACATTGAGAAGTTAAGAATATAAGCTTCTTAGATTTTCAAAGCAATAACCTTTCCTGTTGCAGAAAGCATTTATATAAGACACTGATAACTATTTTTTAAAAAAGACTAGTCATATGTTATTAATGTCTCCTACTTACTGAATTACATTGGCTAATTTTTATATTAAAAAATTTTTGATCCAGTGTTCCTATTTCATTTCAGAAAAGAAGAAAAAGAGAAAAGAAATCAATTTTTGAATACTCATACATGTTGAAGTCATGTGTCAATAGCAAATTAAATAGTCTTATGTGTTCAGTTTATGATACTTTGGTAGCTTTTCCCTTCCTCTGCTTACACTTTGTTTCAGCTACTTAGTTCACTGAGTACAGATTTTGAGAAAGCAATGTATGTCGTCTATGTATTCACCAAGAGATGCCCCAGAAGTGTGTATTAATTTTTTTTCAGTGTTGAGTAAAGCATATGGTTGTGGAAGTATCATGGAGATGAATTCTGATGGAGAAACCCAGTAGGTGTGTAGGATGGTACAAATGAAGTCAGAGCTTAGGATATTTATTTGAGACAGCAGTTTCAAATTTTAATAATATAACACCCACCTTTAAAAGAAACTTTGAAAAAAGAACTTTCATCATTCTTATGGTTGATTTTAATTTTATTCTCTTCTATGTACATAAGTATTAAATTAGATATAGTAAATTTGTGCACTTATAAAGCTATAAAACCAAAATTCAAATATCATTAAAATTTTGAACGAAATGAAAATCCCCAAATTCAAAAACCCAAATAAAGAATCTGAAGATTTTTTTCTACTCCTCATTTCCCTGTTACAACCTGTCTTTATCTTAAGATGTGAATATAATGATATCTCTCCCAAGAAGTCTTTCTTAATCATCCCAGATCCAGTGAATGATCACTCTCACCTAAACCTCTGTGAGAATCACACATCTTTCTCCTGTGGGACTTATCTTGTAATATTTCATTACAGGGAATAATATTACCCTGAACTCCTCCCTGGCTCAGAGGTAAAGAATCCGCCTACAACACAGGAGATGCAGGTTCAATCCCTGGGTTGGGAAGATTCCCTGGGAAAGGAAATGCCAACTCACTCCAGTATTCTTCCCTGGGAAATCCCACTGACAGAGGAGCTGGCAGGGTTTCTCAAGAGTGGGACATGACTTAGCAACTAAAAACAACAATATTACTCTATTCAGTAATATGTTCCTTGAGAACAAGAACCACATCTTATTTATCTCTGCACACCACAAGCTTTGAATGGTATATTTTTCATATAGTTACTTATTGCTGATTATAAAAATAATACATATTCATTTTTTAAAATTTAGAAAATAGAACTTTATGAAGAGGAAATTTTAATCACCCATAGCTCCAGAGATAGCCACTACTAAAATTTCAGAGTATATCTCTCCATTTCTTTATACTAATCATCACAGAAATGAATGAACAACGTAGTTATTTTAAAGGGTAAACGTGTGAGGATAAGTATGTATCTGTATATGTATTGTTCTTATCCATTCAACCAGTGCTTTTGGTGATATTACTATATACCAGGCTTTTAAAAAAAAGATATTAAAATTATGCTATCTGTATAATTTAGTATTGTGCTATTTTTACTTTCATTATATCGAGTATTTCCTCATATAATTAAGTATTATTCAAATATGAGTTTTATGACTAAGTGCAATTATAAGTGAATCCTAAGCTCTCTATTTTAACAACTATGCAATTATAGATATATTGTAACCTCATTCTATTTTTATATACATTTGTTTTGTGTAGATTAGTATCTTTCACATAAATATTTGTTGAATAAACAACCTCATGTGTTATTTTATAAGGTTGTGTGTCTAAGAATATATCCATATGTTTGCATGGTTATTATCATTCCACCAATGCTTTTGGAGGTCTGACTGCGTGCCAGTCATTGGATAATGTCTGGAAAAACAGAATTAAATGCAATTTCTGAACTAAAAAGGTTTAGATCTCTTAGAAAGACAAATAAGCCAACAATTACAGTACTTTAAGATAGTTGGACTGTGAAGAAAGCTGAGCGCCGAAGAATTGATGATGCTTTTGAACTGTGGTGTTGGAGAAGACTCTTGAAAGTCCCTTGGACTGCAAGGAGATCCACCCTGTCCATCCTAAAGGAGATCAGTCCTGGGTGTTCATTGGAAGGACTGATGCTAAAGCTGAAATCCCAATACTTTGGCCACCTCATGTGAAGAGTTGACTCATTGGAAAAGACTCTGACGCAGGGAGGGGTTGGGGGCAGGAGAAGGGGATGACAGAGGATGAGATGGCTGGATGGCATCACCAACTCGATGGACATGAGGTTGAGTGAACTCCAGGAGTTGGTGATGGACAGGGAGGCCTGGCGTGCTGCGATTCATGGGGTCGCAAAGAGTCGGACACGACTGAGCGACTGAACTGAACTGAAGATAGAGCCCAGGATAGAGCCAATTCACTGCTGAAAACTTAACAATAACGATGTTTTCCGTTTCCTTTCTAACTTGCATACATGTGTATGTGCTTAGTCACTCAGTTGTGTCCGACTCTTTGCGACCCGTTGAACAATAGCCCACCAGGTTCCTCTGTCTGTGGAATTCCCAGGCAAGAATACTGGAGTTGATTGCCATTTTTCTCCTCCAGGGTATCTTCCCAACCCAGGTTTCAAACTTGCATCTCCTGTGTCTCCTGCACTGCATGCAAATTCTTTACCTATTGAGCCATCACGGAAGCTTAATTTACATAAAGGATGAAAGAAAGAAAGTGAAGTCATTCAGTCCTGCCGGACCTTTTTCAACCCCATGGAATGTAGCCTGCTGGGTTCCTTCATCCATGGGATTTTCCAGGCTGCTAGAGTGGTTTGCCATTTCCTTCTCCAGTGAATCTTCCCGACCCAGGGATCGAACCCGGGTCTGCCACATTACAGGCAGACTCTTTGCCATCTGAGCCACCGGGGAATCCCTAATTTACATAAGCCTAAGTAAATTAAACATTCAGCATCAGACACTTAAAATTAAGGGATGCAAAACCCTTAGTAGAAAACAACATATATCTCATGCCTTTCTCTTTCTCCCCACCCAACTTAGATTTCAGCTTTTGATTCTATGGATAGAAAACTTTTTGTAAGAGAGCTTAATACATTTGCAGAATGAACTCTTTTTGAACTATCAGATGCCTTATTCCTTATTTCCACCTCCACTTTCACCTCCCCACTGATGCTGTTGGCTTTAATTTCTCTTAGAGTGACCTAGGGATTAATTTTTGTTCCTTCTTCACGTAAATTTATAACTATGCATTCTCATGTAAGATACTTAATAATTTTAGTTAATAAAAAATAAAACAGAAGACACCACTGTTCTTAGGCATAAAGAAAATTAAGAGATTGAAACTTTCCCTCAAATCATTGAAAACCCACTGCAGATGCAGAACATTACATATAATAAGTGCAATAATTAATTTATTTTCTCTAAAAGTACCCCTTGAGAACTAGTATATAGCAAGCTTTGAGCTAGGTCCTAGTACTATAGCAATGAAGAGTAGAAAGATTTCTTGCTCTCATAGAAGTTATATTCTAGTGCATGATAGACATATACACAAGATGCCAAGTGTTCATTAACTTAATATTTGTAAGATAGTTGTAAATGGAATTATGTTTGTAATAACATCTTTAAATAATGTATATTAAATAAAAAATTATAGTGCTAATGATTACATGGAGTTATTAGCACTATAAATTTTTATAGGGCTACTAGAGAAGAACTTCCGGTTTCCAGTACAATAACTGCTGGAAAAATATACACCAAGATTCAGATTGAAATGCATATGACATTTATCTTCTTATGGAATGAATAGTGAGAACTAGAACACTGTTGTCACTCCCTTATCATTAGGTAGAATCTTACTCTTCTCCCTTTCAGTGTGGACTGGAAGCAACTCACTTACAACAGAGGTGGAGTGTATTCCTTCTAAGTTGGGGATGGAAGAAGCCACAAGGCTTCTTGCTGTTCTGGTGTCTTGAAACACTTGCCATCTGGATGCTTCCTTTCAACATACTTCCGCTAGGGAGCTACCATGATGTTAAAAGTCCAGGGCACATGCAGGCACTCAGTTGACACACTCAACTGGGTCAAGCCTCCAAGTCACTCAGCTTAGGTCTCAGACCTGTGAGTGAAGTTCTGTATGTGCAAAGAGGAAAGCAAAGAGATATTTGGTGGTAGGTATCAGGGAAAGAGGGCTTCCCTGGTGGCTCAGTGGTAAAGAATCCAACTGCATTGCAGGAGACCTGGATTTGATCCCTGGGTCAGAAATATCTCCTGGGAAGGAAATGGCAGTCCACTCCAGTATTCTTGCCTGTAGAATCCTGTGGACAGAGGAGCCTGATTGGATACAGTCCATGGGGTTGCAAAGAGACGGGCGTGACTAAACACATACACACAAGACATAATTTTATATCTCAAGAAGTCAGAGTCTTAGGGTAAACTCTTCTAAATACTTAATTGTTTACTTGCCACTTACAGACTTTGTCCAGAAGAGATCTTTGAAAGTCAAAATTATTTAGCCTAGACTGCAATGCCTTTCAAATATGACCTTAACTTCTCATAAGTTTTTTATTTTCTGTAGCACATTCCAACCAGAAATCTGGTTTTCCTAAACAAACAAAAAAAAGGTCTATATTTCTCAGTTCAGTTCAGTTGCTCAGTCGTGTCCAACTCTTTGCGACCTCATGGACTGCAGCATGCTGGGCTTCCTTGTCCATCACCTACTCCTGGAACTGGCTCAAACTCATGTCCATAGAGTCGGTAATGCCATCCAACCATCTCATCCTCTGTCGTCCCCTTCTCCTGCCTTCAGTCTTTCTCAGCATCACGGTCTTTTCCACAGTGTCACTTCTTTGCATCATGTGGCCAAAGTGTTGGAGTTTCAGCTTCAGCATCAGTCCTTCCAATGAATAATCAGGACTGATTTCCTTTAGGATTGACTGGTTTGCTCTCCATGCAGTCCAGGGGACTCTCAAGAGTCTTCTCCAACACCACAGTTCAAAAGCATCGATTCTTTGGTGCTCAGCTTTCTTTATAGTCCAACTCTCACATCCATACATGACTACTGAGAAAACCATAGCTTTGACTAGACAGACTTTGGTCGCCAAAGTAATGCCTTTGCTTTTTAATATGCTATCTAGGTTGGTCATAGTTTTTCTTTCAAGGAGCAAGCATCTTTTAATTTCATGGCTGCAAGATGACCTTAATTATCTCTTTTCTTCAAAATTCAACTCACTCATTATAACCCAATTTAAATACTACTTGTCCATGAACTATTTCCTAACTGCCTTTCCAAATATGATATATTTTTCTGCTGAAACCTCAGTAATAATTTGTGACATCTCTTTATATTTCCTTCCCACTAGACTGTAAGTTCCTTGCAAACAAAGGCTACTTATTTTTATCTATATCCTATGTACCACCTAGATTGAAATATTCCACACAGGAAGCATTCAACAAACATTTACTGAATTGAACTGAGTTGAACACAGTGCCTTGAACTTCAGCTGCATCATTTGTTCATGAGTGCACCATGCATTTTAAAAGTATAAAGCAAAATTTAATATAGTATGAATATATGGAAATGGGGTTCCAGTTACTATCCCTTGACATTATTATTACAAAATGAAGATTAGTGTATCAAAACTGTTGAGAAAGAGAGAAACAGCTGAAATGTGACTACAACAATCTTATATAGCACCCATAAATCTACATTTGCTGTATAAAGACGATCTTTTTAAAATTATTTGATATTAATGAATGCTTTTAAACTAACAAATTTCCCCTCTAGGTAAAGATTTTTAGAGTAAAGAGAAAGATGCCCTAAACTACATGAATGCTCAATTCTGACTTCAAAATCCAATAAAACTCAGAAATTAAAGTATATTAACATTTGGAATGAACCAAAGACAATGTAACATTCATTAGTTTCAGACTGAAAATCTCATTTTCTGTCCTAGGCCACATTATTTATTTGCTTAAGCCAAACAGACTCTTTAGGAGCTTCTGTCTTGCCTTATGTTCCTGTTCCCCTGGAAATACATAGTAATGAAGGTCCTTTAACAGATGTTCCTCTAGACATATTAAATTCCAAGGTTCACTGTTCATTTTGTTCACCACAGCTATTTTTATTACAGCAAATAAAAATAGGGAAGTACATGAGATCAAAGGACAGTGTACCTACTGTGGTTGTACACCTGGCTGATGTCATTAATAGCACTGTCATAGCTAACTTTATTGAGTACTCACAATGTGCCAGCTAGTCTTATAAATGCTTTACATATATTATTCAATCTAATTATCTTAACAACCTTATAATGTGGTTTATTACTAGTCCCATCTTAAAGAGGAAGAAAATGTGGTACAGAAATGTTTGTTGTTGTTTAATCTGTAAGTTGTGTCCAGGACTTTGTGACCCCAAGGACTGCAGCACACCTAGCTTCCCTGTCCATCAGTATCTCCTGGAGTTTGCTTAAACTCATGTTCATTGAGTCAGCTGGGTTCCTGATTTTTCTGTGAAAATCCTGACTAACATTTCAGTTAAAGTAGAAACAAAGTGTAGCTGAATCGTTATAGTTCCTGTTACATATCTTTTCTACAGTACTTATTTCTCTTCTAGAATTGCTTGTTTTGTATCTGGTTGCTTGCTAGCATATATAAGCCTCCATGAAAATTGATTATGCTGTATTTAGCTCTATTTATCTTTGTTTTCTCAGTGCCTAGCATAGTGTCTTCCATGTAGTAAGCATTTGGTTAGCATCTATTGGATAAATGCATGTATGCGTGAATGGACAGAAGAAAATAAGCTGATAAAGGGTCGTGGATATGTATAGTTACTTTCCTGGCATAGATGCTATGAAAGTAAGCATAGGGGAATGTTTGAGTGATTTGGGGGCTCTTTAATGAAAACTGTATGACCACAGGTGGCAACAGCACACACATTTTATTTGGGTGACTGACAATTCCTTTACAGCAGAAGACTGTCTAGAATCTACCGTGAAGGGCCACCACTCAAAAAGGGAGATGAAAAGGAAGCTTCCATTGGAGAAGAGGTAAAGAGGGGTTGCTTCCATGTTTAGATGATGTGGTTCAGCAGCACGTGGAGAGTCTACTCAGGTTGGAGAGCTCCAAAGGGCATTTGAGTCTTTATGGTTTTGTTGCTATTCAGTTGCTAAATCACATCTGACTGTTTGCAACCCTATGAACTGCAACACGCCAGGCTTCCCTGTCCTTCATGATCTCCCAGAGTTTGCTCAAATTTATATGCATTGAGTCAGTCTTCCCCAGTATAGCCTAGTCTTCCCCAGTATAGCCCAGGACATTTACAGTCCCCAGCCCCTGGCAAACACTGATCTACTCTAGGTCTCTGTGGATTTGCCTGTGTAGGACATTTCATATTAATGGAATCATGCACCTTTGTGCCTGGCTTCTTTAGTGTGGTGTAACATTTATTCCACATCGTAGTGCGTGGTTCTTCATTCCTTTTTATGGTGGTGTGATATTCCATGGATAGACTGCGTTTGGTTTACCTCTGCCTAGGGTGATGGGTCTGGGGGCTGTTTCCACCTTTGGCTATCATGAATATGCTGCTGTGAACACTTGTCTGACAGTTTCTGTGTGGATGTATGTGCTCATCTCTCTTGGGTGCATACCAAGGAGTGGAATTGCTGGAGCATGTGTTAATTCTACATTTAACTGTTTGAAGGACTGCCAGACTGCTGTGCAAAGCAGCTGCACTGTTCTGTGATCCCATGAGCAGTGTGTGAGGTTTCCAGTGTCTTCACATCCTCACCAGTACTTATTACTATCTGCCTTTAGGGCTTCCCTGGTGGCTCAGATGGTGAAGCGTTTGCCTGCAATGCAGGAGACCCAGGTTCGATCCCTGGGTTGGGAAGATCCTCTGGAGAAGGAAATGCAACCCACTCCAGTGCTCTTGCTTGGAAAATTCCATGGACGGAGGAGCCTGGTAGTCTACAGTCCATGGGGTTGCAAAGAGTTGGACGTGACTAAGCGACTTCACTTTTTTTAAATCTGTAGCCTGGGACTAGCAGATGCAGGGCAGTTATCTGGGGTGTACAAAGCAGATAAGCTCTTATTGTTCAGTTGCTAAGTCATATTCAACTCTTTGCTACCCCGTGAACTGTAGCACACCAGGCTTCCCTGTCCTTCACTATCTCCCAGAGCTTGCTCAAACTCTTGTCCACTGAGTCAGTGATGCCATCCAACCATCTCATCCTCTGTATCACCCTTACCCACCTGCCTTCAATCTTTCCTAGCATCAGAGGCTATTCCAGTGAGTCAGCTCTTTGCATCAGGTGGCCAAAGTATTGGAGCTTCAGCTTCAGCATCAGTCCTTTCAATGAATATTCAGGGTTGATTTCTTTTAGTATTAACTAGTTTGATCTCCTTGCTGTCCAAGGGACTCCCAATAGTCTTCTCCAGCAGCACAATTTCGATTCTTCTGCACTCAGCCTTCTTTATGGTCCCATTCGCACATCATTATATGACTACTGGAAAACCCAATTATCCATGCAGGTTCATTAGTTTTTACAAATGTACGACACTGTGGGGAGTATTTGATGATGAGGAAAGCTATGCATATGTTGAGACAGGAAGTGTATGGGAAATCTCTGTGTTTTTCCCTGAACTTTACTGTGAACCTTAAAAACCTTAAGAACCAAAAAATGGTTCTCTAAAAAAATAAAGTTTAAATTAAAAACAAAAAAACACATAGGTTTGACCATAGGGACCTTTGTTGGCAAAGTGATGTCTGTGCTTTTTAATATGCTGTATGGTTGGTTGTAGCTTTTCTTTCAAGGAGCAAGCATCTTAATTCCGTGGCTGTGTTCAATGTCCACAGTGCTTTTGTAGCCCAGGAAAATAAAACCTGCCATTATTTCCACTTTTTCCCTATCTGTTTGCCATGATGTGATGGGACTGGATGCCATAATCTTAGTTTTTTGAATGTGGACTTTCAAGCCAGCCTTTTCACTCTCCTCTTTCACTGTCATCAAGAAGCTCTTTAGTTCCTCTTCACTTTCTGCCATTAGACTGGTATCATCTGCATAACTGAGCCTATTGACATTTCTCCTGGCACTCCTGATTTCAGCTTGTGATTCATCCAGCCCAGCATTTTGTATGATGTACTCTGCATATAAGTTAAATAAGCCGGGTGACAATTTATAGCCTTGACGTACTCCTTTCCCAACTTTGAACCAGTCTGTTGTTCCATGTTGGATTCTAACTGTTGCTTCTTGACCTGAATACAGGTTTCTCAGGAGGCAGGTAAGGTGGTTTGGTATTCCCATCTCTGTAAGATTTCTCCACACTTTGTTGTGATCCACACAGTCAAAAGCTTTAGTGTAGTCAATGAGGTAGAAGTACTTTCTTTTTGTTTTGTGATCCAGCGGATGTTGGCAATTTGATCTGTGGTTCCCCTGCCTTTTCTAAATCCATCTTGTACATCTGGAAGGTCTCAGTTCATGCACTTGAAGGATTTTGAGCATTACCTTGCTAGCAAGTGAAATGAGTACAATTGTATAGTAGTTTGAATCTTCTTTGGCGTTGCCTTTTTTGGAGATTGGAATGCTTTGCTGCTGCTGCTGCTGCTGCTGCTAAGTCGCTTCAGTCGTGTCCGACTCTGTGCGACCCCATAGACGGCAGCCCACCAAGCTCCCCTGTCCCTGGGATTCTCCAGGCAAGAACACTGGAGTGGGTTGCCATTTCCTTCTCCAATGCTCTAGCTGACTAAAAATCTGCTTGTCTGGGCTATGTTTTAGACAACAGAGTTATAGTTAGTCACTAGTCGTGTCCAACTGTGCAACCCCATGGACTGTAGCCTGCCAGGTTTCTCCATCCATTGGATTTCCCAGGCAAGAATACTGGAGTGGGTAGTCATTCCCTTCTCCAGGGGATCTTCCAACCCAGGGATCGAACCCACGTGTTGCACTGCAGGCAGATTCTTTACTGTCTGGGCCATAGGTTGTGTAAAAATTTGAGTCTGGTGCTGATGGGCTGTTGAGCTAATGGGTCTCATCCTTCTGTGAAGAAATAAACAACCTAAGTGCCAATGTACAGAGATAATGTTTGGCTCATTTGTATAACAGTAAATGAACAGGATAAAAGATATAATTCAAGAAAGAGAAGAAATGATTTTATTGGCTTTTACCCAGCATTATTTCATATACTTAATTTTTTCAAGCATGTCAGGATAAAAGATTAGATCATGGTAAGGGACAAATTTATACCAGTGTACACATACTCAGATTAATGATCATTTCTATGATTTGAGTTTCAGTGAAACCACAACTGAACAATAAATACCAATCTCCATAGATTAAGAAATAAGCTATGAATGTTTTTATGAAAATTGATTATGAAATAAACTTCCACTTTTATTAATATAAAAAAGGAATATTATATGGAGAATTCATTATGGGAGAATGAATTAAACCCCTGAAGAAAAATGAATCATAATTGTACTTTTATTACTGTTCTACTATGTATTAGGAAAACTCACTCTAGCTTCTCTTTTAAGAGAGAGAGTGTTTGTAATTGTTTCATGTCCTTTGAGTACCTGTAATATGTTATTTGAGCTAACCTTTTATTGCATCATCTGTCAGAGTCCAAAGGGTCGCACAGAGTCAGACCTGACTAAAGCATCTTAGCACAGCACATCTCCTACTGAGAGGAGCTTGTATCTTAAGTCAAGTGCTTAGGACGCATGTTTTTCATAGACATCACTAAAGATGTCGTGAGTCATAGATGCCAGTGAGGGAAACAACCTAAAAGTCCTATCCAGTCATTGCATCTGGACCTGGCTTTCTTAGTCCTGAGACTTAGAACTGCAAGGATAATGTCTCTGTTCCCTCAGTAGACAGTGGTAGACAAGGGACTGGATAAACAGAGCCAATACTTGTATTCAGAAATATGAGGGATGGAAGACAGGCAGCAAACACTTGGTCTCCAAGCACTTTGAAAACTCACTGTGTGGTGATTGTGAGGGTAAGGAATCTCAATTGTCTGTTGTTTCTTGTAGTCCCTGGGTGTACTCTCAGGAAGGAACTTCCCTTCTATTATCCTCCTTGGCCACATCTGAAGTAGGTGTTGTAGAATATACCTTACATGGGGCTATGAAGCTTTCTCTTCGCACATTCTGCTTAAAGAAAGTTGGTAGCTTAAGGGAAATTTTATGTTTTGAATGATGCCATTATTTTTTTTATTGCAGATTTGTGGTTTCTCTCAGAAACTCATAGGGCTTCTTCTTTATTTGATTGCAGTAAGTTCCATGTACCAGTAACTCTGTCCATGGTTCTTTCAGAGACATAATTCTCAGATCTGCTGCTTTCTTTACTTTCTCTCTCCTCACCTCACTCTTTAGACATAGTGGAGGCTGCATTGAGCTATCTGACTTCTGTGCAAAGGCTGAGCTTTTAATCTGATCTTTGTTCTAAATTATTTTATCCAATTGAAATATTTTAGGGTACATCATTGCTATATTATATTTGCCCTGTGGCATCATAATCAGCTCAGCAATTTTCAAACTGGACAGAAGGCTATAACTTTAATTTGATCTTTGACACAATGTTAAATTTTAATGAGCCTTTGTCACTCAGAGTCTTTCTCAGCTGTATTTTTTACTGTTTAGGGTCTATAGCAGTTAGCTTTCTCAATATTGCAAGACCTCGAATTTTTGGACTCTCTCATTTCCTTCATGTCCCTTTGCAAACTAATTCTCCCATGATTAAAGGTCTTTCATTAACACCTTGACAAATGCAACCTAACACACTCCACTAATGCTCTGTTTTCCAATCTCTTCCCCTGAAGTTTGAATGTACTTGGTTCATGGCTTCTTTCCCCAGTTATCAGAGACAGCATTTAACCAGATGTCTTTCCACTGGATAACATGGATTGCTATCTAGTCAACTATCACTATGAATTTTCTCATAACCTAGCTACAAAATCAATGCCACATGGCTTAAGTTTTTGTTACAGCAGTGCTTTATGCCGCCTTTCAGTTGTGGATCAGTCAAGATATGCTCTGTAATGCTGTGATGATGAATTAACATTGAAATCTCAAGCTTTATACAACAGTGGTTGATTTCTTACTCTGGTAACATGTCTAAGGAAATCAGTCAGGGACTTCTCTTCTACATAGCACCCAGGGACTTAGAATAACATGAGAGCAACATCTAGATTCTCACTGTCAGTTCTTACTAGAGGCTTCCCGGGTGGCGCTAGTGGTAAAGACACTGCCTGCCAGTGCAGGAGACATAAGAGACACAGGTTCAACCCCTGGGTCAGGAAGATCCCCTGGAGAAAGGCATGGCAACCCACTCCAGTATTCTTGCCTAGAGAATCTCATGGACAGAGGAGCCTTCTGGGTTACAGTCCAAAGGGTCACAAAGAGTTGAACACAACTGAAGCGACTTAGCATGCACAATTTTTAATGGTCAACCAACGCAGCCATAGAGAGTTCATGAAGAATTTGCATCTCTGCTTTGGCCCAGAGGTGGTAGAACTTTGTCACCAAATTTTTGGGTTGAAATTTGTATAAACATCAGTATTTGTTAAAAATGTACTATGTTTTGTAACCATTGATAAAGCATACAAATACAGATAAATAATCCTCCCAAGAAGATTTTCATTGACTCTAAATGTTTTAGCCTAATTAGATTCTAGGCTAGTAATCTAGATTTTTGATTAATATAGAGTTTTGTCTAATAATATGTCATGAGTTCTTCTAGTATCAGTGGACAGTTCATGATAACTGTCCATATTCCTTTATTATTGTTAGCCTATATTAGTAATTACATAGTTGTTTAATTGAAAGGAACGTTTTTAAGAAACCTAGTAATGTCTTTAAAATGTACTTCTATTAGCTGAAGGGTTTTTAGTTTAAACTTGCTCAGTCACTTCAGTTGCTCAGTCGTGTCTGACTCTTTGCGACCCCATGGACTGCAGCTTACCAGGCTTCCTTGTCCATCACCAACTCCTGGAGCTTGCTCAAACACATATCAATCAAGTCGGTGAGGCCATCCAACCATCTTATTCTCTATTGTCCCCTTCTCCTCGTGCCTTCAATCTTTCCCAGCATCAGGGTCTTTTCAGATGAGTCAGCTCTTTGCATCAGGTGGCCAAAGTGTTGTAGTTTGAGCTTCAGCATCAATCCTTCCAGTGAATTAAACTTGCTACTACTTGGCAATATATTGTTTACTAAGTATGTGCTTAGTCATTCAGTCATGTCTCCTTTATATACTATTTATGTACTTAATAAGATATTTCTTTTTTTATTTTTTCTTTTTAAAATTTATTTATTTTAATTGGAGGCTAATTACTTTACATTATTGTATTGGTTTTGCCATACATTGACATGAATCTGCCCCGGGTGTAGATTTGTTCCCCATCTTGAACCCCCCTCCCACCAGATATTTCTAATAAAATAATTTTTCGTGAGCCCTCCAGATTCAGTGCATTTGAAAGATGTATTAAAACTTTAATATGAAGCCTAATGGGGAACATTTTTCTGTTTTTCTAATGACTGACTGTGAGGATTTTGTGCTGTCTGTGGTTATGTGTAATGTTATTGCAAGCAAACATTTTAAAAGCTTTTCATCTTATTTTGATGTCCCCCCAAGTAGTTTTATATCTTTAAGTTCTTTTGTCTGTAATTTTAAAAAATTTTATTGGATTATAGTTGATTTACTCTAAGGTTTTTAAAATTCTTTTGGAATAAGACATGTATATGAAGAAACAACATTACTAGCTAGTGTAAGTCAATTGTGTCTGACTCTTTGCGAGTCCATGGACTGTAGCCTGCCAGGCTCCTCTGTCTGTGGAATTCTCCATGCAGGAATACTGGAGTGGGTTGATGTGCCCTTCTCCAGGGGATCTGCCTGACCCAGGGATCAAACCCAGGTCTCCAGCATTGCAGGCAGACTCTACCATGGAGCTACCTGGGAAGCCTTCATTCAAATGAAGTTGAGTGTTGTTCATAGTGAAGTATAATTTAAATTAAAATAAAATAATGGTTTCTGAGTAAACCTTCCCTGAGAAAAATTCTACTGTGTACCTTATGAGTGATCTTGGATTAGTTACCTTACCTCTCTGAATCTCAGTTTCCTCCTCTATAAGCTGAAATAACAATATGTTCATTACAGAGTTGTGGGTAAATTAAAGACACTGGATATATAAGCAGCTAGCACGTAGTGTTGCTTAAAAAATGTTGGTCTTCTTCCACATCTTTTCCTAGTAATTTAATTGGTGTGTGGCTATTGCTGCAGAATATTGAGTATTCTACATCAATGTTTCTTTTACAGTAACTTTAAAATGTGAAAAATGAAATAGTTATCTGTAGTTATCAGCAAAACTAACTACTTAAAGTGCATCAGCGATTTCCAATCATCAGTCAGTGGATGGGTGCTCTCTATGACCACATGTTCATTGTACGACTAAAAAAAATCAGGATAATAAATTTTTCATTCAGTTCCTTCAGTTCAGTCGCTCAGTCGTGTCTGACTCTTTGCAACCCCATGAATCACAGCACGCCAGGCCTCCCTGTCCATCACCAACTCCCGGAGTTCACTCAAACTCATGTCCATCGAGTCGGTGATGCCATCCAGCCATCTCATTCTCTGTCGTCCCCATCTCCTTCCGCCCCCAATCCCTCCCAGCATCAGAGTCTTTTCCAGTGAGTCAACTCTTCGCATGAGGTGGCCAAAGTATTGGAGTTTCAGCTTTAGCATCAGTCCTTCCAATGAACACCCAGGATTGATCTCCTTCAGAATGGACTGGTTGGACCTCCTTTCAGTCCAAGGGACTCTCAAGAGTCTTCTCCAGCACCACAGTTCAAAAGCATCAATTCTTCAGCGATCAGCTTTCTTCACAGTCCAACTCTCACATCCATACATGACCATGGGAAAAACCATAGCCTTGACTAGATGGCTAAATTAATTTCGTTGAAATATTATTCCTAATTGTGTTGTGATTCAAATATCTTCAATGAAATTAAAGTAAAACTATAAAGTTTAGGGTCTTAAAATGTTTTTTCATAGCAAAAGAAAGAAGTTGGGACTCAAATTTCTTTTAAAATTTATTTTCAATATCAGCTTTGCCACTTACTGTGTGACCTAAGGAGTTGGTGATGGACAGGGAGGCCTGGCGTGCTGTGGTTCATGGGGTCGCAAAGAATCGGACATGACTGAGTGACTGAACTGAACTGAAGGCAAAAATTATTTAGCCTCTCCTTACATCGTTTTCTCATCATAGAATGGAAATAGCAAAAGTAATTAATTGTTGTTGTGGTTTAGTCACTAAGTCGTGCCCAACTCTTGCGACCCCATGGACAGTAGTCCACCAGGCTTCTCTGTCCATGAGATTTCCCAGGCAAGAATAGTGGGGTGGGTTGCCATTTCCTTCTCCAGGGGACCTTCTGGACCCAGGAATCCAACCTGTGTTTCCTGCATTGCATATGGATTCTTTACTGCTCAGCCAGCAGGGAAGCCCACAACTAATTGTTGTTAAAATAAAAACTAGATAATACATCAAAACTCTTAGAAGAGTTCTGGAACATAGGAAGGGTTCCATGAATTGCTAAATTATTGTCATCATCACTTGTCTATGAATCTAAAATGCTGGCAATCATAAATTTAGTGATTCATATGCCAAAATTACCTCTAAAGTAAGGAAATCTTATATTTGCAGGTGACATAATACCTTAAAGTCAGAGATTGTCTTTGTTGACTTTGTGATTATCAAAAAATTTAAAAAATGGAAGCATTTTACAAAATACCTCCCTATTTTCTGTAATAAATTAAATAGTCATTGAACATCATTCATACATTATTTGGTGATTTTTAAAGCCCTGTATTTATTTTTTGTATTAGATTATGCTTTGATGCTTATGTTAAGCCCGAGAAAAGAATTTATGACATTATATATTTTACATCTATATTAATTATTAAAATTTTCCAATCTTCCTTTTTTCTCATTAATTTCTTTTTTTTAATGTTAAATATTCATTGTGATGTGGATTTATTTATTTTTTTAAATTTTTTATTGGAGGCGCACGATTGCACTCATCTCACATGCTAGTAAAGTCATGCTCAAAATTCTCCAAGCCAGGCTTCAGCAATATGTGAACCGTGAACTCCCAGATGTTCAAGCAGGTTTTAGAAAAGGCAGAGGCACCAGAGATCAAATTGCCAACATCCGCTGGATCATGGAGAAAGCAAGAGAGTTCCAGAAAAACATCTATTTCTGCTTCATTGACTATGCCAAAGCCTTTGACTGTGTGGATCACAATAAACTGTGGAACATTCTGAAAGAGATGGGAATCCCAGACCAGCTGACCTGCCTCTTGAGAAACCTGTATGCAGGTCAGGAAGCAACAGTTA
Source organism: Moschus berezovskii (assembly GCF_049115385.1). Taxonomy (NCBI): domain Eukaryota; kingdom Metazoa; phylum Chordata; class Mammalia; order Artiodactyla; family Moschidae; genus Moschus; species Moschus berezovskii. Next base: position 81,799,651 of record NC_142471.1, read on the forward strand.
GAACTGCACATGGAACAATAGACTGATTCCAAATAGGAAAAGGAGTACGTCAAGGCTGTATATTGTCACCTTGCTTATTTAACTTCTATGCAGAGTACATCATGAGGAAGGCTGGGCTGGAAGAAGCACAAGCTGGAATCAAGATTGCTGGGAGAAATATCAATAACCTCAGATATGCAGATGACACTACCCTTATGGCAGAAAGTGAAGAGGAACTCAAAAGCCTCTTGATGAAAGTGAAAGAGGAGAATGAAAAGGTTGACTTGAAGCTCAACATTCAGAAAACAAAGATCATGGCATCTGGTCCCATCACTTCATGGGAAATAGATGGAAAAACAGTGGAAACAGTGTCAGACTTTATTTTTTTGGGCTCCAAAATCACTGCAGATGCTGATTGCAGCCATGAAATTAAAAGATGCTTACTCCTTGGAAGGAAAGTTATGACCAAGCTTGATAGTGTATTAAAAAGCAGAGACATTACTTTGCCAACAAAGGTCCGTCTAGTCATGGCTATGGTTTTTCCCGTGGTCATGTATGGATGTGAGAGTTGGACTGTGAAGAAAGCTGATCGCCGAAGAATTGATGCTTTTGAACTGTGGTGTTGGAGAAGACTCTTGAGAGTCCCTTGGACTGCAAGGAGATCCAACCAGTCCATTCTAAAGGAGATCAATCCTGGGTGTTCATAGGAAGGACTGATGCCAAAGCTGAAACTGCAATACTTTGGCCACCTCATGTGACGAGTTGACTCACTGGAAAAGACTCTGATGCTGGGAAAGGTTGGGGGCGGGAGGAGACGGGGACGACAGAGAATGAGATGGCTGGATGGCATCACCGATTCTGTGGACATGAGTTTGAGTGAACTCCTGGAGTTGGTGATGGACAGGGAGGCCTGGCGTCCTGTGATTCGTGGGGTCGTGGAGAGTTGGACACGACTGAGCGACTGAACTGTCTGAACTAAACTAATTATTTTACAATATTGTATTGGTTAGTTTTGCCATACATTGACATTAAAGCAAGTCTTTTTCTACATACCAACTGCACAGTGATGGAGGCCTACATAGTTTTAGTATAAATAAAAATAAATAATTGCCAGATGAGATCTAATTTTTAATTTTTTTCTTTGAGTTGCTTGTATAGTTTATTTCTTGAAGTTAGGAAAATTAGAGTGGTGTTTGTAATTTATTGTTTCTTCTCCTCTTGTAAGGAATCACAAGGTGAAAAAACAATTATTAGATAACCTTCTAATAAAAAGCTTAGCATTTCCTTTAATTTGAATAGCATTTGTTTTGTTTTTCTCAGGAGGAAGTGCTATTGTGTTAATTCTGAATTATTAATGGCATGCCACACCATGGGGGAAAAAACTACAACCGCATATTTCAATGGTTAAAGAGAAAGCATCACCTTTTAAGGATGAAAATAATGCAGTATTGAAAATACTTCTTTTATAGCAAAAAGCACTGCTCCCTTGCAGACTTTTTTTAGAACATTCTAGTATGACTCTTCCTTAAGATATGTTCATTTAGAAGCTTTAGTCGCATTTTTCCTAAATATGTAATCGTTGCCCTTTGTCCTCAAGACAACAGAATAGGAAGGTTTGGTAGGAGCAGCCCTACACCCTCACTCATCTGTGTTTTGGGGGCACAACAAAATTCTGTTCCTGGAAAGTGAGATTGTGTGACAGGGGTGCTGTCTTACTTTTCGCCTCTAGTATGTAGTGTGACACTTCTGGCACTTTGGCCGGGACTCAGTGGGCATTTATAAAATGAATAGATTTCAAGCCAATGGACCTGCATATGTCAGATGTATGATTAAATTTTTAAAGTCACTTTTTAATAAGTCATTTAATTCAAGTTTTGCACTCCTGCCTTGCGATCCAAATCATTGTCTTTCAGTTTTCTCTGGACTTGTTTGTTAAAAAGTGATAGAAACCATAACGACATTTGGAACACATGTTGGCCAAGTACTGCATTGAGTAATGTGTATAAAAAGTGCGTGATGAATGAGATATTATTAACTTCAGCAATGAAGTACTTTTGATCAGTAATGTTCTGAGATTCTTCTCTAGAGTGGAATAAAATAATATAATCTAAATACCTGACTCCTGAACAATTGAAGAAAATGGTATTCCCCTCAACTACAGTAAATTAAAGTTTTGGCTATTAACATAACTGAACTCTAGTTAGTAATGTATGAAGCTGATAGGTGTCTGATGGAACCTCATTACTTTAAGGACGTCATTGCACCCTGAATTGTCTTTCCATTACTCTACTTGAGGCAAAAGTTCAGGTATGACTGTCAGTAAGCAAAACAGTGCTGGGACTTGCAGATTAAAATGCCACATGGCACTGCCAGTGTACGAAGTTGCAGTCAGGAGCCCTGAACACTAAGCACATGTACTGGATATGTTACAGGTGAAGGCCTCTCTATTACATTTATGAGCCAATGGGTCCTGGAAGGCTTAGCTAGAAACATATGTTAGCTTGTTAAAGCATTTTTTAAAAATAGCCTTATAAAAAGTTTATAGAATGCATGTTTTAACCTGCTGAGATCCAACATAAATAATATTTAGAAAATAATTGTAAAACCAAATAGCAGTTGTAGGAAATGTTGATATTTTAGAAAATACTTTGATTCATTGTAAAGTGTATGCCTTTAGCCATTATTATTTGACTATAGATATAATCTATGAGTCAGGCAGGATCATTGTTTTTCCATAGTCTCTTTTAAATGCAATATACCTCTTTATATATAGGCATGATTACTTCCAAGTTACCACATTCTTAAAAAGGCACTTAGCAAAACCTTTCAAATTTGATACATTTATGTGCTAAGGAGCAATTTCTGTAGAAAGTTCTTTCTTAAATTAGTTGAATTTTTAAAATATGTAATAGAATAAAAAGGAGAGATTTTATTCAAATAAGGGTGTATCACAACCTTTTTTTTGATATATAGCAGTACTTTGGTATTGCTGTACTTATATAGCAGGAAGGTGATACTTATTTCAGAATGTTTTTGCACTCATTTCTTTTTTAATATCCTATTGTGGGCAGAAATGAAACTATACTTAAGTTCAGGTTATTACCATTACTTTAATAGCTATGAATGCACCACTATTTCATGTGAGCAAACATGGGCTGAGATTTAGCGAATCTACTGGACTAGAAAAATCTATTTATCCAATGGCTGGTTTATAGTTTTTCAACAGAACCTTGGTCTCCACATTTTTGGTTAACTTCAGTACCCTTTATCTGAATCAAATTGATCATGATTCTAAATGTAAAATAAATACAAGCTTTTTTGACAGTATTAGAAGACAGGAGGGGCCAGAGCCTTGCCAGCTTTTATCCTCCTGTGTCCCCAGCCCCATATCTCTACCACTAATGTTATGTTCCGCTGTGCTAAGTGGTTTCAGTCGTGACCAGCTCTTTGCGACCCCATAGACTGCAGCCCGCCAGGCTCCTCTTTCCATGGGATTCTCCAGGCAAGAATGCTAGAGTGGATTGCCATGCCCTTCTCCCGGGGATCTTCCTGACCCAGGGATCAAATCTGTGCCTCTTATATCTCCTGTGTTGTCAAGCGACCACCTGCATCACCAGCATCACCTGGGAAGCCCACTAAAGTGCATTTCAAAAAAGTATATTTGAGTGGAAAATAAAATCACATGTAAATTAAATGACTGTCAGTATTTCTGGTAAACTAATTACGAATCCTGCATCAACCGTCATACTGTTTTCTGATATAACCTCTATATTGTTTTTGCTGCTTTTGGTATTCTAGACACCACTTTCCCGTTTCTCACTTCCATCCCTGTATCTACCCCCTCCCCCACAGTCTACAAAGAAACACACACACAGACACATACACACACACACGGAGCCCAGCCTTGATCACAGTCAGCCTCTTAAGTATACCCTATGGTAGCTAAAGAGCTTCCCTGGTGACTCAGTTGGTAAAGAATGCACATGCAATGCAGAAGACACAGGTTCAATCCCTGGGTCAGGAAGATCCCCTAGAGAAGGAAGTGGTTACCCACTTCAGTATCCTTGCCTATGAAATCTCACGGACGGAGGAGCCTGATGGACTCAGTCTATGAGATTGCAAGATTTGGACATGTGGCTTAGCCATGACTCAGCCACCAGCTACCACCACTATGGTGGCTAAAGATCAGATCAGAAGCAAAATTTTGAAATAGGTGGTAAAGAAATTGCTCATTCCGTCACTAATATTTCCTCTCTTGGTAATCCTTCACTAACAGAACCTAGCCATTACCACTTTTCTGGGGAGCACCTATTCATTCAACTTTCTCAGTTGTTTGATGTTGTTATTGTTTGGTCAGTACGTTGTGTCCAGTGCTTTAAAACCCAATGGACTGCAGCACGCCAGGTCTCCCTGTCCTTCACTGTCTCCTGGAGTTTGCTCAAATTCATGTCCATTTAGTTGGTGATGCTATCCAACCATCTCATCCTCTGCCTCCTCCTTCTTTTGCCCTCAGTCTTTCCCAGCATCAGGGTCTTTTCCAATGAATTGGTTCTTCACATCAGATGGCCAAAGAATTGGAACTTCAGCTTCAGCATCAGTCCTTTCAGTAGATATTCAGAGTTGATTTCCTTTAGGATTGACTGGTTTGATCTCCTTGCTGTCCAAGAAACTCTCCAGAGTCTGCTCCAACACCACTCAATTGTTTGCTTTCTACCAAAACAAATCTGTTCTAGGCTCCGATTCATTCTCTCAAAGCCCTGGTAATTGACATACATCCATTAAACATGTAGCTAATATGTTAATGTTAGTAATACAAAATGAGTTAGTTTCCCCTCCCTCATCATATTTAACCCCCCAATCAATTCAGTTGCATAATACAAAGACTTAAGTTTTACCTAGTAGCAGGACTCGTTATATACTTTCATGAATATCATGCATTTGGATGACTACCTAATTATGATAATATTTTAGATTTGTATATTAATAGTGATACTTCCTTAGGTTTTTGTAGTGCTTATAATCTCATTTCTTGAAGTAAGTTAGCTGCATACTAACTTATGCAGAGAACCAGTCTACCACTGATGTGGAATGTATAAGGCAGTTTTGGGTGGTATGTAAACATTTGGAATTAAGAAGCATTGAAATATATGTTCATTAGTAAATTGTCTTTTTATCTTTTGAAATCCCAAACAGAATGTCGCTAGTTTTATTTTGAAATAAATTATAAACGGTGAGTGGATTTAAATCAAAAGGTTATATAACTAATAATGCAGGGGAAAATGACAAATTTACTAAGGCAGTTCTGAAATTATTTAAACTTGAAAAGCTGCACTATCTCACTTGCTCTTCCTAAAAAACTTTTGGGTGGGTGATGCAGCTATTCTGTCCCCATTTATCAGCTAAAGAAACCAAGGCTGAAAGGGTTAGTGATTTGTCATATCTAGACAATAGCAAACCTGAATCCTCTCTTCTGACAGTTGTCAAGTTTTCTTTATTCTATATCAAGATATTAAACGAGACTTGTCTTATGATTGGTTATGTTCATAAATATGTGTATATTTATAGTAATAAAAGTATTTTGTGTATGACTATGTACATATCATTTATTACTGAAAATTTGTGCATATAGATATGATTTCATGTGTTCTAAACTTATAGAACTAATTTGGATAAGTTCTTATAAAGGAAATATTAGACAAATATCTTGCTTAAAGTAGAATGTAGGCAACAGTGTTAATATGAAGAAGCATGACTTTCAAATTTACCTATAAAATGCATTTTCAAAGAAATTGATACTGTTATATATATTTTCTATGCATTTAAACCATTTCTGATGTTCTTTTTAAGCTCTTGATAGTAAATAAATAATATTTGAGGGAGTAGTAAAACTTATTTAAACATGATTTTTCAGCACTACAAAGTTGTGAGTGGAACACAAAAACACTATAAAAGAGGCGACATTTGGAAAAGAATTTCCCAAGATGGGAATAAAGCATATGTTATGATTAGACAAAATATTGGATTGACTTTTCCTTGCTTTATTTGGGAGAGCAGAGGATAATAGAAATGCAGTTTCAAGGGACTGAATTCTGTTTTTCCAGTCATCTACAAATATTATCAAATACCACACACACACACATGCACACACACAAACACTAAAGATCTCCATCTATTTATTTATAAGACTCTGGGGAGAAAAATGAGATTGTGAAACATGGTTTAGATTTAGCTAATATGTCCTAAATAGCAAAAGCATACTGATTTTGATTAAATAAATCTGATGGTTTCAAAAGTAAGCTTTGGGAAACATCAAATAACTGACAAAAAGAACATTTTTTTTTTTTTAATTAAAAAGAAAACTCCCAAACACTATCTTAGTCTAGAAAAGACAGGTGTCTACAGGTTGACATCTTCCAAATTTGACTTCAGCACTGCTATTCTGAAGTAGAATTTTCTATAATTATTAGATTTAATCTCAAAGGACCATTATCACAAGTGAGAAGTTACTGGAGGAGAATGGATCCATGTATATGGTTGGCTGGATCCCTTCGCTGTTCACCTGAAATTACCACAACATTATTAATCAACTGTATCATAATACAAAATAAAAAGTGGAAAAAATAAAAAACTAGAAGTTAATCTGCACCTGAATTTCAGTACTGTGAAAATATAGTTTATTTCTGTGACAGTTTAATTTTAAAATGTGTGAAATATTTATAAATATATATGGTATTTAAATATCATCTCTTTAAAAGTCTGGAAGATGAAGTTGGTGAAAAGTGAGTATTTGAACCTACCAGCATGCAATCCAGGCTCTCAATAGTTTGAATCTAGCATAATGTCATCCTAAAACCAACAGAGCTCCTTGACATTGGCCTCAGCAATGGTTTTTTTTGGAGTTAATACCAAAAGCATAGATAGCAAAAAGCAAAAATAAGCAAGTGTTATTAAATCAATTAATGTTTATTAAATCATTATATTATTTTTAAATACACAAAGGCTTATCTTACAGTCTTTCTTATATTGTGCTTATCTTTTCCATGAATGTTCTTGTTTTCTACTAGTTTCGGTTCATTCGCTCAGTCATGTCCGACTCTTTGCAACCTCATGAATCACAGCACGCCAGGCCTCCCTGTCCATCAATAACTCCCGAAGTTCAATCAAACTCATGTCCATCGAGTCGGTGATGCCATCCAGCCATCTCATTCTCTGTCGTCCCCGTCTCTTCCCACCCCCAATCCCTCCTAGCATCAGACTCTTTTCCAGTGAGTCAACTCGTCGCATGAGGTGGCCAAAGTATTGGAGTTTCAGCTTTAGCATCAGTCCTTCCAATGAACACCCAGGGTTGATCTCCTTTAGAATGGACTGGTTGAATCTCCTTGCAGTCCAAGGGACTCTCAAGAGTCTTCTCCAGCACCACAGTTCAAAAGCATTAAATCTTCGGCGATCAGCTGTCTTCACAGTCCAACTCTCACATCCATACATGACCACGGGAAAAACCATAGCCTTGACTAGACGGACCTTTGTAATGTCTCTGCTTTTTAATATGCTATCTAGGTTGGTCATAACTTTCCTTCCAAGGAGTAAGCGTCTTTTAATTTCCTGGCTGCAATCAGCATCTGCAGTGATTTTGGAGCCCAAAAAATAAAGTCTGACACTGTTTCCACTGTTTGCCCATCTATTTCCCATGAAGTGATGGGACCAGATGCCATGATCTTTGTTTTCTGAATGTTGAGCTTCAAGCCAAACTTTTCACTCTCCTCTTTCACTTTCATCAAGAGGCTTTTGAGTTCCTCTTCACTTTCTGCCATAAGGGTGGTGTCATCTGCATATCTGAGGTTGTTGATATTTCTCCCGGCAATCTTGATTCCAGCTTGTGCTTCTTCCAGCCCAGCGTTCCTCATGATGTACTCTGCATAGAAGTTAAATAAGCAGGGTGACAATATACAGCCTTGACGTACTCCTTTTCCTATTTGGAACCAGTCTGTTGTTCCATGACCAGTTCTAACTGTTGCTTCCTGACCTGCATACAGGTTTCTCAAGAGGCAGGTCAGGTGGTTTGGTATTCCCATCTCTTTCAGAATGTTCCACAGTTTATTGTGATCCACACAGTCAAAGGCTTTGGCATAGTCAATGAAGGAGAAAGAGATGTTTTTCTGAAACTCTCTTGCTCTCTCCACGCTCCAGCGCATATTGGCAATTTGATCTCTGGTGCCTCTGCCTTTTCTAAAACCTACTTGAACATCTGGAAGTTCACGGTTCACATATTGCTGAAGCCTGGCTTGGAGAATTTTGAGCATGACTTGACTAGCGTGTGAGTGAGTGCAATTGTGCGGTAGTTCTAGCATTCTTTGGCTTTCCCTTTCTTTGGGATTGGAATGAAGACTGACCTTTTCCAGTCCTGTGGCCACTGCTGAGTTTTCCAAATTTGCTGGCATATTGAGTGCAGCACTTTCACGGCATCATCTTTCAGGATTTGAAATACCTCAATTGGAATCCCATCACCTCCACTAGCTTTATTTGTTGTGATGCTCTCTAAGGCCCACTTGACTTCACATTCCAAGATGTCTGGCTCCAGGTGAGTGACCACGCCATCATAATTATCTTGGTCGTGAAGATCTTTTTTTGTACAGTTCTTCTGTGTATTCTTGCCACCTCTTCTTAATTTCTTCTGCTTTTGTTAGGTCCATACCATTTCTGTCCTTTATCGAGCCCATCTTTGCATGAAAAAGTTCCCTTGATATCTCCAATTTTCTTGAAAAGATCTCTTATTTTTCCTATTCTGTTGTTTTCCTCTAATTCTTTGCATTGATCACTGAGGAAGGCTTGCTTATCTCTCCTTGCTGTTCTTTGGAACTCTGCATTCAGATGCTTATATCTTTCCTTTTCTCCTTTGCTTTTCGCTTCTCTTCTTTTCACAGCTTTTTGTAAGGCCTCCTCAGACAGCCATTTTGCTTTTTTGCATTTCTTTTCCATGGGGATGGTCTTGGTCCCTGTCTCCTGTACAATGTCACAAACCTCCGTCCAGAGTTCATCAGGCACTCTATCTATCAGATCTAGACCCTTAAATCTATTTCTTACTTCCACTGTATAATCATAAGGGATTTGATAGGTCATATCTGAATGGTCTAGTGGTTTTCCCTACTTTCTTCAATTTAAGCCTGAATTTGGCAATAAGGAGTTCATGATCTGAGCCACAGTCAGCTCCTGGTCTTGTTTTTGCTAACTGTATAGAGCTTCTCCATCTTTGGCTGCAAAGAATATAATCAATCTGATTTCGGTGTTGACCATCTGGTGATGTCCATGTGTAGAGAAGTGAAGTATAAAGTTTGTCTTTCTATATCTGTATTTTATTTCTTTCTGTCTTGGAATTGTCAGTTAACACGATCAAGTCTTCCCTATTAATCTGCCTGAATTTTTCAACTTCAAAGCCAAGAACTCCATTACACATCACATAACTTGCCTTGGCTGTTTACATTTGCTTTGATTTCAGCTAACTGAATTAAAGATGTTTTAGAGCGACTGAACTGAACTGAACTGATTCTTCTTGCTTGGTGTCATGGGTAGGCTCATACTTCACCCAGTATTGTTTGTAAAATGTTGTTTTAATTATTTGAGAAATATGTACATCTGAAGGAACAGAATGGTAAATAGTGTAAAGAGCTGGTTGTATTCTACCAAGTTAATACAGTTGAAATTTTTAACTTATAATACAAGAATATCATGGTTTTTTTTTTAACCTAAGGAAAAAATTTAGAATTTATATCATAGAATTCCATTGCAATCATCTTTTATGAACGCTAATATTGTGGGCTATATCATATTTTATGCTATTTTGAAACTTCCTTTGACTTAGAGATCTTTACTTTAGTGACATCTTACCAGTAAACAAGTAAAGCAATTTTTATAACTAAAAAGACAGAGCATCCCTTTGACCCTGTCATTGCTACTATCCTGTACTTGGCTGTCCTATTTGTTGTAAATTAAAATAGATGAAGACTGTTGAGCCAAGTCAATGATGGAGGATAATTTAATGTGAAGTAATTGATTAACTCTAAATTGTCCCACTTTTCCTTTTTGAAACACACTGAGTAGAGCTTAAAATTCCAGACAGAGTATTTTGATTTATGTTTTTTGTCACCTGGATATTGAGCAAATCTTTGTAGACAGAGAAACAGGAATTGACTATTTATAAATACTTTCATAGTTTCTGTTTATTTGACTGTAAAACAGTCAGAGAAATGGGCCCAGCTTAAATATACTACTAGATTAACCATTTTTTTAAAAAGGAATGCTATCTGAGAGAGGAGACAGGGGCATATAGAGATTACCAAGTTAATGCAAATAGTTAAATGCTATGAGGCGAACTATTCTAAAAGAGGGGAAAAAATCAAGTAGGGAAAAAAAAAACCCCATGGTGACATGTGTCACCATGATTTTGGTGAATTTTGGTGAATCTGAATGCCCTTGAACCTGAATTTACAAGAGGAGAGATACAATAGGCATCCCAGCTTGATGGAACTGCCTTGCATATGGTACACTATTAAAGTTCAATAGAATTCAAAAGATGCTATAGTTGTCACTAGTATTCAGAAGCAATGTGAAAAAGCAGCTATCCAGAGATTACCATTGCTAGCCCTGTTCTGTTCAGTGCTTTTTCCATTAGGTTATGTCAAAGAGCTCATCCACAGTGCAGGCACATGGACAGAATTGTGCTTTCTGCTCACACGGTCTGTGTAGAATAGCTAACACAGAGGAACAAAAAGAAAACCGAGACTTTTTGGAATAATATTCTCACACCTTTTCCTATTTGGCAGAAGTGTTAGGGGCTATGCAGTAAAGTTGCTAATCGTGTAAATTTGGTACTTTTAGCTACTGAATTGAGCTATTGGAGCTCTTCTTTAGTCTTTATGATTAATTTTTAACGTTCTTATAATACAAATAGACTGAACCACACTCAGAAAGTGACAAGTTAAAATTTTTTCATCAAAAACAAAAACTTTACATAGCTGCCCAATGTGAATAGAACTGCAAATCCAAACCACAGTCTCATATATACAATGATTTATTTTTTTGGGGGGGGTTGTGGTTTGCTGTTTTGATTTGTTTTGAGGAGTTAGAACAGTACTAAGTCTAATGGGCACCAAGGAGAGTCGTTTAGAGTAAGGACCGTCTAGGACTGTTGATAGGCTGAGAAGTACATCTTGTAAGCAGTGGTCAGCTACGACCTACTGAAATTTTAGTTTTGTGTTTGTTATTATTATCAGGAGAAGAGAGCCAAGGATTTCCTATTAAACTTCCAAGTGATGAGAAGCACAAGAACAGTTTAGGGCCAAGAAAATGAAATGACCAATAAAATTAAACTGAATTATGGAGGAAAGTCAATCGTTTAGAAACAGGAACCTGTTGCCAAGCTAAGTTCAAAAACACTGGTGCATGAACTCAATAAAGCAGATAAATTTTGTTTAAGTGTTGCTAATACCAGATCAGAACAATATCAAGAGGAATTAAGAAGCAGCGATTGAGTCACACAGGCTGTTAGAGGTCAGAGACAAAAATCAGAAGCAGGGTATGCCTGCTACCTTAGAGCACTCTTATTGTTCGAACCTCTCTCTTTAGCGTCTGTAACTTTATGCAGGCTTAGTTATTTAACAACGTCTATTGCCTGGAGAATCCCAGGGATGGAGGAGCCTGGTTGGCTGCCTTCTATGGGGTCGCACAGAGTCGGACACGACTGGAGCGACTTAGCAGCAGCAGCAGCAGCAGCAGCAGCATGATTGTTTCTCCTCATTATTCGTCTGATTTCCAATTTCTGAATACTGGTGTTTATCGTATTTATAGAAAAAAATCATATGGTCATCTCAGTAGATATTAACACAAAAAATTCAGCATTATTTATGATTTAAATAACTTAGAAAACTATGAATACAAAGAAATTGCCCTTAATTGATGATAAGTATCTGTAGAAGTCCAGCATACAGCAGACATGGAACTCAGTGGAGAAATGTACAAAGGACACCTTTTAAAATTGTAAATGGTGGAAGGATACCATCTGTCCTGTTGCTATGTAAAATGTACTGGTGCATGTAGCCTATGCAGTAAGTCAAGAAGAAATTAAAAGTATGTAGGATAACAAATAAATGAATCTTTCATTGTCTACAGATTATGTAATCATCTGCAAAGAAAATCTGAATGAATCTATGAAAAAAATTTTAGAAATATTTAAAAAGTTAGAAAGTCATCCCAAATAAACTAAATATACAAAAGAAAATTTCATATTTATATACACAAGTAAAAAGAGTAATGTAATTTTAAAAAATTATACTAATGACAAAAATATAAGCTACTTAGAAATATTTCTAACAGATGTGCAACATTTTTATGTAAAAATTATAAAGTTTTATAAAGCTTTATTGAGAAATATTAATAAAGATCCAACTAAGTAGAGAGCAATACCTTCATGGCTGGGAAGATTTACTGTAGTTAAGATATGAGTTCTACTCAAATTGATCTGTAGAATTAATGAAATTGCCATTTCAACAGGGTTTTATAGAATATAAAATTTTAAGATTTACATAGAAGAGCAAAGTATTGAGCATATCCAGGACATTCCTGACAAAGAAGTATAAGATTCGATGACTTGCCTTTCAAGATATCCAGGTTTAATATGTTGCTTGAGTAATGGAGAAAGTGCATTATTGCACAGGGGTAGAGAGATTAAGAGAAGAGGATAGAGAGGCCAGCAAAATCCTACATATGTTTGGAAACTTGTTATACATCAGTGATAATTATTGGAGATAAAATAAATAAGTTATAACCTCATACAACAACATGGACACTTGTTAGAAACATAAGCGTATATGAAAAGAGCAGGTTGTAAAGGACTGTTCACAGCTAGAGAACATTTGTATCAAAGAGAGCTCCAGAACTATTGACGATAGTGGTTACTTTTGGAGTGGGAAAGTGGGGGAATGAAATAGGAAAGGAGCACACGAGTGGGTGGAAATTTTAGTCACATTTCTAATTCTTTAGCAGGGTGATGATTCTGATGTTCATCTTATTATGCTTTTAATTGAATACAGGCAACATATGCATTAACTCATGTATTTATATACATTAAGATATAATCTTTTGTGTATGTCTAAATATTTTCAAATAAATGGATATTAAATAAATTGAAGAAAGAAAAACCAGGAGACTTTAGAAATAGATGAAAACATTTTGCCTTTTCCAATAGCGAAATTTAATGTAGTGCTTGCATAACGATAGATCACTTTTGAAATTGAATAAAACGTCCAGAAATATGGACTGCCCTGATGATCCAGTGCTTAAGAAATCCGCCTTGCAATGCAGGGGAGGTGGGTTTGATCCCTGGTCAGGGAGCTAGCTAGATCCCAGGCTGTGAAGCAACAAAGCCCACACGCCACAATGAAAGATACCACATGACGCATCTGAGATCCTGTGTGCTGCCACCAAGGCCCAACACAGCCAAATAAATAAATCTTTAAAAGAAAAGTCCAGATATAGACCCCACATGAATATACAAAAACCTGTGGGAATTTGATCTATGACTTGATTTCCATATTAGTGGAGAAAAGATAAGCCATTTAATAAACCATGGTGGGATATTTGAATTATCCATATTGAAAAAAAGAAAAATGAAATAGGATCTCAACTTGCACAAAAGATAAACTCAGATTAAAATTAATAAAATTTCATTTAAAACAAAAGCTAAAGTTTTCAACTGAAAAAAAAAAATTACAGGACAGGATCTTAGTAAGTTTAAGATACACATGAATTTCTGGGTAAATAGCAGAAAGAAGTTTGCATCTGTGTGCCAGGAGGCATGTACCGAATTTTCTTGGCAATACATTTGTGACAGCAAAAACTGGAGCTAACACAGATGTCCATTTATAAATAAATTGTGCTGTGTTCATCTAGTGACACATTATGAGAGGAAGAAACAAATTACCTACACAGGCATCACATGGATAAATCTCAAAGTCATGGAACTAATGTATAAGAAGAGCAAATTGCAGGAAATATACAGCACGTAATGAAGGAAAGGTGCCTATCTAAGCCATATTGTTTAGCAGTGCATCAGTTCAGTTCATTCGCTCAGTCGTGTGCAACTCTTTTTGACCCCATGGACTGCAGTGCGTCAGGCTTGCCTGTCAATCATCAACTATTAGAGCTTACTCAAACTCATGTCCATTGAGTCAGCAATGCCATCCAACTGTCTCATCCTCTGTCGACCCTTCTCCCACCTTCAATCATTCCCAGCATCAGGGTCTTTTCAAATGAGTCAGTTCTTCAAAAGTATTGGAGTTTCAACTTTGGCCTCAGTCCTTCCAATGAATATTCAGGACTGACTGGTTGGATCTCCTTGCTGTCCAAGGGACTCTCAAGAGTCTTCTCCAACACCACAGTTAAAAAGCATCAATTCTTCAGCTCTCAGCTTTCTTTATACTCCAAGTCTCACATCCATTCATGACTACTGGAAAAAACATAGCTTTGACTAGATGGACCTTTGTTGACAAAGTCATGTCTCTGCTTTCTAATATGCTGTCTAAGTTGGTCATAACTTTTCTTCCAAGGAGCAAGCATCTTTTAATTTCATGGCTGCAATCACCATCTGCAGTGATTTTGGAGCCCAAAAAAATAAAGTCTGACACTGTTTCCACTGTTTCCCCATCTATTTCCCATGAAGTGATGGGACCGGATGCCATGATCTTAGTTTTCTGAATGTTGAGTTTTAAGCCAACTTTTCACTCTCGTCTTTCACTTTTATCAAGAGACTCTTTAGTTCTTCTTTGCTTTCTGCTGTAAGCATGGCGTATCTGCATATCTGAGGTTATTGATATTTCTCCCAGCAATCTTGATTCCAGCTTGTGCTTCCTCCAGCCCAGCATTTCTCATGACGTACTCCTTTCCTGATTTCTCATGACGTACTCCTTTCCCGATTTGGAACCAGTCTGTTATTCCATGTCTAGTTCTAACTGTTGCTTCTTGACCTCCATACAGATTTCTCAGGAGGAAGGTCAGGAGGTCTGGTATTCTCATTTCTTCGTGAATTTTCCACACTTTGTTGTGATCCACACAGTCAAAGGCTTTTGGCGTAGTCAATAAAGCAGAAGTAGATGTTTTTCTTGAATTCTCTTGCTTTTTTCGATGATCCAACAGATGTTGGCAGTCTGATCTCTGGTTCCTCTGCCTTTTGAACATCTGGAAATTCACGGTTCACCTACTGTTGAAGCCTGACTTGGAGAATGTTTGCTAGCGTGTGAAATGAGTGCAATTAGGTGGTAGTTTGAGCATTCTTTGGCATTACCTTTCTTTGGGATTGGAATGAAAACTGACCTTTTCCAGTTCTGTGGCCACTGCTGAGTTTTCCAAATTTGCTAGCATATTGAGTGTAGCACTTTCACAGCAGCATCATCTTTTAGGATTTGAAATAGCTCAGCTGGAATTCCATCACCTCCACTATCTTTGTTCATAGTGATGCTCACTTGACTTTGCATTCCAGTATATCTGGCTCCAGGTGAGTGATAACACCATCGTGGTTATCTGCATTGAGAAGATCTTTTTTTGTATAGTTCTTCTGGGTATTCTTGCCACCTCTTCTTATTTCTTCTTCTTCTGATAGGTCCATACCACTTCTGTCATTTCTTGTGCCCATTTTTGCATGAAATGTTCACTTGGTATCTCTAGTTTTCTTCAAGAGATCTTTAGTCTTTCCCATTCTATTGTTTCCCTCTATTTCTTAGCATTGATCACTGAAGAAGGCTTTCTTATCTCTCCTTGCTATTCTTTGGAACTCTGCATTCAGATGGGCATATCTTTCCTTTTCTCCTTTGCCTTTCACTTCTCTTCTTTGCACAGCTATTTGTAAGGCCTCCTCAGACAACCAGTTTGCCTATTTGCATTTCTTTCTCTTGGGGGTTCTTGATCACTGCCTCCTGTATAATGTCATGAACCTCTGTCCATAGTTCTTCTGACACTCTGTCTATCAGATCTAATCTCTTGAATATATATGT